>NC_136865.1:10770811-11394873 GCF_951799975.1 Gobius niger
GTGTGGGCGTGCATGATTGGGTGTGGGTGACTCACTGGGCGCCGCGGCCTGGCTGAAGCCATATCGCACTTGAATAAAATCGATGAGCCTCCTTCTCACATGGTTTCATTCTTTGTCCTTTCCCTCACAACAGGTCCTAGGAAAGTTTAGAAGGATTAGGAAGTTAAACAATGTTCTGGTCACTTTTGGGGGGAAGTCAGGCTGGGTGATATGGTAAAAAAAAGGTAGTATCGAAAAAAAAAAAAGAAAAATCATAATTTTTAATGTTATGATTCATTGGCATAGACATGGTAGACCCTTAGAAACATTATTGTGAGCCACGCCACAGATGGTCAGTGCAGTGAAACATTCAACCGGTTGCATTTAGAGATTTTCACTGGACAATTGTTTTTAAAGGGATATTTCAGGATTCAGGCGCTAGGCTAATACAAGGCTAGCGCATTTCTACGATATCAGCTAGCCTGCATTAAAAACAGTCTGACACGCTCCACAGAGCACCTGAGGCAAATCACTTATAACACCAGACTAACCATATAAATGTCTGTGTCAATAGAATAATTTTAACCATTTTGCATTTAAAATACCTTATGTTTGAGCAGCATCTGCTTCGTGTTTGTATAAGCTACGCAGCGGCGGAGTGATCTGCTAGAACAGTGGTTCTCAACCTGGGGGTCGGGAGACAAATTTGGGGGGTCGCCAGATCATGTAGATAAAATATATATACTTTTTTTTAGCTTATATTATAATATTTTATTGTGGCTTGTGTTTGCTATTTTACCAGAGTGCCATTATATGTTCAGAATTTGATGAAGTTTATTTTAGCCATTTGTTTTTTTCTTTGTTTTTTTAAGAATTATGTAGGCTAATGTTCCGATTTCTCACAGTGTAACCCGGGCGGGGGTCACGCACCCCTTTAACTGTTAAAATGGGGGTCGCGGTTCCAAAAGGTTGAGAACCACTGTGCTAGAAAATAGTCCCTCAAAATGCGATCATTCATGTGATGCAAGGTCAGTTATATTCCAAAAATTATTCTATCGACACAGACATTTATATGGTTAGTCTGGTGTTATAAGTGATTTGCCTCAGGTGCTCTGTGGAGCGGGTCACACTGTTTTTAATGCAGGCTAGCTGATACCATAGAAATGCGCTAGCCTTGCACTAGCCTAGCGCCACGAAACTCTTCAAATATAAGAACTGCATGAAATACAAAAAAAAATATCTCCAGGTATCAGCAACACTCTGGATAACTAGGAAATGAGGCCCTATGTCAAAAATCCTGAAATATCCCTTTAATATTAGAACCGTACTGCTACCTCTCCTTGACATTTAATTAATGAGCTTATAATTGTGTAGAATTATTAAACCTGCAGTAAAGAAAATCTATTGCAGGGATAGGCAATGTAAAGCCCTGGGGCCAAATACTGTCCTCATACATGTCTCCTCAGGCCCTTCAAATTGTTTTGAGAAAAACATACTCAACTTGAAAAAGAAAGAAAAGTTTCACTCAAACCGAAACGCAAAAACAAAAAGAGTGAGACAGTGTGCGTAAGCTTTTCTTTATTTTTCATCTCCCTCCTCTCTTACGCATCCGTCGCCTTAGGTGAGCAGAGCTTCTAATGATTGAGAATCATCCTCAAAAATGTATAAAATATAATGAATTCCTTTCAAAAAGTTCCACTATGTTTGAAAATTATAGTCAAACCAAAACACCATTTATAAAAAACAATGACGGGTAGGGCCTCCGTCTTGCAACTAGAAAAAATCCGCCACAAATCTATTGCAATGTGTGCCAACTCTGGAAGAAGCCTGAGGGCCAACACAGAACTGGTCTGAGGGCCAATGTTTCACACTTGAGTATCATTAAACACACAAAAGCCATTCATTGTACTCCTCCACACGTTACCGTTACTGCCTCACAACTAAAAAGTCCCTCGGCCAAAGTTGAGATCGCGGGGGACTCAATGTCACAACTTTATTTATTTATTTGGTTTTGCTATTTTGGGACTGAAATGCCCAGTGGAATAAAGAGAACCGGTCAGAGAAATGGGACGTGTGACCTGTTCATTAGCGAGGAGACAGATGACCTCCAGCACCAGATTATTTTACCTAGTGAATCGGGCGGTTATGCAGGGCTACATTTGACCCCCTCTTCAACCAGTGGGTCGGAGAACCTCGGGTAATCGCAGTTTACGAGGACCTTGCGCAGGAGACCGACTTGAAAACACAGAAAACCTCAACAAAGTCAGCCCCGCACACGAGAACACTTCGATGTGACTTTCCCAACACGCCGTGGCCCCCTCGACAGTGTGCGAGCGACCCGCGCGGTGCAGCTGGCTCTTCAGTAGGTGGGGAAGCGCGCGGCCAACATCCCTTTTTATCCCTCTCCCACACCGCAGTAATTACACCGCGGGGCTCGGACGTCAGGCGAAAGCTCGGGGCCCGCTCACAATAAGAACAGTGGCGGAGGGGCGTACGGGCGGGCCTGGTGCTGCCGGTAAGCCTGTAATTTGGCATCTTAAATGAGCACGTAAACACTGCCAAAAACGGTTCGGCTGCGCGGGCCCGTCTTTTCCGAACGCGACGTCACCGATATGATGAAGCGCCGCAATAAGCAGGTGCTGACATGCCGCTTTTTTTTCTGAAGGGGAGGCGGACAAGGCGGGGGGGCGGGGGGGATCTGCGATGCCGCGCGCTCAGTAATGTCACTTGTTGCCTCTGTTTTGTTATTTAACAGTCCCTCTGTTGATCTCGATGATGTAGCTTTTTATTTATTTTTTTATTTATTGAACAGTTATATTGATGTTATAAAGATTTATGCCAGGGGTTAAACAAAAAATTAAATAATAAAGAAATAATAATAAAAAAAAAGACACAACAATGGGCAGCCTCTGTCATTTTTGTGTCGATGATGTAGCTTTGCGTGACTAGATACAGACGGCATCTCGTCATAGAAGGGGGCGTGGCTTCGCCGAGGGGGAAAATAGAATCTTTAGAGAAACATAATTGTCCACTCTTTTTAGCCATTTTCTGGTGGAATATGAACTTATTTCTCACACATAAATAAAGTCAATTGTAAATCGGGCCCATATGGATATTTTCTCACAGCAGATCGTTCAGTAGAAGTGAAAAAAACGGCAGTTGTAGCTATCGCTAGCTAACCGTTAGCATTAGCCCGATGCTAACATGTAGCATCATGTAGCATCATGTTAGCATTCTCCGTTATTTATGTATTTATGGGCTTTTGAACCACTTTGCTCCTCCCCATGTCTTTGTATCTTTATTTAGTAGAAAAATATATTCATAATTCAGCATTTGTTAAAGTAGTTTTTGAACAATTAGAGAAAGTTTAGATTTTTCTCCAACTTGTTTTCCCCCTTAACTGTTATTAAACATGACCATATATGGGCGATTCCGGAGATGCCGTCTGTATCTAGTTATTCCAACGACAGGGACTGCGCAGGTGAAACGGACACACAAGCCTCGCATGACGGCAAAAAGGATGCAAGAAAGGATTGGATGCAGTGATGGAGGGGTAAATGATAGAGAGAGGGGTAAGGCGACATGTGAAATGTGCTTCTAACGAAAACGAATGGCTCTGTTGGAGGAGTGATGGATGTTATGTTGAGAGACAGGCTGCAGAGTGATTAGGATCTAGGGATGCTCCCCGCGGGCTGCTCGTCATTGTCTCATCCAAGTCTGTCACGAGGATTTATTCAAAAATACAAGAGGAAGAAACACTGTCAGAGAGCAAGGCGAGATTTTATACGACGGGTTGCTATTGTTGTCTAATTTGAAACTTTAATACTACTAATAGCATCACTAAAGTAGCAAAGGTTTCCAAAAACAGTCATGCACATTTCAGTTTCCTGGATGAGCCAATATCCAGGTTGTTAGAAACCCTGACACTGGAGTGAGGGTGTTTACATGCACTCGAGTATCCCGGTGTAAACACAGTCTCCTGATGTCAGTTTTCTGGATAATCCAATATCCAGTTGTTAGAAACCAGCATACTCTCACTGCTGAAGGCGTTTACATGTGCTTGAGTATCCCGGTTATTAATGTGGATATTAAGTTTCCTGGTTTTGTCTGGTTCATGTAAACACAGTATCCTGGTTTTTCACTATTGCTGGTGGACTGAGCATGTGCAAACTTTTGAAACTGATATGGCAGGAGCAAAAACTTTCCAGCAGCTATTTTATCTGGTACCTGGGCTTTTAAAACTTTGTATTTTCTAAAAAAAAGTAACTAAACACTGGAGAAACCTTAAAAAACAACAACTTTTTTGGTCCGTGGTGTCTCTGGTGGAAGTCAGCGCTGCTCTCGGATCAAACCAATTATTATCATTTTTTTCAATTCTCTCATCTGTGGTTTAACCTTGGTAAAAACTCTACTGTTGTAAGTGCATCTTTGGACAGTTCATGTCCCTGTGCCAGAGAAATGTCTGGAAAAAGCCATGTGTTAGCAACATTGCTAAAGTATTTAGCTCCTTGCCATATTTGTCGCTAGCTCTGCCCCCTCTAGAACCTAAGTATCAAGGATACTGTTGTTGCTCATGTAAACAGGGATATGAGTGCACATGTAAACACCGTATCCAGAATACTGTCATAACCAGGATAAGCCTAACAACCAGTTTACTTGAGCACATGTAAACACACTCACTGGGATATTTCCACTGTCCTCAGGAAAGTATCCCGGTTTCTCACCTCTGCTGACGTACCTAGCATACCTATGCGAACCATTGAAACAGATATGGCAGGAGGAGCTATTTGTATCTTGTGAAAAATAAGCAAAACATTGCAATAGACCGTACAAAACAAGCACTTCTTGTCACTTGGGGCCTTTGCACAAACCTGCACTGTACATTATTTTTTTTCTTTCCACTTTTCACGTCTGATGTGAGAGTGCTCTACAGTCTTCAGTGCGCCCTTGGATAGTTCTTGGCCCTGTTTAGAGAAATGTCAGAAAAAGCCATGTGTTAGTCGTCACAAGCCCCCCCCCCCCCCCCCCCCCCCCCCCCTCCCCCACCCCCCTCTGGACCCTACATATCCTGGATACTGTTGTTGCTCATGTAAACAGGGAAATGCAGATTAAACACCACATCCAGAATGTTGTCATAACCAGGATATGACTAATAACTGGGATACTTGAGCGCACGTAAACACACTCAACAATGCATTCACTCTATCGATTTTTTAAACCATCAGTGCCCGAACCCTTGACTTTCACGTCACTATTATTCCAAAAACATCACCGCCATGAAACCTCATTTGCATAAACATATTTAGGTATATTCTACATAATACAGAACAATGCAAATTGATTGAAAAGCGCCCATCAGACCATTATGTAAATGCGCCAGATGTAGCCAAGCCATAGCCTACTCATTTTGTTCTGGGAGAGAGAGAGAGAAAAAAATTACAATGTGCGCACAAAGAGCCCCGAGCTGCACACAGATCACGTGACAAGTCGGTTAGTAAAACAACTGCAATCAACAAGGCATAACATCGCGCGCGGCCACGATATGATGAAGGCACGAGTTTCTCACAACAACGTGCTCAGTGTGTTATTTTTTACAGTCTATGGTTGCAACACTTCTCTAAAAAATAAACAGAATTGCGATTTTGCTGCCGAGTATTGTGATTAGATTTGTGAACCAGCAAAAGCTAAACCGCTAAAATGTTTTTTTATCGAAACTGAATAGGCTTACACAGCAACAATGAGTTGTGAGTAAAGGGAAAAGCTCTGTTTCCAGAAGTAGAAGCTGCTCTGCTGTGGCTCACCCACCGCGCAAACGCAGCCTGTTGAATATCAGGAAGAAGAGGCCTCTAGCACCATCTAGCGGAGAGTCCCAGAACTCCACGTGTGTTTATTTAGCCTTGGCGATTTATTTTTATTTATTTTTTTTGAACAAGAAAGTTCGCCACTAAAACCTCTGTTTAATAATAGGACTATAGTGAATTTGACTTATTTGTCATTGTATCTGTTTTGCACTGGGTCATGTTTGTCCAATACAGTTCAAATTCATGTACAAATCTAAGTTGCAGGAAAAGAAGATCAAATAAACAGTGAAAGCATGATTAAGAGAAGGCATTTTGTCCGGTTTGATAGCAAAATTAACCACAATATGCAGGCATGTGATTCTTGTACTAGTTTAGCAGTTCTGATTGAAGTCTTCTCTTAAATGTAGAACATGTTCCTGGACATACTGTGAGCTGAATCTTGATCATAAAATAATAATAATACCTTTAATTTGTACAGCACTTTACACGGGAATCTCAAAGTGCTACAGCACAAGTAAAAACTGACAATGATAAAATAATAAAAGCACACAAAAGTTGAAGTTAAAATGTTAATAAGGGAACAGAAAAGTCTTGAGTCCTCTTCTGAAAGTCTCCAGAGACTGTGGGGCCCTCAGGTGTGGTGGTATAGGGCGTTCCACAGTTTAGGAGCAGCCACCTGGAACGCTCTGTCACCCATTGTCCGGAGCTTTGTTCTGGGGACGGAGAGAAGGTTGGTGTCTGTGGACCTGAGTGTTCTGGTTATGGGCGGAGGGGTGAGGAGTTCAGTGAGATAGTCCGGGGCGTGAACATGGATGCATTGATAGGCTGATAAATAGACATTGTAAAGCTATTACTTTACATAAAAAACTGCTGATATTTTTTCCACAGTCGTGCTGCCCAGATTCCCAGTTCTTTTGATTAAGTCTCTCATTTAACCGCGAGATGCGACGTGACATTTATTCCAGACTCAGCCTGTGTGGACACGGAACACTGTAGATTGTGACTCGCTCTTATCCAAACGCCTTAATTAGAACTCCAGTGCAGAGTCCGAGCTTTCTCTGGAGTGCAGGGCTGGCAGTAGATGAGCTGCAGATCATTAGAGATCACCCTTGTGTGCGGTGAGTCGGTGACCCTAATCTGCTTAAATACACTAAGACTGTTAAAGTCCATTCCCCTGCACTGGCAGCACTGAGGCCAGGTGCCACACACCACGTAAACAGTGCACACGAAACAACAAGCTCCTGGACCTGCACAAATGAGTCAGTGCAAAATGAGACCGGACCCACCCCCTAAACCGGTGAGTGTCTTTGCCTATTGCTTTTAAGTTTTGGTTAAGTTTTATCCAAACACTTAACATGAACAACAACTTTCTACTCTTTACCATTTTAAAATCTTATTTCGTTCATTTTATGGAATGTACGCCTAATCCCAGAATATATAATATGTTCTTCATCGCTATTGTGCTTTGGAGTGTTGACATTTTGAAGTGAACTGCCACGTTTCAGCGCTTTGAACGTTATAATGGGTTTAGATTGATTCTCCTGTAAACAAGTTGCCTTTAACTGCTTTTAGTTGAACAAGCTTTACACATTATTAACCACCAGATAAGCAGATTTGGAGCTTTTAATTCATTTAACCAGACACAAGTCCTACGTATTAAAGGGAGGGTGCACTTTTTTTTTGAAATGGCACTGTAAAAAAAAAGGAAATCCGAGCGTTAACCTGTCATCCATTATTGTTATTGCTTATTGGTTTTAGATTTGACAGCCCAAAACGTAAGGCTACGGCAGTTTTCTGATTGGTCAATTGGAAGTAAGTAGTCTTAAAACAAGATCATGTGAAGAGTGTTTGTAATCATACCGTACATTTTACTTTATTTCATGTCCGGTCATGCAAATAAGCAATGTGTATTAAATAGTAACATATATCCTACAACACCCTCCCTTTAAATGTGCCATCATTTTACTACAAATATAGACCTACGATTTAGAGCAATTCTTATAAGTCAACTTTAGACCCAACCGGTATCGCTTTAGATTAAAGAGACTAGATGCAAGTTGGTCATTTTTTTTTACTCACTACTGCCACCTCAGGTCTTGTGTGTAACTGCAGCTTCTATATTAAGCTCATGCATGACGGCACTTCGGACCCGAATTAAGGATTTTAGAGGCAGTTGAGGTGAACAGGTCTGGGCTCATTCTACACATAGGACATTGCTGGAACATGTATACTTAGTTTTAGCATTTTTAAACTCTGTATAGACCCTTTAAGGTGTGCTCAGTAGGTATTAATAAGTATTAGTAATCATTTTAGGGTTAGGGTAAGGATTATGGTTAGGGTTTAGCCGATTATAAATGGCCTATCCGTATGTTAACAGATAAAAGTATATTAAGCAGTGTGTTAATACTGCTTATATACAAGTACAAATACAAATACGAATTCAAATGAGCGCACCTTAATATTAAGCGTTTCCACACAACCTAAATTCCACATGTATATCTTTTGTTTAGGGGGGTACTCGTGGAGAAGAAATGCCGACCATCCAAGTTAAAAATACTCTGCTGCATCTGAACGGCCAAAACCTCACTCTTGCATCTAAAAACAGAGCCCATTCTCAGGCACCTGGCCTCCATCTGTCACCGGCGCCCGGGACGGAGGCAGCAGGTCGTCTTACTGCCTCGCCGCAGTTGACCCAAGGGGGCACGGCACAGTTGGACATGTCGCAGCCCAGGCCCCGCAGGCTAGTCCTGGACAAGGGGTCCGAGAACCACCCCTCGAGACGACCTTTAAAGCTCGCACCGCTGGATTTGTCCGATGAAATTCGCCAGGCGCAAAGCCAAAAACTGAAATGTAGCTACGGCGCTGTCGATAAGTCAAAGGTGCAGACGTGCATCACCCAAAGTCGGGGAAAAAAACTTTCTATTGATTTCAGGAAACCGTCAAAACCGCCAGTTAAACAAAGCATGGAGGATGTGGTCTGCCAGGGAACTCAGGCTCCCCTGCTCCCCAAGCTTACCCCCAACTCGCCCCGCGTAAAAGCGAGACTGTCAAAAGGCCAAAACCTCGCAAATCAAGACAACGCTGGCAAACGGCGGCTGAGGCTAACAAGAGGCCGGTGCCTGGAGGAGGACGAGGCCAAGTCCAACGTGTCAACGACAGGAGTGGCTTTGTGCGAAGACAAGTTAGTCAAAGGTGTCCGAAGCCGGGGTCAGCGGCAGGGCAGGGCGCTGAGGGGAAATCCGCAATCTGGTAAAGCCATCAATGAGCTTCCGGTGGTCCCGCAGGAGAACCCATGTGTCAGGAAGAAGAGCAGCGGAGAAGACAGACAGGGCGGGTTAGGAACATGCGCCGTGGGGGAAAGAGCCGCTGAACTTGAAGGTGGAAACGCTGCCAGTGGGCGATTAAAAAGGAAGAAGGCCTTAATGGCAAACAAAACTCTGACTCTGGAGCGACTGCAGCTCTGAGGGGATTAGCGCTGGTCAGGCTGTGGTAAAGCTGGGAAACAACAGATTACACACTTAGCTAATCGAGTGAAAATGTAAGTGAATTCACTACAAGGAGGAATAAATTAGACAAGAATGTTAGTGCGGGCAGAACTTACAAGGCAGTCAGAATGTCTCTCTGATGAAAAAAGTGCTACACACTCTTATTTTGAGCCATTTTATTTATGCCAATTGAGTTTGCTCTGCATTCTTGCAACACACTAGAGCAAACAATTTTGTTTTGCACTTGGCACAAAAGTCAAGTCGATTCAAAATGATTTGTTTTCATTCGATGGGGGCGTTTTTTTTTTTAAACCTGTTCAACTCACTATGTTATGATTGAAAAAAAGTGTCTTCATTCATGGAGCTATTTGTTAACTCACTCCTACACATTCACATTAGAACTCACCGGCAAAAAAAAAAGAGAATTTAGAAGATGGATCATAGAGTTTAAGGAAATGCCAGTGTCTGGGGAGAGAACACTATAGTTGGAGTATGAAACTGTTCATGTGTAACCTGCACATATAAGCTAAAGGTCCAGATCTCTGTTTGCCCGGTCATGCAGAATCCCATCATTCTTGCAAGATAGTACGGCTGAGGATGAGTAAAAAACAGAGTAATTCCACTTTTATTAATGGACCAAATACTTTTTGTGTCCGTGTACAAAAATAGAAAATAAATAGCATTTCATAGCGGCACATGCAAGATCTCAGTAAGTTATGAATAGCCTCTTTATTTCCAAAAGCTTTTTCCCAGATCAGTGTATGCTCTGATTCGATTAAGCGGCGCAGCACCAGACTAAAGTGATGCGTCTGGCACAACGCAAAGGCTTCTAATCCAACTAGAAGAAGAAAACACAAGGCAAGCACTTTGTGTCTAAACTGCATGACCACGTACACCGCACGACACATACATAATACATGCAGAACATCTCGGACCGATCGATCCAAAGACCGGCCATGTCAAAGGGATATATTCGTATAAGCAAAACATTGTTGCATTGTTATCGATCGTTTCCTGAAATAACCTGCATGTTTGATGAGATTGTAGATCCAGACCCCGGGGCGCTTACAAACTCTAAAATACATACGTCGGTTCTGAGTGTATGCTTCCACGTATCTATAGATGTTGTAATAAATGTATGGAGCCATTCCTTCTACATCGTTCCCTGTCTTTTCACAAACCCATCCGTGTAATTGCAGACTATTTTACCTCCTGGTTTTGTTGGACTAGCCGAGCAATGTCTAAAACTCCATCTACAAGGCTGGAGAGACAAAAATAACCATGAGCAATTTCTGCATAATTTGATCCATGACATTTACAAATTATATTATTCTCCAAATTGAACAATCTGCTGTGTCCTCTGCTGTGAGCTGCATGGACGCACCTGTCGGCATACTAAACAAAAAGCAGCAAATGGGGTTATTCTTCTTAAAGTGCGGCGAGGAATATGAAGATATAAGACGGGCAAGTACGTTCAGTGCTTTTCATTGTCATAGATTTAACAAGGCAAAACGTAAGATTCATACTCGTTCCATTGGGGAGCAAAAAGGATGAGAACTTTGGATATGTAACAAGAAGCGAAACCTTTCTTGTTTGTGTTATTTACACTGGTCACTGGAAACCTCATCCCCCTGACAAATGCAGCTGTGAATGTTTGGGCGACACTGGAGCCTGTTTGTGACGTGGGAGGTTGAGTGCGCGCTGTCTGTGCGATGACAAATGGCTGGCGCTAACTCTACGGTAGCTTCTTAGCCACCCTCCAAGCTGGTCATCTTTTACCCCCGAGACGCACCGTCGCGCTGCCTCGGTTACTCAAAGCGTGCTTTCGCCTTCAATCATTAGTACACTGCTCCGTTTTTTTTCCTGGACGGGGATCTATAGTACACGCTCGCAGTCACTTGGCTACAAAGGCACTGGAAATAGGCCTGGCTATAATGGCTGTAGTGTTTGTTGTCCATGACTTTTTAATATTGACACAGTGCTGTAGGGGATTGTCACGCAGCCCAGCTTCAGGTCATGGCCAAGTACAGGCAATAACCAAGAAAGGTGCCTAAAAACTTGAGTCGACAAAAGAAATAATCATCTACTAAAGCCATTTAAATCAATACTAAGTAACTTGTTTACCTTAATAAATCCTTTCCGTAGTCCCTCCATAGTCCCTCTACAATTGCAGCTTTCCCTGCCTCCGACCCAGAGACCCAATACACACTAATGGAATCACGAAGCAGAAGGTAATAGGCTAAAGGGGAAAGCTAACTCTGGGCTAGCACCACTTAAACAGTATTTACAGCCAAGTTTGAGTGAAAAAAATGATCTCCATTGTGTAATTGGATGTACAATATCCATCTCTCCCTTTGTCTTTTCTGTCAGCGTAGTATTAATTCTCACGGACAATAAATGAGTAAATAAACGCAACATGCTACGACACCTGCAGAGGCGCTTGTGGCCTCTAGGGGCACGAGTGACTTTGAACTGCTTCAAGTATTCATGCTGAGGAATATCAGCTCATATTCCAAAATCAATGTGACTTTTAATGATCCAAGCTATTTTTTTGACGGCAAGTAAAGCATCAAATCATTTCATCAGATTCGCTTGATTGTTGTTACAAAGTAATCTGTGAAAAGTGAATACAAAGTGAATACAATGTTTTTTCTTTGATGTACACTGACTAATAAACTAAAAAATAAATAAATGATAAAACTGTATCAAGAAAAATGGCACGTCTAGCCGCAGTAACACACACTTGGAGACCCGTCGTCTTCTTTCAATCCAGGTATAGTGAGCGACTTTTCGGGAATCTATTTCTAGAATACGCTCCTGTCATTGCAGCTGTGGGAATTGCATGTAAGATTTACAAACCGGGAGACCAGTGATGTTCAGGAGTTTGGAGGACAAACATGGAGCATCTGCCAGGCAGGATGTAGCACGCTGACACACACAGAGCTCACTTCTGCTCCTCGCTCTGCCAACAAGCATGACACACATGAGAAGGACATCAGCCCGGCACTCCAATGTGAAGCACAGGCATGTGTTGACAGTCACGGCATGTTCGGAAATATCACATGGAAAACCTTGCATGCGAGATTTGCAACATATTTACCACTATTTGTCCATATATTTACTGGCAACTGGCCTGAATCAAAACAACCCAAGATCATAAGGCTAATTAGGCATCATACAAATCTGTGTGTTAAGTCACCCTGCTGCGCTCACTGCTCAATTCAGCCAAAGTTTTGCTTCCACTTCAATTCTAATTAAAAGCATCAAAAAAGGTGAACTGAATCCTTTTTTCTGAGCTTATACGAGTTTCTTAGATCATGCCGAACTTCCACAACCGGTATCTAAACTGGTCTGTGTGCCTCTTGGCCATTCTATTTTCGACTTCAAATCGGAGATGAAAAAAAAAAAACGGGAAACCACTCGTTTCTCCATTTCCGTTTCAAAAATAACAATAATAATAAATAACAAAAAAAACTGCTCTGTCTGTTAGCCAGAAAACAACTTTAATCTTTAACGCAAGCAGAAGCATTGGCACTGCTACTACAACTACTACAACTACTGCTGAAAATGTTGAAGATGGCTCCCTTGGACCTCCCTCCGGACCACATCCAGGATCTGCAGGTTGGAGGTAAGTGTCCTCATATCCTTACTTATTAGCACAGACTTATTGTAGAATTTGATAGGTTATAAAAGATATAAAGATAAGATTTTGGAATGAACGTAATGTTATACTGTGCACTTTGCTTTCAAGTGCACATTATAAGATTACGTTACTTCAGGCCTTGTACAGACTTCAAATGATTTGGTATTTTGATGCAGCAGTGTGTTTGGAGACTTCGACACCTGCTCAGACACCAGGCACCAGGACTGCCCACTTCACAGACAGTTCAGTGTCCAGCTTTGGACAATTCTTAAACAAATAGATGATAGAATCTGTGTAATATTTTTTTGTTGTTGTTGTGGGCTCTCTCTTCTCTCCCTCTACCATCTCCTCTTACTCTGTTTTGTCCTTAGTTAATGAGGACGTTCTCCCCTTTCCTCTTCCCAAGTTTTGCGAGTTGTTTCCGGATCGCATCTCTCTTTTCTTTCACTCCTTGTTCCTGTCTCTCCTCCTGCTTCCCCTCTTGTTTCCCCTCTCTCTTCTTCCCTGGATGTGCTTCCTCATCTTTACTTCTGCGATTGCTAGGATCCCCTCGTTGTGGCTTTGCCTTTCTCACCATCTCATCCGGCTCCTTTGCGTCCTACCCCTATCTTCCCTTCTTGTTTCTTTCCTGCACGGGCCTTCTCTGCCCCTGCTGGCCCTTCTGTTCTGACCCAATCTGCTGGGTCTGCCTTTTCCCCTTTCCATTGCTATCCCTCTCCCCATCCTCTCCTCTTTTATCTCTCTCTCATCCTTCTTCCCCTTTTTCCTCTTGTCCATCCTCACTCTCTCCCCCTTCTTCCCCTTTTCCCTCTCATCTGTTGTCCTCCTCTCCTCCTTCCTCTCGTAAGCGCTTTAGGGAGGACGATAATGTTACGTCGTAGTTTTTAGATATTTAAACCTTTCCTGCTGAGGACAGTTAGGGTGTCTAGTCTACCTTTGGGGTAGACAGTTTAGGCGTCTACTTTTGGGGTAGACAGTTTGGACGTCTACGTTTGGGGTAGATAGTTTGGGACATCTACGTTTTGGGTACAGTTAGGGCGTCTGCGTTTGGGGTAGACAGTTTTGGTGTCTACGTTTGCGGTAGACACTTAGGGCATCTTTGGGGTAGACAGTTGGGGTGTCGATGTTTGGGGTAGACAGTTTGGGCGTCTACGTTTTAGGTAGATAGTTTGGGCATCTACGCTAGGAGTAGACAGCTAGGGTGTCTTTGGGGAAGACAGTTTGGGCTTCTACGTATGGGGTAGAAAGTTAGGGCGTCTTTGGGGTAGACAGTTAGGGCGTCTTTGGGGTAGACAGTTGGGGTGTCTATGTTTGGGGTAGACAGTTTGGACGTCTACGTTTTAGGTAGATAGTTTAGGCATCTATGTTAGGGGTCGACAGCTAGGGCGTCTTTGGGGTGACAGTTTGGGCTTTTACGCATGGGGTAGAAAGTTAGGGCGTCTTTGGGGTAGACAGTTTGGGCTTCTACGTATGGGGTAGAAAGTTAGGGCGTCTTTGGGGTAGACAGTTTGGGCGTCTACGTTTTAGGTAGATAGTTTGGGCATCTACGCTAGGAGTAGACAGCTAGGGTGTCTTTGGGGTAGAAAGTTTGGGCTTCTACGTATGGGGTAGAAAGTTAGGGCGTCTTTGGGGTAGAAAGTTAGGGCGTCTTTGGGGTAGAAAGTTAGGGCGTCTTTGGGGTAGACAGTTGGGGTGTCTATGTTTGGGTTAGACAGTTTGGACGTCTACGTTTTAGGTAGATAGTTTAGGCATCTATGTTAGGGGTCGACAGCTAGGGTGTCTTTGGGGAAGACAGTTTGGGCTTTTACGCATGGGGTAGAAAGTTAGGGCGTCTTTGGAGTAGAAAGTTAGGGCGTCTTTGGGGTAGACAGTTTGGGCTTCTACGTATGGGGTAGAAAGTTAGGGCGTCTTTGGGGTAGAAAGTTAGGGCGTCTTTGGGGTAGACAGTTTGGGCTTCTACGTATGTGGTAGAAAGTTAGGGCGTCTTTGGGGTAGACAGTTTGGGTGTCTATGTTTGAGGTAGCTAGGGCTTTTACATTTAAATGTAACAGTTTATGCCACATTAACACTGAAAAGTTTGCTAAAATTGTGATGCGTAATACAGTTAGCCTATGACTGATAATATTTAAAAAGAGACAAAAATCTCTTAAGTGGAATATTTCAATTTGGTTTAGTCCAAACCAGCGTAGACAGAGAAGTGTTCGCTTGAGTGAAGAAGGAAACAGCAAAAAGGCAGATGCGACTAGAAACCAGAAAGGCATTAGCAATCAAATAAAAGGGGATAAATAATGTATTTTTCATCTACATAACTTGGTGCTGACTGTGGAGAGAAAGTACCATCAGCTGGGATCCATCCTACAACCTATGACTTACAACACAACTCCCTAGGGGTTGAGCTAAAACTCTGTGCATGTTTCAGTCTAAATGATTAAACTCCCCACACACCCCTGCGCTCCGTGCCCTCGTGATTTTCTTTCCCCTGTAGCACTTTACAATGACCAATCACAGTGCCACGGGTCATTTTATGAAATTAGCAGGGAGCAGATGTATTGCAGCTAGCTTGCTTTATACCTCAAATCCTAACTCGTGAAACATAATGACCATCCATAACATTACGACGACGTACTTGACTGAGCAGTTCTCCATATTGACACTAAAACCGTGAACCATCTGCTGGCTTCTGGAGGATCTGGCATCAAGATGTTTGTGTGGTACGGTTAAATCCTGGAGACTGCACGCTGGGTCTCTCGTGCTTTGCGTTTGTTTACGGAGCACATCTCCCGGTCTGTTGCAGCTTTTCGGCTTTTTGGGCCGACACATTGAACACTTAATTTAGGAGATAGTCAAAAGTAGTGATATTCAAAGGTGTGTACAAAAGTAAAAAGTTGAATCTGATTAATCATTTTGACATTTCTTTGCAATAGAGCTTAATAATAAAGTTCTTCTGATTAATATATAGTTTGTAGGGTTGGGACGATCCACATTAGTTCTTAGGGTCTAATATGTCGCACTCTGTATCGTTATCGTCGTTTCAATAGTAATGTGATATAGGTACATGATAAGGCAATCTGTTCTTCCAGGGATTATACGTATCTGAGAATATACAGTCTGTTCTTTCCGATTGCATGTCTCTATAGCCATTAACACACTTTAGCAGGCTAAAGTCCTGGTAAAGTCAGGGTTTTCGTCTGAAAATACTGACATTGACAGGACTTT
Source organism: Gobius niger (assembly GCF_951799975.1). NCBI lineage: Eukaryota > Metazoa > Chordata > Actinopteri > Gobiiformes > Gobiidae > Gobius > Gobius niger. Next base: position 10,786,936 of record NC_136865.1, read on the forward strand.
AGCCTGCTGGGGGCTCATGTGTGAATGTGGCCATATAGTAGTACTTTTCTTCAGATGAGATAGAAACTTTGTAGTTTGTTGTTGTAGGCTTCAACCGGTACACTAGGGCAATCGTAGGTGACCTCATCACCAGATACAGTATTAGGCCAGAAACAACAAACAACAAAAACATATTGTATGGCAATAATAGGTGATGCAACATCCGTATCACAAGAAGCCACTAAATTCACGAGTTCAAGTCTTCACCTGACTGAGATCGACAATTTATTTTTTTAAATTCAAAAAAGCCAAAAAACAAACAATGCATTGAAATTACAAATGTGTAGAAGTTTACCAATTTAGTTACATTTTACTCTTGTTTTGGTCCTGGTGCTGTGTTTTTTTTTAAGTTCAGCCCTAGTGATTACCTAGCTCAAAGATTAGCCTCAGAGGTTGACTGGAGAAACCTGCCTGAGGAAATCCACCCAGACAAAGGGATAACATGCAAACTCCACACAGATCAGAACCTGGCCTGGGACAGTCTCATTGTGAGGTGAGAGCCCGATAGCCCTGCATGCATGCAAAGTAAGATTCAGTCATCCAGGACTTAGCCAACATTCTGTACAGTATTCTCTACAACAGGCGTGTGCTCCTGTATTTGCACATGTAAACGATCCTATCTATATTTCAAGCGATGCAGATGTGTGGGCTGACATGATTGTAAAGCTGTCACAACAACACTTTAAGGGGAAACGCACATCACAGAGCCCTTCACAGAGGACACGGTGCCTTACACGGAGCTGCCAGGGCAGGCGTTCTGTAATCATTCCCCTTCACTTAATCACAGCCTTGCCCCGTAGCTGTGTGGCAGCCTGTAGGGAGCGCGGGCCCGGCCCACCGCACGAGTCCCAGGGCGGCTCCTCTGCGGCTCTCTCCCTTTCAGCTGGGCGCAGCCGTACAGACGCAGCAGAAGAAGACAAAAATATCCTGAAAGTTGCCTCTATAATTGGCCGTGCGGCTTAGAGCACAGCCCAGAACAGTAGAAGTCACCTCCGTCCCCCCCAGTGAAACTCTACACTCTCCCACATTCAAAAGTTCCTCCTCCCCGCGCAGTCCACACATCCACAAGGCTCGGAAGCTCACCTCACACTTTGGTATCGACACTGTGCACTGGAATTTTCAAGCTGGATTACACTTACATTTGACGTTTGGTTGTGATTTGGCGGCGTGTTGAGGGGGATCACTTTTTTTTGGGATTAGTGCTATTGGTTTTCAAGGATGCTGCTCAGGTGCTGATTGACGGAATTACCCCTGGAGGCCAGAGCGCAACCTCCAGGTCAGAAACAGGTAAGATATCACACCAATTAGATCTGCATGTCTAAATATCAATGCTTTCACATCTTTACAAAACAGTATAAAAAAGTTGATATCTTATAATAGATTGATGAGCTAAAATATCCTGAATTAAGCAAATACATCTTGAATTTGGGGAGGCTAGCCTAAAATAGGATGAAGTAAATCCTTGTGCAAATGGAACAAGCATTTAACAAGATGAATCAACTTTTATGATATGTTTACTGAGAAAAAACTGCCTGTTCCATTGATAAAACTGTTTTAGATCACAGTTTAGCAAATACTAACTACTATTTTTTATTCTTCTCGATGACCTGGTATTGACCGAGTGAAACTACAAATATTCCACCCATCACTATCCGCTGTGTGACGGCCAAAACAAACTGCTCCAGCTAAAACTTGTTCGGCAAAGTCACTTACTTACAAAACAAAGAAGTCAATCTCATCTTGATTTTCTAGCCGTGTTCTGCTTTTCCCATTCTGGCTGTGATGAACGTGGGCCTTCTGTTAGAGACATCAGCATCCTAGTCCCAGGTCTGCCATTGAGACAGGAAGTGGAAACAGGCCAGGTGATGTAGCCCCACAGATTGCGAGGGATCTGGCTACAGCCTCGGATGCTGACAGAGGAAAGACAGCTTGATTTTAGCTTTAGAGCTCAGATGTTTTGAGGCGACTGTTTAACTTGGAACAGCATGAAAAAAATGATACCGCTGATAACAAAAAGAGTTACTTTTCCTTGTCATTTCACCACACAGTTAGTTCTACAATACTATGAAGAGGAACTTGACTGGAAAACTGTCCAGTCACAGCTGTGATAACACATCATGCCACTAGACAGAATTACATGCCACTCCCACTGTCTGGAAGAAGACAAAACTAATCATGCTACATTTAGAATTGGGCATGAGCAAAGAGTCATTGTGCAGAAAGAAAAAACTGGGTGTAAAAATGTGGACTCAAATAATTCAGTTGTGCAAAAAAAAACCTCAAACGTGGACAGAAAGTGTGAATGCAGCTGTTGTCACGGAGCAGAGCTAAATCAGTCTGTTTTAAAAGCACAAATTGCGCAGTTAAAGTCATTGGGCTCGTGTGCCGCATCATTTATAGGCTCAAGGAGGCCAACAAGCAGAAACAGTCCAGTGGGAATCAGATAAGGAAACCTGGAGGCCAAAACACGCTGTGCACTATAATGAAGACTTTGTAACATGCGCTATAGTAGTGTGTGTCTGAGTCGCAGGCTGTTGCTGCTCTCTGAAACTTTCAATTGCATTTCCAAGAAAGTTTGAGTAAATCTTATTTATTGGGAGTACGATATTTCATTTACTGAAGGATTTGATCATAGTGAATGATGAAAACATTTATGTTAATCATATTTTTCACATTATTACAACATTTGAGGCAGTGATTGCAATGGTCGTTTAAAGGTGCACTATGCAACTTTTTAATGTGAAAAAAAAAACAAGTTGATATTTGTGTGTATTTGACCTTGTCGTGACCCAGTGGCTGTGTGAGTGGTCAGCATTTACTTTCGTCACAGTGGTCTCTGGGACGCTCCTGGATCAATTGTTTGGAAGGTTTTCACTGCTGACCACCAGAAAACCTACGAAACAACTGATCCTAGAGCGTTGTGAAGACCACCATGATCAAAAGTAAAGGTGTCATGCTGACCTCTCATGCAGCCGCTAGGTCACTACAAGGTCAAATACACACAAAAATTAACTTTTTTTTGGCATTAAAAGTTGCAGAATGCAGCTTTAAATAAATTTGATTTGTTAATGGCAAGATGCAGCAACAACATCGATGATATAATACGAAACATATGCAGTTCATTCCCTATGTGATATACAATCTGACGCTGGAAAATCCACAAGTGCTATTAGTGCTGATTCAACTGAACAACAACCTGAATAGAGGTCATAAAACGAAATAGCACTGCACTGAAAGAAGAAAAAGGCCTGTGAGAACAAAGAAAGTGATCTTATGACTTTCCCAGTAGCAGCACTCAGAGTTTCCAATACCTCCCTCAGTAACCCCCCGCATCCAAACAGCCGTCCAGTCAGGATGAGCCATGTTATGGCTGCAGCCGGCCACACGGCCTCCTCTAATGGCAGGCATCACAACCACCAGTGTACCGGCAGCAGAAATAGTTTGGTGTTTATATGACAGCTTTCTCTTAATGCCACCCAGACTCATAGATGAGGCAAAAACACGCAGGTGCCGCTGCATCCGTGAGCGCTGAGCATGTGCTGTAGGTGGAGGCAGAGAAAACGCTTTGGCATCAGGACGCAGCCATTGTTGACGAGGATGCTATTTTCTGGAGAGACAATTGGCTCGTCTCTGCACGGAGCGCTGTATTTTAAACCAAGGTTTCAATTATGACATCCTGAGTATGCAGCGGTTTTCCCACCAGCATCCATATAAAAACAAGTAAAACGTGGAAAAGACATTGTGCACCAGAGGGAATGAAACTGCACAGGAGACTTTTGACATTTAACAAGTCTGATCCAACTTTAAATAATCTTTTTAACATCCCCGCTGTACTGTGGAAAACCCAAATGTCACTTTATGACTTCTAATCCCCAAACGCACTCACTGACTTAAGCTTTTATGTCAGAAAGTGAGCAAAGCAAACAGCTACAAAGCAAGAAATGTGACATTAGAAGTTCATTTCAGATCATGTTTCTAACCTCTTGTGCCCGGTCAGTGTGTGTGTGTGTGTGTGTGTGAGTTGTTGATGTCTCTACTGACCTCTCCACAGGTGGGACAGCTTGATGGTTGTAATAAGTTTAACGAAAAAGAGCTGAACCCGAGGCCGAGATGGAATTCCGACTGGGATTCAGGATCACCCTGGTCTTAGTCATTCTGGCCTTGACACTGTCCGGGGAGAGAGTCCAAGCACAGAGGGCAGGTAAGATCATAAACTACATACAGTACATTTAAGTCATGTCTTTACAGGCTTTTAGATGGTCAGCAGGGCAACAACCTTTTATGGTGAGTTAACAGACTGGTTTGATTGACAGAATAAACGCCAAATGGAACAGGTGTGAGATGTCTTAGCATAGTATTTGCAAATAAATGTTTCTCTTAAAACTCTGCATAACCTATTTTAGGCAATCAGAAGTATCACAAAGATATAGTGAACATTTTATACTGTTCACAAGTTTTACAATTTTTTTTCAGTACAGTTTCAGCTTTTTTGTGTCCGATATCAATACTTGATACCAGTATCAATAATAGTAGCTGATAATCATTTGTCTTATGAGAACTTGGTTTGGATGTTCTCAATCCAAATGCATTGATCTGATCAATATTATGCACTGTAAACCTGATATAGCATTTTTGCAGTGTAAACTATTATGCAAATTTAAAACGAAGAGGCCAGTTGACATTCTTTTATTACATTAATGACCCAATCATAACATCTATGTCTGTCTTAATTAAAGGGACTGTACAGAGTTTAAAAATGATAGAATTAACTCTTTTCCTCCCCCTACATGTTCCAGCCATTTCCTAATGTGTAGAATGAGCTCAGACCTTTTTCACCACAACTGCCTCTAAAATCCTGCACTGTCACTTAAAAATGTTTTAATTCGGGTCCGAAGTCATGCACGAGCTTAATATAGAAGCTGCAGTTACGCGTAAGACCTGAGGTGGCAGCAGTGAGTATAGAAATGATCAACTTGCATCTAGTCCGTTTAAAGATAACGTTAGCGACATTAACAATAGTAATTGTTTGGCATTCTAAAATGCTCCAAAATGCAAAATTGATCCAGCAATTGGATTTTAGTTTTTAAGAGCTTTCAAATGACATGACAAGTCCATATTATTTGTGTTGAAGTTGCTGAAAGTTGTACTTTTAAGCCAAAACTGGTATCGATTCAATATTGGCTACTTGAAAGTGATACCTGATCCAGCATTTTTCTTCTCTATTGGCACTGATATTTGATCCAGTATTGGCACATTCCTAATATTGTGTCCGGAAGGCTTTATAGATGAGAACAGTTTAGCGTGGCAAATACAGGATGTTGAGGATGCCAAAGTGCCCCACAATGCAGCAGTCTGATCCCCTCAGCTGTCATGCAACACACAAATAAATTGTGCCTAATGCAAAGTAGACAACATAAGATGTTTATTGATTTCACAGTGGAGAAATTATCTTGCAAGTTAATAATATGCCATTTTGTCATTCATGATGATTTCAAACAGTCTCTTCAGCTGGTTTTGTTTAACTGACTTCCATAAAAGCCAGACATGTCTAAATCGAACCTTTTCTCTCCTCCAGGTTGTAAAAATGTTCACTATGACTTGGCGTTTATCTTGGACACCTCATCCAGCGTGGGAAAGGAGAATTTTGAAAAGATTCGACAGTGGGTGTCCAACCTTGTGGAGTCTTTCGATGTGGCGCCCGATAAAACCCGAGTGGCCGTGGTCCGTTACAGCGACCGGCCGACCAGCGAGTTTAACCTGGGCCGATACCGGAGCCTGGAGGACGTAAAGAGGGCAGCTCGGAACATACGCTACCTGGGGGGGAACACGATGACGGGGGACGCTATCAGCTACACCACCACCAACATATTCACGGAGCGCAATGGAGCCAGGCCCAGCGCCCGCGGCATCCAGAGAGTGGCCATTCTCCTCACAGATGGCCGCAGTCAGGATTATGTGCTGGAGCCCTCCAAGGCGGCAGCCAAAGCCGGGATCAGGATGTTTGCCGTGGGCATCGGGGAGGCGCTCAAAGAGGAGCTGGAGGAGATCGCGGCCGAGCCCAAGAATGCCCACGTCTTCCATGTGACCGACTTCAACGCCATTGACAAGATCAGGGGCCGGCTGAGGAAGAGGCTCTGTGAAAGTGAGTCTGGGCTTTGTGCCAACAGCCCTTAACTTTACAGGTCACATGTCTTCAAACTTTGCCCTTATTACAATTTTTTTTATTTTTTTTTATATATTTTAGGCATGTTGTCCCCTTGTTTCATTCATACATGTTTGAGAAACCTCCAATAATCAAAAATGTATATCTCATGAGGTGGTGCTTCTCTGCCTATTTCATCGCTCAAAATGCCTCCACTACCATCCATAACTTAAAGGGATATTTCAGGATTTTTGACATAGAGCCTCATTTTAGTTATCCAGAGTGCTGTTGATTTCTAGAGATACATATATTTTAAATTCATGCAGTCCTTATATTTGAAGAGTTTAGTGGTGCTAGGCTAGTGCTAAGCTAGTGCATGTCTATGGTAACTAGTAGCCTGCATTAAAAACCTCTTCAAAATCATGGGGTCGTCCTCCAAACGTTGCCATATCTGATTTGTAGAAAGCTCCTTTGTGAATTCCATGTGTAGTAAAGCCGGCCGCAGGTAAACAAACTACTGTAGATCCGGTAACCTGGCAGATCACTCCGCCGCTGCATAGCATACAACCAGGAAGCTGATGCTGCTCAAATATAAGTTCTTTTAAATGCAAAATTGTTATATTTCAAAAATGATTCAGTCAACACAGACATTTATATTGATAGTCTGGTGCTAGGAGTGATTTGCCTCAGGTGCACTGTGCTTGGGTCAGACGGTTTTTAATGCAGGCTACTAGTTACCATAGACATGCGCTAGCTTAGCACTAGCCTAGCACCACTAAACTCTTCAAATATAAGGACTGCAGGAATTGTATAAAAAAAATATCTCCAGAAATCAACAACACTCTGGATAACTAGGAAATTAGGCCCTATGTCAAAGCTGATGTATCAAGAAATTCTGTGTACTCAGAATTTAGGACTTGAAATGTGGTTTAACACTGAACCTGTTTTGCTACCAGTGGCTCAGGGCGACGTGTCAGTGTATAACCGCAGTGTGAACTTGCCTGAGGTTTTAGCTCACTGCTCATGTTTTGGGACGATGGGGGGAAACCTCACTCAGACACGGGGAGAGCATGCTAGCTTACTGAGTTTTCTATTCATATGCATCAGTTTTAGTTTTTAAATGTCAATGCTAAGATGGAATGACAAACGACACAAGTTTTTGTCATTTTCCTTTGTTTAAAAAGTGACCTTAAATTTTGTCAAAACTCCTTCCTAACTATCCATACGCATAACTACGCAGCTGAAATGGATTTCCCTCATGAGAAAAAAAATGGGTACTGCGCCTTAATAAGTATCCTTTCAAACATGTACTTAATAAACTAAAGCGTCTTATTTTAACCTTTAACCACGCGCTCGGCGAGGAAAGACCCTGACCACCATGCATACCCCGCCCCGACCACATGAGGCCCGGCACATGCGCGGCAGGCTGTGGCGGCGGCTTCCCTTTGATGGTGCATTAACCATTTGAGGGGCTTGTAAATGACAGCATTCTGCCCATGACATTTCTGTGGTGGGATCTGCCTTTTAGGAGCTGCCGCTCACATGGGGAGGTGTTTAATACTGGAAAGCCTGCGTAACTCAACCTCAATTTTTAGGACCAACGGTAGCTAAATGCATTTGCAGGCGTAAAACAGACCCGCTGCTGCATTTTGTTTGGTAGCAGTGCGGAATAAGAATGAGAGAGCTTTCACAGAGATGATGGATGCTTTGGGCTCGAGCGCTTGAAATTCCTATACCTAAAATTAGCCAGACAGGAAAGAAAAAGATGCCACGACGAGTACTTACCGCCATCTGTAAATACTGAAATGACATGATAGCACTGCTCAAGAGTACACAGAGTAGAGAGACGGCAACAGGCTCAGCAAAGCAGATCCGTGATGTGACATTCGGAGGCCGCTGAACTTTAGCCTTGCTCTTTGACCCCGTAGAATCGGTCATCCAAAGGAATACAAGTTACATGCCGTTGACTCTTTGGCGAAAAGTAACGTCCTGTTCATTATTTTCAGGGCCAGGCAATTTTAAACAAGTATTGTGTTAAGTGTGATTACTGATTTATCTTATCTTGTTGCAATTACAAATTCATTTCACAGTGCAGATAAAAAAAAAAAGAAGAAAAGTCCAGGAACAGAACGTTGGAGAGAGGACAAGAAATATGAGCCGCTAAACTTATACCACAATCCCATGTTTTTGCAAAACATATTTCTAAACTGCCGTGTTGTCAGAAATTGGAATTAGTAAGCGTAACTTATTGTAGGTAACAGTGTGCCCAGGCCTATTTAAGAGTTTCCCTCGTGTAATCTCAAAACTCGCCACAAGTAAATCTCTAAGTATACACAGAAAGCGGTCAGCGGAACTGGCTCACACAGCTATGCAGGCTATTTTCACCCAGAAAATTACAGCTCTAATGTTACGAGCGGGTCCGCAGCAGCAGTCCCAATGTCCATGTTGGATGTTTTCACCTTTTAATCTTTATGGTTAAAAAAGAGCTGGCTAGTTACTTGGCACCGGGCCAACTTTTATTAGCTCATGTGTGGTCTCTCACCAGTTCTGGACCGTGGACACTTGACCTATCGCGACCTGGAATGCCACCAAACTTCTAAGTCAAGCACTTCTGATTTAGAGTTTAGCTGAAACCTAACTTAAAGGTTCTGTCGGTTACAGGAAAACTGTCTAATAAATACAGACGGCCACAGTCGATGGGGAAAACTAGCGAATGAACAACTCTTTCACCTAATACTCCACTGGTACTTTAACAAGTGCTGAATTATGGATGTGTTTTCAATCAAATTAAAGACAAAGGGACATGGAGAGGAGCAACAGCCCATAAATACATAAATAACACAAAAGCTAACCTTAATGCAGGGGTCTCCAACCTCTTTTACCCGGCGAGATACTTTCACGCAACAAAAACATCGAAGAGCTACTTACGCTTCAAAGACACTGGTGTAAAATGTATCTTAGGTGGAGTTCACTCAGGAGAAGACTTGAGTTTTGACCTTATATTTTACTATATTGACCCAAAAGTGTGCAGATTGTGTTCAATATGTTCAGAACAAAAAGAAAATGCATCTAAAATCTGAGTCATCAAGCTTGTGTAGACATGGAGAAAGTGTTTGGCGAGCTACCCAGGAAGGGCTGGCGAGATCCCTGCCTTAATGCGTTAGCTTTAACGTTAGCTTCATGCTACAAGCTAGCGGCTAGCTTTAAGTGCCGTTCTTTTGTTGTACTTCTAGTGGACAATCTGCTCTGTAGAAACAGCCATACCCAGTTTTGACTTGACTCTATTTGTGCGTGCTAAATAAATGCTTACAGTCCACCAGAAAAGGTCTAAAAAGAGTTCCATAATAGACTCTCTCTCGGCCACGCCCCTCCCCCCAAAATGAATTCTTGTCTTCTGTCTCTATTGCGATAGAAAACATAAATTCCTATTAACTTACGAACACATTTCTAGCATCCCAATTCTTCACAGGGATGCGTTTATAAGTTTGTTTCACAAATTTCAGGAGCAATACTATCTTGGTAATGTAAACACCAACTAGCCGTGAGCACTGTGAACATCACTTTATAGTGATATTCACAGTGCTTTTTTCCACAAATGTCTGCTTTTACATGATACTGAATATGTTCTTACCTTAGCTTAGACGAGTTATTTTGTACCTTACTTGCCTTCAGTCACATAAACACAGCACAGACGGTGTTAGCATATAGCCTCCTCTCCTCTATAGCTCCAAACAAGGTGAAGATAGAAGCTACCAAGCTCTTCCACGTTTTCCCTATTTAAATATGGTTATGTAAAGTGTTGCACTACAAAGTATAATTACACAAAATTAAACAATGTGGATTTTCTAAGCGGATAAAAAGGGGAACTATGTTGTAAGGTGTAATAATACCAGGAGTAGTTCAACATCCGCACAGTAAAGTGAAGATATTACTGCACGGATGTCGAACCACTCCAGGTATTATTGCGCCGTCAAACCTACGCAGACACAGGGAGAACATAACTCCACACAGAAAGGCCCCATCCATGTAGGAATTGAACCCGGGACTTTCTGGCTCTGAAGCACGAGCACTAACCACTGCGTTACCGTGCCGCATTTACACCTCAACCTCCTCATACTGTAGCTCTGCTGGAACAAAGGAAAAGACAACTATGTAGTGCAGGCAATATGGGTGCTGAAATTTTAAGAATGACTCAGGTGAAGCTGCCTGGTGTTTGGAGCTGTTGAGAAGAAAAACAGAGGATCCCACAAATAGTGATGCATCGAATGGGCCCTTTAATAACTGAATTAAGAATAGACATTTTCCTGTATACTTTAAAGCTTCAGTTGGAAACGCCACCCTTGATAAAAATGCGCATCCGAGTGAGATACATCTTTCCAAATGCAGTCTTTTTTACACTGCTCTTATTTTAACCAACAGCTGGATCCCTAAATTATAGCCTCAGGGCCACAAGTGCAGGGAGTCGCTTGGCTAGGTAGCATGCTAGCAAGTCTTTAGGGTCACAGCCTTTAAAAAGAGTGACGCACTCGCCTTCACATATGGAACGGCAATTTAAGGTGAGGTGAGCCATTTTAATAAACAACACAATCCAAGCGTTCTATTATCGCTTTCCACACACACAAAAGGTTTACAGGTAACAGTTAAGAAGCCTGAAAGTCTAAAATGTGGCGGTATTTTACAGAGGTAGCATGTAGGTTTATTGGTTTCCGCAAACACCGCATTATGTCAATTAGCAGAGCCCGCTTCAGGGAAATTGATGGTTTTCTCTTCAAGAGTGTGATGACGTCCAAGATGTGGGGCAGGAGAAAGTTGCATCAGAAAGAAAGAAAGAAAATCCACAAATATTGAGTCGTTTATGTTAGTGAGTAGGCCCTTGAAATTGCAATATTAGCCTAAAAATGAGTACAGCTGCAACGTCTGCAGTTCAGGTTTTAAACTGATGCACGGAGGGTGAAAGAGTTCCCACTGAGTCCATTGAATAAAATGAATACGTCAACAGTCAGCGGCGGCGCCATACTGGAGGGAAACAGACGGCTTTTCATTGACTTAGGGCAGGCAGAAACTGGTCAATAGTTATCTCAAAAAGTTCAAAATGACATTGTTAAGCCAAATCGCCTTTTGACCTGCACTACTTCCATGCGCACAGAGGGTTGGACCTGAGCTAACCAGAGTTGCTAACCGCTATAGCAATTTAGGAAAAATATTTTCACGCTTTAAGGTGTCACTGCATTTTATGCTGCATACCCTGTGGTTGTAGTACTTCCCGTTGTCACTCTCTGTTAAAATGTGACAAAGCTGAGCCGTAGCTTTGAGAGTTCAATTTACACAGGTTCAGTTTGACATTAATTACATTAGTGACATTATCCAGCCCTATATTCCCTCGTACCTATGTTCCCCAGTAACCATGTTCCCCCAGTACCTACATTCCCCGGTAACTATGTTCCCCCAGTTCCTATGATCCCCGGTATCTATGTTCCCCCAGTTCCTATGTTCCCCGGTACCTATCCCCGGTACCTATGTTCCCCGGTACCTATGTTCTCCGGTACCTATGTTCCCCCACTTCTATTGATTAAGATTAGGCACCAGCCCACTATAGGTTAGTGGATAGGGCAGGGACAGGGTTAAGCTGATTGATATATGTATGACGTTGGTTGATGTACCAACTCACCTACGAAAAAAAATCACGCTTGGGGAACATAGGACCCAGGGAACATAGGTACGCACCCATGTAGATCAGGGAACTCCTGCCAGTATTCTGGGAGCTACCAGTAGTTCTCTAGCCCTTTCTAGGTACAGACAGTAGATCGCCAAAGACATTTCTACATAAGTTTGATGGCTCATATTTTAGATGCATTTTCTTTTTGTTCTGAACATGCTGAACTCAATTTGCAAACAATATAAATTAGTAGAAAGACTTCGTGTTTTTCTTAAATGTCATCTTATTCTCCAAGGTGACCTCCCCAAAAGTTGCATTTTACTCAAGTGTCTTTGAAGCATAAGTAGCTCTTCAATGTTGCGTAAAAGTTTCTTGCCGGGAAACAAAGGTCATGATATTTATTTGAATTTCACACTATTCTAAAACTGACCAAGCTTGTTATATACCCTTTATATTTGCTGGAGAAATGTATTGTGACGCATTATTACTTAATTTTAGGACTAAACAACAACAGTACTGCTAACAAGGGCACAACATTCCTTTACAACAACTTAACATTTATTATAACTTTATATCTTTAACTTTAAGCATTATCCTTTACCCTTTTGAACCTACCGCTTAAAAAAATGAATTAAAAAGGATGGCAGCGACCAAAATTGGGGCTTAGGCAATGGCTGATGTCACTGTGGCTAAACCCAGTGGTTCTCCATAAACAATTTCCTGACCACACACATCCTATTTTTATTCATGATCACCGCGACATCAGAAAACCAATTTATCGAAGCACGGGCATGGAAATGTGTTAATTTGTTTAACCGTCCTCCGCTAATCCCAACGTTAGCCTTCTCATGAATGCAGAAAGATGCTACAGCTGCGAGCGTAAATAAAAAAAAATACAACTGCTGCCAATGGAAACCCAGGCCGGAGGTGTTGGCTTTCTCACTGTCATCGCTGGGGTGGAAATATGTGTGTGGGAAATATTAGACTGTTACTACTGTCACACTCGGACAGTCAGCACCCCATTTGCAAACACCCACCCGGTCCTGGCTGCCCCCACATCACACCAGCTCAAAAACTTCATCTACCTCAGCTTTCGTCGACTGCCCAGGAGTCACATGATCAAATTTATACCTGGGGTGAATTTACTGTTAATTTACGAATCCCTTTGTGTGCTTGGACAAGACACTGGTGTATGAATGAGAGAGTGATCAGACAGTAGTAGTGCTGGGCAATAGGTTTGGATCACAGTTTTAATCTATTTCGTTTCAGTATGAACACAACTGTATAGCCTCAGTCTCCCAAACAAAAGTCCAAACTATTTATTACAGAGCCAGTCATGTCAGCCCAGATGAGAGGCAGCAGTCGGGGGATATATTAAATCGCGCACTCTCGCACAAGACATGTTAATGAACACACATGGGACTCATATGTGTTCATTAACATGCCAAGCCAGATTGTAGCCATGGGCTCATTTTCATCTGTTTCCTCACAGGCAAACACGTAAACACACTCTCATTCGTCCTGGTATATTGTACATGTTTTTAGTGGTAGGGGAAACTGGAGCGCCTGGAAGAAAGAAACATGCAAAGTCCACACAGACAGGCCTCACTCGGGTCTTGAATCGAATACAGGACCTTCTTGCTGCACGGTCCAAGTGAATAAAAACACTGTCTAATGCCTATAGCTCATTATTGCGATTTGCTTAGATATTTACAGTGTTATATATCTTTAAATTGCAAATAAATCTTTTTTTTTATTTGGTCAAAATGTATTTTTACTTTTGTTTGAACATTGTTTTGTCTGTAACGGGAAAACAATAACTTTGGGTCAATAGGGGACTATACAGAGTTTAAAAATGTTAAAATTAAGTATTTTCACCTCCCTCTACATGTTCCAGCCATGGTGTAGTATGAAACCAGACCTATTCACCACAACTGCCTCTAAAATCCTGCACTGTCACACTAAAATTGGTTACTTTGGGTCCGAATTGCCGTCATGCACAAGCTTAATATAGACGGTGCAGTTACAAGCATGGCCTGAGGTGGCAGTAGTGAGTATAAAATGGCCAATTTGCATCTAGATTTTTTTTTTAGATTTACTGCACTATATTTGAAAGAAAGAGGCTTTCTACTCAGGGCCAATTAACTTTTGCGCCCTAAAGCGGCTCCCCGGAGGCATAGGAGGACCAGGATGTTTGAAAGCCTGACATTTCTAGTTTCCAACACAAAAGATCGCAAGTCCCTTTCACTTTCGATCCCAAAGCGATGTCCGAAAATCGCCGATGTTGTAGATGGCGCCCTTGTTCTACTTCTTGCATTTGTAAAAAAAAAAAAGAAGAAAGGCCTCTTTATCTGATCTCCTTGTATCCTCCTGTCTGCTCGCCTCATCATATCTTTGACTTATGGCACGTCTCACTGAACCATTGTCTCTCTCCTCAGATGTGCTGTGTCCAAACATGAAAGTTCAGCCTGATCGCTTCAAGCCAAACAGCACGAGTTACGGTCTTGACGAGGTTCCAGGTATGTGTAAACTGCTGCTTTTCCTACGGCGACACACAGCGCTGGCTCCTCTCGTAAACCGCAGAACGCTTTTCACTTTCCTTTAAATCGACTCTATTTTGTGTCAAAGGGGGGATGACGGCAATCCATTTGAACAATAAACGTTTTGATAGAGCTTCATTTAGACGCAAAACGAAATGGATTTTATTCATGACTTTGAAAATGGTCCTATTCTGGAAATCTGTTGCCACGTTTTGAATGATTTTTTTTGGGAGCTCGTGTAAAGTTTTTACAACTGAAGTAATGGAGGCAGGTCTGTGCTTATATCTAAGGAAATGTAGCTGAAATATGTGCTCTGTTGTTTATGGCAGACTTTCGCCACCTTTAAAACCCTGCTCTTGCTTGTTGGCTGCCTCAAAGGCGATCTGGGAAAGTCCAGGATGCTTTAATCCTGAAGTCAGACCTTGTTTAGGCCTGATTTAGTCCTGGATCACCCCAGGTTCAGTCCACACATTCGCATTCAACGGACGAATTAATTTCAAATGATTGTAGCTCAAATAATAACTAATTTGTTGCAGTTTTTTACTCATTCATTGTCCATGAGAGTAAATACTACGCTGACAGAAAAGACAAAGGGAGAGAGGGATATTGTACATCCAATTGCCCAATGGAGATATTTTTTGTCACTCAAACTTGGCTGTAAATACTGTTTAAGTGGCGCTAGCCCACAGTTAGCTTTGCCTGTTAGCCTGTTAGCTTCTTCGTCGTGATTCCTTTTGTGTGTGTTGCGGCTCCGACCTGGAGGCAGGAAAGTTGCAATTGTGGTTTTCCGGCCAGAGACACCAGGGGCAGATGAAAGACCCCACAATCATCCCATTAACACTTGTATTACCCCCAGTGGGACTACAGAAAGGATTTATTAAGGTAAACAAGTTACTTAGTACTGCTTTAATGAATACATTGTAAGAATCAGAGGTGGGTAGGGTAAGTGTGAGTTACTTTAAATACATTTTACTCAAGTAGAAGTAAAAAAGTAATATTTAGAGTAAAAAAGTACTTGGGAGAAAATGTTACTTGAGCACTGTGAGTACTGAGTAACTGAGCATTAAAGTCTGATTCATGATTCAGCAGTGACATAAATTATGATAAACAACATGAAATCATGCAAACATTTTTAATATTTCCAAAGAAATTACCATAAAATATATAAACAGAAAGCATAATGAAAAATGAAAAAAAACATATTTTACACGTCAAAATGAAGATTTGTCACCTAAATAGTTACTCACAGTGGCTCGAGTTTCTATTTTTTTCACTCAAGTAAGAATACAGACACATTAATATCACTCAATTAGAAGTAAGAAGTACTGTAGGAAACACTTACGAGAGTACTGTTACTTCAAAAAGTGACTTATGTGCTTGAGTAAATGTAACAGAGTACTACCTGCCTCTGGTAAAAATGGGTAAAAGTGGATTTGACGAGAAAAAAGTCACAACTACTTTTATTAGGGTTATTATACATATATATTATATTTTTATTTTGAGTATTTGTTATTTGACTGTCCTTCAGTAAAGTCAGAGTAGGCCCAGGTCGCCTGTTTTGCACGACAAACGCAGTACAATTCAAAACTCTCTGTCACATGTGCTCACGTAATTAAACATGTTAAAAAAAAAGGCCAGATTTTGACAAGAAAGTTCTGCTAACTTCCAAAGTGAGTTTGCTCGATTGACCTTTCATATGTTTTGCATGTTTCCAGTTGTCCCGATCCTCTATTTTGGTCAGCAGATGCAACATAACTGAAAACCTAAAGACAGACCTTTAACTGCATCTGTGTTGTTTAAATCATGGCCTCCGAGCCTTTTAAAAATCCATTACAGACTGTCCGTCACGTGGAGTCCTGACTCGTCGTGTTTCCGTGGTTCTAGGACGGCGCTTATCCAGAAAGCTCGGGATGTTGTTACAAGAATGTCTTCTGGGGGATGCGAGTTCCTGTCTGCGTCTCCCACCCACATCCATCACTTTGAGACAAAAAACAGATGCAAACAGAAGTGGGCAAAGTAGCAGAAACATCTACTCAAACGAAGAGTAGCGTTATTCTAAAAATCCTTCGCAGAGTAGTTATCTGAGTGTTGCGAAGACGTTGCCAAACAAGAGAATTCAGCCAAACATTTACAGTATAATAGTTTCCGCTCCAAAAGAAGGGGATTATCTGAGAGCAGCCGGCTGAAAACACTTCCAATCTTTGAGCCAATATCTGTTGTGCTGTTTCAACTCTTGTCTTGTGATATTGTACATTGTGGTATTCCCGTACATCTGCTAAAGAAGGCGGATTGACCATTGCCCTTTCTCCAAGAGGTAATAGACCGTTTGCAGCTAATCTAACTTCCAGGAAGGTAGCTTGAAAAACAATAAACATAATGTATTCCCCATCAATTAAACATCTCTGTGGGTCACCAATGAATACGTTTTGCCGAACCCTGTGGATCATGGGAGTTTGGCAGCGTTAAGTGGAAGACTTGTTCAGAGTTGACAGCATCAGTTCCCAGTGTCGAGTCGCATTATCACATCCCCGCCACCGGCCAAGTGCTAATTATGTGGTTTGCTTCCCTCTCAGCCCCAAAAGACATTAAAACTAACTTTCAATAAATCACGGCAAGGCGATGACATTTTCCTTTGCACTTTTGCCACTGTGCGCGATTGGAAAAACACCGGCCAGACAAAAATGAGTGTTTTTAAGTTACAGTTTGATTGGGCAGCCACAAACATGTTGTCATTTATTCGGCGACAGTTATAACATAATAATGTCCAACTGGGAAGTACTTTTACTGTCACTACTACAACTATTCCAGAAGAAAAGATTTAAAGTCTTTCCTCCTAAAAGACAAACTTCCTCATGCTTAAACATATATGTCCATTTGGCTCTAATTTGCTTTAGGAACAGGTGCTTCTATTAAAATGATATGCTACTGAAAAGCCTTAATTATGTCTGCCAAGCTGAAACCATAAATTTAAGAGCAGATTTTCAAAAAAGGGGTGGACTCAAAAGTGGGTTATTTCTGACAGCATGTTTGACTGAATTACAGGGCCCGCATGTGTGCTCTGCTGAGTGCTACCCCAGCCTGTGGATCACGTACAATGAATGTCGTCCTGAAGTGATTTGATTTCTCAGTGGCTTGAGAATGATAAATATCTTAGTTTGAGTTATTCTGCCTTGACTATAACTAAAGACTGTGTTGTTGATTTGGCTCAAAACATTAGTCTGAGGTTTGAAGCCTCAGGATGCGATATAGTAGTAAAGTCGAGTACTGAAATCTCTGACAGCAACATGTTTTTATGCATTATGTGTTTGTCATGCCCTGTGGCAAACTGACGGAGACTTGGCTGCCAACCTCTTACTTCCAGTTACTTAGTTTGACAATTCTTCTTCCCATTTTGCTTTTCCACTCTTCCTGTGACACTCCAGTTCTTCAAAAACGTATTCATGTCATGTATATGTTTGCACAGTACAAACGAGGACTACAGTTGGCAGTTTTATCATCAGTAAGGACAGCTCCTCTTGGCTCTGGGTTCGAACAGCACAACAGATGTACTCTCAGAGTAATTCTCTGTTGGAAATGTCGAGTCGTTTTGGCTGTGATTGTGACTTGACAGCCAGGAGACCTGTGGTTGGAGTCAGACTTGTATTTATCATGGCTGTCTGGTGCGACCCCTCAGGGTACTCTGCACCCGCTTGAGGATGAATCGTATCTGCAGCGCTCGGCCTGCAGAAGCAAAGCCATCTGCTTTGATCAAAAGAATGCCGTGTGCCTTTTCCCAGTCTGTGAACTCATCTGGCTTTTCCCGCACATCACCCCATTGGACGTATTCTGGCTGTCCAAAATAACTTTTTGAGCTTGATTATACACTATCCACTGCCAGTCCAAATTACAGCTGTGTGCTGAGATGGCCCTGAACAGCCACAGAATCGCTACAGCGAGTCATTGTGCATGATGCAAGCTCGGCGACGGGACATTACGGCCAGCAAAAGTCACCGCTGCACGGCTTCCTCGAGCAAGATTCATGTCCTTATTATTGGCAAAACCCCACATCAGTGCTCGGTGCGCTCACTTTGATGAGAGGGGATCAGTGTTTCTTGGATGTCGACGAGCCATGTGAATTATTTACTACTCTCCACAAAGCACTACTTTAGTTATTTTAAATCTGACTAAAAGGGGTGGAACAGAAGAGGTGCAGTTGAAATTGAAGTGAATAATGCACTAACCACAAAAAAGGAACTTGTCAACACAACCTTTATAAAGTCAAACTGGAGCTTTTTGCCATGATAGTCACAAGAGCAAAAGTAATATCGTCAGCAAAGTATTTTCAAACTGAACTCAGTAAAAATGGATTAGTGTGCAACAAGTTGTCTAGTCCAAAGACCACACAGCACCATCTGTTGGCCACAGGGAAACACAACCAAGAGGACTGAACGCTTTCCATTTAAAAACGCGTACAGTATTAGTCGATCTTGACAGATGGAGTGGATTTCTGGTTGGCTGGTCCTGTCAGTTATGGAGCCTGTTATGACTGCTCTGTTGAAATGTTATTTTTTGCCCTGTTGCTAATGGCTCATGAGGCAGCCTGTGTGCCTTAGCACCTGTCTCCAGGCTATTCTCAAACACTTCCACTAAGACGCTCACATTACTGCCCCAGACTCCTGATTCCTCTTTTGAAGCTGCATGTGAGGGTGTTAATATTCCCCCGAAACTTGACGCCCCACAGGCTTTGCCACAACAATAGGATGCTGATAAAAATCTGTGAAAATTTGCAAAACGTAATAAACATAAATGCTGTGTGTATAAAATGAAAACATTTAGAATGACATCACTGAGGGAAGGACTTAATAGAAGTGCATTTGTTTTGTACTTAAGACTATTGTACCCTGTTGACTCACTAATAGCAGTCGAGGCAGAGGTTGATCTCTGGCCACATAACCGCGAGCGAGCCATCAGTGCGCTCCGTTGGACAATTGGGCAGCATTAGTGATCTCACTGCCATCGCCATAGTTACAGCACTTGTTTGTTGTACAAGGGAGTGCCTCTCTACAGTGACTGAATATGGTCCGTGGTCTGACCACTTCAAATCACACGCTGTGGGTAAATGTACACACAAGTGCGCACATACTCGAGAGGCACTACATGTTGGTCTGGAGGGCCCTTTTTTCCCTCTGGCAAGAGGCAGCAGTTGATTGAACCACATATGCTTGTTAGTTAAAAAGGTATTTAAACTAAGCTCAAAAAGCTTTAACACAGCTGCTGCAGTCGGGTGTGAAGTAACATCCAACATCCTCCCAGAAATCTATCAAAGCCATAAGTCAGTGCTCTGGCCTGCTCTGTGTATCTGTGTGGCAAAGGTTTTCTTCTGTCTCTGCAGGGTTCGACCTGATGGACTACTTCAATGTCAGGGACATTCTTGGGACCAGGGATGACGAGGGCCAGAGTTCCTATGTTCGGCTTGGTACCATGCCCATAGTACAGCAAACAGAGTGAGTGACCGGTGTCCCCACATACACACAACTCTATTGAAGAATATAAAAGAAAATGTCTTTTTTTTCTTCCCACTGATGCACTGTTGGTGGTTGCAATAAACATTGTGCTTTTCTCCCACAGAGATGTGTTTCCTCAGGGCCTGCCAGACGAATACGCGTATGTGACGACGTTCAAGTTCAGGAAAACCTCAAGACGTGAAGACTGGTACCTGTGGCAAGTCTATGACAAATATGGAATCCCACAGGTGGGTTCCAAATGTCATTATTTACTGTCTTGATTTAGACTAGATTGAAAGGTCAACCTAATGAAAACAAACTCTCTGAATAGCAGCTTTCTCAGTTATTCTCTTTTTACTTCTCTTTGGCTTTTGGTTAACCTAACTAGATTTCTTACCTCTGTGTGCCAGGTTTCTATCCGGCTGGACGGAGAGAACAAGGCGGTGGAGTACAACGCTGCAGGACTGACAAAGGACGCCGTCAGAGCCGTGTTCAAGAACCCCGAAGTGGACAACCTGTTCGACCGCAACTGGCACAAGATCGCCATCAGCGTGGAGGCCAAGGCGGTGTCGCTGTACCTGGACTGCAAACACATCGCCACGCTGCCCCTAGAGGAGAGAGAGGACATCGACATTCAGGGAAAGACCGTCATAGGAAAGAGACTCTACGACAGCGTGCCGATCGATGTGAGTTTGCCATTTTTGTTCCACAAACACCTTCGATTTGGAATGGGGGCACTGTTGCTGCACTGTGGGAACCAGCAAAGTGTCTAATCAATGAAATGTGTGTTTTGCACAAATCCAGTTCGATCTTCAGAGAATGATGATTTACTGCGATGCCAAACATGCTGAGCTGGAGACCTGCTGTGATCTACCCACTGGGCCGGTAAGTTCTGCTAGCAAACAGATTTATCGACGTAAAAAAAAAGATACAAATCAAGTACAAGCTACAAATCAAAAGAGACACTATTTAAAGGTTGTCTCCAAATAAAATAAACACGCCAGCTTTTGGAATTCATAAAAACAATGAACACAGTGAGAACTATCCGTTTTTGTCTGTTGTGAAATCATACTTTCCCTATACTAAAGGCTTAGAGACATATCTTTACTGTACAATACAGCACTGCAAGGGATTTGACGTTGTTCAGGTGACCCACAGATGGGACATTGTGGGCTTGGAATAGATTAGCAATGAGGGGGTTTAATGTCTCATCCCTGTTGAGAATTGTGATGTGTTAGGAAAGTTAAGAATGAGTTATAACACCACACATTTTAGTTTACTCGCTCTCCCCTTCATTATTCGTAACAAAAAAATAAATAAAAAATCAGGTATATGGCCTTTAAGATAAAATAAAAACATAATAACTTTTGCATCAAGTTATTTTGATTACTTGTATATAAATCTTGACATTTAGGGACACAGATGCAAACATACCCAACATACACTGCAATTAAATGGTATTTTCGGTTGTATAAATGGTTACTCTACAACAAGCTTTAAATAAAGACGTTGTTGCTGTTTGGCTAATTTAAGTATTTCTTCAGTGTCCTAAAAAGGTTGCGACTGAAGCTCCTCCAATAGAGATTTCTACTCCAACTCCGGCCACCGCAGAGCAAAAGGAAGGGCCTCAAGTCAACTGCTCGTGTCCTGCTGGAGAGAAGGTAAACTCTGCCGTGGCCAAACCTCAGCCATCGCTCCTAAATGGATTCTTGCTTTCTGGGCTTTCTAAGAACTTGCATTTTCCACAGGGAGAACCTGGTGTGGCAGGTCCCATGGGTGAAAAGGTCACTTACAATGCTTTCTGCTACTTTTGAGTGTCATACAACACCAGAGTGATTCTTTTTGCTGAATCTCAGTGTGGCTTTTCCAGGGTGATACAGGTGCTAAAGGTGCTGCTGGACCATCTGGCCTCAAAGGAGAGAAGGGAGAAACTGTAGGAAAACAAATGTGCACAATTACATCATTAATGAACACATACTTATGAATAATGATCAATATTTGATCTCATATAAAGAGCCATGCATGCAACCAACCATATGCCTTATTTCTGTGCCTCGATAATAATTGATCTGAATGATGAATTATTTGCAGGGCAGAGTAATCTCTGTCAAAGGTGACAGAGGGGTGAAGGTGAGTACCTGTCCTCTTTCCGCTGCATGAGCACTACCTCATCTCTGTATGCAGCATGTTTGTCTCTGTGCATATTTAATATGCCTGTATTTAAGACACAACATGATGTCCGCCTTTCTTTGCTCCTCTTTCTTTTATTTACGTCTTCTGCCACTGCACCGCTTAAGGAACAGTTAGGACTATGGTTAGAGTGATGTCCTGAATGGAAGGCCAGGTGACCACAGAGGATGTGCAGTGGGGTCAGGCCCATAGGCCCACCCAGTCTGCCTGCTCTGAGCTGGCAGTGCCAGCGTCAGTCTGACTCTGCAGGAGAGCTATTCTGGAGACTAACTGTTGCTATGAAGCAGACTGTCATGATGGCACTGCCTAAGTATATACTTAAGTATATATAAATCTGAGGAGAATGACATCACTTTGTTTGTTTTCTTTTGTTGAATGTGAACACATGATAGGGCCAAGAAAGAAAAAAAAAAATAGAAATTACATTTGCCTTTTGTTTTCCAAAACTTCTCCTTAAGCCATATCCTTCTCTTGCTTTATGAACTGCTTTACATTGCTTTAATGTAGAGCATCCCTATTGCTTTTTATCCTTCACTTTATGCACCAGAGTTGACAGCTTCTTTCGATCACTAGTGGCTTTCAGTTTTCTACAAAGAAAAAGATAAACCAGAGCTGAGCTGTCAAAGGGGCTTTGTGGTCATCAAGCCACACTTAGTGAAGTGAATTCACCCTGCTGTGTTTGTCTCTAATTGCATATTTAACCAACTCTGCTGCCAGTCAGTTTGAAGCAGTGCTTTAAAGGCAAATATCTCATTATAGGGCACAGACAGGGGTCTCTCTTAAAATATTGCATGATGGAGGAAATTATGCTACAATCACGTAAGCTCCTAAAATAATTAAAAGCCAACCATCTGTGATGTGAACTGGTTAAAAGGAGCAGCGTCCTGTCTTGTGGTGCTATGTAAGTTAATAACTTGTAAAAGTTTTTCATTTCTAAGATTATCCCTGACATAAAAGGTGGCTTCTGTCTTGTCCATAATGCATCTGGAGAGCTGGGGGTGTTCTTAATGTCATTACAAACTTGTAGAAAAAGTGTCTCTGTCTTCAGTTTGAGTGTCATATCTGTGAAGTCTGTCGTCCATCTAACCGTGTTGTATTAACATACATCTGTATGTTTGTCCATTCTACTAAACCCGTTTTGTGTTACCTAGAGGTTGCAAGAGCACGTCATCTACATTAACCACTCCAGGGAGCATGCTTCATGCAGCAAATGAAATGACTGAATATTTTTTTACAGGGTGACTCAGGCAGCATAGGATTAACAGGTGCTGCTGGACAAAAAGGAGAGAAGGTGTGCCAAGTGATGCCAAATCCGTGTGGTTCACTAAAATTACCAACAAATATCTCATTTAATTTTTGCATTACTTGCCAGGGCCTTGGTGGAGTTCCAGGAATTGATGGCTTATCCGGAGATAAAGGAGACAAAGTGAGAAATAGCTTAGATGTTTTATGCTTTAATGACTTGTGAGCGCTATTCTAAAGACAAACGTTCCTTCTTTTCCAATCAGGGAGCAGCAGGAGCGCCAGGAAGTAAAGGGGGGCAAGGTCCACCTGGCCTAAAGGTAGGAAGGCTTTTAGTTCTGTCTTCACAAACCACTTCATCATAATAGACTATAATATATGGGTGCCTATTTCCATAGTCCCCCAAATAAGACAGACCAGTATGTGTGGTTATGTGTCAACATGATTTTCCTATTTTCGATTTGGGGCAAACCTAACATAAATGTAATGGACTTGACATTAGGCTCAATTCAACAGGTCAGAGAATGATTATAGCCACTTAATTACAGACCAAAATGTTACAGAAATTACAGATTTAGCTCTGATAATTCTACAAGATGATATACTTAAAGGGTAAAAAATCTAAACCCTAACATACTGCTGTTTTGGACATCATCATATTTATTTATACTACTGCCAAAGTTGAGCCATAAGCCACACTCCGCTAATTCTCATTGGCCGACACACCAAATTGAGCTTTTTCTTTTAGCTTTATTAAGTTGATATTTTAGTTTTATAAATCATATGGTTAGGAACAAGGGTACGGTTAAGGTTTAGGTTAAGGTTAGGAAAGGGGGTTTGGTTAAGGTTAGGGGGCAGGGCCATAGCGTAACTGAGTTAGAAGACAGACACAATCCTTGTGACCGTAAGATACAAACACTGGACGTATTGACAAACATCCAGGGAAGGAGCTCGTAGCATCCTATCGACGAAGGAAACAGTCACAATCTGTGTTTTTCTGAGCTGGCCTTTGTTTTAGTCTAGTACACAGTGTTTGCATTTAGTGCAATTCCAAACTTTAATCACTTTATTTGTTTGTTCTCTCTCTTTCTCATTTTCAATAGGGAATTCAAGGTGATGCTGGAAGTCCTGGAGCACCTGGTTTGGGAGGCAAAAATGTAAGTACTAATGACCTTAAAGGAACAGGCCACTGTTTTTCCATACTGAGATATGTTCTTACCCGAGCTTAGACGAGTTGATTTGTACCCGTCTGGTCTTTGTGCGTGCGCTCAGTCCCGCAAACAGAGCAAAGACGTTGTTAGCATTTAGCCTCTCCCAGCAAAGGTATAGCTCCAAACTGGGGTGAAGCTACCTATTTAAATACGGTTATGTGAAAAGTTACACGATCCAAGTATAGTTACACAAATGTTATGGTTATGCTGTATAGAAGACGAAATAGTCATTAGGGATGGGCGGATCGAATACTTTTGGAGTATCGATGCAGAAACTATGCCATCGACTGTGATGTCACAAACCAATAAAACCGCTCGATAATGGTTTCATATTTTACTGGAGAAAAAAAATATTATTGCTTGATAGCGACTAATTATTCTATGAAAAACAGAATGTGCAACCTAGTCATGAGTAAATATACATTTTTACAGGGTGACTCTGGAATCAAGGGTGACAAAGGAGCACCGGGCGCCCAAGTAAGTAAATTTATGTTTCGTATCGTGCATGTTGAAGCTTTCAGACGGCCATTTTCACCTGAGATTTACAAGTCGGCTTTACTTCTCAAGAATAAACTTCATAGCAAAGGGGTCAACTCATTCCCTGGAAGAGACCATTCCTGGAACACCGAAGCCCGGGGTGTAATGGTGCAAACAGATGTGGCTTCCTTGATACTCGCTCCGCGCTTCCTGTCTAGGATTCTGTGGGGGCGTTTGGCTACAAGGCGGCTCATTCACATTCGCCAGAGCTTTTGTTGCTGTGCGAACTTTCCCCTTTTCCATCAGAATGACGCTGCGATGCCACTCATGCGGCCCATAAACACGGTGGATGTGACGTCCCAATGCTAACAGCCGCTTCCCGAAAGTCATACGTGATTACCGGTAGTTGATTCTCATTGAAATTGTGTCGTTTTTTTGCGATTCCAAGTTAAAGCCAACGCTGCTGAGCTTTCCAGGTGTCTCTATGCCACAAGTAAGCATGCCCCAATCTCATCTAGACACAGACTGCTATTCTTGCAGCGGGTTATTGGAATAAATCATTTGGAAAGACCTAATATGTTCAGCTACCTGTTGCCAACGCGGAGCAGCAACATCTCCATGGAGACGAGCTGGTCACAGCCCGCTCCCAGCAAAGGCTCTCACAGTGCAGACAGATTTTACCAGTAAAAAGTCCCACAAATCAAAACCTTCCTCTTATTTATTTATTGGGTGAAATATCATGCAGTGTGGTTAGACTGAATAGAAAGAATATCTGAGCAGCTAGGTGAATCTTGCTGAGATGTTGGCTTCCTTCAAATGGCTTTTACATGTGGACTGAACAAAGTTGTAAACACTTGAGTCAGGACAGTGATGACTTTAGCATATGCTACGAGGAAACACGGCAGGTTAAAGGAGAACAGGCCTGAAACATGCTTAGGCCCGGTGCTTTGACAGGTTTAGAGCTGTCTGCCTGTCCGCTGTTCACAACATCAACAGGTCATTTCCTGCGGGGCCTGCGCTGGAAAAGCACTTGTAAGGCCAGCGAGTGAGTGGCACGAAGAGGGGAGGGGGGACAGTAGCTTGGACTACAGTTCTACGGATGAATGAAACGTTATTGAAAAGATGAGGGTTGGGTTTTAGTTTGCACGCAGTTCATTGTCCAAAAGGAAACATGTGCAAGTACTTCATTTGGTGACTTAAATGCTTGTCCAGACTTCTAGTTCATCTGCTGAAACAGCGAACGTTTGGCTTGGGGAGCGACTTATACCCAGGTGCGACTTATATATCAAAATATATAATTTCCTGTTCGTTATTTTCATACTGACTGCCGCTAGAGGGCGCTCTAGGCTTGTGTTGTAGTATCTGCTACTCCTGCACCACAAAACAGTAATCGAGCAGCAGAACAAAAGTAAGCGAGAAACTTGTGATGGACTGGCACAAAGCAGTGGGTACTCTTACAGCAATGAAGAAAACAAAAAAAGCTAATTGTGCACTAAAGGCTAGATGGCCACAGCTAGAGGAACGAGTTTGAAAATGGGTGCTTGAACAACGTGCTGCCGGGAGAGGCTTGTCAATGGTGCAGTTACAGCTCCATGCCCAGGTAGTTGCCAAGGCTGGTGCGACTTATACTCAGGAGCGACGTACATATCTTTTTTCTTCATCATTTAGCCTTTTTTTGCTGGTGCGACTTATACTCCGGAGTGACTTATAGTCCGGAAAATATGGTGAATAAAATCTCTATAGTCTGTCAACTTTAAAAAAATAAAAATAAAAAAAAATAAAAAGGTTTTGTTGAAGTGAACTTTTGTCATGATTGCGGAATGTTTTCTTTTTGAAACAAACTACGTGTGACATATATGACCTGACAACAGTTACAGATCAACTATACACTGTGCAAACTTGTCCGCTAACATTTGAGGACACTGAACCCCCCCTGGGACTACAAGATCCGAGCTGTGCCTGCTGCTGACGTGGTGACAAGGCAGATAAGGACTGTGGCTCAAATCTAAAAAAAAAAATAGATTGGTTGAGAGATGGAGAAACCCGATTGCAAGTCGAGAGGCAGATGACTTTCTAGTTGACGTCTACCATTCTAGAAATTGAACATATACTTTATACTCTCTTATACTCTATCTAATGCCTGGTTTGGTTTTGTTCCTGTTTTAGGGACTGGCTGGTATCGATGGATTACCTGGACCAAACGGCGTTGCTGGAAAAGATGTACGTTTACTCACACAGGAAATAATGCAGCAAAAGTAACTCATTTCATAAGCATTTATAAACTCTTCAATTTATATGATGTTTGTTTAGGGCCTGAAGGGAATGGCTGGTGCCCCTGGACCAGGTGGAATTAAAGGCGACAAGGTATGTCTACTGTAGGCAAATTGAAAGCCAATCATTACAGGGCAAACAAAGTGACTACAGTTTGTATCCTTGGATAAATGAACCATCATAATTTTAGTACAAGCAAACATTGTCCATATATCTGAGCCACGCAGATGACCAGGAACCAGACGCCCCTCCAGTTTTGTAGATTCAAATTTCATACAGTGTTGCACATAATTGCTGACTAACCCAAAAGATATCACTGTTCGTTTGACACGATGAAGCACTTCAAGTTTACCCACGGTGCTCGGCCGATTCTCCAGACATTCCTCAGTCTCATTCACAGCCCACTCGTTTTTTGGCTGTCAATATAACCCACACACACACACACACACACATACACACATACACTATTTGCCTCTAATTACTTCTTTGATGTGTGTTTCTCCCAACAGTCATACATAATACGCACCCATTTGATTGCACAAAGACACAATTACTTCGCCCGGCAACTCCGCAGCTTTCACTTTCCCCCCGCACAAGAGCACAATTTACCAGCCAGAGTGGCATAAATTACAGCCATTGATGTATATTTACGTGAATGCCTTGAGGACTTGACTTTTGAGTTACCTAACCATGGTGTCTGTCTCTGTGTGTGTGAACCGTGTAACAGGGAGATCGAGGTCTTCCCGGGATACCTGGAGATGTGGTGAGTACCAAAACGAGAAGGAAGGGGGAAAGCGTATCTGTTTTCAACGTGCTCATTTAAGGAGAAGCAGACAAGAACAATGTGGGATGAAAAGTTTTAATGCGAGAGATGCGAGTTTCAACTGAAAACAATGGAATGAAAAATATAGTTTTTTAAGGATAGTTTTCTACAATGCCTTGTAATATGATGACAAATAATGGGTGGTAACCTACAGTTAAAGCTCTACTTTCAGATGCTATAAAATTAGTTAATTGGAGTCTGTCATAGTCAAAGATTGCTGCTCTTGGTACAATTGCCCTCCGGAACAGCCTGTAATCAGTGATGAAATGAATGATTTATTTTGGGCATTCTGTCACCAAAACACTGAGGCTGCAGCATCAGCTCGGTCACTCAGAGCTCGCTGTGCGCCCTCTGATCCCCGACCTTGAACCAGTTTGGTATCGGCCAGTTCATCCCTGAATGCCAACGGCTGATAAAGTCTGTAATAAGTGTCATTCAATAGCGCAAATTACTACAGTGACTGGACTCGCACTGTTCACAGTACTTCACACTGTTACAAAAGCAAAATAATGGCTAATGAAGGGCATGTGGCCCGAAACGTCACACTCAATGGTGTAAGAAACGTAAAAAAATTTAATTTAAATTTAAAAAATTGGGAGCTTTAACTGCTGTGCGGACCCTTACTTTAAATCACAAAAGCAAAATAAAACCGAGTGTCCTGACTAAAGCTTTAGGCTGTTGTGTTGACTGGAGCCAGGGTCCAGTGTGAGGCTGCACCTCACAGTCAGAAATGAAGTTTAGAGCAGGGGCGGAGCACATGCCGCAGAGGGCTGGGGGTCGGGGGCCCCACTCACTCAGATTGATAAGCAGTAGTAGTTAAATTTAGAATATAAGTTGCCTTCCTATTGAAATATTTTAAACTTAATAAAAAAATAATAATAATAGGCAACGCAAGCATTATAGCATTAATAAAATGTCGCCCAATAATAGAATTTAATGAAAATTTAAATCCACAACTTGAACCATACAAACCTGCTGGAGCACCGCGAAAAGGCACCAAATTGCAGGAAATGCAGTCTGTTCAGGTAAAAAAATATTGTGTAGCCCCCCACTGTGTAAGTATTTAAATTAGCCGTTTAAGGTACATAGGTGATTTTTAATGTGTTTTTTTGTATTTTTTATATACATAAATGTGGGGGGGGCAGAATTTTTTTTCTGTCATAGGGCCCAGAATATTTAACGGCGCCCCTGGGCATAGATCTGGGGCATAGATCTGTGGGCATAGATCTGTAACATTGCCGAACAAGGCTGCAAACCTTTGACTCAGGGTCAAATACAGCCCTCTGAATTCTTGTTGAATTTATTAAAATTTCCAGAGTCTGTCATTTTAACTATTCACTCTGTTTACCACCGTGACCTCAACAAACAGTGGCTTATCTTTGAAATCAGCATAATTGAGTTACAGAGCAAAGGGAGCTGTTTGGCTTTTACTTTTTATCTAATGATGAGCCAGATCCAGTCACATTAAGTGGCCTTTTGTTGTGATACTTATTTCAAAGAGTGTGAGGGCTATGAAAGGGAAATGAAAATTGAAAAATCCCTGCTAGAACATTCAAGCCACAAGGGGGCGGCAATAACTAAATCCCTAAATCCGTATATTTGTGTTTCTTGTGTCTTTCAGGTTCAGAAGGATGGCATCAGAGGAGACAAGGTAACTGTCAAATAATATGTTACAAATGATAATCCTCTTTCATGTTTTTGATCTATTTTTTATTGAATACTACAGTCTATTATCACTGTGTTTCTTTGTTTGTAGTTTGTGTATTTGCTTGTGATATGGATTTTCTTCTTTCCCCCCTCTCTTACAATGTAAAAATCAATTATCCCAAATTGTTTCACAGTAATTGAAATGTTGAGATTACTGGCTCATCTCTTCATGCACATAGTATCATGATGCTGTTGTTGCAGGGAGTAGCTGGACCCCCGGGGCCTCCTGGCGCTGACGGACCCCCTGGGCCTCCTGTAAGCGTCTTCTCTTATTATTCTGTGTTTGCGCTGTGGTGGATTTTGCACTCCCAGCCGAGAGCTTGGTATTGTGGAAAAAGGCGCCTGCTTGTACATGTGTAGTCGAGCTGCTGATTAAATTTTTTTTTTTTTCCCCCCCTTTCTCTCGACTGTGGCTGAATGTCAATGTTGTCTTCTTTAGGGTCCTCCCGGCGCTCAAGGTTTTCCCGGAGAGCCTGGTGAATTCGGCCAGCGGGTAAGAATCACCAATAGTGAACATTTCTGACCTTGTTGATCCATTTTTCTGTGCGTCATCGTTTTCATGGTGCAACCTTGGTCCATCATATCATGCTGTTTTACTAAATAAGTTCACATTCAGATTATGAATCCACGTAGACCTTTAGGAGCTTTAAGTTACCAAATATGTATGATCAAATGACTCAAATAAGACAGAATTAGAACAACCTTGTGAGCACCTAACCCAACTATTGTAAAACATTAACGTATATATTGGGTGTGCTGTACAAAGGGCATTAACGAGTATGTTGTGCCTTCATGGCCGCTTGAATAAGACATGCTATTGTTAAAAAAATAAAGAAGGACAGAGTGGAGAACAGAGAGAGTTCCGCATCCTGACAGCCATTTTATTAAGGGGATATTGCTTAAGAACACTGCTAAAAGTAAAGAAAAAAGTAAATTTGCCCCTGATTTAAAGTGATAGTCTGTAAGTTTGCAAAGTGAGGAGAGATGGAGTGAAATTTGAAAGTAAACAATCAAATTCCTCCCCTTTTCAACCAGAAAGCCCTTCTTCGTTTGCAAAATGAGGAGAGCAGGAACAGAATTTTTAAATAATAAAAAAAGTAAATGATCAAGCTCCTCCCCCTCCTCTCCTGACAGGCTGGTTCACAGGAAAACCTCGTCTCATTGGTCAACACGAGAGGATACTAGACTCTGATTAGTTGATTAGATCCGGGAAGGAGTATCTATTATTACATACTTTACAGAAAGATGTGGTCAGTTTTGCGCATTTTGGAAAATTTGTAAAACATTTAGACTTCCAGACTATCACTTTAAGTAATGTCAAGAAATCTGTCAGTGTTTTTTTTACACTTAAATGAAGAAAAAACCTCTACGTCAGTGTTACGAGATCTTTTTTCCTGATTTACGTGTACAAAAACTGGCTTCACTGACACGTTTTCTGAAATGAGTGACTCAAGTCAGGGGAAAATGTACTTATTTCAAGACAATGTTGCTTATTTCAGTGTAATCATTGTTTTGAGGGTCACCATGTTGTTTTCTGTAGCGGGCTGTGGACACAGGTTAGATGTCCACAGCCACCGCAGCCCAGTGTCCCCTTCATTTGACCCATCCTTCATTAATCCGGCAGTGAGTACCAACAGTGCAGTGCCCGTGACCCATGCCCATATCTTGAACAAACCAAGCAGGAGGGTAGCAATATTTGACCATGGTGACCCCGTTGGGCCGGGAGCTGCCAACTTCTCAAGCCGCACGTTCAAGTCTTTGCAGTAGATGGTGAGGCCGACAGTCGGGAGCAGGACCATAACCTCTTCTTGGCCATGAATAAAAGACTGTTGCAGCAGAACGTCCTCAACCCGACAAGCTCCGGAGAGATGTAGAGATTTATCCTTCATTAATATGTATAAAGGGATTATATCGCGTTGAAATGGAACAATATCCACCTAATCTCCCTTTTGCTCAAGCTCGGTTTTACTGCAGAAATACATCCACTTGCTTTTTTTCATAAGAGAAGTATTTGGTTGAAGATGCGCTTGATTGAATTGCACAGATGCTTGTCATAGTAGGTGATTTATTCTACAACATCCAGGCCATACCTTTGAATATGAACGTGGTAGGTGTTGCCACACTTTTGACAACCAAATATCTACCAGATTCATAAAGTAGCAAGAACCACAAACGGGTGAACTGATGGATCGATATAACCCACAATGGCAGTGAGTGACCTTGTGAACCACATTTGTTTGTTTGCCAGGGAAAGAAAGGTGAGAACGGTTTGCCTGGCGTGGACGGCCTTCCCGGACCTGCGGTAAGTACTTTGCAGTTTTGAATGAAAAAGCTATTGTTGCGAGTCACGGCGCATTACTCCCAGCATGTCATAATGGAAAGCTGTTAAATAAAGTGAGATTAAAAGCTGCGGCTCCTTCTGCAAATTGCTTCCCAGGGCAAAACGCTGCACCTGTTCTGTGCTGCCAAACGTGGCTTGAGAGCTCCCTCTGGTGGTTCAATGCGGATACTGTATTTGGCTTTCACAAACTCAGAATACTAATTAACCCCTCACTAAATGTTGTTGTTTTTTGTGTGTCTTAGGGCCCAGAAGGTCCACCCGGGGGACCAGGAAAGCCCGGACTCACGGGACCACCTGTAAGCGAAAGAAACGACAAATCTCATTTCGCATTTTTATGTACTTTCTAACTGTTCTCTTTTTAGGGACTGCCTGGTGAAATCGGGTTTTCCGGTAAACCGGGAGAGATGGGAAAACCTGTGAGTGGCGTTGTTATTGGTTTACAGCTCTTTGTGAGTTTTAACCGTCCACTTTGACTGACACCTCATCCGTCCTTTTTTTTTTCCAAGGGTCTTCCTGGTAAAGATGGCTTGGATGGCCTATCCGGAAATGACGGCGCTCCGGTCAGTGCGACCTTATCCCTCCCATAATAAAGGGTCTCATGAAGATTTAAATATCAATAGAGATCAATGACAAATCTAGCCAGCTTGAATAATACATAACTTAGCAAAACACGCAATTATATTTAAAACATTTATCCGAAACTTCGTAAACCAAGTAGTAGTCAGTAGTTAACTTACCACAGGTCTGTTTAGCCTCCGTTGTGCCCTGTAAACTGTTATTTTGGATCCCTGAGGACAGAGAAATAATCAAAAAGACTATTGTTATTGTGTATATTCCTATTGTAGCATAAAAACTGGTTCTTGTAAATGCACGTTTGACAGTGAGTTGACGTCAGTGTTTGTAACTGTGTCCGAAGGGCCCCAGAGGAGAGCGCGGAGCTGACGGGTTTGCTGGAAAGTCTGGGCCTAAGGTACAGTTTGCTTCCACAAACACACGAAGCTCCCGAGGTTGCATTTATATCTTTATCATGGATGCAACATGCTAAAGCTCCGCTGATGTGCTTGTCCTCAGGGTGATGAAGGGCCGCCGGGACCAAGAGGGCCCCCAGGGGAGAGAGTGAGTGCGCAGCAGTTTTCTTCATTTACCACCATTGCTGCGGTTTAACTATAGGCGATGTTTCTTTGTCAGGGAGAGGCTGGACTACCCGGGCAGAGAGGTGCTGACGGAGCAAGAGGAGACAGAGGAGTTCCTGTAAGAGCTTTGAATTAACAGTTTTGTGACACGTTCATGTTGAGGTTTTCCCAACGGAGGTGTTCACAAAAAAGTCCAGTCTGCATTCACGAAAAACAATGTGGGAGACTGGGTACTGGTGTGGAACAAGTAAAGTTATACAGGACAGCTGCTCTTTCGAGTGGGGTTCTTTGCAGCCTCTGAAAATATTTAGTGGTCTGGTCGGGTTAAGCTGTCAAAAAAATGTCAAAGTGCCCATAGACCAAAAAACCAAGGACGTTATGAAAAAGTGAAAAAGATCAGGGTGCAGAGACAAACGCGGATCAAAGGGAGTGACCCACCGTATACAGGGAGGGGCCATGAGGGCCTGTCTCGATTTACAGGTAAAACTCAGAAATTAGAACATCGTTAAAGAGTGCATTCATTTCTGTTATTTGACTTAAACTGTGAAACTAATACATGATAGACTCATGCAAAGTGAGGTATAGCCTATATTAATATGGTGCACAGCTTGTAAAAACCCCAAATGAAAAATCTCATAAAATTAGAAAATTTTAAAAATGAATTGTAAGCCATAATCATCATATATATATAACAAATAAAGGCTTGACATATGTCACTTTGATGAGTCTACTCTACATCATATATTAATTTCACATTTTAAGTTGTATTACAGAAATAACATGATCACCTAAGAATACAATAAACAAAAATGATGAATATTACAACATAATTGTAGCAACAATTGATAAATATACAATATGGAAAACACCACAGAACTATAGGCAATGTAAAATGGTCACTGACACGAGATAGCTCCACCACAAACTTCTCTGATGCTCTATTCTGTATTTGCTCTGATGGCACATTGCTTTTCCATGGGGCTCAAAATTGAATGCTTTTACACTGTAGGTAACAGTTTTACTTCCCCACACTGAGCCTTCTCATAGGGAACCCAGGGAACAAAACAGCCCATAGCGCCACCCTCTGGCTCGGCATGATTGTTTGTTTTGGCTCCTACCGTTTAATTGCAGCATATACAAATAAACAAATCCTTGCAATATGTTTTTTTTTTTATGAATTGAACTTCATTCAACAAAAAACACAATAGTTTCACATGGTGCCTGCAAAGCTGTAGCAATTTCAAGTAACAGCCTCCGCTCCAAAAAAATAAAATAAAAAAAAACTACAGAATAGTTTCATGACAGTGAAAATCACAATGTATAAATATAGTATGTTAAAAAAATGAAAACAAATCGAGAAAAGTAAAACGAAAAAAATAAATAATATGAATAAGTAAATAACCAAATGAAGATGGCATGTAGCCCGGATGCGTATTAAAGCAATGCAGTCAATTCAAACTGTTAAGCTGATTACGCGAGCTGGAGATGCCACTGAATTTATACATGAGAAGCAAAAGGACCGCTTTCTGTTATAATCATCTGCAATATTTAACAACCTATAAGTTAATCTCTCTAGTGCAGCGAGTTGACCCAGAGAGCTATGCCTGCGAGTAAGAGAGGGAACAGATGGACCCTTCCTCTCCCTTACTAGCAACTTCCTCCACATCATGACGGTTGTCTGAGTCCACTGTGAGAGGGTGGAAGACAAGAGCTCAGTAGTGAAGGGTCCAACATTTGACCTTCCAACTAACACCAGGCCAAGATCAAGTTCGATCGCAGTGCAATAGTGTAAACCATGTCTAAAACTATATGAAACCAGCAACTTCAATGCAACAAAAACCCTCCCAATTTCAGTTCGCAACAGCTTTTTTGTGACGCTATCGTTAATGTCTCTGCATTAACATAAAAAAACTTTATTTTCACAGACATCACAAATACAATAATGACCAGTTAGACAACGCTGCTTGTCAACGATCAATGATACACTTATTTTGATTTTGATTTTGAATTATACTTGACATAACTGAGCTTAAAGATTCAAACTTCATAGGAGCAGGTATTGAAAAGTGCCAGCATTTTTTCCAGTAATGCTGCTTTAAATATTTATGAGTAATATAACATTAAGTCACATTATCCTCTCTGTTTTAGGGAGAGAGAGGCCAAGACGGATCCATCGGGCCCAAGGGAGAAAGGGGCGACAAGGTAACAAGGATAAACAGTCAATTCTCCAATATTCCCATATGTTTATCATGTATTTTGTTGTCGCACTCCTCGCACTGCCTCCCCGTGGCATAAGCCGCTACTTATGTAAATGTTATGCCGACAGCGTGAAAACAGTCTCTCTATCTGCAGGGTGAAGTGGGAGCTCGGGGACTACCGGGAACGCCGGGAAATGTGAGTACAAGGCCCGAGCGGCTGGAACTTAAACTCTGAGGCGGTGTAATACATGAAGAGACGGAAGCGCACTGAGGACAAGAGAGTTGAGAGTGTGTGTGTTTTTGCGCTTTGTCAACAGGTCGCGAGTGTCATCCCCGAACCTGGTGAGCCGGTGAGTCGCATTCACACGATTCCGTTTGGTGCATTTACTCAGAAAAGTCAGTAACGCAAAAAAAAAGTGTTTTGTGAGTAAGTTCTTAGTAGTGTGAAACCTACTTTGTTGAGGAGACAAAGTAGTATCATCAGTAAGAGTATCAAAGTACCCTCTATAAAATTTAATTGAATTGAACATTTTATTTCCAGCCATATAAACAAAGCTGTTGTGTTCAAGAACAAATACAGAGACAAGGATACATGCCATATCTGTCCAAGATCTTTACCTGTACATGCAACACACTTCCTTTGCCCCTATAATTGGTCGACAAAACAAAATAAATAACATTTTAGCTTGAAAAGGAGTGGGAAGAACAAACTTATATACTCCCACCCCATTCATATATTCTAAATGATTTAAATAATGTGGTTGCTGAACTTAGTTTAGCCCTTGGTAGCTTGTAGTAATGAAACAATTAAGTTAGTTACATGTATACATGAGATGCAACAAAATGATATAATATATAATTATTCATTCGTACACCCAATATATCAGCATGTTAG
Organism: Gobius niger; assembly: GCF_951799975.1. Classification (NCBI taxonomy): domain Eukaryota; kingdom Metazoa; phylum Chordata; class Actinopteri; order Gobiiformes; family Gobiidae; genus Gobius; species Gobius niger. Next base: position 10,823,284 of record NC_136865.1, read on the forward strand.
TATTACTGTTATTATAAAATCATCATCATCACAACCCAGTATTTATTTTGTATGTAAGAATAAGTGTTTTTTTGATATATAACATAGCCCATATCTATTCATGAGAAGTATACTAATAACAAATGGATTCATTGATGCTCATGGTAACCAGATTTCGTTATAATGATGTGTATTTAAAGGAGTTGAGGTACTTTTTTGAACAGAATGTAAGTTTTAAAAAGTATTTCAGTTTTGGACGATTCAATTCAATTAGTAAATGCAAGTTATCTTCATGGGAAATGTAAACATACATTTTAAAACATCCAGATTGAATAATATTAACCTCTAACCCCCACCTGAACCGAGCTCATTTTCTAAAACAGCGACAAACACGCCACAAAAGAGGACAAAAAAATCAACCAAAGGTGACAAGAAAGTGGCAATAAAATCAACAAAAAAGTGACAAAAATGTAATGGAAAAAAACATAAAAAGTGTCAAAAAGGCGATGTATAAGATCCATTTTGTAGGTCTTAGCTTTCAAATAAGGCGCTACACTGGCTCCAGTCAAGAAGCTTTTAGATTTGGGTAATGCTGAACTGTAGTAAATGGTTAAGGTGGGGGTTTAAGAGGTTAAATTGAGGATGTGATTTGGTTTGACATTGGCTGTTTGAATCAAGATGTGTCCAGTGGTCGAAAGTATTAGATTGAAGATTAAAAAGCTCTTTAGTGATAAAGATCAGATATTGAAAATATATGAATCATTTGTGCATCCTGAAAACGTTACCATAAAATGTCGGTCCATGTGCTTTTTAATGTGTCTTGTCGACTTATGTGTTAACTATTTTTCTCTCATCAAAGGGAATACCTGGAGAGAAAGGAGAAAAGGGCGAAGCAGGAAAACCTGGGGAGACTGTAAGTCATATGATGTAATACATCATATTAGTGCTGTGACCTGCGACACACAGACAGCAGTTGCAATACAACACAACGACCACTAGATGTCACTAGACAATTAGTAAAGCAGCGTGAATTGTTCAGTGCACTGAGAGCTCAGATTCCTTATTACAGTGACTGATCACCGTTGGATATTGTTCAACAAAAGTACAGTTATTTCAAAGTATAGTGTTTAACAGCTTTACTGTACAGTAGTTAGTAAGTTAAGATTTCTTTTATCGTTGACTTGATAACATTTAGAAACCCTTGATGACATTGTTTATTGTTTGTGTCACTAAAGGGTCAGAGGGGTTTACCTGGAGAACAAGGCTTTAAGGGCACCCCTGGACTTCCTGTGAGTTATTCCATCAATTTAATGTGTTGAATATTTAAATCATGTTTGCTATTATGTGCTAATGCTGTATCACATATATTCTACGACTGCTTGTGTTGCCTGAACTACCTTTTCTAAGAGAGGGTTTTAGTAAAAGTTGTTGTTCTTTGTCAAGGGCTCTAAAGGTGATACTGGACCGCAAGGAGAAACAGGAAGAGTGGGTGACCCTGTGAGTGGAGTTTTATTGAGATTATTCTAACTACTCTGAACTAACTCTTAAGGAAGTAAAGTAAAGTGCACTTTAATGTTTATCTGTGACGCTTGCAGGGTCCACCTGGCGTGGCTGGGGCACAAGGTCCTCGGGGTCTGCCAGGCAACGTGGTACGTCCTAGAACTATACTACAATACTATACTAGACATTATCTTAGGGCGGGGCAATTAATCGCAATCGCATATATGCTGCTCGACTGACTTGTTTTGATGTTTGTGTCATAGGGCTTACCGGGCATCATTGGGCCCCCTGGTCCTGCTGGACTGAGAGGAGACAAGGTCGGTTAACCCCTACAAACCCTGGGCACATTAAAAAACGTTGTGTGGAGCTGGCTGTGTTCAGGATGTCAAGGCCGCAGAGAAAAACATATGTCAGTTACACAAACCTCCCAGGACATTTTCACTTTGTTGGTCGTGAGTCTTTCTGATTCTGACTAGTACACACATTTACAACACCTTTTCACCGAAGAGCATTTCAATAATAAGGTGAAATCACATCTCTTGTATAAAACCATCCCACATCTGTACTGCACTTATGATACAAACCGTTTAAAGGCAGGTACAGCATGATGACTTGTGTATTCGTGCAGGTATCCACAGATAGTATCTTTGTTCATCTGTTTTAGGGCGACGCAGGTAAACCCGGACAAATCGGTCTCATCGGCCCCCCCGGAGACCAAGGTGTGATTGGACCGCCCGGACCACCAGGGAAGGGAAAGGATGGACAGAGTGTAAGTCACATGGATTCATCCTTTATCTCATTGTTATGGTTCCAACTTCCTGGCAACTAAGAAATGGTGATAAGAGTCCCCATGAACATTACAAGTTAAAAAGTAAATCAATCAAGCTTAAAGGGGCTAGATGCAAGTTTGCCATTTTATACTCACTACTGCCATCTCAGGTCATGCGTGTAACTGCACATTATTACATTATTTTAACATTTTTAAACTCTGTATAGTCCCTTTAATATACTAACAATATTATAACAACCAATTTCCATGTACAGTGTAAGCTTAGAAGAAAGCTGCTGGTGTGAGTTCAACTTTTTCTTAATGATGATTTGTATTTTTTTTCACCGGCTCCAACATGTGGCGTTCTGCTGAGGGGGCAGAAAGAAACAGGAAACACTGTAACGGCACATCACATTAAAGCTACATGGGCCCACAACACGAGAGCTCCCGGCGCTTCCCCCTTTTACTGCTGCAGCCAGGTGCGGCCTCGGGGGCGAAGCTGCTCAGGTTATGTGTATCATAAAGAGAGAAAAGCAGGACACTTTTCAACGTCAGATTTGATGCCCACAAAGAGCCGGCTCATGTGTTTGGCCCCCTTCAAAACTTCAGGTGGAAAGCAGGAGCCAAAATAACTAGATGGGAAATGTGTAAAGAACCTCAAAACAGCAAATACAGTAGTTGCCTCCAGTGTCGACGTAAACAGGGGTCTGAGTAGGGCTGGGTGTCGTAAAAAAAACTATTTTTCTCCCCCTACATGTTCCAGCCATGTCCTAATGACCTGTTCACCACAACTGCCTCTAAAATCCTTCACTGTCACTCAAAAGGTGTAACTTCGGGTCTGAAGTGCCGTCATGCACAGGCTTAATATAGAAGCTGCAGTTACATGTAAGACCTGAGGTGGCAGTAGTGAGCATAAAATAGCCAACTTGTATCTAGTCCCTTAAACAATACTTGGTTTTCGATACCGATACTTTTTCCGATACCTATGCTAAAATATTTGTCATATATATAAGCATAAAACAGGTTAATAATTTATTCCTTTTCTTTCCATTTCATTCGTTTGTATGTACAAATGAAACTTTCTTTAACTACAAAAGGGCAGAAAAAACACTTTCTAAATTTTTGTTGTTTTTTTCACTCCATTTTTAAGTTTTCCCTAAATTTCCCAGAATTAAAAAAAAAAGAAATTTCCCCAATTTTTTGTACATCTTTTCCCCCAATTTTCCCATTTTCCCCCCAAAATCTTTCCCCACGTTTTCCCAGTTTTTCTCAAAATGTTTCCCCAATTTTATATATTTTCCAACCAATTTTTCTCCTCAATTTTTTTTCTCAACTTTTATCTTGATTTTTCCATATTTTTAAAAACATTTTTCAACTTTTTTTTTTTTTTTGGTTTTATTTCTTAATTTCATGCCAAATTTGCCCCTTTTTTTTCTCCACTTTTTCTATTATTTTTTTTTTTTACATGTGTTTCATTTTATTTTGATGACCAACAGCATCCAAACTTTTTTTTTTTGGACACCTGTAGTAACCAAACCCTTTTTTAAATACCAGACTGGTTTATCGTTTAACGGTACCCTGCCCTAGGTCTGAGTGAGCGTTTGTGAGTGCACTTGCTGGGACAACAAATGAAAACTACAATCCAGCTCCACTTACATGTCTATTTCACGTATGACAGTCAGTCTCACCTTTTTCTGCTTCCAAAAGGGAGAGCCAGGACCCCAGGGAATCCAAGGACCCCCAGGCCTGAAGGTATGAATAATTTTTGGCAAAAGCAAAAGTGTTTTATTTTTTTACGTCCCACATTTTTCATTTCAACTTCCAAATGTTTTGTAGCTGAAATGATGAGATAATTTCACTTTCCCTCGGTCTAGCCAAAAGCAATTTGTATGCCCGCTGCACTGTGACCTCCTCCGACCAGCTCCATGAGCCGTGGAATTGGCAAAGTTTTTTCTGGGGCACGTTTTAGGTTTATAGCCTCATCCCTGATTGTTATTTGTTCTGGCTTCTAAAATGTCAAGTGCAGATTTTTTTTTTTTCCGAAGAAGGTGATACTCTTGAGATGTGGGGCCTTTTTCCCTCCAATATCCTGAATGCTTTTCATTTCCTTAGGGACCACCAGGGCAAAGGGGTGACCCAGGACCCCAAGGAGAAAGAGGCCACGCTGGAGAGGGCAAGACTGGACTACCCGTATGAACAGTGCATTTTATATTATTGATTAGCTTTTGTTGAATTCACATGCAAGCATTACAATTCACAGGGGCCTTCTGGGAACAATGGAGAACCAGGACAAGCTGTAAGTGTGACCATTTCATTTGGGATGAACACTGATTGAGGAGAAGGTTTATTTTTTATGTTTTTGTCTTGATTGAAGGGATTGAGAGGAGCTCCAGGTGTAGCCGGTCCCCCAGGCCCAGCTGGACACAATGTAAGTCAACATATAAGAAAAATAACAGCCATTCATAAAATAACTCGCCAGTATGTAAATATGACTCCATTTCTGTCATTTTAAGGGTATATGTAGATACTGTGCTACTCATAGTTGGTGACATTGGAGGAACACACACGATTTGTTAACCTCTTCACCCACGCCTGAACCGAGCACATTCTCTCCTGTTCGGCTTTACCCAAAGCTAAATGCTTCTGGAAAAAAAGTGTCAATATAGTGACAAAAATGAGAACATGGATGAAAACGCAACAAAAAATCCACTCTAGAGTAACAAAAAAGTGCCAAAAACATGCTGAAAATGTGGAAAAAATGTGATGAAAACCCAACAAAAAAGCAATGGTAAAAAAAAGTGAGGACAACATGAGGAAAAAGATCCATTTAGATTAGTTTTGTAGGTCTTAGCTTTCAAATGAGGCGCGACCTTATGGATCTGGGTAAAGCGGAAGTGGAGAAAATGCACTTGGTTAAGGGGGTTAAAACAGAATAGGCCCGGGGTGTCCAAAGTGTGGCCCAGGGGCCAAATGCGGCCCTCGGATCAAGTTGTGGTGGCCCTCGGGCTCCTTGTTGAATGGCACACATTGCAGCAGACGGTACTTTTTACTGCAAATGTCATAATTCTGCACAATTCAAACCGTAACTAACTAACTAACTTTTGATTAAAAGAAAGTGATGGCGTTATTATTCCAAGCCCAATATATTTTTGGAGGGGATTAGACACTGTTACTAACTCAGGAAGAGCAGCGCCCCCTGAGGAACTACTCGGAAGTGCATACAGCCCATTACATCTTAAAGCAGTACTAAGTAACTTGTTTACCTTAATAAATCCTTTTCGTAGTCCCTGTGGGGGTAATACAAGTGTTTATGGGATGATTGGAGGGTCTTTCATCTCCCCCTGGTGTGTCTGGCCAGAAAACCATGTTTGCAACTTGACTGCCACCGGTGCGGAGCAAGCAATACACACTAATGAAATCACGAAGAAGAAGCTAACATGCTAACGGGCAAAGCTAACTGCGGGCCAACGTCACTTTAAACAGTATTTACGGCCAAGTTTGAGTGAAAAAAAAAAATTCCATTGTATAATTGGATGCACAGTAACCCTCTCTCCCCTCACCTTTCCTGTCTACTCTCCAAGACAATTAATAAGTTAAAAAATCGTAACTTGCTACTACACCTGCAGTTGCGCTTATGGCCTCTAGGGGGAAGAGTTACTTAGTACTGCTTTAAAAACAAATTTGGAAATCTGCTGTGCCAGTCGATTTGTATTATTGCAAAAAAGGCCAATCCGAATAGGCTACACACACAGTAGCAGCATAAACAGAAAACCTGCTGCGCTATGTGCCTTTCTATACAACGTCCCTGAAAACTATAAATACTGGATATGATCTTACCCCCTGTTTTTTATCGTCGATTTGTTGTGCTTTCTGTGACGGTCTTTGATACGTGTTGGTACTACAAACCACAATGACCATGTGATTTCTAGGGTTTACCTGGAAGACCGGGAGAAAAGGGATCCCCCGGGGAGCCTGTAAGTACACACTACATGTACCCTGGATCATTTTTTATTCATGGCAGTGCCGTGTTGAGCACAGGTGTTAGTCAATAGTTATTACTAATGTGCTTTTTATGGTCCCACAGGGAAAAGTTGCTGACCTGCCCGATCTCAAGGTAGGACCAGAGTAAAAAAGAAAATGTCGAGGGAAACTAGGGCTGCACGATTGGATTAAAAACGCAAATTTAATTCTTGTCATCGTGTAGCACGCGCTAATGGGAGACGAATAAAGAAGCCGACTAACTATACAATCTTTTATGTGGTGATCTGTGTAGGGCATCTGCTCCGATTGCCCTGCTGGTCCCCCTGGTGCACCCGGTCTCCCAGGACTCCCTGGAGATAAAGGACATGCAGGGCTCCCCGGGAAAAGTGGACAAGATGGCTTTCAGGTCGTACAAATTGACTGCACATCCATTTATATCTGAATGTTTGCTGTGAAGTCACATCATTGCATCCTGTGTGTAGAAATCATCCTCACACTGTCACTTAGCGGATGGCTGGGCCTAGTTTGTGAAATTAATCATGAAATAATTGTGATCGGCAGATGATTATGTCGATACAGCGTGACACAGCATTATCTAACTAAACAGCAGCATCTAGTGGTTTGAAAATGTATTACAGCTGCAGTGTTGAAGCCTCGGCATGTCACTACTATATACACACAAAAGAGGACTACGAGTTCAAAATATATTTCTTATCTTTTAAAAACTAGTTACATTATCCAACCGCACAGATTATTGTCTTTTTGCTATAAGATTGAAAAAGGGGGTTGTGGTCCTAATCTCTAATAAAAAAATGATCAGGTTCAACATTCAACAAAAGCTGTGTCTCTTCCTGCCCTATTACATACAGTAGACCCACTACTCCCAGCTGAGATTCATTCATTAACTTTTTAAGCGAAAAAAAAAAGTTGATCTTTTTTTGCGTATTTCACCTTGTAGCAGCTGTATGAGTGGTCAACATGGCGCCTTTACTTTCCATCACAGTGCTCTCTAGGACACTCCAGGATCAAATATTTGGAAGGTTTTCACTGCTGACGGACCCTCTCACCCGAAAACCAACAAAACCATTGATCCTGGAGCTTTGCAGAGACCACCGTGATCGAAAGCAAAGGCGTGACATTACCCACGCAAACACTGAGTACAAGGTCAAATACGCACAAATATCAACTTTTTTTCCCACATAAAAAGTTGCATATTGCACCTTTAAACTTGAACGTGAAAGCTATCTCTTTCCTAAGTTTGACTGGTATGGATACTTCTCATCTCTCTATTCTTATCTCTGTATTAAATAAGACATGTGGAGCGGCCATTGCTCTTTGATCATTAATCATTGCAGTGTAGAAGAGAGAGGCTGTGCTGCTCTGAGGGCTCCACTGAAGCATTAGGAGTCTCATCCTCTGTCTTCAAGGCGGAGACTGATGTGCGGTCTTATCATTACAGGGCCCGCCTGGACCAGCCGGACCTCAGGGGCCTCCCGGAACTGATGGCACAAAGGCACGTTCCCACACGAACTGCACCCTAATGCATCTCATAAACAAATGATACTAGCCGCTTTTTAAGCACTTGCTTCCAGAAGTAGTGTTTTTATAATACACACTATTAGACTTCTAATGCTTAAGAATGACTTAATCAGCTATAGCACATTAGTAATAGTATTCTGGTATATTTACATAATCTTCTGAAGTTTAAACTGGAGCAGTGGTCGTCACGTAGCACTGCTATTAGCTGCTGAAGCCTAATAGGAAATGGGGGCAGGCTCCGGACGTTCCCAGCTGTAATGGACTTTCCACTGAAACATTTTTGCCTTTCTTTAAGTCATTATTGAACTAAGGCTTGCCATTCTGACAAGTGTTTTTCTTAACATGCACTACATCGTTCTACTGTTTTCCTTCCTAAATATAGGAGCCAGCTCCAACAATCCAGCCAAATGAACGAGCTTCAGTTTAGCCCGCGATGTTCGCTATGAGGAAGCCACCCTCACTCAGTCCATTGCTATTTTACAGTCTATGGTCAAGAACCACAGGTCCATTTTCAGTATCCTGGCAAGTCCAGAATGATACCCCAGTGTATTTTTGATACACAGGAGTATCTATCTGGGCAGCCCTCCCTCGTTTACCACCCGTGCAATCAGATTTATTTATTTTGTTCGCGAGCACCATCACTCTTAGGACGCAGATGTCCCCTCAATAGCAATCTGTGGATTACAGCGGGATAGCTAATATCGCTTTCCAATCAGTGGTAATTACCAAAACCACATCAACAGTAGGTGAGTTCTGTGATTCGTAATCCTGTTTGAATATTAACACAGAACCGCTAATAAGCCCACAACTACAACACATGTCCGCCCTTCGCTGATTGGTTTACTCCACTTCCTGTTTGCTCGCGCATGTTCCGACACTGACCAGACTCAGTCTGGTACAGTGGTGAGTCTGCATTTTTCCAGACAGCATTTTCAGTGGGCCATCTTCTTCTGCCAAACTTTTTTTTTGACAGTTTTTGGTAACTGAATAATCAATGATTGCTTTAACAGAACCTCTAAGGGAATAATGATTCTATTATTGATTTACTTCAGGTATAACTTAATGAAAGTGCTACATGCTTGGATTATATTATATTCTTTGAGCTTGTTACGGTTATGATAGGCAGAAAGTGTGTTACACCAGTTTGGAATCACAGCTTTACAGACGAGGATAATATTAGTGCATTTGTTGTTCCAACACCGGGACAAAGCGTAACATTTTTTTTAGGATGAATACTTTTCTAACAGTTTATTATTTGTCCATCTTCATGACCACAGGGAATCAAAGGAGACCGAGGCCCTGCTGGCGCTCCAGGAGACAAAGGAGATAAGGTAAGGTATTCAATAGTAACAATAGTATTACGCCATGTTTGCAAACTCACCCAGGATGCTCCTTGGTACATTTGCTTAAAGATCCAATAAGCCATAAGAATAAAATTAGAAGTATATTTGTTGTTAAAATGAACAGTGCCCAGTGCTTTTTAACCTGCTCTTGCGTTCCCAGGGTCACCCAGGTCCGCCCGGCCACCCCGGCCCACCGGGCATCATGGGATCGGCTGTAAGTTCCCTCTTTTGAATTCACCAAGGCTGCTCTAAAAGCGGCGCACATTTATTTGTAGTGAGTCTCTCAGCGGTGGCTCTCCCCTGACACTGTGCCTGTCCTCTGCAGGGTACCGACGGACAGCCCGGCCCTCCTGGTCCCCCAGGGCCCCCTGGAGAAAAGGTCAGTCAGCAGGGGGTGGACTTTCCTCTCAGAAAAACGTATTACCCATGTGTCATTATTGCACAGAGCGGCCTGCGCTGCATGTAGGTCAGCCGGGCGCGCGGTAATAGCGGCCATTCATCATCTCTGCTCCTCTGTGGTGGTGACCAGTTTGTCTGTTTGTTCTGCACCAGGGCAAAGAGGGTCTCAAAGGAATCCAGGGACCACCAGGCCTTCCGGGATTAATAGTAAGAGACTGCATCATTAAGATAAACTCTAGAGCGTAATGCTAACGATGATGACAAGGCACGCGCACAGGGCCCCACTTCCACAAGGGGGCACCAGACATTTGCATTTACAACAAAAATGTGAAATTATCAATTTAAACATGATTCAGGCGAGTTCATCATTCCATTGTAACAATTCATGAATACAACAATATTCCACAATAAAAGGCAATTATGCAAATATAGATCGTACAAATAGTCCCTTTTGCATTAGATTATATTGATTATGAATTGCATTAAATCTCATAGAGTCAACCGTATCTTAATTGGTAACATTCTGTAATAACCACACACTATTTGTAAAACATTGGTTAATACTTATGCCATCATTTATAAAGCTGTTCTCATCATGTGTTGATTATTTATAGACACCGAGATGATGCTCTGTGAAACATTTTAGAGTATGGTTTGGTTTGGCATTAAAACTAAAAACATGCTCGTTAAACGTGTGGGGGACGTGATCAAAGCTGTGCCATAATGATTGTTGAAATCTTTAGGGTCAACCTGGAAAAATGGGGAAAGATGGGCGACCAGGTGAACAAGGAGAGTCGGTGAGTGGATTTGTATGAATGAAGAACTAGAAGACCATACAAAGAAAGACAGACATTCAATTCTCTGTTTCTCACTGAATTCTAGGGCAAACAAGGAGAGCCTGGACCCCCCGGCCCGCCTGGAGTCAGGGGACTTCCTGTAAGCGCTTCACATTATTATGGACGACACAGACGAGTCAGGCAGAGCTAATGAGTCACTGTTGTTTATTCTCTCTGCAGGGATTTAAAGGCCACCGAGGGGAGTCCGGACTTCCAGGGCAAAAGGTCAGCGTCTGCAATGAACTTACACACAATTATCACTGTTTTTATACTTTTGACATTCAAACTGCTGCTAGCTGCAGATGAGGCAAGGAAATTGTCCAGGTTTATTTCCGACTGTACGTTGAAAACTTGCTCAGAAGAATTACATTTGAGAGAATAGGAGAGCCAAGCGGTGATTAGGGATGTTGGCGGTTGGTAGATGAAAACTAGTTTACTTTTCAACCAAGAGTGGCAAGATTTCACCGCGGCGATGCTGCAGAGGTTTTTCATTTTGTCAAGATGTCCCAAAATGTGACACATCGACGGATAGGGAAGAAAAACTCTCCCATCTATCAGCGGCGTGTTTGTGAGCAGTTTTCTCAGCTCTGACACCAGAACAATAAACAGAAGAGACAGCTCGGAGACAGCACCTGCGTCGCAGTGGAGCGTGACAGTTCATCGGACTTATGAAAACACCCAAGGAAGCTTAGTGCTCAGCCATGGAGGCAGCGCAATAAAATGGATCTCAATCGAATCGCAGTTTCAATGGTTGAAATGGGGAAATCACAGACTACAGGGTTCTTTACCAGCCACAAAATATGGGGGTCACATTGTGCACAAAAGCTGCAATCCCCATAGTTTAAACCTCTACCAACATTTTCCCCAGAAGATTCAGATTCTGGTATTTTTTGGTCATTGGAGTCTATTCACGTTTCAAAAATTTCTGCAAAAATTCTACATTAACCTCTAACCCTGGCCCCCACCTGAACTGAGCACATTTTTCTCTAGTTTGGCTTTACGCACATTTAGAAGCTTCTTAGAAAAAAGTGACAAAAACACAACAAAAAAGTGAAAAAAAAACGCATTGAAAGACTGACAAAAAAGTGAGTAAAAAAGATGAAAAAGTGAGACAAAAAAGATAAAAATGTGAGGGAAAAGTGAGACAAAAAAGATGAGAAAGTGAGACAAAAAAGATAAAAATGTGAGGGAAAAGTGAGACAAAAAAGATGAAAAAGTGAGACAAAAAAGATAAAATGTGAGAAAAAAAAAGATGAAAAAGTGAGACAAAAACGATGTAATAGTGAGAAAAAAGTGAGAAAAAAGGTGAAAGAGTAAGAAAACAGTGAGAGAAAAAGATGAAAAAGTGAGAAAAAGATGAAAAAAGATGAAAAGGTAAACAAAAAAGGTGAGACAAAAAAGATTTAAAAAGTGAGACAAAAAGATAAAAAAGTGAGAAAGAAGATTTTCTCACTCTTTCATCATTTTTCATCTGACAAAAGTGACAAAAATATGAAAAAAGTGGATGAAAAAACGCAATGGAAAAAAAAAGTAGACGACAATGTGGCAATAATGCGAGGGAAAAGAACTCGATGAGAGGAGTTTTGTGTCTTTCAAAAGAGGCGTTTACACTGGCCTATAGGCTACAAACTTTTAGATTTTAAATATCATTTTTCAGCGCAGTGCTCTCTTTCTCTTGACTTTTTTACCTGCGTGGTGGTGAGAGTATAAGAGTGTGAGAGGAATCGGAGAGGCCTGTGTCACTGCGACCACAAAAGAAAGGCTCATTATTAGAGAAGGATCAGCCCCGCAGCCTCCACTGACAGGAGAGCTCCCATTAAAGCACACCCAGAACTCTCTCCATGCACTGTGTGACAGCCCCTCCACACCACCCATCATTTACGTCAATAAAAGCCACTCAGAAGGGCCATAATAGTCTGTTGGTATTCAGCAGATTGAAAGCTCCACCATCATACACAGCATTTTTCTTTTTGCTCCCAAAGATGATGTTTATTATTATTATGATGGGCCAGGGAAGTGATATTATTGATACAGAGATGACCAGTACTTCCTCTGGTACTGACACTGGCTTTACTGATTTATTATTCAAAAGTATAAAGCACCCCCCGCCATAACCAAGCTCATTTTCTCCAGTTCGGCTTGACCCAAATCCAAACGTTTCTTAGCTGGAGAGCAACAGTGTAATGCCTCATTTGAAAGCTAAGACCTACAAAAGGGATCGAAACGTTTTTGTCAAGTTTTTTTTTTGTCGTGTTTTCGCCGCTTTTTTGTCATGTTTTTGTCACTTTTATGTCGTGTTTTTGTCGCTTTTTTGTCACTTTTTTGTCACTTTTTTGTCACTTTTATGTCGTGTTTTTGTCATGTTTTTGTCACATTTTTGTCACTTTTTTGTCATGTTTTTGTCACTTTTTTGTCACTTTTATGTCGTGTTTTTGTTGCTTTTTTGTCCTGTTTTTGTCTCTTTTTTTGTCACTTTTTAGTCATGTTTTTGTCACTTTTATGTCGTGTTTTTGTCGCTTTTTTGTCATGTTTTTGTCACATTTTTGTCACTTTTTTGTCATGTTTTTGTCACTTTTTTGTCACTTTTATGTCATGTTTTTGTCACATTTTTGTCACATTTTTGTCATGTTTTTGTCACTTTTTTGTCACTTTTATGTCGCGTTTTTGTTGCTTTTTTGTCCTGTTTTTGTCTCTTTTTTTGTCACTTTTTAGTCATGTTTTTGTCACTGTTTTGCCTTCTTTTCGTAACTTTTTTTGTCATGTTTTCGTCGCGTTTTCGTCGCTTTTTCTCTCACTTTTTTGTCGCGTCTTTGTCGCTTTTTGTGCCTTTTTTGTTGCTTTTTCTTCGCTTTTTTTTCCCATTGCTTTATTTTGTCACGTTTTCGTCACTTTTTTGTCTTTACGTTTTCCTCCTCCTTTTCATCGCTATTTCGATGCTCTTTTTGAAGCCTTTAGAATTGGGTCATGCCAATAAAGAGGTTAAATGCAATCTGTGTGCTGTTGTTTCAAGGCCCTCACTGGATCGCTCTGTTATCGTCGTATTTCATAAAAACTGAATGAGCTCCGCTTGCATTAACGGTGCCTAAACTGAATGTGACTTTTCCAGGGAGAAGATGGGAAGCCTGGGGTGCCGGGACATGAAGGCAAACCTGGCAAAGAGGTAAGTCAAGTAAATCCAACATTAGGGGCATAATCGCATAAGTGCTACAATCTTAAGCCTTTTATACTCAGTACTAACAATAGATCTTTAGTTGTAGCTCCACAACCCTCATCTTTCTGCCCTTAATCATAGAAACAGGATGTACTTCACTGAAACAACCCTTTTGCAATGCTGTTCTTTTGTGACCAAAGTCAGAAAGCCTTTGTCCGCCCACATCCACGACTGTGACAAGGTCGTCCCTGAAAGCTTCCACATGATAGCAATACTAAACTCTGCCTTGTTCCGTTTCAGGGTCCAAAGGGGCCTCCTGGACTCGAGGGAATTATGGGACCACGAGGAGAGTCGGTGAGCGGGCCGTGAAGCACTCAGTGTCACGCAGAGTTCACAAGGACTTCGCTCAGCTCTTCAGTCTTTCCCTCACACTATGCTTCCAACGCATTCTGCATTGTTAGAGAAGTCCACACAGGATTGAACAGAGGCGGTTCCTTTCTGTGTCTGTGTCTTTACCTGATACCGAAATGTAATGAATGACCACAGAGCAGATCTATGAGCAGAATCACTAGAATATTTAGACATAGTTACATAAAAAAAAAAAAAAATCCAAAACGATGCTGCCTAGTTATGCCATTTCTCAGATTTTCTTTCCCATTTCCTCCTCAGGGCAAACCCGGCGAACCAGGACCATCGGGAAAATCAGGTCTCCCCGGAACGCCTGTAAGTCAATATGCAGCTTTTTCTTCCGACATTTAGTGCAGCATTTACTTAAAGAAGGAGCCGTTGGAGGGAGTCTTTCTATTACCGAGTGCACTTGGCTGTGTGGTGGGTGTAGCTGTAGGCAAGAGGATGTGGGGACTTCTTAACAGGAGATGAGCTGTCAGTTCAAAATAGAGAATTGCCGAAATAGCCTTGCTCCTATCTGTGGCCGTCTCCCGAGTGGTTTTGGAGGGAGTGGAACAGCGCGCTGCAAGAAGAGGCAAATGATGGAGAGTGTTTAGCTAAAGGGAAATACTATAGGAGCTTTTTAAACATTATCCAAGCAGATTACCCTTGTCAAAAGCGACATTCAAGGCTAACAAAGGCATAAAAAGCTAGAAATAATATTGCTATAACAGAATAACAGAACTGCTTTGTATCGCTGTATTGCTGTAGACTAAAGACTGCAGCCATTAGAGGGTAATGAAATGTAAATGTGTGCTTCATGTAAGCAGGAAAATGAGAGCTTTTATTTTGAACGATGATCCTCCGCGCACTGATGCTGCAGTGGTGCAGGACTTGAAAAAGCCTGGGCAGCAGTCACACTTTATGAATGTGCTGAACACACTGTTCCTGTGAAGTCTCTCATGGAATAATGAATGGCTCTAGTCTGTGTCACAATGGTAGAATATAGAGAAGGTGAGCTGTGTATACGGTGTGTGCCACGGATTCTTACACTCTTAGGGCCTGAATGACTAAGCCAGGGGCGAGAATGCACATGAACTATTTAAAATCAGCATATCGCCCCTGATTTATCTTTAGAAACTGTTTAGGCCCAAATCCGATATACAGTAAATCAGGCCCTTAGACTATACTGTGGCACAGGCTGGACTCACTGCTCTTATTGCACTTCAGGTTAGAGCACTTCACAAGTACACAAGTGTCTGATCATTCCTGCAGCAGCTGCTTCTAAAGCCACATTGTAAATATGAATTATAATCCGCTCGATCAGGCGCGTCCCACCACCACACTCATGCGGAGATGTTTTATCCCGGCCAGTGCTCCATGACCCATGTCAAAAAGAAATCCTGCTAAATGTTAATCTCTCTCAATCCTCAGTAATGAGCGGGCTTTCATAGTGCAAGTACAGTGGTCCACGTGTGTGCCATGTGATGTATGCTCTCTGCAGGGCCTGATGGGTAACAAGGGAGAACCGGGCAGCCCAGGATTACCAGGCTTTAGTGGACCCAAAGGTCCCGCGGTAAGAACTCAACTGTCTTTCTTTGAAGCATTATTTTAGCTCACTGCTGCATTTACTTTTCTCTGTCGCCTCGGGCTCACTGTGTCCATGTGTTCTGTGTACAGTCAGTTCAGTCACCCACATTAACAAAGCTTTACCCCAGTGGCTTATTACACTGTACTGTACATGTCCCAGTGTGATCATTTAAGGATGCTCTAAGACAGTGGCTCTCAAACTTTTCACACCTCATTAAATATTTAACCTGGTGTCGCACGGCCCGGCTTTAGACTTCACCTACCTTGCCTCCAGTGTCTGACACAGGTGTATGAATGAGAGTGTCAGTGGCTTTATGAGAAAAGCACTGTATAAATAGTGACCATTTACCATAAATTGGACTAAACTATGATTAAACTGGATCTAAACCATTTCTAAACCAGAAAAAAGGGATAACTTAAAGGAGCTATATCATGCTATTTTAGCCATTCCAAAGTTAAGTATAGGCATTTATATGATATATTGTACCTCTACCACTATGGAGCACTCATTTTTGTGATAAATATAAGTGTTTTCTGGAGGTATTTTTCGAACCCGGAAGACACAACGCTTCGATTCAGTTAACTCCGCCCCCTCTCTCCGCGCATACAACTTTACCGTAATATAAATAAACAACAATAAGTGAAGTCACTTCACGATGCAGTTATAAGGAGTTGACATCTGCAACACAGCTTCATAAATGGCTAACACACATGCTAATATGCTAACACACAAGCTAACCCACGTTTGGATTGACTCACCGCTCTGGTCCATCGCTGTTTAGTTTGTTTGTTTGTTTGTTTGTTTGTTTGTTAACTTTATTGTCCCCGTAGGGAAATTTGTTCTCTGCATTTAACCCATCCTTCGATGCCGCTGGGGCAACCCGTAAGGAGCAGTGGTCGACAGCAGTGCCGCGCCCGGGGACCCATCTCCATGATGTGGAGCCAGGCTGATGGTCAGAATCACCTGGCTGGAGGATTCACCTATTGCACATGTTTTTAGTGGTAGGGGAAACCGGAGTACCCGGAGGAAACCTACGCAGACACGGGGAGAACATGCAAACTCCACACAGAAAGGCCCCGTCCTTGGTGGGAGTCGAACCCGGGACCTTCTAGCTGTGAAGCGGAGGCGCTAACCGCTGCGCTACCGTGCCACCCATGATGGGACTCGCGTTGGTTATAAAAGTTAATCCACTTTGATTCTGGCGAAGGTTCACCAAACATCCATCAGAGACAGTCACAGAAAAACAATATTTTGGTGATAGTTGCTGAATCCCGGAGAAAAAAACAGCTGAGTGGCCTCTTCTTGAAAAAGGCTGAATAAACTCCTCGTCCTCGTAGCCAAACGCGCTTCTTTTTCTCCGTGACATGATCGTTAGTTAAGAATGAAGAACAGATGTGTCCAGAGTAGGTAACGAGCTCCATCTTCAGCTGCAGCGCAAACATGACTGATCTGTTCAGACGCGATGTGTTTGTTTTGGCCACAGCTGACCTGGAAGCACTTCGGGCACATCCTTTTTTTTTTTTTTTTTTTTTTTTTTTACTCTTTGTTCCTCTCTTACGACAGAAATAATGAAAACGCTGTTTTACAAATTAAAATCAGGCCGTAAGCATAGAATTAAGACATTACATTACAGACGTCGAGCACTTCCGTTCCGCTGTTACGACACAACTGAACACTCAGTCGTTCACCAGGAGAGGGAGGAGCAGCTGCTCAGAGAGCAGGATTCAGGAGGATTACTGAGAGCTGCGTGAATGAAGCCACAAACCACTCTGGGGGTGTTTTTGATATGGAAATAGCATAACAACATGGCTAAAAGCAACAAAAAGTCGATTTTGCATGATATAGGACCTTTAAATTATTCACTGAAGTATAAACTATTCCCAATCAAAATGAATACAATCAAAGACTGAGAAGCCTTGTGTAAACACACAATAGCCCCATAAGCTCAGGAATCACACTTTATCTTTGGTTTAGACACAATGAATAACACATAAGCCTCATAAATCCCTTGACAAACCTGCATGCATCTGTGTTCAAGCCAATGGACTGACACTCCCTGTCAGACATCATCATACAGCAGAATGATCTCAAGTCTATTATGTGTTTATTTACAGGGTCCTCCTGGTCCAGTTGGCCCTGAGGGTAAACAGGTATGATCTTTATCTCTAATGAAATAAATCACCCTTGTGCTTTGCTGATCGATCTGCTTCTGTTCCACAGGGAATGCCAGGCCGAGTGGGAGATCGGGGAACAAAGGGGGACAAGGTGGGTCCATGGCAGATCTGATAAACTTCAGACGGATGTGACCTGGTCTAATGCGGTACATGGTTTATTTGTGTCTAGGGTGACCCTGGCACAAAGGGAGACAAGGGGCACACAGGAGAGTCTGGAATCCCGGGAAACCCTGGCCCCCCAGGCAGGAAGGGCCACACAGGCATGATGGGAATGACAGGACCACAGGGAGAAATGGGCCCTCCGGGATCTCAGGGACCTTCTGGAAACCCGGGTTCCCCTGGACCAAGAGTGAGTCCACCTTCACGATCCTCCATCAGTGTAAATGTGTGGATGTGGCACTGCTAATGACTGTGCTGTTCCAGGGAGAGTCAGTGTCACTGGAGCAGATGAGACGGCTCATCCAGGAGGAGCTGAGCAAGCAGCTCGACGGTAAAGCGACACGTAGACTTTTACACCTGCTCTGATTCTTCATTTGGATAAACCTCATCCCTTTCTCTTTAGCCAAACTGGCCTACCTCATGGCACAGATGCAGCCCGCCCATGTGAAGACCACAGCGGGCCGGCCTGGACCTCCAGGGCCCTCCGGCAAAGATGGTAGCCCAGGACGACCAGGGCCTCCTGGGGAGCCCGGTATGCCAGGGCAGAGTGGAGGAGAAGGACCCAGAGGACCCCTCGGCCCTCCAGGTAGGGCACACTGTGCATTTTAGATTTTAACCACAACAGTTAACAGTATTAAACGTTTGAGCATTGGGTTTGTCAAGTGCCAGTTCTTAAAGGCACCTGAGGATTGTTTTGTTGTAATACAAATCTTGTATTTGCAGGTGAAAAGGGTGCACGAGGGGAGAAGGGAGAGAATGGTATCGGTGAGAGAGGAGAGCAAGGACCAGTTGGTCCAATCGGTAACTATCATGTTTATTTCTCCAGTTTAGGGTCTATGTTTGATGTTTTAGTGTAATTGAACAAATGTCTCTGCCTAGGCCCTGCTGGTTTACCTGGTTATGGTAAAGACGGAGGCCCAGGACAAGCTGGAGCACAGGGAGAACACGGGAACCCCGGCCCCCACGGGCAGCCAGGGCCCCCAGGACCCCCGGGTCAATGTGACCCCTCACAGTGTGCCTACTATGCCAGCCTGGCACAGAGACCCCACTCCAAGAATGTGAAGGGGACTTAGACTCTACGTGCTGAAGGACACGACCAGAGGTCCAGCTGTATTTATGAACTCGGTCCATATCAGTCCAGAACTTTCACTTTTTGGGATGGCCTCCCTGTGGAGGGCTGAAGCTGCTGCCAGTGGATTCTTTTGTATTGTTTGATAAAGAAATGAAGCTTTGGGTGCGTGGGGCATTTTATAAATTGGGGTTGAGAGAGGGCAGCTAAATGTTTTCCTTCCTTGCATGCTTCCTGTATAATATATAGGGAGATAAAGGCTGAAGCTATTCCTTGGAGATTGGAGTCTGTTAATCTCTCATTTCATCAGCAATTACTCAAAATCCCGTCTTTCAGGAATCGGCCTCAGTCTGTTCTCATTCTGTCTTCATTTGCCATTTCTCCAACAGCTCACTCTGTACTGCAGCACAGAAAGCATTTGCTGATTCAAACCGTGAATATGTGTAGGAGGACTCCCAATGACTGTGGGGTGACAAAGTACAGAATCTATTCTCTTGTTTGCCAGTAGCCAGGATAGATACTGTATTTACAATACCGATTACTGATATATATCACTGTGGACGCATTCTGATGCTCTCACTGTCGACAGGGGGGAATAACATAATATTCTAACCATTTGTTACCTGAACGTCGAACAGTGGAGAAGAATCGTCTTGTTTTCAGCGGATTTCTTGCCTCTAAGAAGATGGAGCATTTACCCCGGAACTACAGACGACATATTCAAGGCATGTTGAGTCTGAAAAATGAGTCATGCGTCAAATGCCTTTACTGTGTGCAAGAAACAACAACTGAATCATCGAATGGGATCTTTGTGTGAAAGGAGATGAAGGAGGGAGAGACACTCTGCGAACTGTTGGGGCCGTGCATCATAATGATTTTTGTTTTGTTTTCTAACTCAGATCTCAGTGCTTAACAAAGGGTTTTATATAGCAGTCATGTGTACCAGACAGGCATGGGTTTGAATAGGGAACTGCCTCTTCTCACTTAGAAGCCACTCCGCGGTACTGCTGCAACAAACTGTTCGTTTCTGACTGACAGGACACCTAGAACTTTCAAAAATAGTTGTCATATCTGCTGATTCGGATCTATTTCTACTGCATTTCTTCAATATCCTGAAGTAAAAAAAACAACAACAACAGATTTAGTCGAACCCTGTTGATGTAGCTGAAGTTGGCTTACATGTAGCTACTGTATGTTGCCATTTATCCCCCGCCCTGCCGCACGTGTCCAAAATGACAGGAGAACGATGAAGCGTCAGTCTGGAATTGGCCTTGCCTTGTTTAATGAAGTGCGGCTGCTCTGTCCTGTGCTCTGTGCATAGACTTGGGCAGCAGTAAACAGCTATAATTGCAGACCTCTCCCTCTAAAGCCGCTTGTTCCACGGTGCTCCTTTCAATGTGTCCCTTCCATTCGGCACCACAAGGCGCATTAAGGGCCCCCACAAAGCTCTGGGCCTGCTTTTCTAAAACACTCTGCCTTTTTTCTTAATGTGTCCCCTGGAACCCGGATTGGATAGTTGCTTCCCTGCATAGCGATGACCAGTCCGTTGTATTAGAGCATTTGAGAGATGCCTTTGCCTTTTGCTCCTCGCGGGCCAATTAAAGCGGTCCCCGGTCGGATGTGCCCCGTCGCTATAGCGCGCATTAAATGGTTTACACAAAAAGTCTTTGGGTTTGTTCTGCTTTTCGAAAAAAAAAAAAACCTAAAGAAACACGTCAATACCTGCTCGAGGAAAGCGAGGCAGCAATTCTTCAAAAAGAGATGGTGTTGAGGGGAAATTGCAGGCTCACATAATTGAGATGTTATGTGGGCCTGTCACGACTCCTCCGGATGACCTCTGCTCACACTAATCACAGCGTGAGTCTTGTTTTTGAATTGGAGCATTAAAGTTAAATATTTTGTGGACGGTTTTCTCAGAAAGTTCATGTGCGCCTAGTGTCTTTGTCTCTAAGAGGAAACTAAAGCCATCTGCTGCAGCTTAAAGTTAACACTTCACAGTGATTGGTTGTACCCGCCTGTATATGTATATGTGCGAGTATATGCCAAGACTCACCAGTAGGGGGACTGAGTGGTAAAATGTCTGAATCATTTACGTTCTTCAGATTAAAGCAGTACTAAGTAGCTTGTTTACCTTAATAAATCCTTTCCGTAGTCCCTCTGGGGGTGATACAAGTGTTAATGGTATGATTGGAGGGTCTTTCATCTCCCCTTGGTGTCTCTGGCCAGAAAACCACAATTGCAACTTTCCTGCCACCGGACCGGATGCCCCAATTCATACTAATAAAATCACAAAGAAGAATCTAACGGACAAAGCTAACTGCGGGCAAGCTCCATTTAAACAGTATTTACAGCCAAGTTTGAGTCTCCATTGTGTAATTGGATGTACAATATTCCTCTCTACCCTTTGTCTTTTCTGTCAGCGAAGTATTTACTCTCACGGACAAGTTAAAAAATTGCGACTTGCCACGGCACCTGCAGTTGCGCTTTTGGTTTCTAGGGGCAAGAGTTACTAAGTTCTGCTTTAAAGGGCAGGGGCCAATACAACTCTATCGGAGAGAGACAGTTTTTGTAAGAAATCTCCAAAAAGAAAATTGATAAATGTTGAAGTGATTGGATAAAAAGATCTGCTGTGTTGTTTTTACGCTCATGTTTTCGAATAATGTCTTCACGTTTGGACGCCTTTCCGAGAAAATAGCTGGATGGTTGGTTTATACTTGCTGACAGCGAAGACATTGAACTTCGAGACAGTTTTTGTTCATGTGGGTTGTCCGAGTAGTGATGTGAGATATTAGCCAAAAACGACAAAACAAATGGCAGTTCAACAGTTACCATAGTTGTTGTTTTTTCCCCCCAAGTTGTTTCTGCCATTGAACCTGATCTCACACATGCTTTGTTTTTGAGTTTTCCTTCTTCGACGTTGACACTACTTTTCCCCCTCATCAAATATCAGCAAACCCATTTAAACCCATTTAACTGCACAATGCTCAGCTTCAGTCTCATCCTATTACACATTATTATAAAAATACGTATATTGTGGTTGTTTTGAGTGTTTGCTGTCCGTAAGTTATACTGGTAAATTATTCTTTAAGGCCACCATGCAACCGTTTTGAACAACAGATCACGTTTCCCTCCAATGTTCCAATATGAAATCGGTGCTATTGTACAATAATTAGTAACTTTGTAAGTATTGAAATGACACATGTACTGTAATGTTTAATAAAGACTGGGAGAGATTAATTTTAGAATGTGGTGTGTGGCGTGGTTTTGTGTTGCACTTTAGTTCTCAAAGATTATATTGAGAGAGTTAAAGGCCCTATACCTGATTTTCTTTGCCCAAAGCACTCCCCTGAGGCGTAGATGAAGGACCAGGGGGGGCTCGTTGGAAAGACTGGAATCTCTAGTTTTCAACACAAAAGACCGAAAGTCTGTATCACTTTCTGATCTAAAGTTATGTCCGAAGATTGGCGATGTAAATGGCGGGAGTATGGGGTTCAAAGATTAAAGCGAAATTCGGCACCCCTCCAGCAGATGGAGCCCTAGGCGACTTCCTGGGTCGCCTATGCCTAGGGCCGGCCTGCATGGAGCAAATACTGTGACGGTCATGTAAACAACAGCAATTAGCCCGCTAGTTCATGATTGATTTTCAAACTCTTAACCCCCACCTTAACCGAGCACATTTTCTCCAGTTATTAATGAGATATCCAGGCATTACTCGAAAAGCTTCTTGGAAAAAAAGGGTCAAAATAGTGTCGGAAATGAACGAATGAATAAACTAATATGAAAAAAGCAAGATGAGTTTTGTAGGCGTTGCACTGGCCTTTAGGCTGCAAGAAGCTTTAAGATTTGGGTAAAGCCTAACTGGAGAAAATAGGCTCTGTTAAAGTGGGGTTGTGTAGGTTCAAAGGTTTATAATTAGATGCTGTGCACAAATGTCTTTTTATTCCAGTACTATAATAAAAACGAGTATGGGCATTTAGCAAACGTAACACTATTAAATATATAATATATATAATAATAATGTATTATATATAATATGCTGGTGATATGCTGGTGATACAGTGAATACAGTCACAGTCAGGTGAGGCTACACACAAAAGCATTTTTATCAATCCTTATTTTGAAAAAAAAAGCCCTTTTATACAGTTGGCTAAGTGCACTGTGGCTGGCTAAACAAAGTCAAAGATGTCCTCCCGAGGCTGCTCCAGCTGCTCACTAAAGGTCACACTTGATCTTCCGATGCTTTTTACGCCGCTGCGATCATTTTGATATAGTCCTGTATCCAGGCAACAGTGAAATGCAATAACAAGAGATAAGGATAATAAATGTACAAACGCAAGTCATTTCACAGCTTTTTATCACTGGACTGGCTGTTTTTTTTTTATTGAAAGTGAAACTGTCTTTTTTTCTGTAAACACTTTGCAAAGGCTGTCTTACATGGTTTGAACAGGTCGGCTACATAATGTATAATAATTAAACAAGGAGCAATGCAACGTGAGTTGGTGCTGTGGATCTTTTAAACTTTCCATAATCAAATAGATTCTTAAACTGGCTCAGCGTGTGAGGCAGTATCATAATGTGTGTGTGATAATGTGTATGATAATGTGTGTGTGTGATAATGTGTGTGTGATAATGTGTGTGTGATAATGTGTGTGTGATAATGTGTGTGTGATAATGTGTGTGTGATAATGTATGTAAGGCCGAGGTTTCCTGCAGGCCTGTTGTCTTTTTGAAGGTTGAAGAAGTGGATCTTGGCACCAGTAGCAGTTCATTTTTTGAGTACACACCATAAGATAAACAGTAAAAGTCTATACAAGTTTGTACAATTGTGCCGTGTCTCTGATTCCAGTGGAGACAGAAGGGGACGTCCACACATGTCCCGGGATGGATGCTTTGAGGTTAATGGGTAGTTCTGTCCCATGTTACTTTCTGCGTTTGTAGCTGGCAGCCTTCTTTCCACTGAACATATACAAAGGAGGAATTCTGGCCATACAGGTGGAGGGGTCACACAGGCCAGGGGTGCCAGAGGGGCCCCGAGGGCCCGATGCTCCTGGGACACCAGGACTTCCTGCGTCACCACGCTCTCCGTCTTTACCATCTTTACCGATGCCTGGAGCGCCCGGAGCACCTGGACAGAGCAGTGTAAGAGTGAGGGTTACAAACAGGACTTAGACGGATTACAGGCCTGTTGTTCTGCTGTAGCCTTACCTGGGGCGCCTGGTTCACCTGGGCTTCCCTTCACTCCGATGCCGTCCTCTCCTTTGTCTCCCTTGTCTCCCGTGTCCCCTGTGTCACCTGAAGGAGAGAGATTGATGAGTGTGTCATTAGTCAGCCTAATGAGTGTGTGTGATTCAGTTTTGTGGCTCAGTGATTGTGTAATGTACATCTCAGACACAGGAGGAGGCAGAGGCGCTGCCGTCTCTAGGGTTTATCTCTTCTCTTCTGGAGACTGTCCAGGAGGACGAGGCCAAAACACTGACTGAAGCTTGGCTTATTGATGAGTGTGGTGATGTTGGCACAGTCAGCCATGATTCTGACATATTGTACTGACCTTTTTTACCAGGAGCTCCTGGAAGCCCAAAATAGCCGGGCGGGCCTTTAGGACCCATAAGCCCTGGAGCTCCTGCTGCACCTGCAGCACCAGCAGGTCCTGGGAGTCCAGGAGGCCCCGCTGGTCCAGGGCTACCAGGGGCACCCAGGGCAGCAGGCTTCTGCAGCAACTCTTTCCTGAACTCTGAGAGTTGTTCTGGAGAACAGACAGTCAAATGTACAATAGACACACTTGATCAAAAAAATAAATGCACTTTATCCATTTGTATTGAATGTACCTTCTACCACTGCTGCACACATCTCCCGAAGCTTCTCATCGTTGACTTTTGGACCCTATATGGAAAAAAATCCTATTAAATCAGGCTACATTCATCTTCCTGGAATAATTCAGAGGCTGTTAATTATGTAGATATGGAAGAGAATGGCTCAGATGTGATTTCCTTCTTGCTCAGTCTATTGTTTGAATGTGACTAAAATGTGCAGCATCTGCACAGAGCTGATAACTTCATGGAGTCACTCTGGGACTAAGCTGCACAAAACCTCTGTCGAAACCAAAGCCGTTCTGCAACACTCAGGAAAATCAAGTTTAATAATGGCTTGAACCACGGTTTGTAAACAGAAACAGTGTTTTTCTTCATGTATCCTTTGTGTAACCTGATAAAAGCCAGTTTGATGCTACAGTGCAAATACAGTAACATTAGTGCAGTAACATCGTTCTTGACAGACTCTCATATTTTCTGCTCCTTGTTTTAGCCAATCACAACTAAGTCTCAAAATGTCGCTGAATAAGAAAGTACTAAAGCAATTCAATATTTAGTTTGTAAAAGTGTTATTTGTGTTTGTAAGTCTGTAGCATCATACCAGGGGGTTTCCAATGTTTCCACGTTAATTAGTAATAATTTAAGTGCTTGTGCAAATGTACAACCACTCACAGCAACAAGGCCCCGCAATTGTGTCAAATCCAGTGGATTTAAGCCTGAACATTTCAGCTCCAGGCGATCATTCTTGGCAGTAATACTAAATGTAAAGTGTTATTATTATTTAACCCAGACTTGTTGTTTGCGCCTCAAAAGTCATTGACAATATCTCACAGGCAGTCCTCTGGGTCCTACTGGTCCGGGTACTCCTGGCTCTCCCTCTAACCCTCGCGCTCCCATTGGTCCCGTCAGACCCTCGTGTCCCGGCTGTCCTGGCCTGCCCTCGTCTCCGGTCGCTCCTCTAGCACCTTTCTCTCCGCGCTGAAGGGATGAGAACACCACATGATCTTTATATTTACAACGACACTGAGTAAAGGACCATCATACCTCTCCTTTGACTCCGGTCACACCAGGAGGCCCCTGCAACGAAACAGCCCGACAGTTTGTGACGCGAACAGTGATAAATGTTTGTTTGTATCCAGCCCCAGAGCCTTACCTGGTCTCCCTTTACTCCAGCGTCTCCTTGCAGACCGGGGTCCCCCTGTCAACAGCGTAAGACTTTTAAACTCCTCAATGCTTAATTAAACCGTTTTTACACTGTATTCTTACCTCACTCCCTTTAGGTCCCACTGGGCCAACAGGTCCCTGAACAGACACGCCAATATTTCATCAGAATGATAGTCGAATGACAAAAAAAATCCGAAAGAAATGATGCACTTCTTACCAGATCACCTTTGAGTCCAGTGTGTCCCTTGTATCCCTTCTCACCAGGGACACCCTTTTCTCCTTGTTCCCCCTGCAAAAACACAGAACCTTTAGCTTTATTCTAACACTATTCACACAACTCCTTCTTCCCACCTCTGCTGTCTTTAGCAAAGCAAAGGTATATTTGAGTTAACGCATCTTTTGGGGGGCAAAGCTCTCGATTTACCGATCGATCTACGTTCCCACCCTCACCTACGGTCATGAGATTTGGGTCATGACCGAAAGGACAAGATCGCGAATACAAGCGGCCGAAATGAGTTTCCTTCGCAGGGTGGCTGGGCGCACCCTCCGAGATCGGGTGAGGAGCTCAGTTACCCGGGAGGAGCTCGGAGTAGAGTCGCTGCTCCTTCACGTCGAAAGGAGCCAGCTGAGGTGGCTAGGGCATCTGTTTCGGATGCCTCCTGGTCGCCTCCCGTGGGAGGTGTTCCAGGCATGTCCTAGTGGGACAAGGCCTCGTGGAAGGCCCAGGACACGGTGGTGGGACTATGTCTCTGGGTCTCTGGGTGTCCCCCCAGAACAGCTGGAGGAGGTGTGTGTGGATCAGGAAGTTTGGGCATCTCTGCTGAGACTGCTGCCCCCGCGACCCGGCCCCGGATAAAGCGGAAGAAAATGGATGGATGGATCTTTTGTACACAACTTCGTGTGAACTGTGAGTATTGGTAATAATGTAGAAAGTAACCTGGATTCCTGGCGGACCTGCTGCTCCCACTGGTCCCTGCTTTCCAGTTTCTCCCTGAAAGATTGGATAAGAAATATAATTCTATTTTTTCATAACAGCGTTGCATAAGTGAGATAAGGAGCTCGGAGTCCACGCACAGTCGCTCCTTTATCTCCAGGTTTGCCATCCTCTCCTGGATCTCCAGCTTCCCCCTGTAAAAAAAAAAAAAAAAAGAGTTACTGCTACATTGTTTCCTCTTTGTTTTTGTATCATTCATGCATGCCAAGCACTCTCTTCAAAATACCGTAGTAAGAATAATAATAATAATTCAAAAACGGATATCAAGAGTGAAGATTTCTCACATTTTTTCCCGGAAGTCCGACTGGTCCAACGGGTCCCACGTCACCGGTGTCCCCCTGGACCACACGACACAATTCAGGCTCAAACGTGTCCGACAACAGGAGCAGATACGGCTCATTGAATGTTTGCAATTACCTTTTCGCCAGGAGGTCCCTTCACACCCTGCTTTCCCGGCAGCCCCTGGAGGAAACCATCAGCCCCGTTTAATGGTCAACATAAAACCAGATGATAAAGATGTGACATCGTCGAGGGGAAATGACAAGAGGCCTGAAATGTCGGAAGCTCTGTTTACTTACTTCAGGAACAACCTTAACCCAGTGCACTTTCTCCAGTTCAGCTTTACCCAAATCTAAAAGCTTCTCGACTGGAGCTTACAGACTATAGGCCAGTGCAACGCCTCACTTGAAAGCTAAGACCAACAAAACTGATCTTTTTGTCACCTGTTTTGTTGCTTTTTTGCTGCCGTTTCATCACTTTTTTTGTCGCCTGTTTATCTCTTTTTTGTGCGTTTTCATCCTCATTTCCGTCTCGTCTCGTTTTTGTTGATTTTTTTCCAGAAGCTTTTAGATTAGGATAGGTTAAGGCTGTGGTTCCCAACCTTTTTTTGTCTCGTGCACCCCTTTCTACTCAAAGTACCCCCTAAACTCTAAGGTGCAGCCAATTACTTCAGATTTATTGGTATTTATTTGTGTATTGTGTTAAAAATGTTAAATGTTAAAAAAAACGTTTTCTTTTAAAATAACATTGAAATATGGTTCAGTTTTGCCTTTTTATTTTAGATGTGAAATCTTTTTTTTTTTAGTTCTTTAATATTTCCAAATACCCCCCAGGTAAGTACTCGCATACCCCCTGAGGTCCCAGTACCTCTGGTTGGGAAACAATGGTTTAAGGCATCTCATCATAATGAAATGGCATAAAACATAATCATTGTTGCGATTTATTGATTTGAGCCAAACAAAAACACACATACATTTCAGTTCTATCGTTAGAAGATCTTCTCACTCTCAATCAAAGCGTTGACTTAACTTGACTACTGCACTACCAGAGCGAGAAGAAACTTCTGACGATAAAAGCGAAACTTCCTCAGTCCAGTCAATGATATTTGAAATCCTTGTTGCTCTTTTAAAGTTAAGGTGTTCTTTGTTGCCCCAGTAGTAGGGATGTCAAGATTAACCAGTTTTACAGTTATTGCGGTTATAAAAGCTCACGGTAGCTTAATCGTAAGAATTTCAGGCTCCGCGTCTCCTGTGTGTATTTGTGCACAGGTAAAGGCTGAAGAAACAGCGTCCAGTGTTAAATCCACCCCAAGACACATGAAGTCAGCGGCAGGTTTAATAATCCAAAGTACAGACAGTAAATCCTATCCATTTTTGCCAAGGGAAGAGTCCCAAAAGAACTATGTGCAGCTGGGTTTGTTTTGTCTCGGTGAAAGTGAGAGAGAAAATGTGTGAGCGCATGGAAATCAGCTGAGAGGGTAGTTAATTCATGAGACATAGATCAGAGAGAGAATATCTTCTGAAAACATTCCCATCAATCTGCTTCCTTTAGATATGCCTGATAATATGAAGAAAACAAATACCACAGGCTAAATGTTCAACAGGTTTTCAATCAAAGTGGTGGTTTCTTATTTTGTGAACATTGAGACAGGACTGCAAAGGATTTGTGAAATTATTGGTATTTTCTCCCTTTAAAGCAGAACTAAGTAACTCTTGCCCCGATAGGGCATAAGCACCACTACAGGTGTCATAGCATGTTGTTGTTTTTTTTACTCATTAATTGTCCGTGAGAGTAAATATTACGCTGACAGAAAAGACAAAGGGAGAGAGGGATATTGTACATCCATTTACACAATGGTGATCATTTTTTTCACTCAAACTTGGCCGTAAATACTGTTTAAGTGGTGCTAGCCCACTGTTAGCTTTGCCTGTTAGCCTGTTAGCTTCGGGATTCTATTAGTGTGTATTGCGCCCCTGGGTTGGAGCAGGGAAGTTGCAAGGGTGTTTTTTGGCCAGACACACCAGGGGGAGATGAAAGACCTCCCAATCATCCCATTAACACTTGTATTACCCCCAGAGGGACTACGGAAAGGATTTATTATGGTTAACAAGTTATGTAGTTCTGCTTAAATTTTTATCATGATGAATAATTATAAAATCACAATATTTTTCCACAGAATAATCGTGACTCGGAAATATAGAATCCCTATTGTGAAGAGAAATTTGTTCTCTGCATTTGACCCGTCCTTCGACGCCGCTGGGGCGACCTGTAAGGCGCAGTGTCCCGCCACGACAGCACCTGAGGAGTGATGTCATGTCACTGAATAATGTCAATACTTACTGGAATACCCACGATCCCTCGGACACCAACAGCTCCAGAAGCACCAGCCTCTCCCTAATTAGGAAACAAAACAGCAGATTTAATGCTGAAAAGTCATTTATGTTCACTTTCTCCACAATCAAGGCATTTTTCCCCGTTTTCTACAGGGTCCCAATGACGTTTATGTACTGTATGTGTTTCTGTAGCGGTACCTTTGCTCCATCAGCTCCCGGAATTCCATCTAACCCGTCGGTGCCTGGCATCCCCTGTGGTTTATATCACACTGTTAGGCGCCGAAAGACGGTCAGAAAGAGAATGTGCCGGAAGACGCTAAAAGACAATCACAAACCCCTTCTCCTTTCTCTCCTTGAGGTCCCTTTTCCCCCTGAGCTCCCACCGCGCCCTGAACAAAACGACAAGAGGATGTGAAAATGGTGTCTAAAGGCTTTTCGCTGTCAACGTGAAGGAGAGATAACTCACTTCTTCACCCTTTGGTCCCTCTGGCCCGGGACGTCCGCGGATTCCCTCCACACCCTGAGAGGAGAAAGTGTATTGAGAGTCAAGTCACACCCGCAGACGGAAATAAGCCAATATCGTGAAGGGTCTGGAGAGGGCACGCCACTCACCGGGGCTCCGGGTGGGCCCGTGGGTCCAGGGACGCCATTAAAACCAGGTGGACCCTGCAAAGACATTTACTTGTATCAGTATTTCCAACAACAACATGGCTGACTGTACGGCCATATCCATATCACTTACTTTGTCTCCTTTTTCTCCCGTCGTTCCAGGAAACCCGATTGGTCCTCGCACACCCTACACACGGGAGCATTTCATCACAGGGATGAATTACGCAAACTCTCCAACTTTCACAATCTATAGCACACACTGACAGGTAAATACTTCCGCCGAAGCTTCACCTTAACAACCTACACAGAGCAGCCCAGAAGTGCGTCATAAGAGGAGTGAGGGTGTGTGTGCTTGGGGGACAGAGCGCTTGTTTAACCAGGAACAAAGGAAAAGAAAGAAAGGAAGGAAAGACATTTTGAATTAGCATTTTCTAACCAACAAAGGGTAAGATAGTGATCGAGATGTGTTTGAAATCTTTACCAAATAATGGCAAAAAGCATAGTGCCCTTTCTTCAAAACTTTATATTGAAATACTTTGAAATAAATTATTTCAACTTAAAGGGACTATACAGTGTTTAAAAATGTTAAATGTCCTAATATGTAGAATGAGCTCAGACCTGTTCACCACAACTGCCTCTAAAATCCTGCACTGTCACCCAAAAAGGTGTTCATTTGGGTCCGAAGTGCCGTCATGCACGAGCTTAATATAGAAGCTGCAGTTATGCGTATGACCTGAGGTGGCAGTAGTGAGCATAAAATGACTAACTTGCATCTAGCCCCTTTAAGAGTGTTATTAGGGGACATAACAGTTGATTTCTGTTGTAACATTTTTCAAAGTTTTTCATTATCATGCAGAAAATCAATGTGAGCGAAGTTACTATATTTGGTTCCTTGCCCTATAAGGGGTAAAAAAAAAAATACAATGGTGTAAATATAAAATATACAGAGTGCACTTTCAGGTCTCGGGGGGTGCTGGTATTCAGGAGACGTTGTGTTTTGTGATATTGATGTTTGAATGATCACACCTGTCATAATGTGATTGTGCTTTACATGCATTGGGCGGAGTCAATCACCTCGAATAATGTCTGCCTAAAAACGTTACTAAAAATAACCCCCAGGTGCAATGGCCGTGGCCAAATATGGACAAAACTAATTCACTTTAGGTTTAAGTGAACGGGGCGCATGATCAAATATGGTGCCTGCCTTTTCCATGCTGTAATTTCACTTATTTCACTCTGTCCTCCAATTATTCACCAATAAAATGTGTGAGATTCATCAACTTCCCATGGCTTTGTTTTCAAGTTATGTAAAGAAATTAACCATGAATTAGGCCAGACTTGGGTCCTTTTCAGACTTCAGAGAAAACAGGAAGTTTAGAGCATGACCGGTCTCTGCTGATTGGTCAAATGCCACAGTGGGATCTGTGATGTCGGGTGATCTCTTCTGATTGGCTGAGTGAGGACTACATGCTCCTTTACCTTATACTGACTTGCAGCAGGGAGGCCGTGTGTAAAGTGTGCAGAAATGACCAAAAATAGTCACTTGCCCTATAAAGAGTTAAATATTACAAATTCAGCCCGGACTCCCCTGGAAATGGGATTCCTCACATCACTGGGACCATCCTGGTTAAATAAAGGTCAAAAGAAATATACAAATAATATGCAAAGCCACTGGAGCTGTGGGCCATTGGGACCTATCACTTGACCGAGATTCAGAATGATTGATATATAAATGAAAGTGTCTGTCCCAGAAGGTGACAGAGGTGCACCGAGCTGAGGATTAGCCTTCTGTGCACGTCTTGGGTCGATGGGGGGGAAACAGAGCACCTGGAAGAGACCCACTCAGACCCGGGGGTAACGTGCTCACTCTCCCATGCTCTGGGAATCAAACTGGAGACATGGCCAACGCTCAGCCAGCATCACTGACTCGTTGCTCACTAACTAGAAATTTCATTTGAATGCCAGCCCATTTGAGTGTCCCACCCGATACGCCGGGTAGAACTTGGCCCTCTAAGTGTAAATGTAGATGTGTGCGCAGCTGTGGGCCTTACGTCGTCTCCCATGCGCCCGGGCTGCCCTGGCGGACCATCTGCTCCAGCGTCTCCCTGCGGAAAAACAAATCAAATAATGAGCTTAATCTTATCAGACTGTCCCATGATGACTGCCAATGACTT
Source organism: Gobius niger (assembly GCF_951799975.1). Classification (NCBI taxonomy): domain Eukaryota; kingdom Metazoa; phylum Chordata; class Actinopteri; order Gobiiformes; family Gobiidae; genus Gobius; species Gobius niger. Next base: position 10,855,521 of record NC_136865.1, read on the forward strand.
ATTTGTTCTTAGCACAAATAGCACATAATGAAAGCAAATCTGTATTACATTACTCTGACAACAATAGATTTTTCTAACGTCACAAAGGAAATAACCGATAACACTGTAAGCCTTACCTTGTCCCCGGGGATGCCATTTACTCCCGGCTCACCATCAGCACCTTTGTGTCCCTAAAACAATAGTGAATATTTCATTATTTCATTTTGCACTATTTATCTATAAATGGATTTGAACTTAATGTCTTGGGTTAGTCGTATAAACCTCATAATGACCTCTCACCTTCATCCCAGGAAGTCCCGGCAGTCCCTGAGGTCCAGCAGGACATGTAGCTGGACACTGTAAATACACATTAATATGTTACAAACTGAATCTGCAGACACATTTAAAACTGACACAGAAAAAGGCATGCAGCGTTGGCGTCTCTAGAGTCATGCAAACAGAGGTCCACAGGACAATAAGAACTCACAGGTTCCCCACTCCCCTCAGCCACGGCACCAGGAGCTCCCTAAAACACAGCACACAGGCGTTGGAAACTGAAGATGTCCACACAGACCACCACAGGAAACACCTCACTGACGGTGCTCTGAATAAAGCCTGCACATGTTTAAGGTTCAAAGATGTAAAAGGTAAAAGGTCTGATGTAGAGGAAGATCAGGAGATGTTATAGCTAGGCCCATGGAAACACCCGCGCACCTCAAAGTCAGGTATTGCAGAAGTTTGGAGGTTTGAAGGGTCTTACCACAGGCCCTGGGGGACCAGGGGGCCCTGGAGCTCCTGCTACTCCTGCTGTCCCTCTGGGCCCAGGAGGACCCTGTCAATCACCAGAGACATGTCACTCACTTCATCCTACATATAACTGTGTGACTTAACCAGGAGGCGTGGCACAGACCTCAGGGCCAATGTTTCCTTCATCTCCAGGGGTTCCAGGTTTACCTGGTGCTCCCTAGACGTTACATAAGCACAGTCAGCCCACAACATCAATAACAACAAATACTGCAAATATTTGCAAATATGTAGTGTAATTAGAGCTTTAACTCACAGCAGGTCCTTCACTTGTAGGTCCCTGTAAAAACACAATATTCAACACTTTACAAGAGCATTCAGCATCATTATATCAGAATAATTGGATGTGTGGACACTTACAGGAGGGCCTGCTGGTCCAGGGAAACCAGGAAGACCCTGCAAAAAGAAATAACTATAAACGTCAGTATTGTCTTAGAGGAAAACACTGACCAACCAGTAGCTGCTTGTTTTACACAGATTTCTACAGATCAGGAGAAAAGTGACAAATGAGATGATACTTTTAGCTGTGAGTTTAATCATTTTGTAACATTAGAACATCACACTTCATTGTGAAATTGTATTGTTTTGTGTGGTCCAAGCCCACGTAAAGGTGTGAGGAAAGGACCCAATTGAATGTTTGACTGCATTGGCCACCGATCTGTGGCCCTCCATGCTGAATACACACAGTATGTGGCCCTTATAATAAGTCATACACCCCTGCTATAAATATAATGACGTTTCAGTGCATTTAGGTTTACCCTTTGTTTTGAACTCTCCACCACAGGACCTGATACATGAACATGTCTGAGGTCTCTGAGTGAGCCTCACTCACAGACACTGAGATGGGCGTATCTCAGGTTTCAATTGTCAGTAATTTTGTTTTGGTGTTTGCTGTTAGTCAGGAATGACTGACTTACCCTCTCGCCAACTGGCCCTCTGGGACCCATTGTACCTGGAGAGCCCTAAAAAATAATAAAAACAGTCTCTGTAAATCAACCACCAAGCATTGGTTCAGTGTTAGAAGATGAGAGTGTTGTAACGTTGTTGCTGGTCAGTGATGGAGTCTTACAATAGGTCCGGGGAGGCCGGGCAGCCCTCTCTGCCCTGGCAGACCGATCTCTCCCTTCTCCCCTTTGGCGCCCTGAGAAACAGACACAACATGAATCACCACACTTTATCTTCTTCCTGCATCGCCTTGTTCTGTTGCTAAGATACACCGAGGTGGTGACAGTCAACATTTATTCAATGACCAGAGAGCCACTCTGGTCGCTGACACAACATGAAGAAAATAGTTTTTGGAGTAGAGACTTTTGTTGCACATAAATGAGCAGCATGTTTGATGTCTGGCAGACAACCTTCATAGTGACAAGCACAAACCTCCACAATGATTAAAATACACAATGATTAAATTGTTTTAATGTGAATACCTGCAGACCATCAGTGACACTGTACTTACAGTTGCTCCTGGGCTGCCAGTGGACCCCGGAAGACCCTGAAACACAGCACAGTGTCTCAGGTTTGTTTGGTTATGTGAATGCACAGATGTATGTGTAAAGTTAGGCCTTACATCTCTTCCATCCCTGCCATCTTCTCCTGCGGGCCCTCTGGGACCTTCAGGCCCGGGGACACCAGGTGGGCCTTGAAGTGACTTGTCTGGCTGAAAGGATAAACAAGTGTGAGAACATCAAAGTAAAAATATTGTTCTCTTTTACAGTTTAGTTGGGATCCATTTTACAAGTGCAAATGCAACTAGTTGAGTAAAGCAAATTCATTTCAAAAAGACTAAATGCCATCAAATTGATAGTATTATTGACCATGCAGGTCAAATTAGCATTAAGCATAAAGAAATGAGGCTGGATTATTGGTTTAAAAAGTGTAAATACCTCAGCATTGGCATACATCTGCAGAAGCAGGAGAAATGAGAGGAGAGTTAGTAATAGTCCCACACCACCTTCACCAGCACCAGCACCTGCTCAGTCTCAGGGACCACAGCCGTGAGTAAATCATGCTGTCACTGTTCCCAGTCTGCAGTGATGCATAATGTTAGCCTGACAGAGCACACCAGGCCAGCAGCCTACATCAGCTAGGAAACTCTACAGTACATTGGAAAACACTTCATTAACATCTCTACTTAGTTCTGTGTTCAAATGATGTAGTTTAGGGTAAAGGCTCATTTGTGAAATGATCATGACATTGTATTTGTAAAAAAAAAAAAAAAAATTGAAAAAAGTTAGATAAACAAGCAAGGCAGTATCAAACAAACAAACAAACAAACAAACAAACAAACAAACAAACAAACAAACAAACAAACAAACAAATGAATTACATATGTGATATTGTGAGTTGACTCCTTTGGCCACTAGAGGCATGTTCCCTTTTCTCCACTAACACAAAGCAAAGCCTGCTGCTTGGCACAACTATAATGTGTGGGTTTGGCTTTCATTTGAGCACATTTCCTTTTTTGTTTGTCAGGACGGCCAATTAGTTTTCTAACAATCGTGCTTTCCCTCATAAACCAAGGCGTAAAGAGAAATGAGATCATGTCTGACTGAAACTGTTTACTCTGTGGTGTGCAGGAGGGTCCTTCTCCCTGGCACATGCTTTGCCCTGAGTTGCAGGTACTGTACCTCGGTGGCAGGCAGCTCACTGCAGCTCTCTCTCTGCGCTCTCTTTGGGTCACAGTGAATCAACATCCACTGGAGCTCGAACTGTAAAGATAAACCAGTGTTACTGTACATACAACACACTGACAGTTTGAAATGAGAAGTGTTTTGTCCCATGAAGCTCCCATAGTCCTGTTGATCCAGGCCCTGTTGACTGTTGAGTCAGATTTTTACACCAGTACATTTGAGCAGGGATTACATTTTTCTGCAGGAGCCCAGCTGAGCAGCTTTGCTGTGACAGCAGCACTTTGGAATTATAGCCGAGCTCAGCGCTCACTTAAACCTTAGTGTGTTACGGGCAGATTTAACATGAGCCATAATGCACTCCCCTCCTATAACCCCGTTTCCACAAACTAAGTTTCTTATTCTCTATAACATCAAATATCAAATCATATCGAAACAAATCCTATTTCCTACTAACTCATACAGGGTTTCCCATTTATGTATTAGCCGCCACAGACTCATTTGTCTGATTTATGTCGCAGCATGAATGGTGCGTATACACATGTGTATTCTGTATATATAGAAGTTTAACTCATTTTACTATAACTTGTATATTTTTTGCATGCCCTGTAGACTTATTATTTACAAACTATCTTATGTTATATGTTGCACAAAAAAAAGAAAAAAATCTAGTCTGAGATTGTACCTTTACAGACAATGGCAATAAAACCAATTCTGATTCTGAACTATGAAAAACCTATACATGCATCATAATGCTTAGTATTATTCATTTTTGCATGACCTTTCAGCGGATGAAAGTCAATACATTGAATTATTAATTCATGAATTATGTACAGAGATCTAACTTCATCCTTCCAGCATACTAACATCAGATGTACAGAACAATATAAATCAACACACACTGGATGAAGCTAATTGTGCTTTGGTTTCTCCTCTTACCACCACAGAGGTGTCGGGGTCCGAGTCCAGCCGGCCAATCAGGGTGTCCCCCTCGGTGTTGATGGGGCCCTTGCCTTTTATGGGCTTCCTGTCCACGGGCTGGCAGTCGACGTAGAGGGTGACCTGCTCGCGCTCCACTCCGATCATGACCTTGTGCCACTTGGTGTTGAAGAGCACGGACAGGCCGGGGAAGGTGACGGTCTGGAGCGTCCCGTCGGCGCCCATGAGGAAGTACTCCAGGGCCTGCTGGTCGCCGTTGAGCCGCAGACCCGCCTGCTTGTAGCCGTCCTCGTCCACGATCTGCCACACGTTCCACACCTTGCTCACCGTGTTCTTGATCATGCGGAAGGTCACCATGAAGGAGTACTCGTCAGGGAAGCCCCGGGGGAAGTTCAGCCTGGCCACAAAACGGGGAGTTCATTTCATTAGTCTAAGTCTTTTGGTAAACACAGATTTGCTTGTCAAACTTCTTTGCTTGTCTTTTGGCTGTAAGGGTGTGAAGAATCAGGAGAGACATTCAGGAAACTGTCGGAGAGGAGCCTGGAAATCGTCAAACAAAGCCTGACCGGCACAGAATATTCCAGAAAAACAAGTAGAAGAGGATAGAAATAGTGTGTCAGTCATACTTCTCACTCCACAATAGTGCAAACATTCGTAAATGAAATATGTAGCTTTAATTCAGTCAGAAAACGGACAACAACAAAAAAGAGAGTCCTGAGCGCATAAAAAACATGCAGCTGCAAGTGTTCCAGTATGTTGATGCCGCTGTTTGTCCAGAACAGCGTTACAAAACACAAGGGCGCGCCGCAAGGTTACGTTGACTCATCTAAAATGCAGATCACACCCAGATAGATTCCCAGCGCTAAATCCTTCACACATCACAAAACGCAGCAAAAGACCATGAAGCTCATCCGCTCTGGGAAACGACTGCGCTGTTTCTTTCTCACAAACGCACACATTTAGACTGAGCGTTTGCACAACCCAATCTTTTGTTTATTCATCTTTTGAGAAATAGCATTGATGCAGTTTTTTTTTGGGCTCGTAGGCCTTATTCAACAGAACAGCACAGGGTGAACGGGAGGGAAAAATGTGTGGAGACATTTCAGCAAAAAAGCCGAAGACGGAACAGCAGAAAACTGAACACATTGTTTGTGTGCAGAGGTGAGTAGAGTAGCCAATATATTTACTCAAGTAAGAGTAATGTTACTTTTAAATCATTTTACTCCAGTACGAGTAAAAAGTAGTGAGCAAAATAATTAGTCAAAGTACTTGGAGAAAATGTCACTGTAGAACCGTGATTAACTGGGTAACTGTCTGAGCGAAAAAGTCTGATTTATTTTCAATAACGCCATAAATTGCGTGAAACAAAAATCGTGACATTTACAAAGAAAATTCCAACAAAATGGCAGAAAACACAGAAAAACTAAATAATTCTAAAGAATAAGGTGCATGATATGAACTACATCTACAGATCTACTTTATAGATCGGGGTTCCCAAAGAGCGGCCCTCAAACTAATTTTGGTTGGCCCTCAGGCTTCTTGCTGAGTTGGCACACGTCACTGGAGTTTGTAAGTTTGCAATTTTGATAATTACAGATAATTATAACCTCCAGACCTAACATTTTAATATGAGAATGAGCTGCATTAAGCGTCTAATCCCAAATAAAGATGTGGTTTCAGCGTTTAAATCTCTGCTAAATGTAAGCGATTGAATCTTGCACTGCACTGACCACAGGTGTGGGGCCCTCCATGTCTTATACACCTACATATGTGGCCCCAATGAAAAACGTTCTGGACAACCCTGTTATAGATCAAACTGAAGCATTTACCACTTAAAGGGACGATGGAAGTTGTCTTTTTTTTTTGTACGCACTACTGCCACCTCAGGTATTACGCGTAACTGCAGTCTCTATGTACATGTACATATACAGTCTCTCGTGCATGACTGCAGCTTCTATATTAAGCTCGTGCATGACGGCACTTCGGACCCAAATGAACACCTTTTTGGGTGACAGTGCAGGATTTTAGAGGCAGTTGTGGTGAACAGGTCTGGGCTCATTCTACACATTAGGACATTGCTGGAACATTTGTGGCTGGAAAATACATAATTTTTACATTTTTAAACTCTGTCTAGTCCCTTTAAATATTTACTCGCAGTGGAAAATATATTGTAATATATTTTAATGATTATTAATGATTTTAAGTAGAAGTAAAAAGAATTGTATAATGAAACTACTCTAAGAAGTAAAATCATCAAAAAGTTACTAAGTAAGTGGTAAGTATGCTGTACCTAGTATCTAACAAATCTGAGTAAATGTAACTACCCGTCTCTGTTTGTATGGCTAAACAGATTATTCAGGCCTAATTTCCGAACCAGAGAGGAGTAAGGCCGTTTAAAGAGGCTAAAGGGCTGCAATCTGTTCCTGGATGAGAAACAGAAAAAGTGGTGTTTTTTTGAGTGGGGGAACAGCATTATCAAACATAATTAAGCACCATAATTAGACAAGTCGTGGTAAAAAATACATATAGAACTCGTGACCAAACATCATCCTCATAAATGCATGCAGTAAATTTTGCCTGTGGCAACTTCTACAAAGTAACATTCAAAAACAGAGCTCTAGAACTTAAAAACATGGGAAAATTCTGAACGGTTTTGGGAAGAAGTTGAGGAAAAATCTTCAACATACCCCGGGTCACACTTCATATCTTACATCAGCCCTAGTTGGCAATCCCTGTTTGATGCTTTGTGCATTTTTAACAAGCCATAGTCTCAGCATGTGGCGCCTTCGTGGATATGCGCTGCAATAGCCGGACTTTTACCGTCTTGTAAACGATCAAGGTAAAAAAAAAAAAAGAAAGAAAAGAAGTTTCCTGTCGGCCTATAAAACCACGGAGGAGCTTTCTGCAGCTTTGGCCCGCAGTGTGAAAGTGTGAGGCATGTGGTGTTTTAGCCCAGAGGTAGAAAGAGGACGTAGAGTGTGATGGTGGTGGTAGTGGTGGTGTGGGAGCCGCTGCCAGTGGCTTATGTAACAGCAGTGAGTGAGAGCTATAGTCCACAAGAGGAGACGAGCTCAAAGTGACAGAGCGGGCGGACAGGGAATGACCAGGGGACGTTTAGAGTGATAAACAGCACTTGAGACAGTCCACTCCTTTGACAAAAACAAAACAAGAACGCCTGTATAAATCAGCAGTTTCTTCAGCCTCATAAAGTGCCCTTATTCTGCTAAATTGATTTTCTGGGAGCTTGTTACAATGTGAAGAGGCTGTTCCCTTGAGAAAACATACCGTATGTTCCGAAGAATAAGTCGTTCTGGAGGATAAGTCGCTGACAAGCCTCTCCCGGCAACCTGTTGTTCAAGCACCCATTTACAAACTGGTTCCTCCAGCTGTGGCCATCTAGCTTTTCGCCCACGATTAGCCTTTTTTTGGTTCTCTTCACTGCAGGAAAAGTAACGGCAGTTCCTCTCAGGTTCTTCCCTCACTCGAAACTTTTTTAGGACGCTCGTTTTCGGCGGCATATTTCACTACTTGTAATCTGCAGAATATCATTTTCTTTTTGGGGGCATTTGTGTTCAGTCTTAGCAAATACTAGTACACAAGCCTAGAATGCCTAGAAAAGCTGCTGTCGGTGTGAAAATAATGTGAAATTATATATTTTGATATGTAAGTCACACCCTCAGCAAAAACTATGAAAAATAGTGCGACTTATAGTCTGGGAAATACATAGAGGTATAGAGTTGTGTTTTTTTGTTTTCATATTTAACCATTCTCCTTCACAAGTGTTTTAAACCCCCACCTGTTGATGTCATAAGGCGGTGTGACTTTGTTGTTACTGTAAGTCCTATCAGCTTTTCTGTACTCGCTGTGATAAGTTCCCAAACATACCTGTCCACTTTTGACACAAATATGTAACATTCGCTCAGGCATGTTTTCCTGACAATTACACACTGCGGTGGACGCTGTAACATCTGTGTTGGACTAGTAATGCCGCACCTGCAGCGCAGACCTCGGCTGCTCTGTATCTTTACTGCACTTACATGGTTGGAATCTGGAAGTTGGCCTCTCTGTCGAGGCGGTAGGCCACCTGATGGGACATAGAGCCATCCACTTTCCTCACACCTTTCAGAGGGATGACGTCCAGCTGGAACTGTGTGATCAAATCAAAGCCTAAAAGGGACACAACACAATCATAAGAATAGCAATAATAATGCTCCTTCCAGTAACAATTTGCCACCACATGTTTGCCTTTATTGAACTGAAGAAATGATCTGCTATGCAACGACATGCCAGTAAATGTTGTTGCTTTAAAACTGGGATGTACAGCTTTACATCAAGCTGTGTGTCACTCATTTTCATTTACTCCCCATATAATTAGATATTTCCAGAACTTACACAGAAAGACATATTGAGACAAAAGGTTAACCTCTTAACCCCCGACTTAACCAAGCAAATTTTCTCTGGTTCGGCTTTACCCAAATCTACAAAATTGCGTTTTCATCGTACATTTTAGTCCCTTTTTGTTGCTCTTTTGTGGCTTTTTTTCCTTTGCTTTTTTCATCTATTTTTCATCACTTTTTTCCATCGCTTTTTGTTGCATTTTCTGTTGCATTTTCATCCTCGTTTTTGTCTCATTTTCGTCACTATTTTGGCCCTTTTCAAAGAGGCTTGTAGATTTGGGTATCGCAAACGGCAGAAAATGCGCTCGGGTCAGGCGGGCAGTAAGAGGTTTAATGCACATTCCAGTTTTACTTAGAGCAACACTTGCCATTCTGTTTTCCCCACCAGGGGGCGCACTAAGCTTCTGCACCTGGCTCTCAAAACAGTGATACTGAAGATAAGCAGGCTGTTGTTTTTTGTGTGCAAAAGCCAACATTATTAATCCAAGGTAGGAGGAGATTTGTGTTGAACGCCACCTGAAATGAACTGCCCCCACCAAACAAGCATCACTCCACCAAAACCTCAAGGCACAACGCACGCAGATGTGGCTCAGGGTAAACAGGAGCAATTACAATCTTGCTGAGCTTGAACCGCTCTCAGTAAAAATCTGAAGAGCTTTGGTGGAACATTTTATTTGGCTCATTCAAAATCCTTAGGTGTCTCCAGGCGTTCGGCAGCCCACCCTGTTTAACTAATTAAACGCTCCCTTTGGGCTATTTTGTCAATGGGGTTTTTTGTGTGTACTCTGGTGGTTTTCTACCACCTCTTAAGCGTTCTGTGAAGAGAAATATGCTTTTACCTGGAAGGTCATCCTGGCCGCTTCTTATTGGGGGGCAGACAGTATCGCCATCAAGCCGGTTAAGGTCTAGTTCTGAAAATATAAAAACACACACAATAAAATAGCAGTTTCATTTACACATGTCCTTAAAGTCTCATACTGCCCTTCTGTAGCCACATCTGCCCTGGGTAAGACAGATATGTGGCTATCATTCTACAGCAATGGCTCTCAACCTCTATTACACTGTAAACCCGTACAAGTTCAGTCAACTCAAAACTTTTATGGAAACTCTATTAGGACATAGAGTTAATGTTTTAAAATGTTTACGCAATATCCAAGTTATAATTACAAGTTCAGTTGACTCATCCAACGTTTATTGTTTTAAGTTTAGTAGACTTATCACTTATTACTTTTGTAACAATTTTAACTTACATTTTCAAGTTAAACACACTCATTGCATTAACTATTTCCTGTCAATTTCAACCTAAAATTTTAAGGTTTAGCATCATGAGATTAATATTCAGTCAACACATTTTTGAGTAAGATGCCTAAAAGAATTATGAGTTTGTACATCTTTTCGAGTTTACAGTGTAAGGTTGGACAATTTTTAGAAAAATGTCAAATTGCAATAAGTGTCATCGAGTGTCAAGATTAAGTGACTCAAACTACCAACCCCCACCTGAATAGGCTCTACCTAAAGATACACCAAGACATCGATGTTGTTTTGATCTGAATCTGTCAACAGTGATGGAAACGCAATGCATTTTAATACAGTGCCTAATGTTGCATGGCTCCAGGCTCGTGAAGCAGAGGCTATAAGTCATCAGGATGAACACACGCTTCAGAAGGTCAATGCGGCATCTGGTAATGAGGTATCTATACTTGTTTGGTAAAAACTGCAGTGACACTAATACAATACCCCTGAAACCGAAACTTCTCTCACATTGTCAAGCGGGAGCTGCATTTTGGCTCATCATCATCACTCAGTATGAACTTGTAATGCGGCATATTTTCTGTAAGTGAAGATCTTGCTTTTTGGCCGTAATGAGACAAGGGAAAGATAATATTAATATAAATGTTCATGGAGACTGCTCAGCTCCTTTATTCTATACTTATATCAAGGGTAGTGAGGGGAAAAAGAGAATTTCCACATGTGAAGGGAATTAAATGATCCTCAATTACGGAGATATGTAAAATAATCATAATTAACAAATAAAAACACAAATAATGTTCGTTTTTTAAACTTATTGTTAACCAATACTGTCAAGGCTTGATATAACACCAGCAAACAGATTAATATTTTGGCTCACTAGCCTCTTTTGTGAGTTGAGTTTTCTGATTTTGTACAAACAAAATAGCAAATAAAGAATAACCTGATACACCTGTTCCAGGTCTGGTTACCATGTCTTAGATAGTTTTACATAACCTAGTTTCATCTGCATATAGCATCCCATTGGCATATATTAGATTAAAAATTTAGCCAAAAGTAAAACATTTTCCTCATTAAATGGTGGCAAGTAAAATCATGTGGCGACGTGTAACATTTGAAAAGAAGCAGCCTCGGTGATCAATTAAGTTAACATGAAGACCTGAATACACTATAGCCCATTTACTGTGAACTCTATCAGGGGTGTCGGGGGGGGGGCAAAACAATTCCATGTTATGTCAGGAGAGGTCACTACACTTGATTGGCTGCACGAGAAAGCTAAATGAGAAAAGCACATCAAGCCTGGTGGCAGCCAGAGGGCTCCCCACTCTGCACCCTGAGTCAGCTCGTTTACATGGAGCACAGAAGACCAGCACATCTGGAAGCCCTCCTTAAATCCCACATTAGTGCTGAGGAATGAACCCCAGTGGTGAGACGGTATTTATAATCCCATATTTACTAGCACTAAACACTTATCTGACTGTGCACGCAGACCTCAGTTGTTAAAGTTAGTGCCTGCCGCAGCATTACGCATTGAACACCGGTCATTAGTGCAATGAATGAAAACGCAACACTGTTAAGATGTCACATGCGTCGGCACGTGTGAGTGACAGTGAGCCGGTGACAGACATGAGTTTACCTGATGGACCAAATTATCAAATCTGTAATATTCATCACCACAGCAAAAAAAGAAATGCAGGATTTTATTCATTTGTCTATGTATTTTTTATTTTTTTTTGCTTTTACTTTTACAAACAGGGAATAAAACGGAAAGGAAAGACACTTCAAGGGCATAGCATCCAAATAACCTTTTTTACTGCACATTGGGTTCTTATTTGCATTAGAAAAATGACAAATCCAAAGTCCACAGGCACATTACCCCTGTCGCCATAGAGAATGTTTACAGAACAAATATATTCAGGACAAAAGCCAGGCCGGCAGTGTAGCCTTCAGAGCAGGGGCTCAATGATAAGACACATTTAATCATGACTTACGTCCAAGGGCTGGAGAGAGGATGAGGAGCAGCAGAGCCAAGCAGACAGGCGAGTACCACGTCTGGAGATGCCATGGTAGTTTTCTGCGTGAGAATGAAACATATTTGTGTCAACAATCACACTGTCTGCCACCAAAATCAATAACTCATCATCGGTATGTGCAGGCTATGGCAGATATTCATTTTCCCCTGATGAGGAACACAAAAAGGGCAGGCAGCTTTATAATGACCTGCTCTACCATCTGGGCTACTGTCCCCCATGCTGCAAAACTAAGGCTATTTTAGCTTTAGCAGGTTTTAAGGTCACAGGTCAATGGGCAACACTTAGTGAGTTAGCTAAACAACCAACTTTAAATGTTTACAGGGAACAACAAAGAAAGCAACCTTGGAGGATGGCAGTTTTATCGCTCCATTTCACTGTTTTGTGGCCAATTTGTAACAGTAAAAAAAAACCTTGCTAGCTTAGCGACAATTTGAGACAAGTAGCTTAAATGTGACAATGTAGTATGCTAGCAAATTAGCGATTCATTACTTTTTAAGAGCAAACTTGACATTTACTGGAAGTCAAACCAGTGAAACTTACGGCTTTCATTATCCGTTCATTTAGTTTTATATAGGCTATAGAGTTCGGGAATGTGATGTCATATCGCTAAGCATTATGGGGTTAGCAGCAATTGTAAACTAATGGAGATTTTAAAAGTTAAAATACTGGAGTTACTGTTCACATTAAAACACTTGGACACCACAGTGTGGTAGATGTATTTACCAGAGGTAACTCAGCAGCTAACGGAGTTGTTCCACGTTTTTTTTCTCTCAAATTTTTATGCTGTTTTTAGCTAATGTTAGTCAATGGAAATGTATGCTAACAGCTGCAAAGATTGCGGATTTCTATGGTAACTGGAATTTCCCGAACTCTACATACATTTTTGTAGCTATTCCATGATTATGTAAGCTAGGTATTATAGCCACCCAACCTTGTACCTTGATTTGCTTCCTACCCTCAGTCCAGACTATTCATTCTCATATTTTCTTAATGGAACAACAATAATAAATGTATCACTACATGTTTTTATTGGGTCTTTCTGCACTCTATGAATATGTGTCTAAGTGCTATGTGCAAACTGAAGAGCCACAGTGACGAATTGCCAAGTCGAGAGGGTCTTTGCAGAGGACGTGCTAAGCTCTAACATTATGTCCTTCAAGAAGCCTTCTCAGAGCCCTACGGGGACAAGCTGCCTGACGGGCCGCCAACCCATCTTCAGGCTTGATTGATGCCGTCACAAAGTAAAGACGAATTGAATTGTGTGGGTCAGAGCCTTTAGTGCTGGTTGTCAAGCCAAAGTAAAGTTTGCTCTGAGCTATGTGGACATTAGCGCAACTACAAATGGTGCCCGAAAAACTATGTAGGTCAGAGTCTAAGAACGATTTGAGAGGGTAGCTTCATATTGTGTAATTTCATAGCTTATTTTATGCTCTTTTTTTCTTTTCTTTTTTGAATAATTAATAAATTGCTTTAACTGTTGCAGAGCGTTGGGTCACAGTACCTACAGGCTTGCAACATCAAGCTTGTACTCACGGGGAAACATATGATTCACCAACTTTTCAAATCAAAACAAGGACATAACAACAGCCAAAAGAAGCCGGGATATAGGACTGCCATGTGTAATTCCAATTGAATACCAATACATTTTTGATGGGGTCTAAAGGGGATCATAAACTGAAGAGGAGCCAAAACTGACCCTTGTGGGCCACCTATACAGCCCTTATAATAGGCTATTTTCAGAGATTCAAGTTTCCAGTGTCTAAAATTACAAGCTGAATCTAAAAAGATAAAATAAAGCTCGAAATACAGTAGGCCACCAATATGGATAAAGGGAGCCCTGCTTAACATAAACACATTATTTACTTCAATCATTCTCACAATTTTACTCAACCATTTCCTCATCATTACAATTATCTGAAGATCAAAAGTCAACACCTATTTTATCATGGCATGTTTTGACATCCAAATTATAGACCAACAGTGGTGCTGAAAAACACCACATGATTTCTCTGACAAAAAAAAAAAAAAAAAAAATACTGTGAAAACTATTATTAATGCTCCTGCAGTTCAAAAATAAACTCACTACGTACTAATTTGGCGCCAGAGCAGAAGGTGTTCTGAAAATATACTTTAGCGAATTCCCCTCGGCTAGTAATAAATCAGTCAGGTAAATTAGGTAACGCTATGTCATCTGCGTTTTGTTCCCGGCATTCATCATCATTTAGAGGGATTTCCCAAATAAACGGCTCACATTATGAAATGCGTTTGCTTTCTCAAACGGTAATATGTTTTGCATTGTTACATTTGTTCTGAATGGCTATCAGATATGTACAGGTAATATCCGGCCATAATGTTTTGTACCAAGATACATAGGTTGACCATCCAAAGTGACAGCATTTTTTAATCCTTCGCAAATTGCTGGGTTTATAATAGCAGAAAACATACATTGACTTTACAACTGTTTTACTCATGTACTTACCTAACATAATTAAGTTTATTAAGATATTTGAAGCCTTACATATACAAAAATTGGTGCTAATACCCAAAGGCTTTCTATCCACAGGCCTGCATGGGCACAGTGGAGCATTTAGTGATTATACAGCAGGTTATCTTCAAAGCCAACCTGAAAATCAAAAGCACGCGATGATGTGTGATTGCTCTTTTTCAATTTACCTGATCAGATGAGAGCAGTGGGAGGCCATATTGCCAGATTACAGTCCCTCCGCGTGGGACCAAGTATTCAGTCAGTGGATCAGATGCTGGAGCAGAGGCAGTCACAGTTCACAACGTCCCCCTTGAAAGCCCGTCCTACCTGCGCATGTTGAGGACTGACTGAAGAGGGGCCGCACACGGGATGCTCAAAGCTTTTCAGCGACCACATAAAAGTTTGTTCAATGGGTTCTCATTGGCTACCGGTTCTTCAAGAGGTGGTGACTAATGTTTTATTACCGACACTTGCAGGAGCTCCTGGGCCCGTGTAACCCCCACCCCTCTTGCTTTTTGTTTTACTGTGCCCCCTAATGACATGTGCCGCCTGTATGTAATTCCCTTTATAATTATCGACAGCAACAACAAAAAAAAGTGGCCTGGAAGTGATGAAAAGTGCATTTCATAATCATGTGAGGCTTCAGAGCTGGGCAGAGTGTCGGCCTGTGGTGTTGACATGCGGAAAAGCCTTGTCATTACCTGAGCAGCTTTGAGGCACACATGCTGTTTATGTGTCCTGCATGTTACGTAATGGCATCGATGTGTTTGAACTCTTCAATAAATTCCCGTTTAGGCGCTTCTGTTAATGGAGTGCTTTGGGACTGTGAGAGGTTGTTTGAATGAAGAAGCACTTTCACATTGGAAGAGTCACAATGAGTTGAAGAGCGATTATGTTGGCATTTTGTTGGCCATTTATAGAGAATTATGCTATTGTGAAGTATAAAAGTATCAAACTTATTTTCCAAGTCATTTCCAGGCCTCGTGAGTCGACTCGAACGTCAAATTGAGGACTTTAACTCGGACTTGTGAGTTTCCGAGGAGCAGTGACCTGGACTTTGGCTTATGGGCCATGGTTTCAGATTTGGACTACAAGCTGATTTCGCTCTGAAGTACTTGTAACTATCAACCTCTGAATATACACTTACAAACAAGCTTTATAGATGATAGTTTTAATTTCAAAAGGTAGACACTGAAATCTGAACTCAGGTCCACTAAGCGTTTGGCTACCTACGCATAGGAACAGGCTAAAATAACTACATTTCTATGATGGTTACCTGGACATAAGAATGCATGGAGTCCTGGTTGTGTTTTAACACAGTACTAAGTAACTCATGCCCCTACAGGCCATAAGCACCACTGCAGGTGGCGTAGCATGTTAGGTTTTTTTACTCATTAATTGTCTGTGAGAGTAAATACTACACTGACAGAAAACACAAAGGGAGAGGGGATATTGTACATCCAATAAAACAATGGAGATATTTTTTTTCACTCAAACGTGGTTGTAAAAACTGTTTAAGTGGCGCTAGCCGGCAGTTAGCTTGGCCCGTTAGCCTGTTAGCTTCTTCTTCGTGATTCCATAAGTGTGTATTGGGGCCTCCGGGTCGGAGCAGAGAAAGCTGCAAGTGTGGTTTTCTGGCCAGAGACACCAGGGGGAGATGAAAGACACCCCCCCCCCCCCCCCCCCCCCCAATGATATAGTAAGGTAAACAAGTTACTTAGTACTGCTCTAAATGTGCTTTGGAAGGCAACACTTTTTTAAGTACTTTTCCCAGAGCAGTCAGCTATATTTCAAATCAGTAAAAAAAAAAAAAGAATTGCAAGTGCATAAGCGTGTGTAAGTGACAAGCTCTACTCTGCTTCTTTAGCTGCACATCTCTGTAAGCCTGAAGCCAGTGTTGTGTTTTTGTCTTAAAGCCACATGCTGTCTGCAACACCTGTTTTTGAGGAAACACGATTTTTATCGGAGAAATGGTAAATACCACTGTCCGGAGGGGTAATGACCAGTTTGGGCTCTATCCGTCAACACGGTATGAATCACAGCTCTTAACAATGTCTCAATTTAGGTATTTTAAGTATTGATCCTTGATTATCTTCTTTTCTTGTTCTGCTTAAAGCTGGAAATTGCAGTTTGAAAGCCCATTGATTTACTGTAACTGTTGTCAGTGTTTCTGGTTAGAGTTTGTCACAAAAATGTAATCTCTGTCATGCATTTTTTTTTAAGTGGTAGCATTACATGGTATGGGCATGGTTTTGCACACTGAAAGGAAACCCTGGGAAAAAACCTGATAATTCTAGACTCTGGGTGGATATCATTAAAAAAATATTTGCCCCATACCCTTGATGTAAGTTGTTGACATAATCAAATTTACAATGTGCACACAACCTACTGATTTTCTAGATGTAACTGCATTTAGTGTCTTCCCATTACGAGAAAAACTGTAATCAATAACCCTTCAGTAACCAAATACACTCTCATTTGCTACAGCCAGTAAAACAAAGGTTATAACGAATCGTCCCTGTATTGCATTTCATCAGTTGACGGCGCAGCGGCTGCACATTGTCCCTGTTCCACCGAGCTGTGAGTGAAACATAAGGCAGTGACTGGGCCTCCTCAGAGATTGTGCAGAGAGATCATGTGTCTTGCTCTGGATAATTGAGAGCTCATGGTCTCAAAGAGAGGGCCTGCACACAGAGAGCAGCCTGAGCCGCGGAGAACACGAGCAGCGATTATTCCAGCCGAGCAGATAGCCCCATGACTACTGCTCTTGTGACTGAGCATCGCAAACACGCCCAAGGCTCTGGGTTAAGCAGCTCCATCCTGGATACATACACAGGTATTGCATCACACTGCAGGAGATGGCTTAGCTACGGCTTGCACCATGTCGAGATGTAAGATTGATCAAAAATGGACCCTGACTGGAAAAAGTCTTGGAACTGAAACCCATGAATTGGTATTGGTCTTTAGAAAAAAAAAACTCTCTCACAATATGTACAATTATACCCAAAAACAGTGAAATGAACATGGCGCACACTGCAAATATGAAACCTTTTTGAGACATGAATGTATTAACCGCTTACCACCCGACACATTTTCTCCAGTTCAGCTTTACCCAAATCTATAGAAAGCTTCTCTACAGGAGCTTACAGCCTATAGGCCAGAGTATTGCCTCATTTGAAAGCTAAGCCCTACGAAAAACACATCTAAGATTTTTCCTTGTGTTGTTTGTTCCTTTTTCTTCGCATGTTTTGTTGCTCTTTTTGTTTGCGTTTTTGTCGTTTTTTCATCACTTTTGTGTCATGTGTTTTGTTGAATTTGTATCACTCTTTTTGTTTCGTTGTTGTCACTCTTTTGAATCTTTTTTTTTTGGCTGTGTTTTCATCCTCATTTACATCTTGTTTTCGTCGCTATTTTCGACGCTTTTAGAAACTTTCAGATTAGTCGAACTGGAGAAAATGTGCTCGGTTAAGGCGGGGGTTGAGGTTAAATAAACTGTTCCATTATGTGCAGAAACTGTGTTAACAAACCTTGCTGTGCTTCCCTTGCGCTGTAAACAATCTGTGATTCAGACAAACAGCCCTACCGACATCAGCTGTTTCCCCACCATTCACCACGACATCTGTTGAAATGGAAGTAAACAACTACAGCAATTGCTCCTGTTCACTTTTCATCTCTGCGTAATGTCTAGTGAGTACCAATGTCTACACGCAGTATCCATGAGACTATGACCAGTCTGATCCAAAGGGGACCCACACCTCCAGTGCTGTAACTGATCAATGTCTGCACTGCAAAAAGTATTGAACTAGATCAGTATAAACATCTCAATTTAAGCATTATAATCCAAATTTTAGTTGTTTTGAGTAGGTAAGAAGTTCTTGGGCATTTGTCCTAGATTATTTAACTTGTTCTGAGATGTTTCTGACTCGTTTCGATACATTTCGTCCTTATTTCAGGCAATTTTCTTTGCCAATGGGGTAAGAAAATTGGTCTTATCTCATTGGCAATTTTACTTTCTTATTTCAAGCGAGATTTACCCTAGAACTGGTCTGAAATGTCCTCAAACAAGCAAAGTAAACTTGGTCCGATCAGGAAAAGTGTCTAAATGAGTGAAAACCACTCAAAACAAGATACATTTCCTCAATTCAAGTCATTTAAGCCAATGCTTGATATTTACTTTTTGTAGTGTGACATTCCACACCACCTCTGGAGCGCCGGGAAGTCTTTATCGGACCTGGAAAAGAGGACGCACACAGCTACAAGCACTTGAAACCCGAACCCTCACAAATCTGCAATGCTGCTTGTTGGTTGCACAAGCAGAGTTATCAAAAGAGGCAGGCTAATAGTAAATATTACACGATGGATTCACAGCAGTGAAGCTTCAAGCGGCTCTTTCTGAAGTCTCTAAAACCACTAGCCAAAGTGTGAAAAAGGATGTCCTTGCCGCGTAACCTAATTCTGAAACTTCTGCCAGTTTCCTTCCCTACAGACGCTCACCTAGGCCCTGCCAGCAGAAGAAAATCAATAGACTACCTCTCTTAATCAAGAGTGCTTTTGGTTTATGGCAAAGTGCCATAGAAGAAAAGCAGAAATTGACTTTCTGTGTATGAAAGGAAAGGTGATTGAGAAAAAAAGAGAAAAAGGAAAATGGCAGTATCTGGTTTGTGATAAGAGAAGTAAAATGTCCCATGTTGATAATACTGAAGCTATCCAATCCCAACACTTTATGGCTCGTAGATGTTTGGATTAATTTGTGGTTGCATAACCTCCTCCCACTTATCTGACGAGTGATTAGTCTGTCAGTTCAACCAGGACAGATGGGATTTTAATTGCACTACCTGACTGACAAATACAAGTGTGCATTAAAGCAGTGTTAGGGAGAATACTTTCTAATTGTGTTACAGAACACTGAATATTCGCCTTAAAATGTCTTTAGTGACATATTCCGTTACTTTGTCCAGAGTTATTCTGAATACTTAGAAGACTTTCACGTTGATTTGCGTAATATTCAGACATAAAAGCGGCGTATGATTAAGACGATATCTAGGCTACACTTGTTACATGCCTGTTAGAAACTTATTTACCACTCATTTGGAATGCAAAAAAAGCACTTTGCAAATGCCCACAGCGCAGAAGGACAGAAGAGCTAAACCTTTCACCTTTTCTTTCTTATTAATAGAAGCTGAAATGTAATTATTTAGTACTTTTTCCTTTGATTTTAGGAAAGTAACTGTATTCTGAATGCCCTCGAATGAAAAAGTAACTGTACCTGAATGTTGCTCAAAATGAATTCCCTTTTCCCACCCCAACACTGTGTATGGTACAATGTCAAATAAGAGTAACATATACTTTCATTTCTCCAATAAAACCTCACAATACAATTTAGAAAATGCATTCAAGATAAACTCTGTCTTGTTTTATTTGTAAAGAATCTCATAAGGACTTTAAAATGTCTATGTTATGTATCAAATGTGCCAATTTATATGAAATGATCCAGCAAGCCACTGTCACCCCGAATCCACAGGCCACGTGCTTTAAGACTTGCAGGCCTGATACATTTTAATGCAGATAAAACACACTTAAAAACAGTGGCCCCTGAAATGGTCGGTCTAACTTAATGTGGATTGACCTTGACTTCTTTCCAGCCCTATATTCAGCTCTTGGTCTAGTGGGGGAAACAAATCCATTTCACCTTAAAGCTGGAGTACCTAACTTTTTGTTGTTGAAGAGTACATTTATTTTTGTCACCTAGAAGTACGTTGTAAACACAGCAAAAAACAGACCTTGGTGCTATGTCTCCTGCTTCACTTTGCCACCGCTCAAAGCTGTACACGGGCAGGAAAGGTGAACATAAGGAATTTGCTGGAACAATTTGGATATGCAGGAGGGATTGTGAGAGCTAGAAATGAGTTTGGGCCAGAACTAAAAATGTCAAAGTATGAACAGAAAAAATTAGGTACCTCAGCTTTATAGCTGTACTAAGTAACTCATCCCCCTAGAGGCCATAACCGCAACTGCAGGTGTCGTAGAAAGTTGCGCAAAGTGAGTGAGTGAGTGGTTGGTGGTGGTCGGAGGTAGCCTGGCATCCAGACTAATCTCCGATGTTTATTAATTAATAAACAGGAGACTAGTCTGGCGACCCTGTCGTAGAAAAGCTACTGCTTGAGGCGGGACTAATGTGGGACAACCGAAGCGCATAGCAGCCAATGAGAACATAGCAGATGTGACGACAGAAACAGCGACAAGAAAGTTGTCGTCATTCGGACATTAACAATGACGCTCCTGCCACACGGAGTACAAGAATACAAGCATACCGGAGCATTACGTGAAGTGGTTGCTTGTGTTGAAAAACTACAAAACAAAGGTGCAACAATGTGACGCCCGTTCAGGGAGCTGCTAGCCCGCAGTTAGCTTTGCCCGTTAGCTTCTTCCTCGTGATTCCATAAATATGTATTGGTTGCTCCGGTCCGGTGGCAGTCAAGTTGCAATTGTGTTTTTTTCTGGACACCAGGGGGAGATGTAAGACCCTCCAATCATCCCATTAACACTTGTATTACCCCCAGAGGGATTACGAAAAGGATTTATTAAGGTAAACAAGTTACTTAGTACTGCTTTAAGGCCATGGCAGCTAAATGTGTGGACAACAATAACACGAAAAAGACATTAGGAGCTAATTCAACAACGTACAGATGTTGTTTTCTGTGAATTATAACTTCTTTTTACATGATGAGACACTCTGATCCCATATCAGAGGGATGAGGGTAGACAGTAACACCTGAGTATATTAGTAGCTATACAATTTGGTGGTCTGATCATCGCATAAGTTGCTGCTGTCTTTCTTTCTTTTTCCACTTTGTTGCCCAGACCAATGCCCATGCACGTGATTTCGCCAATCGCCATTACGGTTCACAAGAGCGTTTAAAGGGTGTGCGTGACGTCAGCCCGGACAGAGCTACGGCAGGACTATTAATATTCCGCTAATGAAACTATCCCCCTCTGTGCCTACGTGTGTGCGCGGCCGGAGCGAAAGGGGGGGGGACCGCCACCGCCACCACCACTACCACCACCACCACCACAACAACAACGCCAGATTCCGAGACAGACGCTCGACTGCTGCTGCTGCTGCACTTTCCCAAATTGAAATTCCCGTAAGGACCGAGCGACATAGACGGTGCGTGGAGGGAGGCAGAGAGAGGGAGAGGGAGAGGGAGAGAGAGAGGGAGAGAGAGAGAGAGAGAGAGAGAGAGAGAGAGAGGGGGGCACTGCAGAACGCACGGGGTCTGGAGGGATAACCATGGCAACACCAGCAGCAGCACCACAAGCACAAGCGGTCATATAAACACTGGCGAGCGCGCATCCGTCCGCCAAAAAAAACGCTGCGTTCCCGGCTGGATTGTGAGCTGATATCCGGCTACGTTTCTTCTTAAGGTGAGTCTGACCGTCACCATCCATGTGGCGTCCCGGCTGCTGTCTGTCCGTCTGTCTATCTGTCTGTCTGACTGACTGACTGACTGTGTGTGCGCATCACTGAAACTCATTGTCAGCAGCCAAATCCTTCGCGTAAAAGCAAAGGATGTTGTTACACAGATATAAAATAGACTTGTTATCCGGCGGGGGACGCGGTGTGCAGTGCTCTTGGCGTGGCTAACTTTGGGAATGTGTCCTTTCGTAACCCTGTGGTAAAAAAAAAAAAAAAAAAAGTCAGCCGGGACATCCTCGTCTCAGACTTTTACAATTAAATGATATATGGTTACGCAATGAGGTGGAGGTTTTGGCTATTTGCTTTCCAACGAAGCACAAGATCCATTCTCCCACTTCAAAGTGAAACAGTGCTGAGTCGCCTTCATTGTCACTGTTTTTTTTTTTTTTTTGTCTTTTCTTCCACACAGCAGGCTCAGCACTGATAAAAATAGAAGTAAACATTGATGAAGGGCAATGGGCATAAGCACTCATGGGATTAATGCAGACATGAGGGGGGGGGGGGGGGGGGGGGGGACTCTGCTTTATAGTGCTAAGTGTATATTATTGGTCAATGTGCTGGTGAAAATCCTTATGATCTTCAAAATGAATGGCCGGGTATGATTTCCCTTTTTTAACGGCCTTTGATGATAAGTGAATCTAATTTGTCCACAAACAGCAAGTAAAGTGGCGTGCCTTGTAGTAGCATCACTGAGTCAAAGGATCTTTTATTCCATGGGACATTCCAGTGAGATTTTATAGCCCTGGTTTTTACAACATGAATATGTAACCCTCTAATAAATTTGGATTCTCTCTAACTAAGTTACTCCAATTGGTCAAAATCAAATTGTAGACATCACAGCCTTTGCTTCTTTGGGTGTGAAGAAGGGATTGTCCATAATTACAATGGCATGTCATGTGATGTGTAATTACGTTAAGCTCCCCTGCCGAGAAGACTGTCTCTAAAATTGGGCTGTGAGCAAGCGATGGGAACACTTTTAGGAGAAAAGTCGCATTCTAAACTTAGCGGGATTCACGCTAATGCTAATTGTTGGTGTAGATGACCAAATGCTTCCTCACTTCCATCAGTGACGGGTTGTTGCACTTTACATCAACGTCGACTTCTTCTTTGGGCTTGGAGAGGACTGTGATGGAGTAAAACAACCTTAATCTTAAAGCGGGCCACGTTTTGATCTTGCAGTTCAAAATATAATCTGTAGTAACATAAAGTATGATTGAAAAAAGCTGCATTTGTTTTATATTGTACCCTATTTAACAATCTACCAGGGCAATTCCAACTGCTTACCTGCTGTGGAATAGAATAGATTCACTTCATTTTCTACCGTTCGCAAAGATTGAATTTGTCTTGCTCATTCACATACAGCAGTAAATGCGCGCCGACTATAAAACACATTGCATTACATTGCAATAAGTTTGTGGATGAATTTTTGTTCAGGTTCATTGCAGCCGCAACAGCAGTTCATCATATTAAATGTAACGGCAGAAGCTCAGTTGGTCAAGTATTCAACTACTGATGCAAAGGTCAACGATTTGATCCAATCCTGTACCAGCGTATTGCTTTTTGTGTTTTCTGAAGCCACCTGCCTACAGTTTCCTGGTACACAGGTGTATGAGTGCCCAGTGGAGCCAGGATACGGCTATATTCATGTGATTAACATCTTTACATAACAGTCTAATTGGTCAAATCTAACATAAAAGCCCCAAACCATTGTGTGCAGCCTTAGATAATCCCATCACATGACCTACTGGCTCGGTCTATGGCGGCTCTTTGGTCAGCAGCGCATCCAATCACTGTATTTGTGTCTCTTTTGTCTGTCTCGCCCACAGCCAGCGCGGCCGATGCAAAAAGACTGAATTGCAGATTAATTTCCGTCTCATTGGGTGTGCCGCGGTGTCGCCCAGACCCCCCGCCTGCGCGTTACAGCGTTCCCTTCTTTCTGCCGCAGCGAGGTTTAGAAATGTCAAGCTGCGTTCTCCTGTGGGCTGACACCACCGGGGCAGCACCGGGGGCATGTTGGGATGTCCCCCCCCGGGGGAATTAGTTGTGCGGCAAACTCTGGTCCATCACGCCAGCGTCACAGAGTTACTTACCACGCGGCAGATGGCTGTTTTGCAGTGATTAGGGTGTAACGATTCGCCGTGAGGAGAAAATTAGGGATGCGATGGGGTAAAAGTGCCCCAGCAGCAAACTGAGCATCAAGTAGCTGCTTTTATGGATCTTTGCAGTGCAGAGAAAGAGCTTCTGACATGGATTGAAGTGTGGAAGGGAAAAGAGGTCAAAGAAAACAAGAACAAGTTAGAATATTTGTTCATTTACTGTGTTTATTAATTCTGCTCTAAAATTTCAAAATGATATGGAATACCCATGTATGTCCTTTATATAAAGTTGATTTAAAGTCATGTATGGGCAGGTTGGTGCATTGATTTCCCTCTCCACATTGCATTGACTGCTGACTGCTGACCCAATGTTCTTGCTCTTTCAATATCTCACATCAAACATAGCATCATTTTGTGGCACTATTGTGTATTCAAACTGATTTAACAGTTACTGAGCACTTGGATGTCTTGGTCATCTTTTGTCTTTGAAGGATCTTTCAAGTACAAGTGGAAGAAATAGAAAATCAATATTTCAGCTGAATGGGCAGAATTCTTTTCTTGTGTGCTGGAAGGTACCACAGTGACAGTAGACACAGCGAGATGGCAGTATAGTGGCTGAGTGGTTATCGTACCTGCCTCCCTGAAAGAAGCTTGCTTGTTTCTCCTGGCCATGTCTGGGCGCGTTCCTTCTGGGTTCTCCAGCTCTCCTCCAAAAACCCCAAACAAACTCACTGGGCTAATGCTCCAGGGTCCATTCATGTCTTTAAGATGGCAAGAGGTTTCCAATAGAGAATGCTGCAAGACAATTTAAGCACCTAACAACTAAGCAATAAGAAATTCAGTGAGAAAGTTTCCCTTACATAACATGCATTGTTACACCTCCTACAATGCGCCGCCAGTTATCTGAATTGTTACATTTTCATGCCTCTTGTGGCAAGTTAAAAGTAGAGCTAATCTAATTATGGTTTTATTATATTCTATAAAAATCTAGCGGCCTATGATTTCAGATCCCATAAGGAACATTAGTGCCGTTCTATAGGGATCTCTGAGCATAAACTTTAACTGGAGTTTAGCCTTAACACGTTGATGCATATGTATCGTGACTTGAGAAACATGTTCTGATTCGAGGGGGCGATTTGAATATAAATGGAAGACTTATGCTTTAAAGGCACTGTTTTACATTTCATTCTGTCTGGCTTTTGAAAGTACTCTTTGACACTTCACATTTTATAAGTTAAACAAGTAAATAGTAAATATAGAGTCAAGGAAGTGACGTTGCAAAGACAGTAATCTAGGGTTATTAAGTTGGGATCCTGACTTTCTAAGTTGGGGATATTAGTGACTTGAGTGAAGGAGTTGTTATAAATGTCACCCCCTGGGCTCTGTAGGTAAAAGTTATTTTGTTTCACTTTAAGAACATGAAGCTCGGATGGAAACAGGAGATGGACTAAAGATGATGGGGATAATTCATTCTATGTAGCTAATTTGCAAGAAAATACCCATGTTTCCTGTAAATTCACTGTCTTTTACTGAGTTAAGGATAGCATTATCATAATAATTGCCATGCTATTTTCAAATTATCGTGCAATTAATATGCCGTAAAGTAAAGTGCTGCCAGTAATTCTAATCTTGATCTTAGGAAAGCAGTTTTGAAAAGAATAAACCAAAAGCAGAATTACAATGGAGGCAATTTAAGAACTGAAATCTTCCTGATGAAGCTGTCTAAACATTATATTGTTTACAGAGTGTCCTCATGCTAGTAATGTTTTTTTTATTTATTTTTTTTAGCAATATGTATTCTTGTCAAACAAATGACAGCTGTATGGCCTTGGAGATTGGACACGTGGGCGTGTTGCTCTGAGCATTTGATTATATTATTGATCAATTCAAGTCGGGGCAGATTCATCACAGAATATGGTCCCTCGGTTGCTGGGAGAATTTTATGATGAGTGGAGGGAGGCAGGGATTGTACAGTACTAAAAGTACACAATGTTCAATCGCCTACGTATCTCTGAGAAGGGAACCCGAGGCTGCTGTTTGACTGGCATCACTGAATTACTAAAGCTGTGAAATGCTGATCAAAAAATCGCCTCAACACGTTCCCGCCGCTTTGCCTCTTTTATTTGCCGTCTGATAAGTAATGCATGACATTGCAATGGTGGCAGTGTCATGACCACTACATGTAGTTGCTGGTTACGTGGCAGAAAAAAAAAACAAGAAACACCACAGAGCGGATCAGGCCGGGGAAGAGACAAAACGTTGGTGACATGTTGGTCCAGCAGGCTGCCAAAACATTACAGGCCTCATTATGCACACTGTCATGGTCTAGAAAGCTCCTGAACAGTTCGCAAACAAACATATGCTTTCCCTTGTAGCTAACGGCGTCAGCGATTGGCCTAGCTTACCGCACAGAGGATGATGTGGAATAATTGGTAGAATTAAGGCTGCGCAATTAATAAAATGAAACGTATAAAACTTTAGTTAGAAATAGGCTTCATGTGAGGTGAAGATACTAACACGTTTATGCTAACAACTTAAAACCTTAGTTAGAAATAGGATACATGTGAGGTGAAGGTGCTATCATGTTTATGCTAACAACTTAAAACTTTAGTTAGAAATAGGCTACATGTGAGGTGAAGATGCTATCAAGTTTATGCTAACAACTTAAAACTTTAGTTAGAAATAGGCTACATGTGAGGTGAAGATGCTAACACGTTTATGCTAACAACTTAAAACTTTAGTTAGAAATAGGCTACATGTGAGGTGAAGATGCTATCACGTTTATGCTAACAACTTAAAACTTAAGTTAGAAATAGGCTGCATGTGAGGTGAAGATGCTAACACGTTTATGCTAACAACTTAAAATCTTAGTCAGTCAGTCATATACTCGGCCACTGTCACCGTTTTATCCTCCTTGTCAACAACAACAACAACATCAACATATAGGCTGTTATTTTTATCCCCTGCATCAGCATTTCAATGTAGCAGGAGAATAAAAGAAGGTTGCCAGTTCATATTAGCCTGTTACTTTGATCTGTTGGGAGATAATTAGGGCTAGCAGACAGGCTAATGGTACACTTGACGGCAATGTAGCTCAACATCCATATGGTAATTAAGCGGAGCATATCCAGGGGGCTTTCCATTTATAATGCCAAGTAAAAAAAGTAAAAGGCATCACAACTTCAATTACATAGCCACGTGATTCCAAAATTATTTCACTGTCAACAACATTCAAATTAATTTTTCTAATTAATAACACATCTACTTTGCAGCAATTACACGAGGCTAAGCATTAAGAGGTCTTGAAGTATACATTACTCTATTACCATGCATTAGTTATTTTTTTTTATCAAGGGAGATAATTAGGGCTAGCGCAACTTAGCAAGCTAATTATTTTCCTGCCTGGAAATAGATTCATCGCTGTTGTCCTTTCCTCTTCAGTCACATCGCCTAAGCAGTTGCTAACCAGGAAGTAAGTACAGATCAGAATGGTTGTAAGCTACACGTCTTCCCTCTTATTACCGCTGTATTCATCATATTAAGTCTGTTGCGATTAAAACATTCCTAATGATTATAGATTTGAACTTTTAATATTGCTGTTTATTAAAGGAAACATCCTGCAAAATGTACTTTTTTGAGCTTTCAACCATAGGCTATGTAACGCTCCCTTTTCAGAAAGCTCTGTTGCTTCTTCATACAGTAAAAGCGCTCCTATCTGTTATCCTCTGCATTTTACTAGGTTTATGAACCATCACCCGATCTTTTTTGTGTACATGTGCACCCAGACTGTGTTTATCATGGTGCCATTGATGTGTTAACATGCTGTTGCCAAAAAGTATGGCTTTTACTTTGTTTTTCTTGTCATGGCGTATTTTTCATGACACTGAAAGCTAGTTTGTGCATGGTATGTCCACGTTAATGCATTTTTGACACTTTGCAAATCTTGTAGATCTGTAACAATCTGTGATAATATACGGTATGGATTAAGAAATTGTTGAAAAAAAATAATTATAATTATAAAAATGCCATGGCTAGTTGGTTCCATAATCATTTTATTCATGATGGTCAGGCATTATCATCAGGCGGCACAGATCTAAGTGCCTTGACCAGAACACATTGGGGCCTCAATTTCCATATTATTCAACTTATCTACGCTCTGGAATGGAAAGCCAGTCACCCGTGCCCATGGTGACAGAAATATGCTGGCATGGAAACCGATATAGCTTGCGGATATCAGTATAAATCTCCTAAAAACTGGAGAAAAATGCCATGTTATAAACGATGACTCACTCTCGCTATAATCACAGCGAGGGATTGGATTCATTTCAATAAATACTTAACCTGTGCAGGAACAGAGATGCTGCCCAAGATTGCGGCGCACATTGCCACAGCAGCCAGGGGAAATCATGTGTGCTCATAATAGTTTCTCCTCTTCTATGTGTGTGTGTGACATGTCAGTGTGACCGCTCTCCTCTCTGCTTCCCCCCGGCAGGTGATGAGTGGGACTGGATCATGTCTGAAGTACAGGGAACAGTGGAGTTTTCGGTCGAACTGCACAAGTTTCACAATGTGGATCTGTTTCAAAGAGGGTAAGTCTCAGTATTTTTGGCATCTCGTTGATGCAGTTTATTGTCGTGCGCTTCTAATGACGTCACACAGTTGTTTGTGGTTTGGTTTTGAGGACAGAAGTGGAACTATGCCATACAGTAATATCGTTAATGTAATAAATCTCAAGGAATTTATCACAGCGTATAATCGTTGCTCTCAAAAATAATGGTCAAATATTATTACCCTAGAAAACTGTATATCATGAGTTTGTCAAAGATCTGCTTCCACTCTAAAGACTAAATGAAGGCATCAAAAAAGTAACCCAGTAGATCACAGGATCCTGTACTCTCAAATATATGTATCAATTTGTAAATCTGCAATCACTGACAAATATATCAGTAACATATCAAAATAAATATAATTTGACCAATTATATATTTCTATTTAATTGAATAACCATAATAAACATCTTCGAACCTTTCGCTTAGAAATATAAAAGTATATCTCCAGGTCATGCAGCAGTCGCTCACGTGCTCAAACAGGCTGAGCCCCCTGTCGTACAGAGCCTCCAAAGTCAATGTCAAGCAGCCTGAGGCTGTAGCTGCAGTTGCTTGTAGCACTTAGCCTCCACACAGTAAACAACACCTGCAACTCATGAGTCCTCTATTTGAACAATACAGAAGTATAGCTCTTACTTCTGTTAACATGATAACTCCAAGACAGTGTGGTTCCCAACCTGGGGGATGCAGATGGCAGCCATACGTTCATCTGGATACCCCAGGGCAGCTGTGGCAGCAAGAGCTGCTTACTATCACCGAATGTGGAGTAAATGAGTAAAGAAATGTAAAGTGCCTTTGAGGTCCCAAGACCTATATAAAACAGTTTACCACTGAAACTAGATACAGAAATTTCACAAAAACCTTTTTCGCCTTTCTGTTGTTAAGTCCTTAAATATTCTCCTTAAATCCACATTTTCTAACTGTGCTCATGCTGTTTATGCAGTAAATAAGTGTGTTGGCTGCATGTGTCCCAGCGGACGGAGCTCTCAGCCTGTTTGAATATTAAAACTGTGACAAGGCCACTTCAAAGAAAAGCAACTGTTTTCAACAGGGGCTTATGTATTTAACCATGGTTTCAAAGCTACTTTTGTCTTTGGTCGCACAAAAGTGCTTTGTGAGGCAGATTATTCAGTAAGAACTTCAAGCAGAGGCTGAGGCGTGCTCATAATTTTAAAACCTAGAGATCAGCATGTTTGTAATTGCAATGCCATAATAAATGTGCATCTTAATCATGCTTAATCTTGTTTACCTCAATAATATCGCCATGATATTGAGTTGGATAATCAGCAGCTACATTTACAGCCAAGAGCTCTAATATGTAATTTAGTGGTTTGAAGCTGGGCTTTAAAATTGCATATTGCTTATTGACTTTTTCCACTAAAGGCAGTTTGAGGTCTCATTTAGCGTTAGTACCCTCATTTATAACACATCTTAGCACAATTACTAAACTGTTTTCCTAAGACTCACTCATTATTCAACACCGCTAGAGAATCCATGAGCTCAGTGCTGCACATTATTCCTAAATGTATTGTTTTGAGAGAGATATTGATAGTAGCAAAAACAAGAACGATCATTTGTCTGCTGCCTGTCTGACATTTAGCTTTTATTTGGCACGTTGTTGGTCCGGCGCTCATTTGCAAGGATTGTTAGGAAAAAAGGTTAACTATTTTCTTAAGCTGATTGTGCAGAATCTATTTAGCTTTGGATTTGTGCATCTACAATTGTAGAGACAAAATAAATCCTTTCCCCATCAAATTTGTGGGGCAGTGCAGTGTTCAGATTTTGTGTAGCGTGCATGAGAGAAAGTCATAAGCACCCCTAATCCTTTGCGACATAGTCCAAGTACAAGCACACTAATGAACAACCCATCTGCGGCTATAGCAACCGCCACCAAACGCAACATTCTCCATAACTGCTTCCTTCAAGAGGCCAACGCACCTTTTTTTTTCTCCGACATTCACTAATGATTCCATGCCGTCTGAACTATGCCACGATGCGTCTGCTGTGAGATTAGTGGCTAACCCTCATCTGCCCTGCCTCTGGCTTGGTCTAAAATGATTTTCTCTCTCCAAATGGGACGGGCCGAGGTTTTATCTCCTTAATCCCTTTGGTTGAGTGCACTAATATGTTAGTTTACGCAGGTTGCAATGCTGTGGGGTTTGTGAAGCAAAGAGGAAGCGGCAAAGTCCTTTGTACTATCGCTGCCACATGCAAACGTATGCACAGCTTTGACGTGACGTTTAGCGGCTAAAGTGGGCTGAAATTGAGAAGATATTTCGACTGTCTGCTTTGATTGTGGACACTTAAGCAATTGATCATTTCGTGTGTGCAAAGAAGGACTCATCTGTGACCCCATATGAAGTGAACATGCTCAAATCTAATATTGTGTTGATGAGAAATCTACAAAAAGACAATACAAGACCAATCAATCAATCTACCAAAGTTTTTTTATAGAACACTTCTCCCGCTCAAAAAAGCACATAGTCCTTTAGCAGCTGATAATCCCCCACTGTCCTGTTGTTGCGAATAAAAAGATCAGGAAAGCAACAGAATGAAACGATGATAAAACGTGTGTAAGATTTGAACTAAAGCTAGGCTAAAGAGATAATATGGTAAACTCTGCCACAGTTAGAGGCCATAAGAACTGAGGCCTCACCATGAGTTTTAATCCTTATTCTTGGGACAGTTAAAAGGTTATACCTCAAGACCTGTGGGCCTGAGAGGGCTCAATACATAAATAAATAGGATTAAGACCACTTTATAAAACAGTAAAAGCACTTTAAAATCCTCCCTCTCTGGTATGCTCTCTCTTTCCGGCGCTTGTCAGGAGGCAGGCACCTGAAAATTATTTTAATTTATTGCATTCTCACGTCCACAGAGCCTCTTGTTTTGGGTTGCCAGATCCTATGACTGAAACCAGAACGCCATATGACACAAGTTGCCTTCCTTTTTACTGTGCCATTCTGATGATTTTTTACCAAATGTGATATCATTGACTGACAGCAATTTGCAGGTTGTGACAGGTTTGTGGGTCATATATGATATTTTGATGCACACCGTCGCAGTTTGGGCCCAATGAAGCGATAACCGGCCCCAGAGGCAGCAAGGGAAGAGAATTGTTAACCCACAGTGAAATGGCACTGCTGCGAAGCTCGTATTGATCCGAAGAAGGCGGCGACAGCTGTGCACGTCCAGTTGTACTGATTGCATTAAAACACAGATTATATCTGCAGTTGCTTTGCATAGACAGCAGTCTACGAATTACACTCAGCTGGATCTCTGTGTTTTCTTCTATGGACATAAAAAGCTACAGTAACGATACCAAATATAATCAAAGAAACAGTACTTTAGAAAACTGGTGTAGTTGAGTTTTATACATTGCAGTGATGTAATACCCAATAGACCATATTAACAGCACACACACACACATATGAGCATGTCTTTTCAATTATTTAATTTCAACTTACACTTTTACCCATAAATCATTTAAATTCACTATTGTACAGTGGGGTGCTGGGTAATCGGAAGAGTTGGGACATTTCAGTATACTCTCGCACTTTTGGGCAACCAGGGGTGCAAAAAAGAAGATAGTAACGGACTCTCACAGTTGTTTCTATTTATTTTTTACTTCTAAATTAGTTTTTTGAGTGAATCCAAACATTTTATATTATATAAGTATCTTGCCGGGACATGACTCCTCTTTTTAAACCCTTTTCTCTAGATACTGTCCCCGCTGATCCTTGAAGTTGCAGTAATTTCCTGACTGCCACATTGTTTCATTTACCCGGGTCAAAACTGTTATGAAGCCCTTTTTTAATAACACTTAAACCTTTCTTATCTGTGCCCTCCCAGGTTCTACCAGGTGCGCACAGGGTTAAAAGTGTCCCCTCGTGTGCCGCACAGATTGATAGCGACGACACAAGACAACACAGGTAAGAGCGCATTGTGTCTCATTGTGAAACACACGCACGTTATTTTCAGAATCCACAGGGCTAACAATGACAGCATCCCCAGTTGTCTAGGAATAAGCCTTCAATTTGCTATATTGCGTCCCTGTAATAATAATCTGTTATTGCTGTCTGGCTGGTGGACCTCTCCATCGTCTGGCTCAAATCCTGTTCGGAGGAAAACACCGCAACAACAAATTTCCGGTGACTCCACCCCCTGCATTAACAGAATATAAAAAAATGGTGCAAACCTCTGTGTTTGCCAATTTGGCTTATTCCCTCCTTAAATCTGGTGGTAAACCATATGTTACATTACACAAAGCAGGTCCAAGCTCAAAAGTGCTGTGTGACCATATTTAGGCTGCAATAGTTTATAAAGGTGCATCGCTGACTGTATCCGAAAAGCTTGGTTCGCCTCAACAATAACGTGTTCAATAGCACCATACGTGTGTCTATGTGATATAACAGTGCAAGGTGATATTTCTATCAAGACAGGTGGAAAAAGGACAGCGCTCTTATGTCAGTTTTGGTTGTACTGTTGACTCATGTCTTATTGTGTTTGGTCAATACAAAAGGCAGCCAAGGGCAGTGTATCCTTATCACAATCCGAGCAACTGCAAAGTCAACCGGACAGGCTTTTATGTTTGACCAAAAACAATAAAACACAGGTGTGGCCAGTGGGTGATCACCTGTAGTTGTGTAAATAAGCTCAGAATATTTCCCAACTGATTACGGTCCTTGAAACGTTTTCATTGTATATCGTCTTTAACACTGTCTTACAAAACCAGGGACCATATAAATTAGCATATGCTAGAATAGGAATAGGGCATAGGTACACAAACTCCAGAAAATACAACAGTATAAAACTAGAGGTTTAGATCACAGGTATAGTATTAATGTCAATACCAATTTTTCAGAATCCAGTCAATAGCAGATATTTTCAGGGTACATGAATCTTACACCAATGATTACGATTGTTTACTAACTGAACATATAATAAAGTGCAGCTTTATTCAGGGCATTGCCCCATGGGCTAGCATTTGCTAATGCTAATGCTGCAGACTTGTACGAAAGTGTTCAAACAAAGCCTCATGTGTCTGCTTAATAAAATAAAAAATAGAAAACACTGGCCTATGCTGGAGCTTGGAAGCCAGTAGTGTACAAATGTGTTATAGTTGTCTGTGGCACTATATTTGAGTGTTGGCTTCTGGTATTGTGTTGCTTATTCATGACTGAGAGAATATTACATATAAAGCTTTATTACATATGAAATATCCTGGACCACATAGGGGAACAAGTGTGGGAAGATCTCCAGTCAGGAAATCTTTTTATGACCATTCATTCTGTTTGCCAATGACAAAGAAGTCTGTGAAAATAGCTGTCTCCCTGAGACGTATGTCCTAAGTATACACTACAGTGAGAATAGTGTTCATGTAGTGTCGAGGGGGGGATTTTTCCTCTTGAAGCCGCAAAGACATTACTCCATGACTGTCATGACTTTTTGTCAAAAGCCTGAACAAATGAGTTATAAATAGAAGCCAAAGTCTGACCTTAGCTTATAAAAATCTGAAAGTGATTCTATTAAAGTTGAGTCTTTTACAGAAGGCTGCTGATCTGAATACCATAGATCTCGTGACGTGTTATTTATATGAATAGCAGTAAATTGTGTACATTATTAATCATAAATTTAAAAAAAACAAAGGGTGATACGAGGACAGGACAGAGACCTCACCAATATATAATAGTCAGTGAAAGGTGTCACCTACTGGATAGTTGAGGGCCATTGGAACAATCCATATTTCTGTTGGTCACTGGGCAAACTCACCATCAGCGCTACAGTGGGACTGGGACATCAACAACTCGTCTCAATTGAAATTTAGCCGCTTTGTTTTGACTATAAATAATGACATAATGTTTAGACCAGTGGTTCCCTCATCCAAAAGATCATAGAAAGTGAACCCAGGCGTCCACATGTCCGTCTGGTGAGATGGAGGAAGCTGGTTCAGGGGCAGTACAGATCCAGTAATGTGTGCTATTTTTAGCCTCTGGTCATGTCTGCAGCACCATGTGGGCGTGTGTGTCTGTGCGTTGTTGTGTGTGTGACTGAAGCGGACTCGTGAGGACCATGTGACAGCAGGGGTCGCTCCGCTCTCCTCAGCCCTGCCGGGGACGCGCTCGTCTGCATGCTGGGCTCTTATCAGGGATCGTCACGAGGTTCGCTTCAAGGTTATACGAGAAAGCAAAGGCATCCACGCAGCCCGAGCAGTGTGTGTATTCAGAGTAGGCAACAGTGAGTGACACAACTGGAAAAAAATAACCATCAGATAATGACTTAAATGTTTGGAGGTTATAGTTATTTTCTCTTTTTTTTTATGTTCCATTGGCAATTGCATTTGTATCTTATTTTAGATGAGTCCACAACCTAGTCAAAAAAACAACAGATTCTCTTAAACCGAGCCATTTATCTAATTTCCGATGGTATTATTTGGGCAATGCCAAGTATTTGGTGAATAGAACAGACAAGTTAAAATCAAAAGGCTGCTTTGTTAAATTTGGAGACATTTCACAGCGGCTTAATGGTTAGCGCGATCGTCGACCAAGTTGAAGATTGTTTATTGTGTTATTGTTTCCTTGGGCAAAACAGTAGATACTATGATGTACGAGTGAGTGATCGTTGGCACAGATCGGCAGCTATGTTTCAGCTTTGACTTCCAACTTAGCCACCACTGAAAATACGGAGAGTGAATGAATAGTGCACGAAATCGTAAAGCAACTAAGTTAATTTGGATACTTTTTCTGCACTGCAATATGAGAAGGCTCTCTGGGGGTAATACAAGTGTTAATGGGACGATTGGGGAAGTTTTAATCTCCCCCTGGTGTCTCTGGCCAGAAAACCGCAATTGCAACTTTGCTGCCTCCGGGTCGGAGCCACCAATACACACTGATAGGATCACAGCAAAGACGCTAGCAGACTAACGGGCAAAGCTAACTGCGGGCTAGCACCACTTATATAGTATTTACAGCCAAGTTTGAGTGAAAAAAAAAGATCTCCATTGTGTAATTGGATGTACAATATCCCTCTCTCCTTTTGTCTTTTATGTCAGCGTAGTATTTACTCTGACAGACAATTAATAAGTAGAAAACTGCAACATGCTACGACACCTGCAGTGGCGCCTATGGCCTCTAGGGGCATGAGTTAATTTGTACTGCTATGAAGGTGCTTCCAAGAAGAAGAAGAAAAAGATATTTTTTTGTATATAGCGCCTTTCACAGATATAGTCATAAAGCGCTTTACATGAGACAATTGTACATTCACTCCACAAAGGGACTATACAGAGTTTGAAAATGCTAAAATTAAGTATTTTCCTCCCCCTACATGTTCCAGTAATGTCCTAATGTGTAGAATGAGGCCAGACCTATTTACCACAGCTGCCTCTAAAAGGACTGATATAGGAGCTGCAGTTACGCCTAAGACCTGAGGTGGCAGTAGTGAGTATAAAAATGACCAAATTGCATCTAGTTCCTTTAAAATGTAACTCTTTATGCAGAAAAAAAAAAAAAAAAACAGTTGATATTGCGTGAATTTGACCTTGCAGGGACCCAGCAGCTGTATGAGTGGGCAGCTTAGCGTCTTTACTTTCCATCACAGGACGCTCCAGGATCAATTGTTTGGAAGGTCTTCACTGTGGACGGGCCCTCTCCTCAGAAAACCTACAAAACAAATGATCCTGGACCGTCCATCAACGGCAGGCGCCCACCCTTCGCTAATTAATTCACTCCACTTCCTGTTGTGCTTCATCTTTGGAAATGAAGTTGATGCCAGACTCAAGCGCTGGTCCAGTGGCGAGTCTGGTTTCCGGGCAAATGAAAGCTTGCATTTTCCCGCCTCTACTGTCCTGCCCATATTTAGATATTTATAGTTAGTGTGTCAGGAGGGGGAGGACCAGGTGTGCTGTTTTTGGACTTACTGCCATTGTCCACACAGGAAAACTCTTTCTGAAAAACAAATATCAACAAATCCAGTTTCAAAATAGACAGGGAAGTGTTTTCAAACTAGTTAAGTCTTGATCCATGTTTGGGAAAAGTTGGAGAATCACTGCCCTCAATCTTCTAAGACTCAACACTTACATTAACCCTGCTGTAGCTTGGACTTGCTTTTGAATTACAAATCTCAGCTCTCTATCGCTTTGCCCGGCATTGATTCCTGCCTGCAAATTGCTTTTTGAAGAACAATATTTCATAGGTGGCCCGCAGTGCAGAGCTCCCCGTGCCTCATCCGGCGTCTGCAGCCCTATATTTCACTCGAGCGGCGGCGTGTGTTGTGAATGGGCTTTCTCTTACAGCCGGGGTGAAGACTCATATCCATATTGCAATTTGACGGCACTGGCCCGCCTTCCTCAGCGCGGTGCTTTACAAGGCCATCTAGACGGAATACATTAATGCCCTCTCGCGTCGTATGTCATGGGAGAGCGCTCGACATTAGTAAACAGCAGGGACCACTCAGCATTTATGGCCGCATATGATTCATCTTCAATTAAAGGCCACACAGTTAAGTTTTTCTTTGAAACGATTGGGTTAAGAGCTGTACTTCAATTAGATAAGTGTTGCATAAGAGTATGTGAAGGAGATGATTTCAGAGATTTTTATGTCTGATAGGGAAATAGAGCAAATTCATGGCAATAAAGTGTCAAGTTGAGGTAATGGTGTAACAACGATGAAATGATTTTTAAGTAACTTGCACTAGGGAAATCTCAGTTTTACGGGAAGGTGCTGTAACAAGCTTTTTTGCATATGTTGCACTGATAAAGTGTCAAAGGAAACAACAATTAATAGCCAGAAGCATACAGATATATTCAGATTTTTCAAGATTTCTTAACATTTTGGACTTTCAATCTCAATGTTTTCTTTTTGTCAATGTCAGTGTAGTTTGGTCCACACTCAACACACACAGATAAAGTCTCTTGTCAAAGGAAACAACAGCACCAGGGGCGTAGACTGGAAGCATGTTTTGACATTTAAAATGTAATGATAAACACACTTGGCATTGGCTCATCAGTTCACCCGTCGACTACTGTAACACACTCTTTTTTGGTATCAAGCAGTCTTCACTTCATCGCCTTCAGTTGGTGCAAAACGCGGCTGCCTGCCTTTTGACAAACACCTCCAGACTCGCCCACATCACCCCCATCCTTCCCATCCCTCCACTAGCTCCCGGTCCGTTTTTGAATGTCATTCGCTTTTAAGCTCTATATCTGTCCGAGCTTCTGTCCATGCAAGGCCCTGCGCTCCTCCTCTCAGATGGTTTTGGATGTGCCCATGGTCCGGGTCCAGGCCGTGTAGCAATCGTACTTTTGCCGTGGCAGGGCCCAAACTGTGGAACTCACTCCCAGACAGGCCCTCCATAATGTCTAATGCCTGTGTTTTTACATTTTACATAATTTAATGTTTTTTCTTGTGGTTTATATGGAAAGCTTTTTGGCCTGCCAAGTGTACAGTAGTTGTAAAGTGTTTTAGAAATAAACTTGATTGATTCGATTGAGCTTCAGTTATATTCATCATGGTCATTATTAACTTGAGAATAACCTGGTCTATTAGGACTATTTGCATAATATTGTTAAGTAGGGGTATGACAATCAATTTTTCAATATATCATGATACAATATGATACCAATACTACAAGGTCAGAAACATCATGTTTCTTTAAGGCAGTACTGTACTGCAGTAACTCATGCCCCTACGCCAATCAGCGCCACTGCAGTCGTAGCATGTTAGGGTTTTTTACTCATTAATTGTCCGTGAGAGTAGTTTATTTTGTTTTATTTATTTTATTTATTTGATAGGGACATGTACAGGAGCATTAATCAGCAGATTAAAAGATGCTTTGTACCAGACTTTAGCTCTTGGAGCTAATTTCCATCTGCAGTCCCCGAGACAGACAATTACAAAACACTACAAAAAGCATAAAAAAATACAGTTCATAATATTTACAGACAGTATTTACATTTATATGCAATTTTTTTAAAAAGTACATTTTATTAAAAGGAAAACTTGTTCCTCTATAGTCTATACCCACCCCTACCCTTCTCAGATGTCAAATTTAGTTGTTGCTGTTGTTGTTTTCTTTAATGCTGACATGTTTGATTTCCCAGAAAATGTTGTTTCACACCCAGGCAAAATCGTTGTGGGTCTTTGCATATTTTTAGTGCAGTTGGAAGTTTGTTCCATTCAGAGATAGTTTTAAAAGAAAATGCCGATTGTCCTAATGCTGTTTTTCGTTTTGGTACATTGGCCATTGACTGTTGACCTTGTTGTTCTGACCATCTGATCAGATGTTAATTGGACAAACTTTTTTAGTGGTGGAGGTGCCACATTATTAACAATCTTGAATTGTAAATTTTTATTTGGTCAATATTTGACAGTGATGATACTGTCGCGATTTCCTATCTAGAATCCTAAGTGCTTGTTTATAAAGAGTTTCTAAAGGTTTAATTGTGGATTTGTTGGCTTGTGACCAACATGATACACCATATAGTAAGTGAGGTAATATCATTGCATTGAAGTACGTTTTAGCTCCTTGTATTGTCAATGAATTTCTTATAGATTTAAATGTAAACAGATTATATTTTATTGAATGGCATACCTTTTTGATGTGTTTCTTAAAGCTTAGTTTCGTGTCTAAAATGATGCCAAGGTATCTGAACATTACTCATTGACATTATAATTTTTTTTTCCTTTTACTGTAATTAAGGGGTTTGTTTTTTTGTTTGGTTTTGTTGAGAAAAACATTGCCGCAGTTTTACTCACATTCAGTGTTAGACAGGAATCATTCAACCATACAGAAATTTTGTCCATTGCCACAGATAGCTTGGTTGCCACTTGTTCATGGTCCTTCCCATCCGTGTAGATAACGGTGTCGTCAGCATACATCTGGACATCAACATCATCACACACGGATGGGAGGTCATTTATATATAAACTGAACAATAATGGCCCCAAGATAGATCCCTGTGGCACTCCCATAGTGCACTCTCTCAGTTGGGACACTGCTTCACTTACATGGACACACTGAGAGCGCCCGGCTAAATAGGATTTAATCCAGCTAAGGGTATTGATGGATAAATTATATTGTTTTAGTTTGGACAATAACACCAGATGATTAACGGTATCAAAAGCCTTTCGTAGGTCTAAAAATACAGCACCTACCACCTTTCCTGTGTCAAGGCTTGCAGTAAATACTACGCTGACAGAAAAGACAAAGGGAGAGAGGGATATTGTACATCCAAGTACACAATGGAGATAATTTTTTTCACTTAAACTTGGCTGTAAATACTGTTTAAGTGGTGCTAGCCGGCAGTTAGCTTTGCCCGTTAGCCTGTTAGCTTCTTCTTCGTGATTCTATTAGTGTGTATTGGTGGCTCCAAGTTGCAAGGCAAAGTTGCAATTGTGGTTTTCAGGGGGAGATGAGAGACCCCCCAATCATAGGTTATTCATATCGGCATATCGTGAGGTCATCTCTATTGTAAGCCATGTGTTGCGTATGGTATCGAATCGTGATACGCCCCCTTATCGTGTATTGCGATATGACACAGTATAGTGTCTCACCACGGCGCCTGGATTATTACCCGGCCATGAAGGCGCACGTGTGTTTTTTTTCTGCAGATGGTGTATGCGTTTAACTCATTGACATGGATGAATGGGATCACTGTAAGCATAATAACAGTGATTCAGGACAATGTAGAATTAGCGGTCCATTTACAGCGCCCTGCCTCTTTACGATAGTATCACTGAGAGCATGTGGGCGAAGAGTGCAGTGCTTCAGTTATACGGGTGGCACATGCAGGCAAACAGCTGCGAGTATGGAACAGCACATTGCAGTATATAAGCTGATTATTTCCAGCGCCTGAATTGGTACAGGCTTATAGAGGCAGAGGTGCGGCTTCTTAACGCCCTAGCACCTGGAACGGTTCGCCAAAGCCCGTCGACCAAATGAGGAATTGCCTGCACACACTGAAGCATTTGATTATTTCTACAGGGACGCGATATGGGGGAAAAAGATGAGAACTTCCGGACTTGGTAGAGGCCTGGGATTATAAGATCAAACCCTGCACAGGCTTAAGGTGTGAATGCAGGATGCGCCGTGAGTGAGGTGAATTGTAAACAGTGCGGTCGTTTAATCTGGAGAAGGATATCGTGTTTCACAATTTCACTGTTTATATTTGTATTTTTTCGTCAGGTCTCATGCTTAAGCCAGATGCCCTTCCTGTTGCAATGATAGCCACATTAGTGCTTAAAGCCACTGGATCCAATAGTTGTGCATTCTGTATAGACAAAATGGCCATACCGCCTTTGCAATGGCCAATCCCGTCAGACCTTGGAAGCTAAGCAGGGAAGGGCCTGGTCGGTACTTGGGCTGCGTCCGAAACGGGCAGATTGGTAAGAGCTCTTACGCCAAACCGGATGTGCGTCAGCGTCCGCCATGGCAAGTTGCTTCCGAATTGGCAAGTCAGTTAGGAAGTAGTTAGGAAAAGGAGCCTTGATGCTAACTATCATGGCCACTTTAGCATAGGGACCTCTGATGCTAACTAACCGGTGATTAGGAGCTATGTGCCATCCCACAAGCCACTGCGTCTCTTTAAATGTCTTTGTTTGGACACTATGTTGTTGTTGGACACTGTACAGTAGGGGGCGACATGCACTTTTGTTTGGCTTGCACTCCACCAATAACTTTAAAGAAGAAGAAAAACAGCTGTTGGTGATGTCACTTCCCTTTCCCCTGTTTAAGGATGGACAGATTGTGCAAATTCTGCTGAAGGTCTAGTTCACTAACTGCATAGAGAT
Organism: Gobius niger; assembly: GCF_951799975.1. NCBI lineage: Eukaryota > Metazoa > Chordata > Actinopteri > Gobiiformes > Gobiidae > Gobius > Gobius niger. The sequence continues at coordinate 10,896,998 of NC_136865.1, forward strand.
CTAACAGTCGACCCCATGAAAGGTTAAGGAGTTAGTTGCTAGTGTTAGTGCTTAGAGGCTACAATTTGATGGTTTCAGACGCAGCCATTGATGGGAGACCGTTTGGGAACACCAGGAAGCCTAGCGAATGTTGTGAGCGAGTGAGTGGTTGGTGGTGGTCGGAGGGGCCGATGGCACAGACTGGTTGCCTCGCTTCCGTCAGTCTACTCCAGGGCAGCTGTGGCTACAATAGTAGCTTACCACCACCGAGTATGGAGTAAATGAATAATGCGATGTGGAGCGTCTTTGAGTGTCCAGAAAAGCGCTATGTAAAACCAATGCATTATTATTATTATTAAAATGCTGAGTAGAAAGAGTAGAAAGTGAAATCATATTGCATCATATTGTTTCACGGTCTTGCACTGGAACAAGTCACAGAACAAACCACTAAAATGTGTTCTTGTTTAATTCTTATATATTGTTACGCTGTGAGCAATTAAAAATAAAAGATATAATGAAGCTGTGTGGATCAGCAACCAAGAAAAGCCTCCCTTTTTTTTATCTTCAACCTATCATGGATGTGGCAAATTGAACGATTATCGGTACAATATTACTGTCAGCCTTTGCAGTTTTAGTATAGCTATTATTATTATGGTATTTTTACCTACCACCTAACCTACAGTCGAGAACCGCTCATCTAAAGATTTGAAAGCATAATAAATCAAACAATTGTGCAATGTATCTAATTGCATAACTAATAGTATAACTAATTGCATTCAGTAATTTTAGACCAAAACAAAATGCTGAAGAAGTCAACTTTACGGTCTCGCTAACCATCAGATTTGCTTCACTGGTCACATTACTCACCCTGTGGTCAGGAGTCTTGTGGTCAAATTACTACACTTCGTTTCCTTTCCCCCACTGTGACTGTAAGGTCGCCCTTCTCATGATATCTTACACGCATCCCAGTTTGTAAAATCCATACCCACTTGTCTCCTTTTGAAAATAATTGCTCGTATTGACTTGGATGACGCACCACGACATCAATAACGGATTGTGAATGCCGATTTGAATTTTGAATGAATAGTCGATGGAGCGTGCAACACTAATTGTACTTAGAAGAACCGCTACATTTCTCTTTCAGTTGTGTTTTATCTTGAATCTAAATCTTATCTGCTCTTTGTTTACACCACTCCGTTTATGTAAATGAACAACGGAGCAGCAGCTATGTATCGATTCGTGGCATTAATCTCTGTCCGACACAGGGCAGGTCACAAGTTCCCTACGGGGGTTCAACCTGTGCACATTAAGTCATGAGGTTAGTTCCACTGCACAAGCCACAACATCTAAAGTTTAAATAATGGAATAGCTGCGATATGTAGGGCTATCCAGAAGTTGAGACTTTCATAACCACCCATGAAATACCAGTGCCTCCTTTTGGTTTTACAGACACTCAGATGACAGTGCACTTTTCCTTGGCACTGCTTGTCTCCGTATATATATTTTTTTTAAAAAGAACCCATAACTGTCACTGTTAATTTGCAAGAAAAATGCCATACTGTGACGAATAAAATTTTGCGATTCTCTGTCTGCTCATATTCACCGTGCGCACCGGGCCTATAGAGCGTCAACGAAGTCAGAGTGATCCCCGTCGAGGGAGAAAAAGAGCATCACATCGGCAGGGGGCGCTGTCAGCTGCCCCCCCCAAGCACATCAGTCAGATCACACTCTTGGCGGAGTGAGAAAGCTGCTGCTGCTGCTGCTGCTGCTGCTGCTGCTGTGACTCAGTGGAGGAGTGGAACAGGCATGATTCACCAGTCTGTGAAGGAGGATGTTTCTAACTCTGATAGACCCTTCATAGAAAGTTGGACAGACGCCAACTGTTGAGAGGATTATGCTTAATTGACTTATATGAGCTTGTAAGCATTCCCTCAACAAAGACTGGGACGGTTTCATTTCGTTTGTGCAGGTTTGAGTTATGCTCCCTCCTACAATGTCAAAAATAAACGTCCGCATTATGCACTTCCTGAACATCCTCTGTGTTCTTACACCAAACACACACCGAATGGAGGGGAGTTTGAGCTTTAGTTTATACCATAATATAACCTTGTTTCTTTGTCAATTTGACTTCCTCCATACAGTTAATCCTGTTTTCCGCAGTCCACGCAGTTGATTCTTTTTAGTCATTTCTTTCCATTTCTTTCTCTACAGCTAAAGCGCGTACACGATCTGTATTTTCTGTATTTTGATACGTACTGTGCACGATAGACGGAGGCATTTTTGTAACCTCTTAACCCCTGCCTTAACAAATTGCATTTTCTCCACTTCAGCTGTACCCACATATAAAAGCTTCTCGATGGATCTTTTGCCTTGCGCTGTTGCCGTGTTACCGCAACTTTTTTCTTGACATTCCTTTTCATTGCTTTTTGTTTGCGTTTTTGTCACTTTGTCGTAGGGCTGCTCAATTATTGGAAAAATAATCACTACAATTATTTTAGTCATAATTGAAATCACGATTATTCAAAAGATAATTTTATTTATTTATTAAATAAAAAAAAACTATGCTGAGTATTTTCGGTTTTCTGAACAGTCATAAAAGTACAAATGATTTCAAGTCTCTGTTTCACACCTGCCCCCTGCTGGCCAGCCCTCACACCTGCGCAAGTAAACTTGTAATCCTGTCTTGGTGTTAGTTTGTCAAGTGTATTGTAACTATTGAAATTGTTACGTATTGTTTGTTTGTCTTTGTTTGTCTTTTTCAATAATTACATAAAAAAATTAAAAGATTTTACCCGATTATGCTATTTTTGTAACCGTTTAGTGTAATAATCAAAATCGTAATTGAATTTAGATTAATTGCACAGCCCTACTTTGCTGTCACGTTTTTGTGGCATTTGTTGCATTTTCATCCTTGTGCTCATCTCAATTTTGTCGCTAATTTCACACTTTTTTCTAGAAGCTTTTAGATTTGGGTAAAGCCAAACTGGAGAAAATGTGCTCAGTTCAGGTGTGGGTTAAGAGGTTAAAGTCCAAAAAAAAATCACCAGACAAGTTCTGAGCAGTTTACTGACAAACTGTGTTACTTGCAATGCCATGGATTTGTTAGCATGCCATTAGCTAAAACTAACTCATCTAAAAAATAATAAAGCTGAAAAAAATTAAGCTAAAAATTGTGATCATCCCCACTGCTGTTTATAGAGGCGGCTGAACTTCATAACCAGATAAATGCATGAATTTGAAAATGGAAAATGTAGCAGCAATTATGCAAACGTCAACTCCACATATCATATTCAGTTACTTACTAAGGACTTACCAAAAATGATCTTTTTCCTAACGCCCACTCCCTCTGTGTCCCCGCAGAAGAATGCAGCTTCAGCTCCCCGGGGGTGTACGACGGCACCGTGTACAGCCGGATAGTCCAGATCCTGTACCGCAACGAGGAGATCACCGTCAACGACTGCATGGTCTTCAGAGTGCACCTCCTGCTGGACGGAGACAGAGTGAGTCTCCTCATTGGGGCGCAACCGCTGCTTCTCTTCATCTCCACACTGGAATTCATGGATTTTTCTCTTTTTTGCACCACACGCGGGATGCAGCAGCACTTTTAATTACAGCCTGCGTTTCCCATAACACAATTAAAAGCATGGCGCTGCTGCCTAATGGGAAAGTATTACGCCTGTGTTAGTGATGTTCACAGGGATCGCATTAGTCGTCCGTGTGATTGGGGAATTATTAATCTGTAATTAGCAGAAAATGAGAGTACTTGCTAGAGTGTTAAAGCAAACCTTAAGTGTTAGTGCTTAGTGATGTTGGACCTATTAGCCGCACTTGTACCAGGTAATGGCATAAATAAGTTGTGACTGGGGCTCGCAACACAGACGGCATCTCTGGAATCGGCCACATATGGTCATATTTGAGGCAGTTGAGGGGAGGAGAAAAAACGAAACTTTCTATAATTACTCCAAAACTACTTCAACAAATGCTTAATTATGAATATAGTTTTCTACCCAATAAAGATACAAAGACATGGAGAGGAGCAAAAACGCTCAACATGGTGCGTCATGTTAGCATCATGCTACATGCTAACGCTAGCTGTAACTTTAGTTTTTTAGCTTCTACTGCTAGCTTCTGCTGAGAAATAACATCCATATGGACCCGATTTACACTTCACTTTATTTGTGTGTGATAAATAAGTTTATATTCTGCCAGAAAACGAAGTGAAAAATTATGTTTCCAAAAACATACTTCCTTCCCCCTCGGCAAGGCCACGCCCCCTTGCATGACATGATGACGTCTGTATCTATATTTTTATATTAATTGACGATTCTTCATGGTTAATCGCTATCCCTGCCTACTCTGGATGTCGAGAGGTTTTCTTGCGCTCTGTCTCCTTATCAGGTTGTAGCACATGTTTGCGATGGGTTTGTGAGCTTTCTCAGACCGGCCCTCAGTGCCGTCCACAGCTCGGTTCTGCTGCACTTTATATAGACAGTTGGGACACAGCCACAGCCAAAGGCACCTTGGTCCGACTCATTGATTCTCCACTTCCTTCTGTTCCACCGGACTTTCCACTCAGCCTTTGGGTGGCGGCCAGCTGCGGAGGACCAGCGGAGCTTTCATTTATCCGACTGGACAAATATGACAGCAAGAGTTTAATCTAAGGAATGGGAGCGACTTGGACGTCAGGCCCGGGGCTGGGCATTAGGAGTAAATACGCAAATTGAAATAATTCATCCTTTAGCCGGGTTGGTCGGTCACAATTATGCTCTGAGCATTTTAGATATGTCCACATTAACTCATTAGTGAAGACTGCTATTGCATTTACGGACATATTTGTATTATCAGACCCCAAGGAAATTTTGTTTTTTGTTTTTTAATGTCTGCCAAAGTCATTGTACTTGGACATTGCCGTTTCAATATTTACAGTTCTTACACACTGAGACAGCAGTTTTTATCATTGTACAGCCAGAATACAAACACTAAATTACCATTCCCTATATCACAGCTCTTCTTCAATCTGCAGGACAGTTATTGACAGAAAGTTGTTTATGTCCATACCATCCTGAAAAATTGCCCTCTTGCCTGTTGCTGGTAGAGCTCACGCGAGTGATGAGTGGAGATGTGGCCCCGGCTAATCTTGATCATGACGGCCACAACAGAGGAGAGCATCAGTCAGAGCACACTGACTCGGACAGTGATGGATGTCGAGGAGCTCCCATCGCAGTGCGCAGCCACTGGACACAAGGGCCAGGAGTCAGGAGGCTGATTCATGACGCCGAGTTTCCAGTGGCTGGACACCGACGCTGGACTCGTCTTCTAAGAGCTGTTTGTGGGGAATACTTGAATCTTAAAACCACTTTAGATGGTTACAGAAATGTTAAATATTCCCTCTAACGACCAGACTCGTAACACTGGAGTTCTTGTAGGCTTTTCCGTCATTAGCCTTCCAGAGGGTTATCTTTCGCTCCCAGCCCCGCGGCGCTCAATGCCCCCCCCCCCCACCGTCCACAGCCACATACATGCTTGATCAATCATACATCACAGCCCGCCAATGTTTTCCACTTTCATGCGTCGAAGCTTTTATTCTAATCGGGGCAAGCGTGATCGGGCCTTCAAACGACTTCATTACAAGAAGCCTTTTGTAGTTTGCGTTTCATATGCAAAAAAAAAAAGGATTGAACTTTGAACTTGAAGGCAGGATTGATGCGAGAGTCTTTTGCCAAGTCTTTTGTGCGAACATAAAACGTGGCATATTGAATGTAAACATATATGATTAATCAGATCACATCTTTATTTATGTAACCAAATGAAAATGTCTCAGTTAGCGCGGTTGCCATTGGTTACAAAAGCAAGATACAATATGCTGCGTTCGTTACATAATCATCTGAAGTTAATAGTGCATCATCTACTAAAAGTACTTGAAGACTTTTGCAAAGGCCTGTCGTACTTTGCAATGAAACATATAAATAGTACATTTGGTTGGTTGGTCGTACCTATTTCCCGATTGATTACTTATTTAAATGTTCAACGTGTTACAGAAAAAATGCTTTAAAGTCACAAACCAATCAGTAAAACATGTAGTTTTAAAACTGTACTATTTATTTATATTAGGAACTGCCCACCGCTTTTCCATACTGAGATTTGTTCCTCCCTGAGCTTAGATGAGTTGATGCGTACCTGTCTGGTCTTTGTGCGTGCCCTCAGGCATGCAAATCGACCAAAGATGTTGTTAGCATTTGGCCTCTACCAGCATATTCCTATAGCTCCAAATGGGGTTAGAAGCGACCAAGCTCTTCCACGGGCACGCACAAAGACCAGACAGCTACGTATCAACTTGTCTAAGCTCAGGTAAGAACATATGTCAGTATGGAAAAACTGTGCCTGTTCTTTTAAAGGGAAAATTTACTTTTTAAAGCTTTTTACCAAGTTATATCCTTGATCCCCTCACGTACGTTGCACGTAGAATCTTCCGCGGCAACTACTGGCCGCCTGCTCATTTCCTCTGAACTTCCTGAGTCCTACTTTAAAGGATAATGTATAACCAACAAAATATAAATTAGTGATCTAGATGTGTTTCAGGGATTATTAATCATCACCAAATTCCTATAAAAAAAACATAATCCCCCCGCACTTTTTTCCAACATCTGATGGGAAATCATGGTTGCACCCTGTCACATTTACTAAAGTTTTAGCACAAAATTATCTGTACGAATCATTGCTTGCATGAAGCAGCTTAAATTTCTTTTCGGTCATAATTTGCAAAATTGTAGTGCTCCGGCATCCTATTATGCATCTCAGTCGGGTGAAAAAGTAATTCCAATATGCCTAGCCAGAGAAACGGCAATGCTAAATCGCTTGTTTTGTTGTTGCTTGTTGCAGGTGGAGGAAGCGCTGAGCGAGGTGGACTTTCAGTTGAAGCTGGACCTCCATTTCACTGATAATGAGCAGCAGTAAGTTTTACAGCGCGGCACTTTCACCGCTTTGTACTTTTTTCTATTGTGGTTAGTGCAGCTAAACAAAAGGAACCTGCACCGACCTCATTCTTTGCTGGTTTAATGCGCGCAAGGATGCAAAGTAGGCATGAAAACAGCTCATTATGCGCTTAAGCAGATGGCTACAAGTGGCTTGCCCATGCGTGTGATTAAAATAAAAGTTGAAAATGATGACTTTGCATTGAGCACGCCGCAAAGGCCGGTGTTTAGACCCACTACTGTACTCCCTGTTTTTGACATACCTGGGTGATTACAGTACTCTACTGTTTACGCCAATGACATATGTTTGTATAGTTTCTTTTCTCGCACGGAGGAATGAATGGGGGGAAATAGCTCAGTAAAAGGCAGAAATTCTTCCAAACATGCCAGACAGAATGTGCCTTTTGGAGCCTGATGAGCACGAATTGTTCAGTCCTATGAACTGCACAAAGGGATCATCTAAAGTATATAAGTCACTTTACATTCTCAGTCATTTGCGAAATGTCAATTTGAGATGAAAATCAGTTTCATGAGGGCAGCTGGATGAAATAATGACTTTTTTTTTAAAATTTGAGTGCTGTTTTGGTGTAAATGGTGTGAGTACGTGTCACAAATATTAATATGGTTCATGATTTAGAGAGGCCTCAAGTCTGATAAATGTCAGCTACACATAATAGAAATCCAGTTTAATCAAGAAATAGATTGGCCAACTGTTTTATGATCTTTGGTTTCATTAACTGGCAACGAATCCAAATGCCACAAGGAGCTGCAGTAGAGATAACATTTGCTGATATTCGGAAATGATTACTCTTTTCGGTATTTCAGTTTAAGCTTGTTGCACAAATGTGGGAATGAGTTACTATTAGTCTTTTTGCAGATCTCTTGTTAAGGTTTTTTTTGCTGATCCTACAGGCAAAATTGAGCACCTCTCTTGGTTTGGCATGGGGAGCGTCTTATAATATATAATTTCACATGCCCCTAGGGGGCACTGCAGGCTATTTGAGCCACAGAAAGACAGTTTGGAGTGAGCGAGAAGCCGAGAAGAAAACAAAACAAAGCTAATCACGGGCTAAAAGCTTGATGGCCACAACTAGAGGAACGAGTTTGCAAATGAGAGCTTGAAAAACGTGCTGCCGGGAGAGGCTTGTCAGTGGTGCAGTTACGCCTCCGTGCCCAGGTAGTTACCATGGTGATTGTACTGAAGTGACACCGAGGATGAGGATTTCAATGGATTTAGTGATTTGGAGTGAGATGGAGAGTTTGGTATGTTCTTTATGCTATAGTTATCTGAACTCAAAATGTGACGTTAACATACCAGACACCTATTTAGTTGTTTATGCGTCATGTAGCTAACCATCAATGTGTAACGTTAGCATACCGTACGCCTATTCAGCCCGTTGTTTTTTTCTACATTAGTCATTTTTTGGCTAGTGCATCTTATACTCCGGAGCGATTTATAGTCTGAAAAATCCGGTACATACTGTACATTTTTGTTACTTGTCTCATTAAAGATGCATTATGCAACTTTTATGCAAAAAAAATAAAAAAATAAGATGTTCATTCGTATTTGACCTTGTAATGAACCAGCGGCTGTATGAGTGGTCATCATGGTAGCTTTGCTTTCCATCACAGTGGTCTCTAGGACACTCCAGGATCAATTGTTTGGAAGGGTTTCACTGCTGACGGACTCTCTGACCAGAAAACCTACAAAACAATTGATCCTGGAGCATTGTAGAGAACACTATGATGGAAAGTAAAGGCGCCATACTGACCACTCATACAGCCGCTGGGTCACTAGAAGGTCTAATAAGCACAAAATAAACAAAAAGAATTTGCATAAAAAGTTGCGTAATGCACCTTTAAATGTGTATCGCCACACCAAACCAGGCTCACAGTTAGGTGATGGGTGGATTTTTTTCCATTAAATCAATCAATACTGAACAATGTGGGTGAATGACTTGCCCAGGTATGCTCAACAGAATGTGCCCATTATTTGTATGTACGTAGCTTTTGTTGTCTTGTTGTTTCAGGCTAGCAGAGATAGCCAGCGTGCCTCTGATCAGCTCCCGCACCCTGAACCTGCACTTCCACCCGCGCAGAGGCCTGCACCACCACGTCCCGGTCATGTTCGACTACTTCCACCTGTCTGTCATCTCCGTCTCCATCCACGCCTCCCTAGTGGCCTTACATCAACCCCTAATCAGGTAATCCGGCACGCTTACACCGCGGCCATGCGCGTTGGCCGCAAAACGGAATCGATGGCGAAACACTTATGACATGAATCTGCCATTGTTTAACGGTGCATTATATAGATCAGTGCAGCACTCGACTGTTCAGAAGCACACGCATTCTGAAGCTGTACCGTAAGGCTTTTCAAGTGACCACACATTTGATGGTCACTATGAGCAAATCACAAAGGCTGCAATTACTTTTCGGTAACGCAGTAGGATGTTTTGAGCACCAAGGTGTCATGTCTCCATGGGTAAAACATGCTAATCAAATAGTTTAAACCTCTACATGTTTTAAAATTTGGAGTTACATGTATATTTAGTTAATATTCAACTAATATTAAACCCCTCATCCAAGAGCCGTTTTATTTAAATCCTAATTTAGTGACACATAGGGATGGGTGGATCCATACCAAAATATTGATATTTTTCATGCTAACAAATTCTAGCCTTATTCCCAACATTTTATGCTAGCCCAAGCATTACTTTGTATCATATTGATTCTAAAATCACAGGTGTCCACCATCCCCACTGAGGGAAGAGTTAGATCTGCCGTAACCTCTTCCTATCAATGTGAACGCTCCGAGACATGTTTACTCTGTGCACTGTGAACTGATTTCAAAACATAAATTGCGTTTCCCTCTACCATATCGTGTGCTCCACAGCTTTGCACGAACAGGGAAAAGCTCCTGGCTGGGGAAAGGCTCACCCGAGAGTGCAGGAGACACGTCGGGTTTAGAGAACCTGGTGTTCGGAGCTGGATACTGCAAACCTGTCATCTCCGAGGTACGTCAGCATTTAGGAAGCGGCACCTTGCGGGAAAGAAGGGAACACAAGGCCGAGGCCAGTTTTGAATTGTGAAAATGGCACAGAATCACCTCACGTTGTGACTGATAAGAGGTCAAATGATAATATGATGGTCTTTTGGGAACAGTGGCCTTATCTCATTGCCTCGTGACTTAACATTTTGTCAGAGCTGCCATGATGGTCACACGGTTTCTTTTTTCGTGTAAATCATTTGGGTGCTCCTTTTTTTCATCAGGGGTTGCCTCAGTGAACTGGTCGCATGTTGATTTGGCTGACGGTCAATTGAGCTCTGCGACGAATCACCGCATTGTGATATCAGATGTGCGAATAAATGACCAAACTGCTAATTGGCTTGTTGCACGGTATGGCTATGCTAGCTCCTCTGACCTGAAGCTGTTAGCGCCAGTACTTCCTGTTTGTATTCTTTTCCTGGAATAATCATCATACTGTCTAAAGATTATGTTGTGGGCAGTGAGTTCCCGGTAGACGATCATTTACTGTGTGTTCAAATCTTGATGTAACGAGTTCAGAGGAGAGACCTGAGATCATAAAGGAAAGAACTGAATAAACGCACTATTTCAAATGTTTAACCTCTTAACTCCCACCTGAACCGAGAGCATTATCTCCAGTTCAGCTTTACCCAAATCCTGTAGGCCAGTGTAACGCCTCATTTGAAAGCTAAGATCTACAAAACTCATCTAAATGGATCTTTTTCCTCACGTCATCAGATTTTTTGGGGGGGGTTTCAACTAATTTTTGTATCTTTTTTGTAATTTTTTTGTCACTTTTTGTCACATGTTCATCATTTTATCATCATTTTTTTGTAATTTTTTGTAAATTTTTCATAATTTTTTGTCCTTTTGTCAATTTTTTGGTCCATTTTTTGTCACATTTTTGTCATTTTTTCATCAATTTTTGTGAAAGTTTTGCCACTTTTTCTTATTTTTTTTGGTCAAATTTTTGTCAATTTTTTTGTCAGGTTTTTGTCAAAGTTTTTTCACTTTTTTGTCACATCTTCATCATTGTTTTCATCTCAGTTCTGTTGCTATTTTCTCACCTTTTTTCCAGAAGCTTTTGGATTGGGGTAAAGCCAAACTGGAGAAAATGTGCTCGGTGTTAATGGGTTAATGCATGAAGTTAATGTTAGCCTTTAGCTTCAAGACAAACTCACTGATCCTTATAAACATAAATATTTACTCTGTACAGCAACTCGTTAACCTGCAGGAAGTGATCATCTACCAGGAACTGTAGGAAATGCCATGATTCGAATGGGTCTAAGCTAATCTTAATGGAAAAGAATACAAACAGGAAGTACTAGCGCCCACAACTTCAGCTCAGAGGAACTAGCGTAGCCACATTGTGCAACAAGCCAATTGCTCTCAGTAAACATTGAAATTAAAAAAGTCGCCCCCCCCCCCAAAAAAAGCGTCACACGCTCTAATATTTAGCTTTAAAGTGACAGTCTGGAAGTCTGTTACCTGGTCTTGCATTTTAATAAATAACTAATAGTGAGTAATAATATGTGTATGATTTTTTGTAAAGTCCCTTCTTCCCGGATTTCATCAACTAATCAGAGTTTAGCGTTGACCAATGAGACGAGCTTTTCCAGTGAACCAGCCAGTGAGGTCCAATCGAAATTCTTTTCCTGCTCTCCTCACTTTGCAAACTAAGAAGGGCTTTCTGATTAAAGAGGTAGAAGAACTGGATTGTTTAGTTTCAATTCTCACTCTATCTCTCCCTCACTGTGCAAACTTACAGACTATCACTTTAACTACAGCACACAATAAGCTTCAGCAATGCCAAAAGTTCGGTGATGGGAGAGTGTGACCACTGCGCGATGCCTACTCAAGCACATCCCAAAGATTCCCAGTGGGATGAATATCTGGACCAAGCCATGCCTCCTCGCGCTCCCTGAACCACTCTTTCATCAGGGAAGAAGAAATCTATTGATGAAATAACCTGGTATTCAGCCTAGACTTAACCAACTTCAGAAACTCCAGATCATAGAAAAAGACACATACTTTAACTTATGGCCGTACATGTTTTTACTGATAAGAAAATATAGGTTGCCTCCCTGGAAACCATATGTGTCACGTCAGTGTGGGCTCGCTGCGCTGTTCTGTTCTGCGGACTTCACAGTAAACACAGTAAATGTTAATGAGCGCGGCCCGGTGAACCCTCCGCCCCCCTCCCCCGGCTCCGCGCCTGGTTGTTACCCCCACCCCTCACTGTGAGCTTTAATAGTCTGTGTGTTTAGCCAGGCGGGAGGGCTGCTTTTGATCCCGCTAATGACGCGCTCCCTCACTGCCACGTACCTTGTCGCCGAGCAGGCAGGTGAAACATTATTCCCTCACGTTTATTTAAAGACCCGTGTTTACCTGTGGCAACGCTTTCAACGCTTTCACACAAGTCACACGGCGCGCGCTCTCCGCAAACGTGTGATCTCACGCCGGTGGCTGCGTGCGTGCTGTTTCAGAGAGGATGTGAACTCGAGGATTGTCTGACTTTGTAAATGTGGTTCTCTTAGATATTCGGTATCTTGGGAGACTTATGCTAATAGTTTACTTTTGAGAGAGCACCATAGCGCAGACTTAAAAGTGTACTGATCAAACTGAGAAGCGTGCGAAAAGGGAAGATGGCAGTGTCGGCCTTGCTCCTCCCTATTGCTGCAGCAAAACTCTTGGATGTGCATAGTTCAGGGAGGTGATGCGTACATACATAAAAGATCACTCAAGACCAAGCAAATGGATGTCACATACACACTAACAAACAGAGGATTTTTCAGTCTCAGTGGAAGAACATTTACTCACAAGCCTGAAGGTTGGTGGTTTGGTAGCGCTCATCGAAGCATATACCGCTAGGCCTGAACTTTATTCAAGTAACTTGCGATATGCGATAACAATGTTATTGAGATATTTCACTGAACCATTTCAACACGATATGTTCCAGTCTAATTAAACACAAATTACACACTACATTTATGTCCACGTAGGCTATAGATGTGATGTCTGAAAGAGAGTGGAGAGTGACGAGTAATGCTGTAAACATGGCGCGACTTAGTCTCTTAGTCGGAAAAGAGTGATATGAATGAAAATGTGGATAATGAGTTCCCTTAGGGTTGGGAATCAGGTGAACCGTCAGGTGAGCATCGTGTAGAAGAACGACTAAAATTGTTGGATAGTCCTGAAGGAGGGAGAGAGAGGACATGGCGCGTATACTGACATTGTATGTAAATGTCTCTGTGTTGAGAGTGAAAGCCAAAGCCTCCTTTATCAGTGAGTGGATTCGGGAAGCAACACTGACAGTAGTAACTTTTTAATATTATACTGCATACCTTGCACTATATATAAATATACAAGTTTGATTTAAATGGATGTGTTTCAGTCACATGCCTGTAGAATCATATTATTTGAAAGTTGTCCAAAATTTGGGTCAATCCAAATATTGACAGCGCTGCGAAACTATGGATCTGTGATAATGGATGGCTTCTTTTCAGACTTCTATAAAGCTTTGGAGAATTATGAAAGTAAACACACAGATGTTCCTTCCTGGTTTAGGTAGAGCACTCCTGTGCAATTACAGAGTGCACAAAGCTCTGATGATAGGCCTGGACACACCGCTCGCCTGCAGCAAGTGACACTACATGCCTTTGGAACAGTGAACCCAAATAGTGTATGCAAAACAGCATGACCCCCTAAAACATACTTAGATAAGTGGTCAGTCTGATGGCTCCAGACTGTAACGGAACATAACTGTAAGCTTGTGAAGGTTAATGATACTAGACAGATGGTGGAGATGATTTGTAGCAGTTCAAAGACAGCATTGTGTTCAGGTCAGGTGAAGAGCTTTTCGCAGCTTTGTTAACAGAGCCATCTACTGTAAAATGGCTAAACTGCACTGGTCTGAAGGAGATGCAGACGAATGATTCATTGGTACCTTTTACTGTTACATTCAATTGCTAACATAACGGTTTGCATGATGTAAAAGCTGTTTAGGTTCATAGATTTTGCTTTGGTTCCTGAGACTATTATCCAATTACAAAACAAAATGAGCTCCGTTCTTTGGGATGCCAGATCCAGTGGGATGGTTTACAATATATAGAACTCCCTCACCTCCCAAATCCTAGCACCCGCCCACAATCAGGTCCATATTTGTGCTAGTGCGGACCTCCAGTGACTGAATTCTGCAGAGTCTGAGCTTGTGGTAAGCGGTTAATACAGTATACTGTATATTTTTTCTTTGTTGCACGTAACTAAGCTACCCTGTCTCTTGGCATCGGCCATCGAAAAAGAAGGGACTTTATAAATCACTAACATTTAGTCCATTCTCCCGTATCTCTGGTATATGCAGATTTTTACTTTGGCAGCAGCCTTGCTTGAAACTTGGCAGGAGGTTGCAGTAGTTCAGGAACATTTGCCTGTCAGTGGAAATGTTGGAGGTCCCATTCCCACTTTTGCCAAAGCACTTTGCCTAAGTGTTAAATAAAGATTAAAAGTGCTAGATTTGTATACATTTGTTTGGTTACACTGTTTTACACTACCTTGATACGTTGTACAGAAACAAAATGTAATAATAATGCATCGGTTTTATATAGCGCCCTGGGGTAGACTGATGGATGTGAGCCTTCCAGTCTGTGCCATCGGCCCCTCCAACCACCACCAACCACTCACTCACTACATTCGCCAGACTTCCTGGTGTTACTGAATGGTCTCCCATCCAAGTAGCGACCAGGCTCTTCCTGCTTAGCTTCCAAAGTCTGATGGGACCGGGCAGAGCAAAGGCGGTATGGCCCTATTTGGAGGCACATATTAGGGCATATTAGGGTTAGGGCTTGTGGTTAGGGTTAGAGTTAGGATCTTATGTCTCATTACATTATGTACCTCCAAACTACAAAGACATATTATTCCTCGTGTATGCAACCCATAGGTACAGGTTATTACACATCGGTACACATTACTTTGTGCTGAATTTGACAGGAACAATTTATCAAGGGTGGTGTAAAATAAAGAGTCATCATTTGTATTTCCCAATGTAAATGGCGAGGGTATTACTGAACATGGCAACAGTGGTGAGATTGCTTTCAGTACATTTTTTGTTTCTAGTTAGGCATTTTTGAGTGAGTTCAAGAGGAAACATCTTAATGGTTTTGAAATGTTTTTTCCAAAGCTGAAAAACGTCCTTATATTGCGTGTCTACATCTATAGACTGAAATGAGCTTGCTGAGATTGATTATGACACAATGCAAACGTTATATGTGCAATACAACAAATGACATTGCATTTGCTTCCCATTTTAGATGTGGTTTTATATTAACATAAAAATCACAGCAGTATTAGTTTAACTGGAACATTTTACAGCCCCCTGCTGCACCTTCCCTTCCTGATGGGCCTTTACTGTCACTCAAAGCAGTGTTAGGGGGCCCATTTGTGTCCAGTGCCTCGTCAGATCTCCCGCCTAATGATTACCAGTGAGCAAAATACTAAAGGTGTCTTCTTTTAGTGGTGCACTTACATGCCTGTACCGACTGTAAAGGTCAAATATGTAGCTATTCTCCTCCACTGACCTACATAAACTGACATTTGCTCCCTTGTTTTGCTCCTGCTCTTCTGCCTCTCTCCTTCTGCAGGGGAGCTTTTACGTGGCCAGTGAGAGCTGTGCACAGAGAGCGCACACGTGGCACCGTAGACTCTGTCGCCTCCTGCTGGCCGCTCACAGAGGCCTGCACTCGTACCACTCAGCGCTGATGAAGGAGATCCCTCAGCTGCAGCAGACTCCTTTAGAGCCAGGTGAGCACAACTTTTCTCTTTTGTTTTTTCATTCCATGCTTAAAGTCACACTGTGAATAATTTTCACCTGATTTGTGTAATTGTGGGCGTTTATAATGGTGAAAATTCCTTAAAAAAAGATGTGTCTTGTACTGCAATCACGTGCCCTCTCCTCATAAATGACCCGTAACAGATCATCTCAGAGGTCGCTGCTTTGTTTTTGAATGAAGGTTGGCAAACGTAAGATGTAATACTTTAGGTCCTCTTCCAAATGCTTTATTTTGATAATCCACGGTAGAAAAAACCCCTCCTGTTACTGTTTTTTTGGAATGTTTTGCAGTGTGGCTTCAAAGAAGAACTAAGTAACTTGTTTACCTTATTAAATCCTTTTCGTAGTTCTTCTGGGGGTAATACAAGTGTTAATGGGATGATTGGGGGGGTCTTTCATCTCCCCCTGGAGTCACAGAAAACAACCCTTGCAACTTTCCACGCCTCCGGGTCGGAGGTTCAACACACACTAATAGAATCACGAAGAAGCTAACAGGCTAATGGACAAAGCTAACTGCGGACTAGCCCCACTTTAGCAGTATTTACTTTTCTGTCAGTGTAGTATTTACTCTCACGGACAATTAATGAGTAAAAAAAAACAAAATGCTACGACACCTGCAGTGGTGCTTATGGCCTCTAGGGGCATGAGTTCTGCTTTAAGATAATGATATCTCCATTTGTGTGTGTGTCTGTTTGGATCATCCCTCCTTTGTAGGTTACCAGGCTATATTCTTGTCATATTGAATGTTACATTCTTTCCCACAGAACCGTCGCCTGTTGATGAAACGCTGAACCAGCTCACAGTAGAACTCCAGGTGTGTTGTTCATTACTGTATCTTCTTTGTATTGACTAATATCTTTATTTTGGGACAAATTGAAGAATTTCCGAGGAGACACAGCGGTGCTAAATCCCATGTGGTTGCAGCGTGACAGTCCAACATTTTTATTTGGAAGCAGGGATTAAAGCCGCTTAAGAAAGGCTAAGGTTGGCCAAATGAAACATAACACAAATCTAGAATACTCGAAAGGGCCTTGTGAAAATCTGTTTGTTGAAGCTAGAATTTGTCATTTATAGGCGTGTTGGATTCAGATTTTACTGCAGGTTACACACATGTCTCAATATTAATTTACCGTAAAATAGGAACCAACAGTCGTGCACAGATACTTTAAGAACCGACTGGATGAGTAATGAACAGATTCCCTTCAGTTGCAGGAGGGCCATGAGAAGGTGGCTGAGCAGATCAGTCGAGACGTCAGCCATCTGTGCTCTCAGCTCACAGCTCTGTGGAGCCACTTCCTGGAGGTGGTGCTTCTCAACCCACACATTCTGTCCTACCTGGCCCAGGAGCACCACACGCTCAGGGTGAGGAACGCAACACCTCCACACGCCATATGTCGATTTAAAACTATTCTCTGCACTCAAACTAAATCTGTCAGTCGGGGTTTGATTTGAAATATAACAAACTGATGTTTTAACTTTCACAAATCTCTACAAGTTTACCAATGGTTTGTAATAAAGTACTAAAGTTTGTGGAGGG
Source organism: Gobius niger (assembly GCF_951799975.1). NCBI lineage: Eukaryota > Metazoa > Chordata > Actinopteri > Gobiiformes > Gobiidae > Gobius > Gobius niger. The sequence continues at coordinate 10,914,334 of NC_136865.1, forward strand.
AAGCGGTGACGGAAGAAGAGGAAGCACCTTGAGCAGTGCCGAGAGAAGTCCTTTAATTGTAAGCGCATATGGATTTTATGAAGTTGTGATATTGATTTTAGATGACCACATGAAAAAGGCCTTTTCCTCATCCACATAATAGTATGAGAGTTGCATTTCAGTTGTAATAAAGATTGTGAACAAATCAACATACTCCTTATGTGCTGCTCTGTTCAGACTGGTGCCGTTCATGGCGCTGTATAATATATTCGTCGTGAGTTTAATGATAGATTTTGATATTCAGATGATGCTGACTCCTCCTGTTTCACATGAACCCGTACACAGATAGCGCTCTTTGTAGTACCACATATCCATGTATGCCTAAAAATATCATCTTTCAAGTCAACTTCAACTGGGAGCCTGTACAGAAAAAATAGTGTAAAATTGGAATAAATGTTACAAAATCGAAACATGACCAATTTATGTCCCCTAGATATAATGTAAACATGTTCCAATATCATCCAGGTTTCACAGGTTATAAGAGTAATGTTGATTAGATCCATTCACAAAAACAAAAAACGCACGTGAAGGAATTACTTTAATCAATACATTTTCTTTGTGTCAATTCTGAACTCCACCTGCGGCCAACTTTCCAATCAATAAGTCCACACAAACCCATGCTTTGGGTTCCCAGATTATGTAGCTAAAACTGCCCCTACTGTAATAAAAGTAGTGTAGTAAATTCTGCAAGTGTGCATACTACATCCTACCTTTAAAATACTATCTGTGGTAGTTGACATTTTAGATCAGTGGGACTTTCATTTCAGGTTGGGCTCCACATAAGGATCAAATTCCAGTCATATTTACGATAATGAATTCACGTGGAGATTCACACAAAGAAAGTGCTTCAAAGAGAATTAGCGGTGCGCTGAGCAGTAAGTCTCAACCACCAACCGCTTGAGTGGGCAAATATCATTTCCTTTTCTCCCTCTAATCTAATCACTGGTCTGGTTAATAGAAATATGAAACGGCGCTCGCGGTGCTTCACAGCGGAGCGCGTCTCTCGGCTCTTTTATGCCACACAGTTTGGTCCCAGTCGTCGGATGGTAATGAACATGTTTGCTTTGGTATTCTTTTACCTCCAGGGGTATTGTTACGCCTCCACCCACCCAGAGGAGCTAGGATTTCAATTAGCATTTATTCTGCAATTATCATGGGGGGAGCTGACACCACTGCTGCTCTGTCTGCTGTGACTGATTGAGAATCGGAGTCTTGTGTTTGTTCTTGTATTCACATGGCATCCTCAACCACACTTTTGGATCACTTTGGGCCAATATAAATCAGAAATTGATATTATTTTTTCGCAAAATGACATGATCAATACATCCCTGGTTTAGTTGTATAAGGGCTACGCATATACACTGCGTTCCAAATTATTATGCAAATGACATTTTTCTAAGATTTTCTAAATTGTCAACTCAAATGAGAGTCAGCATAATTTTCAAGTCTTTACCTGGTAGAGGATCATTCAAATGTGGTGGATAACATTTCCTAGTGATAACAGTATTTTTTTCAAAAATAAATATAGTAAAAACCTCAAAATCCACTGTTCCAAGTTATTATGCAACTCATCGTTTCAATACATTTTAAAGCTTGTAAGTAACTGAAAATGGTCATTTGTTGAATTTGTAGCATTAGGAGGTCATACTTACTGAAATCAAAAGCTATTTCGATCAAAAAAATATTAACAGGTCAAGTTATATTTTAACATAGGAGCCCTTGTGTGATAGCAGCTTCAAAATTCTTAAATCCATTAAAATTGTGAGTTTTTGGACAGTTTCTGCTTGGATTTCTTTGCAGGATGTTAGAATAGCCTCCCAGAGCTGCCTCCCACTCTCATAGAAGTTTTTTTGTTGAGGCTCCAAAGGTTCTCAACAGGGTTGAGGTCAGGGGAGGAGGGGGTCCACATCATGAGTTTCTCTCCTTTTATGCCCATAGCAGCCAGTGATGCAGAGGTATTCTTTACAGCAGGACATGGTGCGTTGTCATGCATGAAGAGGATCTTGTTAGGGAAAGCACGGCTCTTCTTTTTGTAGCATAGAAGACAGTTGTCAGTCAGAAACTCCACATATTTTTCAAAGGTCATTTTCACACCTTCAGGGAGCCTAAAAGGGCCTAAAGGGGCCGACCAGCTCTCTCCCCATGACTCTGGCCAAAAACATGACTCCACCACCTCCTTACTGACGTCACAGCCTTGTTGGGACATTGTGGTCATTCACCAACCATTCACTACTCCATTGATTTGACCATCCAGGGTTACACGGCGCTCATCAGTGAACAAGACTGTTTGAAAATGAGTCCTCATGTATTTCTGAGCCACTGCAGCCGTTTCTGTTCATCAGCATTCAATTAACAGTTTAGGGGAGGCCCGGAGAGAAGGTTTATGCACAACTGCAGCCTCTGGAGGGTCCTACACCTTGATGTTCGGGAGACTCCAGAGGCACCAGCAGCTTCAAATACCTGTATGCTGCTTTGTAGCATCTGTTCTCATAATCTGATGTGTTTGTCTGGCAGAAACCGTCCATATTGTGCCTTTATCGGCACAAAACGGAGTGTGCTCTGAATCATCCACAGATCTCTTATCTGTATGATGATTAAGCTTAATCTTTCATGAAATATCGAAGGTTTTCATACCTAGACCAAGGCATTCAACTATTTTACACTTTTCATCAGCAGAAAGTCCCTTTTTCTTTACCATATTGCTTGAAAATGATGATCTGCATAATAAAGTGGAACACCCTTTTTCAGTAGTTTTTCCCTTAACTGGGCTTAACCTGACAACTAATAATCCCAGGTCTCTGAGATTAATGTCAGTGATTCATAGAGCCCCAAGACACGATACCATCCATGAGTTTCATTATTATTGCTTTTTTTTTTACCTTTTAGACACAAAAATCAAATTTGCATAATAATTTGGAACGCAGTGTAAACTCGAAATTGTTTGATGATTTCAGGTAAGAAGATTTTCCGAAGCGTACTTCTTTACCGAACATCCCAAAGAAATATCCCTGACTTTTCAAGAAGATCTGTGAGTAAACTACACATACACTGAGCAGTTTCATCTCGATGTGTACTTAGCAGCACTATACTCTCTTCCCCCTTTTAGCATCAACAGACACGGGCAGATAGCTGCAGAGGTGCGGAGCTCGGAGTACCTGACCAAGATGCCTCCTTTACCTGTTGAGTGCCTGGACATCGATGGAGACTGGAATAGTCTGCCCATCATCTTCGAGGATAGATACATGGAGTCTCCTAACACAGGTAAAACAGAAATCATATTTCCAATGAACTTAAAGTATGCACAAAAGGTTAATGCAGGCTCGAGATTTGGAGATCCGTCCCCAGGCGTTGTACTCCTGCATTACTGCTGTATTATTCACAGCACTTTATTATGCTTACTTGTATTGGTTTGTCCTTCACTAAATACAACATGAGACTTTTATTATCACTGACACTCAAAGTTTTGACACCCCTGGCTGCAAGACTGTGCGACTGAAGTGTTATTTATGCTACTGCGTCATTGTTTTCTTAACTTTTCACAAGGCTTTAGAAGAGGTCTATAAAACCACTCATTACAGTTGTACAAACTGTTTTTGAATCTATTGAAGATTGTTTTTTTTAGCAAGACAGAAGGTTTGTTTACCTGCTTTATAGTTTCGATCACTTCCTGTGATCTTCCTCAGAAGCGTCACCTGTTTTCTAATCTGTTTGGGGCACGGTAGCTGAATGGTTAGCACTCTCGCCCATCGAAACGAGGTCAATCTTCACGGCGGTAATGAAGGATGGCTCAAAAATAGACTGCAGAATAGCGATAACTAAGTGTTGGTGGCGTCCCTGTAGTGCTCGGGCTAACTGTCGGTAGTTTATGCTAGCAATTTCACTGGGTTTTTGGAGCCAGCGCCTATATTTTACTTGTGTGAACCAAAAGTAGCAAAAGGGACAAATAGGATGATGTTGCGTGCGTTAAGGCAAACACATGTAGGTGAGAATGACAAGCCTGTGTCCGATAATGACTTGAAGATGAGCAAAAAGGTTTTACAGTAAGGAACGTCCGTAGCCTGCCCCAATTTCCCTTTTAGGTTTCAGCAGCTAATAGCTAAAAGCAATTATCTTCAATGGATAAATAGTTAACGATAAATAAGCAAACAAATAATTAAGTAAGGCAAACAACATTAACAATAACATGGGGCAAGTTTTGTGATCGCGATGAGCTTGAATACCTTTGGTTCCTTTTTATAACTTTATAACTTGACTTCACTGTCTCTTTGTCCTGTTCCTTTCAGACTGGCTCTCAGAAAAGCCCAAGCTAAACAAAGAGCCGAGGAAGTTCCATCCTGCCGATATCTTTGAAGAAAACCGAGGAGACAGACCACCAGCACTGGCCCAGGATCCCACAGACAGTGACGAATGCATGGACCTGCCCACATACATGTCACTGATGGCAGAGCAGAGCCGAACCAGAAATAACCACCTCCACTCTCCCACTGATGCTATCGAACCCACTCATATAGCAAAAGCAGAAAAAGAAGAAACTAAAGAGTCCAAAGAAGTCAGTCCTAGCAGTCTTGATGTGTCCAGAAATTCCCCTCACCTCCAAAACTTAGTGAATGACGAGGAATCCGATATAGCCATGCCACTAAATCACTCTCTAGACAATGATCCGGAAGATGTCCCTCTAATAACTTTACCAGCTCCTCCGGATTTTCGAAAGGACTTAGCTCTTCGCGGTGGTCTGTTGGGATCAAAGTTCATCAAGCGCTCCTCTTCCGTCATTTCCGACTCAGGTATCGAAAGCGAGCCCAGTTCTGTCGTATGGCCAGTAGAAACGTTGAGAATCGTGCAACCTTTAGATTTCTCCAGTGAGCGAGAAATTCCGCAACAGATAAATTCCAGACTCCCGGTTCGTCAGAGTTCTTTGGAGGGACTTCAGATCGAAAGCAATGGTAGCATACCGAGTGCCGGTATTCAAGCGTCATTGAATTCGATTAGCTCATTGCCATATGAGGAGGATCCGCAGCAAAGGCAACTCAGAAAGCTGACGAAATCTATGTCGGCCCCGCAAATAAATAGTCCTGAAGAAAACGGCGAAAGGAGTTTATCGATATGTCAAGATAGTTGCGCCAACAAAGATTCGGAGCATTCCACTCCACCGCTTTCGGAGGTTCTCAGGGACAATTCTAGTTTGGAATTATCAGTCCATTCACATCACCAGCAAGATACCAGTACAGACCTAAGTGCATCCAAGTTGTTACTACAGGCGTCCATAGATAGCCCTCAAGACAAGGAAAGTTGCACGATAGATTGGGTATCCAGAAGTAAGGGGAGCGCGTCAGTAGAGGATGTGCATCTCATCGAATCCAATGGACACTTGAAGCAACTTATGGAAAAAACAGAACTCCCGAAGGAAATCGTAAGAACAAGAAACGATCGCAAAAGTCTAAGTGAGTCTAATTTGCTTGACGCCGAATATAAGGAGTCCGGCAATGAGCACAGACACAACAGCGCCACCACTCTGAGGCCGACGGAACTGGCCGGGCTGACCATCAACAGCGTCATGTCGTCTCCGGAGCTCAACGGGACACTAGCCGGGGAAAAGGAGCATTTAGAAGGGCCAAACAAGTCGAAGATCCCCAACTCGGGTCTGGCGTTTGTGAATAAGAAGATGGTGGAGGTTGTGAACATGTCGGTGTCCTGCGCGCCGACCTGTCTGCCGTTCTCGTCCGCTCTCAGAGACTCTCCGTCCATGGGTGGCATGTCCGCGCGCCAAGCTACCTCGCCCATTACCCATCAGCCCCTGGGCTCCTTCGGAATCATCTCGTCCGACTCAATGAACCCCCTCAACATGGATGAGGAGACCAATGAGCGCATGCTGAAGTAAGTTTGACCCAAAAAAAAAACGTATAGGCTCCACCTACGATTCTGTAAAAGTAACTCTTAAAGTGGACATGTCATGCAAAATCAACTTTCATGAGATTTAAACCACAATTTTTCGTTGTTACCTCATCAAAGACATACCTGGAGTAGTATTTCACTACATTCACGTAGTTTTAAGTAGTCCTCGGACAAAGCTGTTAAATGTAGCTGTTTCTTCTTCTACGGTGTCAGCGCCTCGTTCTTTACTTCCTGATTATATTCTAACCCAAAAACTCTTTTGAGCCTTTCTGAGCTCAAAGTTTAATGCTGGAGCCACTTATTTTTTTAAGAGAATGATTCCTGTAACTGCCAGCAGGAGGAGCCCCAGTCAAGATTTTCGCCAACAATTTTATTCTTACAGACATATTTTCAAATTATAAAACGTAAAATGTCAAAGCTGAGACACCCAAAATAAGGTTTTTAAGTCTGCTTTTAGGCTCCATATGCATGTCCACTTTAAAAGGGAAAATAGATGAAGTATTTACACTGGTCTTTATAACATACATCCCACAGCTAACAGCATGACGCTAAATAATTTATCTCAAGCTAAGTTTGTTTTTTTGTTTAACAGTTATTTGAAATGATTGGCTACACATCCCAATCCTCAAAGGCTAATTACTTAAACCTTTTTAATAATACTTCTGTACATGCCACTGTTCTAAATGATGAAAAGTTGATACCTAATCCACAGTAGATTGAACAACCTCCAGCAGAGGCAGGTGACTCATGGCGGGAAAAGTGGAGCAGCCCAAAATGAAACCAGGGCACATTTAAAAGAGTGAGTTAGAGGAGATGAGGTGGAATGCCCCGTGAGTGTATTAAAGCACATCAAAGAGCTCCACAAATCCATCACGATTAGTTCTTCTACGTGCTCGAGCTGGAATCGGATTTGTTTGCGCTTCTCTACGGCTAAAAACCCATAACCTGGCCCACTGACAGCCTAATAAAACTTTGAGCAGCTACTTGAGACTTTTGTAGACTTTGGTTTATAAGCTTCCGTTTGCTACTGGGCAGTCTTTAGAGAAATCCAACGCACAAGTGGCAAGGTTGTGGCTGATGGAGCAGAGCTCTCCCACAATTGACATTTCTGGAATCCCAAATGGCCAGAAAAGCAGGATTGTGACATTTATTAACTCGTAAGGCTGTACGATTTTGGAAAAAAAATATCAAATTGTGATTGGATTAGAGATACAGTTCACAGTGAACATTTACGTCCAGATTTTTACAGGTTTTGTGCTGCGAAAGGGTGGGCCAAATACAGAAGATAAAGTTATCTACGGGGAAAATAAAGTACATCTTAACCTCTTGCTGTACCTCTCACACCTCTACTTGTCATTATGGTTACAATTTATTTCAAGCATAGCAACAAAACGGCCACAGAAAACTAAGAGAAACATACATAAATTATATAGAGTTAGTAAAGGGACAATGCTTTATAGGTGATTTTGCAACGGCGCATCTGTAGCTTCAGTTTGATAGTGGCTCTTTCTTTCTTTATTCTAGTTTCTACAAAGCCAAAGAGGGCCTGTTGAGAGAGATGAGCTTTCAGGGCGCCCTGTACAGCGACCTCCCTGTGCTGGCCTCAGATCTGCCCTACTTCCCTCCAGAAGAGGACGATGAGGAGTTTGAGGATGGCATACATTTGGTGGTGTGTGTCCACGGGCTGGACGGTGAGTGTTCCGCTTCACTGCTGACCCATCGCTGCTGCTTGGCACAACAGCTATTGTACTCCATTGTTATCATCACATCCCTTTATAGACAGGTTACTCATTACCATTGCAAATGTTCGACAGCCTCCAGGAACATGTCCTACTAACCTAAAACATCAGAAATATTGGTATTGTTTTTTTTTTACCTGCTTTGTTCTGTCCAGAGACTGCTCTTCTCTGCAAAGTTAAAAGTGTAAATGAGCAATAACCATGATAAACACAATTATAACATGAATCAAATCCATGCAGTTTCATCAAATGTTTGAGACTAATGAGTGCCTAATCCCCTGTGTTCTCCCAGGAAACAGCGCAGACCTGCGACTGGTGAAGACTTTTATTGAGTTAGGCCTGCCCGGCTCCAGGCTGGACTTCCTCATGTCTGAGAGAAACCAGGTGCGCGATTACATGACACAGATTGTAGCAAATTGACAACATGAGCGGCCATATTGAGTCAAATGGCTCGAGGGGAGAAAACGGCAGAACGCTGAGGCTTGTGCTTTCTCTTTGTTTACAGAGCGACACGTTTGCAGATTTTGACACCATGACGGACCGGCTCTTGGATGAGATTGTTCAGCATATCCAGCTCTACAACCTCACCATTGGAAAGATAAGGTCAGGATACATGTTAAGGCTTCACTGTAATGACAAAAGAAGGGTGACGGGACTGCTGGAGTGTTTGTGAAAGCAGGCAGGTCTATGTTTGGTCAGCAGATGGCAGCAGAGACTGTCAAAGACTGTTGGTTCCACTTCTTGATTCACTTCTGTTTATGACTGTTGCTTCAGCTCCTTTTACAGACCAGCACTGACACTTATGAATGTAATTGTTCAACCTACTCATAAATCTTTCTGTGTTAAGCAAAAGCAAATGCTATCAAAACATTATGTAGTCCGTGTTAGGTAGGCAAGCCTAACCAAGATCCTGATAAAGATCTGGAGATGGATAACCAGATTCTGCACTGTTGTTGAACATTGCTCCTCACAAGTTACACAGAGGCATGTGGAAGGATGGGTCAAATGCAGAGCACTAATTTTCCCGAGGCAAATATGACTATATTGATCTCACAGTGGAGAAATTATCTTGTTACAGCAGCTCCTAATACACAGTATGTTGCAGATAAAAGACGTTCTATGTATAGGGAATAAAAGCTTTGATAAGGAAGCAAATATTTTGTAGATGATGATAAAAGTGACAGGTATTGCACATGTGTAAGGTTAGAGTAGTAGAGTAGACATATTCAATGGGTAATGAACTTTTTGTATTGTGTCCTTTATAGATGTAGTACACAGAGCATATTTAAAAAATACCACAATATGGATGGAAGTGTCCGATCATGCCAACACCTCCCTGACTGTGACTGTACAGGCCCTCCTCATTCATCGAGTTGCGCCGCCGAGTTCCGCACAAATGAAGCCATTTATCTTCTTGCCTAATTGCCCTCTATGTGCCAATTTACTTTTTAAGACTTTCTCCTGGAGTTTGTTAACTTTCTTTATTGTGCTGTATTCCCCGGAGTTCGTGTTTCAAAGAGAAGACGCAATGGCCCGCCGCGCCAGCATCTGCTCCATATTTAGGCTGGTGGCAGCAGAAGAGACGGCGCAGACGTGGCGATGGGGAATTCTGGGTAGAGATATAAGAGTACAGTAATTAAACTAAGCGACAAAGTAAGCTTCATGGATCGACTGTGTCCCACTGCATTTGCAAACGCTATTAGTTCTGATGGAATTTACACTGTTAGCGTCATTACCTTCGAGAGTGTTCAAGTTAATGGGTAGAGCTAGATTAGCTGTCGGGTTGTGAGTAGAAATTAGTCAGTTGGATGCAAGTTGGATATGTCAAAATCTGCTTTTGATTGACTGTGGACTATGCGTTTTTTGGTGGGGTGTTGTTTTAGTTTTTTGTTAGAGAAGCTTTAATACTTCAAAGCAAACTTTTCATTTCCCCAGCCGCCACACTGTGCCACACTGGTCGCCCAACCCCCCCCCCCCCCCAGTGGCCCTTTATCCAGCGGAGGGCGCCCCAGGACACACACGAGAGGCTTAAAAGATCAGTTCGAAGTCATCAAGAGACTTTTCCTTACGGACACATCCATTTTTAATTGTAAAATGTGAAATAATTGCTTCACTCGTAACTGGACGCCGCCGGGCTCCCAGACCAGACCTCTTACCCGAGTTCACCTCCGCTTTGTGTCGTGTCCGCAGCTTCATCGGCCACTCTCTGGGGAACATCATCATCCGCTCGGTGCTGACCAGGCCTCGCTTCCGCTGCTATCTGCCCAAACTGCACACCTTCCTGTCTCTGTCCGGCCCCCACCTGGGAACGCTCTACAACAACAGCACGCTGGTCAGCACAGGTACAGAAAAGGCTATTGTGCACATTTAGATTGAGATAAACAATGCGCCATACAATATTTCAGCGCCTCTGCTACGGCTTATCTCTATAGGTCTGGAGAAAACACGCACTAAGCAATAACGCCATACAAATTTTGGTGATCCTGTTTTCCAATAGACTCGTAATAGGATGCTTTTGAAAATGGAAATGAACTTGAATAGCTTTAGTTTATGTATAAAAGCACATTTTAAATGCCACTGACAATGCGTGCGTGTGTGTGATTATCTCTTCAGGCCTGTGGCTGATGCAGAAGCTAAAAAAGTCTGGCTCCTTGCTGCAGCTCACCTTCAGAGATCACGTGGACCCGCGGCAGACGTTCCTCTATCTGCTCAGCCAAAAACCAGGTACTTTGTAACGGCATCCAGCTTTTTCTGAGAGCCACGCGATATCCTCCGCTTCACTCGGCTACATCACAGACGCGCGATTCAAATATTCATGAAATAGTTGTCGTCGCTGCGTTGTCGTCTCTTTTTCTTTCTTTTTTTTTTTCTCATTTTCCCCAAATTTTTGTCAGCTCGCTAACACTCAAACGCTACCGTGGAGTTTCGACAGGCTTGTGAGAGGCCTCCCCACTGCGGCAGAGGAACAAAGCAGTCGTTTGTCACACGAGACTGAAGCAGATAAGACTGAAAAGCGCGTTTTTTTTTGTTTTTTTTTTCTTCTTCCTTTTTTTTTTGTGTGGCTCCCCTCCATAGCAGCAGCAGCCTGACAAAATGATCCAAACCCTGTCATTGGGAACCCACCAGAGCACTCTCTTAAAAGCACTCTTGACAGCAGACTTTAGAGAGAACACTGCTTTATCGTTGCGGCCTGTCATTGTACTATGTGATTGTACTATGCATTTTTACAACCATTTCTGTCTTTACTGCTGTCTGCCTCTCGCTCTAACGCGCGCTCGTAAAGTTTGCGGGAATATTACAGACATAGATATTGTAGATGCATATTTATTATTTAACCATGTAGACTCGGATAGCTTCTTCTGTCCTGGTGTTACCTTTGTCTCTTGGTTGAGGCTTGTTTCAAAAGCTCATACAAGCAAGTTTGTATCATTCCAGGGCTCCAGTTTTTCAAGAACGTGGTGCTGGTGGCATCTCCGCAGGACCGCTACGTCCCGTTCCACTCCGCCAGAATTGAGATGTGCAAAACGGCGCTCAAAGACAGAACCACAGGTAAATGACTCACTCGAGATATAATGGGTTAGTGTTTGGACAATTACAAGAAGAGCTGAAGGTGTGTAGTCTATTGTGCGTATTGTGAAAGTTTCTATTAAGATGAAATAATTTCCAAAAGGCATGAAGTTACGCATAAGACATTCCCAAAACGTTCAGTTCATTGACCGGAAAAGGTACGTTTGGAGAAGATGGGGCACATGATTTCATGAAAAGCACTCCTGTCCTACAAACGGGTAATGATATTCATTACACACACCTCAAAATCCACAGAGGAGTACTGGTGTATAAAGAGGTGCAGTCTGAAGGTTTTGACATGGCCTTCCCAGTCTTTTGACCTACACCTCATTGAAGATCTGTGGATGCACCTTCAAAGAGCAGTGTCTGCAAGACGGCTCAGAAATCCCTTAGTTCTGGAAGGCTTTTGTAAGGAAGAAAGGGCAAAAATCCCTCATACTAGAATTGAAAGGCTGCCTACAAAAGCCATATTATGGGGCTATGAAGTATTAAAGGGGGGGTATTATACAAAATCGACTTTTTCAAGCTTTACATCATGTTATTATGTCATTCCCTCGTTAAAAACATGCCTGAAGTGTTGCCTTGGCACATTCACGTATTTTTGAGTAATCTGTAAAAACTCTGATGGCAGCCATTTTAGGGATAGGTTTGCCTGAGTCCTCCTAGGAACGCCCCCACCTCCTGGAGACGCCTCCGAGCTTTCGTCACCAGCCGAGTAACCAATCACTGCTCCTCAGCAGAACCCCCTCCCCACTGATGCCACAGACAGAGTGTGGAGGGGGCGTGTCTGAAAGAGTCAGAGGTTCTTAAAGAGACAGAGGCCTATTTCAAGACATTCGCTGCAGCCATTTTGAAAGAGCAATTTTATACAAGGCAGTTATTCTAATTTACTGCATTTACAGACCAACAGAAGGTTGCATCATCATTGTAGTGTGCTGGTGCTATGTGATTGAAAAAAGCATAATACCCCCTCTTTAAAGGGATATTTCAACAACACTCATTATCCAGAGTGTTGTAGATTTCTGGAGATTGTTTGTATTTTTTTATTCACGCAGTCCTTATATTTGAAGAGTTTAGTGGTGCTAGGCTAGTGCATGTCTATGAAAACTAGTAAAAAACACTAAGAGCAGTCTGACCCAAGCACAGTGCACCTGAGGCAAATCACTTAAAATCCTGAAATATTCCTCTGCTGGGTGCCCAAAATGTTGCTGCCTTTTTCCTCTCATGTTAGTTTGAAAAAAAAATGAAAATAAAAAGTTAAAGTGATAGTCTGGAACTCTAAATGTTTCACAAATTTTATAAAATGTGCAAAATCGACCACCTGGTCTTACATTTTGCTGTAAAGTAAGTTATAAGATATATATATTTATGTTATTTTTTTGTAAAGTCCCTCTTTCCCGGATCTTAGCAGAGTCTAGTATCCTCCCGCATTGACCAATGAGACGATCTTTTCCTGTGAACCACCCTGTCAGGTCCAATCTGGAGGGAGGGGGAGGAGCTTGATCATTTACATATGAAAATTCTGTTCCTGCTCTCCTCATTTTGCAAACTAAAAAGGGCTTTCTGGTTAAAGAGGGGAGGAATTCCAGTTGTTTACTTTCCCAGCTCCTGAAGGTGCCCACTGTTGTGGTATCCTTGGGCAAGACACCTCACCCTCCTTGCCTCCAGTGTCTGCATACATTGGTGTGTGAATGAGAGTGTGCATGGGTGACTGGTTCCTTGATGTAAAGCGCTTTGGGCCGAATGAAGGTAGAAAAGCGCTAAATCAGTTGAGACCATCTACTTTCAGATTTCACTCAAATCTCTCCTCACTTTGCAAACTTACACTTTAAGGGAATGTCTCATCTGTAACTTCATACCTTTTGGAGATCAATACATGTTCCTCTGTCTTCATTTTCACACAATTCAATTTTTATTTCGCCAAAACTTTTTCAGAAACCTTTTTTTTTAGTATTACTAGAGCTTCCAGTAACTTTTCAGTGTAACAAATTGCCTGGACAAAATAACGACACGCTTCCCTGTAGGCCCCGTGTACACCGAGATGATCAACAACCTGCTCCTTCCGCTGGTGGAGGCGAAAAAGTGCCAGCTCATCAGACAGAACGTGTTCCACGCTCTGCCCAACACGGCCAACACGCTGATCGGACGGGCCGCGCACATCGCCGTCCTGGACTCGGAGCTCTTTCTCGAAAAGTTCTTTTTAGTCGCCGGCCTCGACTACTTCAAGTGACGGCGCCGTCGTCTCAGTGGATCCAACACAGGCTCGGACCGCGAAGAGCCAGATATTAAGAACCAACTTTTGTAAATATTTAAACCGACCTGTAGCCATGCAAAACTCGGCATCTTGGACTAAACGAAGATGCTTTTGTGGGCCTTATAAGCAACGCTATTAAAATCTCAAGCACTTGACGACTGAAAACCCTTTAGGACTGGTTTAGACTCCTTTTCTTGTTGTAAATATTAAAAAAAACGGTCTTAAAAAGTATATCTTTCACACTGGATGCACTATAGCAGGTCAATGGCAAGGACCGATCTAATATTTTTTTGCAGTAAGTGTGGTTGGCCTCTCTAACCCAGGCAATAGATGAGCATTTAGCCCTTGATTGTATCATACTAACTTGTACAGTACAGACAGACGTTCCTTTATATGAAAAAAAAATAATAATATATTGATCAGAATGATTTATTTTTTACTTCTGTGTGTTTCCGTCTGTCGTCCATTTAAATGTCGCGTGCCGTGTCAATTGTCAACGTATGTTTTTCTAATCCAGAAGTGTTACCTCACAGCCTATAATATTAGCATTCATATTTAAACTCCATATAAACGCCCAATAGAGCTAAATCGTAAACACACAAAGCCAACGGCAAGCAAAAGAGCAAAACAGAATCTGACGGTGTTTTTTTTTTTTTTTTTTTCCTCAATAGTGCCTAGTGGCTGTGTGTAAAAAGGCTCGGCCGAATTGAGTGAGTGTTTCGCTTTTGCTACGTCCGTCCGTCCGTCCGTCAAGTCGTGCCATCGCTGCTCCGGTCTACTTTGGGAATGTGTGGTGCTTTATCTCGGACCTGTGCCGTCGTAACGTCCCAACCCTTTGATTGTAACGTTTCTGTAACATATCAGATCAGGCAGGCAGACGATCACACCCCTTATGTTTGCTCTCAGTCCAGACGTGTTCTATATTGCATTTCATCCGCCCATCCCCTCCTCATACCTTACCTTCGCCGGGAGCGGGACATTAGCTTTGACCACAGGGAGTCAAAACATGTGGTGTAAAATTCACTAGGTCCTCGTTCAAATGCCATATGTTGATAACCCTGTGCGACGGTAGCTTTGTCACTGTCTGTCCCAGCTTTGTTTATGTTTTGCGTTTTATCGCTCTCGTGACATGGCAACAAATAATCTATAAATGTCTGTAGTCTGGCTTTAAAGAAAACAAATTGTTCAAGTAGGTAATCGATTCTTTTCACAATTCTTCTCTTCGCACAATAAAAGCGAAGAGCGAGAGGAATTCAGGCGAAGTGCCATGCCACATTCAACACCCCCTGTCACCAGGTTTGACTTGCACGCTGCCCCCGAGCCTTTTACCCTGTCACGAGAGGGGTTTCATTATATCCCCGCATACATCCGAGGCCCGCTTCCCTTCACTGTGCGCTGTCCATCAAACCGCGTTTACACTTTAGACATCAGGAAAACTGTTATCAGCGCCTTGACATGCATTTCCATCTGCCACCCCAATACAGCATGCGGACACCCAAAGCTATTGTTACCCTTTGCACGAGTTCCAATGACAACTGCACTTTATTGAGAAACCCTTGAGAATCCTCTTCCAATAGCTTTACAAACGTTTAGTACAAAATTAGCTCTGCCACACGAGTGACAAAACCCAATATCTAGCATCTCTATGTCGTCTTCAAAGGCTGTACGATGCTGAACGCTCTTTTCCCTGCCATTGGGCGCACGTCGTGTCGGTTAGCCGAGTGTCGCCGTGATCGGCTTGAATCAAACGAGCTTGTCGGGGATTGTTCTGAAAGAGCAGCATAAGCAGCAGTCGGGCTGAGCCTCCATGCATCATTTCACACCAACACGAGGGGTAGGGATGAGGCGTGTTTGCTCGCTCCACTCGCGTGTTTACAGAAAGGGGTCAGTGAAATCAATGGAGGGGAAAAGTGGCGCTCGGATTCCAAGGACAAAACCTGGCTCGGGTTATAATGTGTTTCTATTAGGCATGGGCTAATTGACCCTTCGGTGGTGCAGGTTTGTTGTCTTTTTGTTTGTTTTTAAGCAGATGTTCTTCGCTTATTGTTGAATTTCAGCTCAAGTTAGAACTTTAGGTAAAATCATAATTTTAGAGACACTGCAGGCGAAACATTATTTTACCTCTTTTAACTCATTGACTGCCACTGACGTATATAGACGTCAATTAGGTTTTTCAATGGGAACAGCTGCAGCAAAGCCTTGAGCATGTCTGGTGTTAAAATCGTAGTTAGCACAACTACGATTTTAACACCAGACATGCTCAAGATGCTGCCACCTAGTGACTCAATAAAAGAACTACAAGTTCTTTTATTGAGTCACTAGGTGGCAGCATTGCTCTTTCGTTTTCTCAGCTTTTTGGTCAGAAAACAGCATTTTGGGTGATTTCACCTATTTTCTACGGACGATTACTAAAGAATGGAAGGAGGTACAAACAAACTTATTTTCAGATGAAAGAGTCTAATCTTCTTTTGGTGGGTTTCATGTTGACATAGACCTAGACCAAAATGTTCTGTGTTTTTTTTTCTCTTGAAAAAACAGTCAAAATTCTGAAAAACCTCTGGCAGTGGGAAGCTCTCTGATTTGATAATGGCTGGCAGTCAATGAGTTAACTGTCAGGTGTAGGACCAGTGTGTCCTCTTAAAGTGAGGGTATTACGCAAAACTGACTTTTTAGAGCTTTTTACCATGTGACTTTGTTGTTCCCTTCTCAAAAACATGCCTGGTGCTGTGTTTCAAGCCACTAGCGCAGGATTTTTTGGATCTTCAACAATGGCTTTTCTTAGTTAAAAAAGCTCCTCCTGTTCCCAAACAGCTCGTCCTGAGGTCCTACATAATTATCCAGGAAATGCTTTCCTCACATCTCGATCTCTTGCTAAACTTAAAAGTGAAGGGAAGTGATAACACTCCTCGTAGCTTCACAACAGCCACACATGCCAAACTGGGGCTTT
The DNA here is from genome assembly GCF_951799975.1 of Gobius niger. NCBI lineage: Eukaryota > Metazoa > Chordata > Actinopteri > Gobiiformes > Gobiidae > Gobius > Gobius niger. The sequence continues at coordinate 10,930,772 of NC_136865.1, forward strand.
CCCCCCCTTTTTATTCTTTCTCTTTATTGAAATGAATGGGGGAGTGGAAGCGGACCAGGAAGTGAAATTACTGGATATTTTGTTTTAGCTGTTTTAGATCAATGTTGTAACAAACTGTAAAGATGTCTTTGAAATTATTACCAAATACCAAGAAAAGGCATAAAACGCCCTCTTTAAGAACTGTCACTTGGAAACAAATAAATGGCCCAATCCTCACACAAACATGTTTAGATACGGGACTGGATGAATGGATTATTATACGGGCCGTTTCTTAAACGACACTTCTCGCACAGTGGTGACAACATTTCCACATACTGTAAACAAACTTTATCTCAGAAGAATTGTTCAGTATCTATTTTGTTGATGGATTTATTGTCTTTTGAGCCCACCAAAAAGATGCGACTTTTCCACTAAAGTTAAAAAAATGTTCATATCCCAACTCACCTCTAATTGTTTGCTGTAAACCAACAAAACTGAACCCAGGCTCTATTCATTCATTCATTCATTGTGTATTGATTATTTCTTATCCACCTGCTGTGATGCTCCTCTATAGGGTTTGATCTTTCTCTGATTTTTGCACAGGAATTGCACATCAACATTTGCGCAATTTGCACTTCGATGTCAAAACACCCAATGGCATAAATTATTTATTTCCAAAAGCCCTATGTAGCATGATGTACTTGTTTTGTTAACCTTGACTTACTTCTGATAGGCTATAGATATTTTTATTTGCGGATTAAAAGAAAAGGTATACGAGTTACTCCATTGTGCAATACTGCATATACGTTTAAAGCTACTTTCTGAAACCTTTTGACCCTTTACGCAACTTATATGTAACACAAACTGGCAGAGAGCTCCTTATTCTACATAGACAGTTATATTTCAACACAATTAAAGAAAATGACTTTGCAGTGACTCATGTTGACAGTATCTGGGGAGAGGTCGGGAAGCTTCTGGTAGGAAATCCCAGTTGGAGACAAATGCTGTCATTTGACTACCCAATCAGAAGGGCAGCCGAGGCACAGGTATAGCTGCAGCCTCCCGTGTGTGTACTCCCTTTGTTTCGTGAGTGGCTTTACTGCGCGTGTTGGGATTCCACAACGAGCCGAGCCTGAACCTGTTTTGTACCTTTGCCCTTTAGTGCGTGTGTGCGGTTCATGTGTGCAGCTGTGTGTTTCTGAAGGAGACTTTTTCGATGATGGAGTACTTGAAGTACACAGTGCGTGGACTGCACTGTGAGGATTGTGCGTTTATCTCCTGCTGTTACTTTTGCTGAATGTAAAATATATGTAAATGACACTGGATACTAACTCATCTGTGCCAATACCACTCAAATATTTTTCTATGTGGCTGACTACTGTACTGTACTACTGTATGTATTCCTCAAAGTAGCTTGTGTTCCATGTACAAATATAAATATGAATAGAATAGTATTATTATTATTATTATTATTATTATTATTATTATTATTATGAGATGGAACAATAAAGACCTTTTTTTTGGTATGTTTATTGTGAGTCTTTTTTAACCCACACGCTAAACATCTGCTTTAGCCAGCAACCTTCTGGATTCAGAAAACACTCAAACTACTAATTCACTGATGCATGTAGATTTTAGAAATGATGTTTCTCTGTATTGTTATGTTTTTGGTTTAAACATTAGTAATAATAGTAATGCATATGTCTCAGTCCATACAAGTTTAGAAGCGTTCTAGAAGCAACACCATCTGGAAAAAGGAAAGAGGAAAGAAATCAGAACATATTACATCAAAGTATATAATAGTCCGCTTTTATTCAGTCCTTTTAGACTGTGTGAATGACAATGAAGAAAGAAATTCCCTACCAATTCCAAGGGTGTGACAATTGAATAAATTATGGAAATTGGTCAGCAAGATAAGCATGCTTCCTCTGAACTACAAAAGCATCAAAAAGCTATACTTGCGCAAAAAAACAAAAAGGCTCATGCTTGTTCCAATCAAGCCATGCTTTGTGGTAAGTTTATAGCCACAGAACTTAACCGTTCTAAAGCAGGGGGGTTACCAAAGTGGAGGTGAGGTGTCATGCAGGCGCTGAACAGAGGGTTTACAGATTATTTCAAGATATAAAAAAAAAAAAACATTTTTGACACTGCATAGGATAAGACCTACTTCACTAATGCACTATTCAGTCAAAACCAACACACTGCCCAGCAAAACACTTAACCCCTTATCAATCAATAGGTTTTCACTAGAAACTGCAATTGCACATTTTTAAAAGAACCCTTGACATTTGCGTGTAATTTACCTTTTTGTGACCCAAGATAAAACCTTTTTCTTCCCACATAATAAAGTTGCATAATCTACCTTTAAAGCAGAACTAAGTAACGAATGCCCCTAGAGGCCATAAGCGCTACTGCCGGTATCGTAGCATGCTGCTTTTTTTTTTTTCCGTTTACTCATCAATTGTCTGTGAGAGTAAATACTAATCTGACAGAAAAGACAAAGGGAGAGAGGGATATTGTACATCGTGTCACAACTCAATGACACAATGAAGATCTTTTTTTTTTCACTCAAACTTGGCTGTAAAAACTATTTAAGTGGCATTGCCCGCAGTTAGCTTTCCCGTTTTCTTCTCCGTGATTCTATTAGTGTGTATTGCGCCTCTGACCCGGAGGCAGGGAAAGTTGCAAGGGTGGGTTTCTGGCCACAGACACCAGGGGGAGAAGAAAAAAACCCCAATCATCCCATTAAGAGGGACCACGGAAAGGATTTATTAAGGTAACAAACTACTTAGTTCTTCTTTAACTATAGATTGAAAATGTTTTGCAAATTGAAAAGAAAACAAGTGACAATTCGTTCGTACGGGGGCAGGTACCAGGTTGTTTTGTATCTGACGCTCCGAAACACATTTACATGCAAACGACGTGAAAACAATGAGGAACCATTTCAGTTTTCTTGGCCATGGCTTGAGCGATCCCTCCGCCATTCATGACTTCCAGGTTCGGGCCATCCCTCCCGCCATAAATCCACGCCTCAACAATCCATACGCAATTTGATTTTCGAGAGGGTCCAGTCTGACTCGTTTGTCACGGGACCTGTAGGACTCCCTCGACTAGCTGTACCCAGATCGATACAAGCCATTTTTTCCCCGCAATGACATTGACGGTTTTGCTGCGTCAGCCTCTGGAAAGCATTTTGTTTAGCGGCAATTGCTCGGTCACATCCACTTATCGTCAAATGCAATACAAACCGCATCAACATTCTTGTTCGCAGAGCTGCAGCCCCCGATCGCACGCGCCGCTCCCTGGTCGTCCATAAAAAAGTGAGGAAGGAATCGTTGTGTCATTAGTTCCGTCGCTGGCTGTTGATTGAATTGGTGTTCATTGCTTTGTTTGCCTGGGCGGAGGGTTCGGGAGGGAAGAGGGGAGGCGAAAGTCCCAGGGTGCTGCTTGGGGCCGGTGTCTTCGATAAGCTATAGCTGCCGGGGAGGGAGAGATTACTGTGGCATGGAAAGCATTGTGATAATAGGATCGCAAACGCAGGCTCATTATTACAGCCTTGATAAGCAGGATTTCACACGGACGCGGTGAGATCAAGCGACGGAACTGATTGGCAGTCGGAGTAAGAGATGGAAATTGTACATCAAATGTTTCCCAGAGAATAGCAGTGGTTTTAAATGAGATGAGGCTCTTTCAAACTGGATCTCTAAGGGACACACAATCGTGAAGTGAAATGAAATGTATACACTATTTTGAACTTGTTTTATAAATAGAAACTGAAAAGTGGGGTGCGCAATTTGTTATTTTTTTCCCCCCATTGCTCTTTGCAAAACAGCTCAAGCTCAGTTAGGTTAGATGGAGAGCGCTTGTGAACTGCAGTTTTCAGATCTTTCCACAGATTCTCAGTTGGCTTTAGGTCTGGACTTTGACTTGGCCTTTTTTTCTAACACATGGATATTTTTGGGTTTTCTACCATTCCATTGTTGCCCTGGCTTTATGTTTTGGGTCGGTGACTTGCTGGAAGGCGAACCTCCGCTCCCAGTTTCAAGTCCTTTGCAGACTCCAACATGTTATAAAAACATTATTGTTTTATCTGACCAAAGCACTTTCTTCCATATGTTTGCTCTACCCCCATGTGGCTTCTTATGGTTTTCTTTTAAAGGCCAGATTTGTGCAGTGTACGACTAATAGTTGTCCTGTGGACAGTTTCCCCCACCTGACCTGTAGCTCTCTGCAGTTCATCCAGGGTCATCATAGGCTTCTTGGTAACACCTCTGGTCAGTGCTGTCCTTGTTCGGTCAGTAAGTTTAGGAGGACGGATGGGTCTTGGTAGGTTTGCAGTGATGCCAGACTCTTTCCATTCCTGGATTGTGTATTTAACTGGACTTTGAGAGATGTTCAAAGCTTTGGAAATCTTTTTAGAATCTAATCTAATCAGCTTTATACTTCTCAATAACTTTATCCCGGACCTGTCTGGTGTGTTCTTGGACTCCATGGTGCTGTCTGCTCCCCAATAGTCTCTTAACAGACCTCTGAGTCCATCACAGAGCAGCTGTATTTGAAGATTAGATTACACAAAGGTAGACTCTATTCAGTCATTAGGTCAACATGTGATCATTCAGAAATCCTCATTCAACTTCTGAAGGCAATTGTTTGCACTAAAAGGAAAGTGGGGAAGGTACTTATGCACATCCCACTTTTCGTTTTTTAGTTTCTAAAAAAAAAAATCTAAATCATGTATACATTTCTTTTCACTTCATGATTGTGTGTCACTTAGTGTGTGTCTTTCACATACAATTTCAATTCTACAAATGTATATTTGTGGTCCATAGCTAAATGTCTAAAAGTTTAAGGGGTACGGATACTAAAGCAACCCACTGTATGTAATGCACATGTTTAAGTGTAGTGGTAGGACTAGACTAACTTGAGGACTTTAAAGGTGCACTACAAGGTCAAATACTAACCCTAATCCACAAATATCAACTCTTTTCATCTGAATAAAAAGTTGCATAATGCACCTTTAAAACAGCACGTCATATTTTCTCATTATTTTATATCTTTTAACGTTCGCAGGGATAATGCAATAAATTCAGACCATGGCGAGCAGAAGAGGAGAAGTGTAGCAAACTAAATAATGCTCTGGATTATAAAAATAGTTTTGGAATTGAATTAAAAAAAAGGGCCCGGAAGCATTTCAGCAAATTTAGATAACACTTGTCTTTGGTTAAAAATTTATTCATCCTCTACTCCCAGAGCCCCAGAGTGAGCTGCCAGCAAATGAGTAAAAGGTGGCAGAATATTAAAATATGACGCTGGGAATATTTCTGATTCCAAGAGCATCGTGTCCAGCAGATGGCACTGCCACTCCCTGACTCCACAGAGGTCAAAATGTGGTGCGGGTGTACTAAGCTTAAATGGGAACGTCTGAATGGAATTCTCTCATGTGATACTGTAGAGATCTCAATTGAGAAAAGAGTTCTGACTATTTTACACAGAATTACCCTGAAAGAAGTCAAGAATCAGCAGCAGGCGACACACGTGAAAGCTTTTTGCACTAAACTAATGATTTGGCTGGCAGTCGTAGCCTGTCTTAATTAATTTTGGCACAAAAAAATCCTTTTATTTGAATTGCTTCACAGGGTAAAAGTCGGTCCCTTTATAACTTTGGATCATTTGAATAAAAAGGTACCTGTTAAGGCGAGACACTGCAGGGGATAGGGATTTTTCCGTTTTTAATTCAGAGACTTTTGTTGTAGATTACTGACATAACTATGAAAAAAAAGTGTGGCCCTGTCCCAATACTCGCTCTTCCACCCTCGCGTCCCACCATTGCCAGTTCCTGGTGATGGGTAATGAAATATTTCAACTTTTCTCATGCTGTATATGTGTAAATACAATCAAGGTTTGCTGTTACTTGGAAAGAAGCATAAATATTTGATGAAGCATTACGATTATTTGCGCAGTATTTACGGACATTATGCCACAATTTCATTACTTTTTTTGTTCAATCATTCATATAAAGTTCAATTTCAACTTTCCACTTCAAAAAAAACTTAGCATGTGTAAAACATAAAACTTACCAGACACCAGTTAGTTACCCACTCTACATTTAAAATAAAAATTATACAGCGAGCTCAGATAAATGACTAATATCCAATATACACTTATTTTAACGTCAACTCACTCACTTTCAACTTTTCACGAAATTACCTTCAACTTTGTTAAGTTTAGGTCTGAAAATTACGTGGGACAGGGCGTGTATTGCAAGTTTGACAGGGTGCACTGAGTGCCCTGAAGTTCAGTTTTAAAATAAGATGTTTTTTAGTGGAAAAATCTGTAAAAATTTAAAGGGACTATACAGAGTTTAAAAATGTAAAAATTATGTATTTTCATCCCCTTACATGTTCCAGTATGACCGTATACGTATGAGTATAGGTATGACCTGAGGTGGCAGTAGTGAGTATAAAATGACCAACTCGCATCAAGCCCCTTTAAACTTTGCCTTGTTTTTTGAAATTCAAAACTCAATAAATCAATGTAAGAATTTAATATTTAAAAAAAACCCTCTGAAAAAAAAACTTCAAAAATATTGTTTAGTCTTAGACTGTAAAGTTTGAAGTGTGTAGTGTACTGATGATGATACTGCCACCACAATGTGAGAAAAAAGCATCTTGAAAGTGCAATTTTCCATATACCGATTGAGAAAGTCAGTGCTATAATTTAACATGTCATTGTAAAGATTAGGTATTTTGCTTGTTTCCAGGTGAAAGTTTATGTTAAGAGAACAGATTGGCCCAAAACCTGAAAATGAAATGCAGAGTCTCCCCTTAATGTTACATAATATGAGTTTTCTGGCTTCTTAAAAAAAAAATAATAATAATTGTTATGAAAATGAGCCTGTCTTAGAAATGAACAATGGGGTAGGCACTCATAAGCTTGTATAATGCTTATAATGCTTATAATGCTCCCAGCCTACTCCATTTTGAGCATCCACACATAAAATATGTCCGCGGGAGGATGTGATGTAAGCTTGCGTATAGGTCAGACAGTGTAATGAGAACGGTACTGTAAAGGGCCCAGGGCTTACAAGATCGATCCACACGTCTAACATTTACTGTGGAGCTCCAGCTGACAATAGACTGTCAGACGGCCCTCACTTCAGGGGGGGGTTCGTGATTAAGTCATGACAAAGGCCCCGAAGTAAAGCGTCTCAGAGTTTCAACTTAGAGACATGCAGATAAGAGTTTCAGAAGTTCAAAAAAGTCAGGTGTGATGAGAAGAGAGGAAACGATTGAGGAAGACTGTGTTATGTAAAGTCCATATACCCTTGACCAAATTCCTAGAAACCCTCTGCCGTCACATCCGAGCAGCATATGCACTTGCGAGTGAGTGGATAATCCGCAGATATGCAGGATCAAGGTTAATCTGCGGTTAGAAAAATGAGATGGATTCACCGAGATCCCGTCCGCCTGTTTGGACAGAATCAGCACTTTTTGTAGCGGCACCCAAAGTCACGGCGACTTATAGTGAGGAGCCCCCCCCCCCACCCCCCCACCCCCCCCACCATGCCCCGTCTCACCCTCTCCTCTCCCCCACCTTAGATATCTGGACGTCTGCGAGGATCATCTGTCATTACGCGGGATTAATGTGTCTTTGCGTGCAGCGATCTCTTGGGATTACAAGGAGATTACTTCATATTTTTTAAAATCCGTCTCTATCTTTTCCATCCGGTATCTTTTTTTTTTGGAGGGGGGGGGGGGGATATTTTTTGACACAAATGACGTTTGAGATTCTTGAGTGTGAAACCTTTTGAGGAAATTTGGCAAATTGGCTTATTGCAGTATGTTGGGATTTGGTTCTTTCTCACAGATTGAGGTGGGTTGTTTATGCTTTAATTTTATTTTTATTTTATTAATTTATTTATTTGGTCGGGACAGTGCATGTTAATGAACATACATGGGTCTCATGCATGTAAACAAGCCACACCGGATTGTAGCCATGGCTAATTTCCATCCGTCTTCCCCCAAGCGCACTCTCTAACACACTCACATTCATCCTGGCCTATTGTACATGTTTTTAGTGGTAGGGGGAACCGGAGTACCCGGAGGACACCTACACAGACACGGGGAGAACATAAAAACTCCACACAGAAAGGCCCCGTCCCTGGTGGGAATCGAACCCAGCACCTTCTAGCTTTGAAGCACGAGCAAAACCACTGTGCTACCGTGCCGCCATTTTTTTTTTTTACCTGATTACATTCACATCTCTGGCTGAGTGCTCTTGAAAGGCAGTTATTTGTTATATGTAAATATATTTAAAAAAAATGTGTCATCAAATTAATAAAGCTACAGTCAGATTCCCGTCTTACTCATTTATGCGTTAAGGTCATGATGTTATTAACTATGCTGCTAATTTCTCTTTGATCCCCGTGGTTTCCAGAAGGGGTCAACTAACTCTAAAGCAGCACTGAGTAACTCGTGCCCCTAGAGGCCATAAGCGCAACTGCAGGTGTCGTAGCATGTTGCGGTTTTATACTCATTAATTGTCTTTGAGAGTAAGTACTACGCTGACAGAAAAGACAAAGGGAGAGAGGGATATTGTACATCCAAATACACAATGGAGATCATTTCTTTTCACTCAAGCTTGGCTGTAAATACTGTTTAAGTGGTGCTAGCCTGCAGTTAGCTTTGCCCGTTAGCTTGTTAGCTTCTTCTTTGTGATTCCATTTGTGCTCCTATCGATGAAGATGGTGCAATGCCATGAACTACCTGACAATCCGGAACAAGAGGTTAGTAAGGCAGTTCCCCACTGACTATAATGCAGCTTTGAGGCTTCGTAGCTTTTACATTTTACGCTTTACACAACTAAACATAGGGACAGAACAATGCAGGTGTTTTCAGCTGTGATCAACCCATCGACCTCATTCAGATGAAGTCAAGGCCTAGTTAGAAGTCATTAATGAAATAGTTAATAATAAAATTAACAACTTCTAATCCAAATGTTGAAACATATATTCACTTCCAACGGCCACTAAACATCATCTAAAAATGTGTTTATTATCAAGAAACATCAGACATTACGTAAATGTCATGGAATGGACATCCTTACCTTGCCATAGTAGGCACTTGCTTCACCATTCCAGACCATGCGGTGAGAAAAAGCTCTATTTACAGGTCCGTGAAGCCGTATACAACGTACATGCGCATTTGTAGGAACAAGGTCAGAAACTACCACAGTTTATGTGGTTGTCTTTGGTGCAACCTGCCCCCAAATACTAGTTTTGTGTGTTTTCTGCACAGACCACCAAAGGAATTTATGGAACAGCTTCTACGACGCCAATATGGCGGACGTCGTAACTAGGGGGATATGTCATAAACATCATAAATATCAATCCCATTAACACTTGTATTACCCCAAGAGGAACTCTGAAAAGGATTTATTGTGATAAACAAGTTACTTAGTACTGCTTTAATCCAAAATGAAAGTTAAAGAGATAACGCAGTAAAGAAGAAGCGCTTTCATATGCGCATTTTTGGTTATACACATGAAAGGTCAATGCAAAGTGCTCAGAATAGTCATCAATGATAATAAATGTCTACTTATGTCTACTCCCTCTTCCCTTGCCACTATCCTCCTGTAGCATATATAAATATAAATAATTAAGGCAACGTCTAATTCAAAGTTAATTTTCCTTTTAACGACAAAGGGCAGTCTCCAAAGAGACTCCTCTCCACTTATACTTCTATTAGGAGCTAACCCAAATTAATACATTCCAAACATGTAGCCTCCCATGCTAATATACTTAATTGGCATTTTTGATTGAATTTCTGAACTGAACTAAAGAGTTGGCAATTCATCCCTTTCAGTTTGTGCAGAAATAGATAGCCTTTTTCACCATGTGGAGTAGTCGGCTATATTAATAAAAGTAATATGATTCTCGGTTCATTTGTAAAGCTAGCCAGCCATTTAATTGCGAGCAGATGTGGATTCTTGGTAAAAGATAGTGAAGAAAAAGGATTTGTGTCATGGATTAGTTCTTAAATGTCGTTTGCGCTGGTTTAAAGTTTTGAAAAGAGGTAAGGACATAGTGCTTTCTGATCTGTCAGTGTAAAAGTTAATAGCCGAAGAGTCATAGCTCAAAGCTTTAAAAGTGTAAAGTGAAACTCAAAAAGATCAAGAAAAGATTCATAATCCTTTGCTTGGCTTTATTTTCATTTCCTCTTGGTGTGGCTATTGCTAATAATAATAATAATAATAATAATAATAATAATAATAATAATAACAATAATGATAATGCACATTGTAATGTACATTGTAGCCAGTCATTCATGCCATATGTGGCAAGCTACTATTGTAGCCTCAGCTACAACCACTTACTCACGCACTACATTCATTCTTGCCTAATGTACATGTTTTTTTGGTAGTGGAAACCTATGCAGACATGGGGAGAAAATGCAAACTGCACACAGAAATCCTCCTCTGGCCGGGGATTGAATGCGGGACCTTCTAGCTGTGATGCTCGAGCGCTAACCGGCCCGCACCATGGCGGCTTAGCGTTAGCATTGTTATTAGCATTAGGTTCATGTGTAGCGGCTTGTTATATTGCAGCTGTTGTCAATTATCCAATCACTTTCAGACAACATGTGCCAACCTCTGTGCTACAAGACATGGAAGGATCAACCCAGTAACCTTCTGGTTTTATAAAGATCTTTTTACGTTTTTTTTACATCCGCCGAAGAAACCAAGAAGTAGCTTCTCTTCCTGTCACGTTATTTCCCTATGAGTTAGTAGCGGTGACGATGTCTTGCCCAAATAAATACATAGCTCAAGATGACATGGCAGGCAGAGATACTGGTGTACTGTCACTACTAAGAATTCGCTAGAGGAAACTAGCAAGATCATCACGGTAGGAGTTTTTATCCTGAAGCCAATGGCTAGCACTAAATAAGAATTTTAATAGCAATGTTGTCATTTAATTTTTGTAGAGTTGTTTTTTGCTACTTGCTGAGATAAAAAGTCCCCCTCAATAAACACAGACATTTCTTGGAACGTAGCCAGTTATTTCCCATCAGTAACTCAGTGTCTGTAATGTTTTTTAAGCTATTCATTGATTTGTGCAAGACTAATCCTTGGGAAAAATGTGAGAGAGGAAGGACCGCGACCTCTAGAGATCACACCCGAAAGTCAAGTGTCGAGAGAGAGATTGTTGTGGACTTTCAAAGAGCGCAGGTCCAGCATGCTCCTCTAACAATCACTGGTGCTACCGAGAGAGTGACCAGCACTAAGATCCTGGGTGTGCTGAGTTGAGAAGTTGAGAAGAGCCATAGTCCCAGCCTCTGTTATGTCCAACTTCTACAGAGGGACGATAGAGAGCATCCTGACCAGCTCCATCACTGTGAGAGCAGCGGAGAAGATCTGTGGAGCCCCTCTCCCCTCTATTAAGTACTCGACCCGTCTCACCCGCAAAGCCATAAAAATCGCCAGGGACCCTTCGCACCCATCACACAGTCTCTTCAAGGTGATGCCTTCAGGGAGGAGTCTGCGGAATCTACGGGTCAGTTCCAGTCGACTGAAGAACAGTTTCATACACAAGGCCATCGGGCGGCTGAACTCCCTGCCCTCCCTTCCACCCCTCTTCCCCTTCCCCCCGCTCCACAATCAAGGATAGTGTCAAACCATTCACAAAAATCTTGAAAAATGTCAATTGCGTGCATAGAACCTATTAACTACACACTATTTGAAGTGGTTGTAGTGAACTATCTTACCAAAAAGATCTCGCTACAGCTGCCCTTCAACATTTTTTCATAATCTGAATAGAAAGGCTGCACTGAATTTCTTGAGATAATTACTATAACCTGTGTTTATTGTGAATGATGTTGTGTGTCAGCCAGAAGACTGCTCAATGTCAAGTGGGCACTCCAACCCCACAATTGCTGGAAAAAGCTCTAACCACGCGCTCCTCCTGCACAGCCAATAACGGAAAGAGGATGAATGTATGTATGAGAATAGAGATCGCCTCTTCTTGCACAGCACGAGGCCCTGATTTAGACAAAACCCCTGTTGTGAACCACACCGCCGTGTCCGCATGAAGCTACGCGCCCGCACATGAAATCGGAAGTTGGTATAACGCCCAAAGATGATGAAAGATTATAAGCGTCTGTCTGACCAGTGAGAAGCCTGTTTTAATTGAGAGAATAGCTCGCCCTGACTGGTCTAAAACCGCGGCGCGAGCTTTGATGTTGTTGCTCCCAGCTGCTAGCATCGCATTTTACATCTTCTTGTTCGGCGGTGTCCGGGTTTTGCTGGTTCGGCCACAGAGCGGGGGAGATCGATGGTGCTGCATTTTTCATGAACCTAGAGAGAGCGCGAGTGTCAGGAAAGTTGTCCGGCTCCTACCTGTTGATACAAAGTCAATACTCAGGTACAAAAAGCAGCGTTGGTTTTCAAAAGGCCAGGAAATGATGCAAGTATTTCTGCTCGGCTGGACCTGTCAGATTGCCTTTAACTATTTAATGGGGGGTTTAAATGGGGGCTCGGGATTTCTGAGTGGAATGAAAAGAGCTAAAACTGTCCATGCGACTAAGACAAATCAACAGGAGGGACTTGCATATTTACTTGGTCAGTGATCATGTTAAATCCGTATTAACCACATACTAATGTTCGCATGTTTCATTAATCCTGCATCTCTTCTGAGCCCTAAACGCCAGCCCACACTCTGGTATACGCCATGTACGTTTTTGAATGTCCAATGACGCCTTCACCAAACTCGTTCTGCTCAAACTCTCCTCACACAGCTTGCTTTCTTCTTACATTTCACAGCGACTAGGGAGATGGAGCAAGTTCCAAATTGTACACAGAGACTCTTCAAACAGCACCTGCTTGGTTATTATAGATCAACACTGAGTGAGAACGAGACCATATTTTTAATTGGATGTTTAACTTCAAGCATACGGATAGGATTATAGCCCATATGCATTGCTGAAATAGGTTGGGCGTCGTTGTTTGAAAACCCTTAAATTCACAAACTTTGGGGTTTGTTCCTGATATTACTGACCTTGCTACAACCGTGCTCCATCGTCGATGTTAGCTTGAGATAATATGGAGGGTTGTTGCTACTGTGACTATGTGATCTTGCTCACAGTACGAAGGTCCTGGGTTTCTCCGTGTGTTTCTCCCGGTGTTCCGGTTTCCCCTTCCAATAAAATCCATCCGTCGCTCGGAGCCTACCACGGACTTGCTGCAGGGGTCCACCTCGGGGATCGTAAGCCTGGAGGACATCCCTGGCCTCGATGTTTCCGCTCCCTCGCCGCCATCGTGCAGCCCAACCTGGTAAATGGTCCCATCCATGGTGTCGGCCAGGCGTCCAACTCCCGCATGTCATCCGGGCGTCTGCCTCCAGCACGGCAGCCAGTGCTTTCGTCCTGGCACCTCCTCTCGCTGTACCCCTCCTCTGTAGCGGCAGCCAATGCCTCCCGACTCCGGCACTCGTCTCCTCTATCTCTTTCCCATCTGCCTTCTCTGGCAATCCATTACTGCCTTTTCAACTGGTGCGGTAATTGAGTTAAGCAGGGGCTACACAGATCATGTGCAGGGTGAAACCAGTTACAAAAAAATATTGCGATTAAAAACATGTAAATAAAACCACACATTAAAGAAACTAACTGGTGCCATCTCACACGTATTTGACCTTGTAACCCAGTCGTCTGCCAGCTGATCTGCATCCTCCACAGCAACTCCATGTTGTTGGAGGTCGCCCGCGATGACGTCGAGCCATCGGGTGCGGGGTTTGCCTCGTGGTCGTCTCCAGCCTGCGGCCCTCGGGTCAAGCTGGAGAATGGCTCCAGTTTGGCGTCCAGTGCGACGTTGCGCAGCCAGGCAGGAAGCTCTGGGCTGGCACGTGCAGGCTCTGAGCAGTTGTACCACTAATCCATCCATTCGTCCGCCAACGCACGACCGTCAGCGCTGGAAACAACTGGTTCATCGGCTCAACGCACAGGGACGGGACGCCCCCCAACCCATCGCAGGAGCCCTAAGTAAGTAAGTGACCCAGTAGCTGTATGACTGGTCAGCATGGCTCCTTTACTTTCCTTCACAATGGTCTCTAGGACGCTCCAGGATCAATTGTTCTGGAGGTTTTCAAGTGAGAGCCTCCGTCAGTCATGAAAAGCGCCCAAACGCATAAAAAGTTGCATAATGTACCTTTAAGTTCAATAAATCTTTAGACTAACGCTATGAATATATTTGATCCATTATCCTATAAAACCATGTGATAATTAATGATTTGACAGTGAACTTAAAAATCGTTTTAAAGTTTGATTCTTCTGTAATAAATGACCTTCATACAGCAGACTAGTCCGGTGCATTTTTAACCTTCATGCCCACACACACTCATCTCCATAAATATTCCATAAAACAAAAGGCTGTATGTAAAACTAGGGAATTAAGCATTCTGCCAGATCAGTTTCTATGGGGGGGAAAAAATAATCCCACTGTACTTTGTCTTGGAAGAAGAGTAGAGACCAGCGTCACATCCTCTCTACCTGCGCTCGGATGATCATAGGCGTTTATTCGCTCAAACAAAGACCAGCCGCTTGAAGTGTGTGGCCAAACGTGGCAGGAAGCGGGAAACGCAGAGGAAAGAGCGTGTGCGCCAAGAACCATGAAAGCGTTGAAAGTGAGGCGCGCACCAAGCTATTGTGCTTTGAGCTCTTTCATATAGTTAAATCATTGTGTTGTTTTAACTCACAAGTGGATCTTACTCTTATGCGTTTGGAAAGTGAAAGGGATTTTTTTTATTTAGATGCAAATGCGGCTGTTTTTCCACATGTTCTGGTGATCAGTGGACAAACCTGCCTATATATTTATAGAAAAAACTCCGCACACAGCAGTAATACCACTGAATTTGACCTGTTTTCAGCTTCACTCTTCCAGAGAGAGCAGCTCTGATGGCCTTGGATGTGATGTTTTATTCCTCTTCTTTGGTATTGGACCTGGCAAAACCTGGTGGGTAGTGATATAAAAGGATCGGAATTTGGTTAATGCATTATCAAAGTTTCACCAACTTCTTCTGGTTTGAGAACACATTTCTAAGTTTTGTTTCTTGGCAGCAGTGCACTAAATAGAGGGTACTTTGCTTTTCAAAAAAGTTGGGTTCAAATGTTTAACGCAATCTATGGTAATCATTTGAAATGAAGCTTCTGCGCAAATTCAACCTGGAAGACCTACCAGCATTCATCACCTCATCACTCCAATCATCCAATCACAGACACTCCTCAAGCCGCACCTTGACGTCAGCCAAGCACCACTCATCCCTGCTCTAGCCACTCAGCCGTTTCCCAGCCGTGCTGCGACCCTCCTCCATCCCCTTTCCCGCCTGGCCTCTCCTCGGCTCTGCTCGACAGCAACTGGCCAACCCAGGTCTCCTCTTCTACCACCACCAGGGTCCAGGCTCCGGGAAAAATTCATCAATGCCGTGTATTTCATATCGTTCATTCAATCTTCTGTCGGGGTCTGAGCCCCAATAATGACCCATGTTCGGTAATAAAACACTGATACCACCATTCTGTCTCTGCGAGTCTTCTCAGGTTGAAATATGACTATGTATGATGAGGCTTTGTCAGCGCTGTCATTACAAGGGTTAGACTTGGACTAACTGAGCAGTACAGTTAGTGTATGGTCACCCCTGCCTCATGTTAAATCCCTAAAGAAAACTGAAGCGGTATTGCTCTCAAACCCTAACGGAAAAGAACAAAAAGCAAACGCAATATAGAGAGAAACATAAGCACATTATGCACCAAGGAGACCATTATTATTCACACACAGTACAATCCACGGGGACCCACCAGGTTGTCAGAAAGCTGAACTCTTTCATCTCCATCGACAAACTGTTGTCCACTCCAGGCTCTAGAATTTAGATGTTTGGATAATTGTAATTCCTGTACTAAAAAAACAAAAACAAAACATAAAACAGTAGAACATCTATAGCAGGGGAACTCTATTTAAGTGTTTCTCAGTATTTTTTGGATTATTTCAGCAGCCATTCACCCTACACTACACCTACACCTGGTCTATAGAGTGATTATGAAGCATCCATAGGCCCCTGACAGCCTTATATTTTCTCATTAAAGTCCACAGCGCTGCATACACTGTCATTAAAATACTACTTCATTAAGCCCTGTCATTAGTGAAGACGGCCGGTTCTGCTTCACTGATCGGGTCAATGGCACGGACCACATTATATAGACACGGCTTTATCTGATTGGATTAAACCTCGGTCCGTGCGGTTAGGACTTCTGCTATTATGACGGCAGCTATCTGTAAACAAAAGTCCTATTAGCTTGTGATGAACGACTGTGGGTTTCTCTTTTCCCTTGTGCCTCTTAATTAAGACCCTCAGCTGTGGTGAATTTAAAGAGGTAGCTAATGATATGATTTTTTTTTAAATATATTACTATTCATCAACCTTGCTTTTCGCCTTTGCGCTGGAACCGGGGCGATCCCCCACCCCCCACAAGTCCTCATCTCTCATTAGGTAATGGATAGTGATTGGTATGAAATGACTTTGACTGCGCTCTTCTGCCTTGTCCATTAGTACGTTAATCAACAGCATATGACTGCCGGTTGGCTTCAGAAATCCTCCCGCAAACAAATCGTCCTCTCTCGCTGCCGTCTTCCTTTCGGGCACAAAAAGACAATTGATCATTTGCATAATCGGGGCCAAAAGAGGGCAACGTTTTGCTCATCATCGGCGTGCGCGTGTTCAGGGGAAGCGATCGAGGCGCCGGCGTTTTGCTTTTGCACCTGCTCTTTTTGCTAAGTCACAAAGCGATGCGAGTTCAGGTGCGAGGCGCGAGGCACGTTGGTTTCACCGGCGGCAAAACACAGCTATTTGTCATTGGTGAAGCTGCAAAGACTCGGCTGTTAAAAGTGAAGAGAACAGAGTGGAGTGTTAACCTTGGTCAATTCAATTATGAGCTATTATGGTGATTATAGGGCTGATTAGCTGAAGGGTCTTTCATAAGAATGCCTTAAGGACTGTTAGAAATTACAGTGAGGAGGCACGTCTCAATAGCTGGAGTTTCTCTGTAATGATATAAACTGTATTTTGAACGGGGGGCAGAATTACAGACACGGCCAGAGTTAGCTTGACAAAATGCCCAAGTTCCAAGCAGAAAGGAGTTTGATTAACATTTCATCTTTCTGCCTTTACTGCACTAGTGCCCCCTCTCTCATCCTCCCCTGACAATGCAAGTGAGTGTGTGTTGTCTCCATGTTATGTTCACGGAGAAGGAAAACAGGATATCATTTCATTTTAACAGTGACGCAGACGTTTGACGAGCACTTAATGTAAAACTGGGCCAAAACGCAGACCATATTGACAGTGAAAGAATCACTAGCAGGGCTGCCAAATTTTCACCAAACTTTGGAGTGAGACAGTGGTCGGTCCTGAGCTGGGGGGCTTTTCATGGCG
Source organism: Gobius niger (assembly GCF_951799975.1). Taxonomy (NCBI): domain Eukaryota; kingdom Metazoa; phylum Chordata; class Actinopteri; order Gobiiformes; family Gobiidae; genus Gobius; species Gobius niger. The sequence continues at coordinate 10,948,218 of NC_136865.1, forward strand.
ATAGTGTCTTGTAATCGTACTAAATTCTAAGCCAAAAGCAAGTCTACGATCTACATGACTGAGCACATCAGGAGCTGCATATGGATCAGAGGGGGTTTGGCACCACCCCACATGGCCATCAGAACCTACTGAAAGTGTGGGAGGGTACTCTGAAGGGGGGTTTGGGGGTCCTCCCCCAAGAAATGTGTTATTTATAGCCCGGCCTACCACAACTACTAGATGCACTCATGCAGTGTTCATTTTAATGTAGTTTTAGCGCTTTGAGATGGAGCACCTTTTGAGAGAAATCATTATTATAGGGGCGACAGAAGTGCAGCTGGTAGAGCGGGTCGTCTCATGATCGGAAGGTCGGGGGTTCGAATCCCACCACCTGAAAGTGCACACTGTCGTTGTGTCCTTGGGCAAGACACATTGCCCCCAGTGTCTGCGTACATCGGTGTGTGAATGAGAGTATGATCCTTGCTGTAAAGCGCTTTGATCGCCTAATGTAAGTGGAAAAGCGCTTTATAAGTTGAGACCATTTGCAATTTTCAGTTTTAGCCACGTTGGTGTGATGTACCATGACCTTTGACCTGGGAAAGTGGAATCTACCTTGTAACCAAGCAACAGGTCATATTCCAAAATGTGTCATGACACATTCCTTCCTGCTTCATATGGAATGCTGTGTCTGTTGCTATGGTGAGTCCAGGTCATTTCTGCCCAACGGTTGGTTTAGTTCACATTGCGACGCCGTCTTAGCAAACGCTCAGCACTTTCTCACAGTTTTGATCGACTTTTACAAACATTTGTGACATTAGCAAAATGGAAAACGCCCAAGACACTTCTGACAGTGTTACAGAAGGAGCTGAAGCGTTTTCTGAAAAAGACAAACTCAAACAAAAGATCCAGGAGCTCCATGACAGAGAGCGTCAGTGGAGAGATTTGAGAATGAAAGACGTTGGTGTGAAAGTCAAGACTTTGAAAGCGCCGCACGAGAGTCTGCAGTACGTGAGGAGCTTCTCTTAAACGTGTTAAAAGAGGATAAAAGGCATCTCATCATCGAAATTGAAAGAACATCAGAAATATTAATCCCTCAGACGACGAACACACAGGGTTCAGGAGCAGAAAACGTCCAGCAAACATTTGAGCCAGCGAACAGCGCCAACATGAGCGAAGGCCACAATAACCACGCTTTGCTCACATTTGGGGATTTTCCCCCAGAACAAGAACAATTTCTGAACGATCCTTCAGTGACAGTTGTAGAAATGGTGCCACTAAGACCAAAGCATCGACAAATTAATATGTAAATATGTCAAAATTACTTAAACTCAAAACTTTACTATAACTTTTACTATTAAGTCAAATGAAAACTGTGTCTTCTAAAATATGAAGATATTCTTCTCAGGGATAAACACGTATCTCAGCTCCCGTTGGTTTCCTCCACAGGCCGGAGCACTGAGGCACCAGGCGGCCGTCCCAGGAGGAGAGCGCCCCCTACAGGAGACCAGGGCCCAGACAACGTTGAGCTGAGGAAACCGCTTAATGCAGGTGCAAGGACGATGCTGCTCGAACGACAGCGGGCCACAGAGCGAGCACCTGCAGCTGCGTCTGGAAGCCTCTGACCCCGGGGTCCCGCACGGTGGGGTGGGAGGGGCCTCTGCGGCGAGCGGACCCTACGAAAAGCTGATTAGTCGTCAGGGAGGTAAATTTGCTGCCATTGGTGTGACAGGTCGGTGGTTGTAGGACTTGAGGGCGGGGGGAGGTTTAGGACAGGATGGTGGTTACAGGAGTAGGGGGGGGGGAGGTTTAGGACAGGACGGTGGTTACAGGAGTAGGGGGGGGGAGGATTAGGACAGGATGGTGGTTACAGGAGTGGGGGGGGGGAGGTTTAGGACAGGACGGTGGTTACAGGAGTAGGGGGGGGGGGGGGGGATTAGGACAGGACGGTGGTTACAGGAGTAGGGGGGCGGTTCCCTCACATCAATGGCATAAAATTTGCTTTTACTGAGCTCAGTTTGGTAGAGATTTGATAGTCCAGGATGGGACGGCATGGGGTAAATTAGCGAGGGGTAGGACATCGCGCGAGGGGTAGGATATCGTGCGGGGCAATAGTGAGGGGTAGGAATCGCGCGGCCTTTAGCGAGGGCTAGGACATCGCGCGGCCTTTAGCGAGGGCTAGGACATCGCGCGGCCTTTAGCGAGGGCTAGGACATCGCGCGGCCTTTAGCGAGGGCTAGGACATCGCGCGGCCTTTAGCGAGGGGTAGGACATTGCGTGGCCTTTAGTGAGGGCTAGGACATCGCGAGAGAGGATGGGCGTGACATTATGGGGCGTGAGGGTACTGCGTGTAACCAGACTGGGCAGCGACAAGCTTTTCTGAGTTCAGCTCTGGGACAGATGAGTCACCAAACCCCCCCATGTGCAGGACCCGGGGCAGGGCTCCACGCAGCTGCAGTGGACCTCGTTCTGTGGCTGCTGTCGCGGGCAGCATCGCTTTGTACCTGCATTTAGGTTGTTTCTTCAGCTCAACGTTGTCTGTGCCCTGGTCTCCTGTAGGGGGCGCTCTCCTCCTGGGACGGCCACTTGTTGCCTCAGAGCTCAGGCCTGCAGAGGGAAATAAGGGGAACAGCTGGTGTGAGTTTAATCACTCCTTCCCTCTTAAACTCTGTACAGTTTGGGTAAGAGATTAAGAATGTATGACAAATGTTTAGAGGTGATCAGGAACTGTCTGTTTTTGAAGTTACAAAGATGCTTTTACTCAAGTAAAGTACTTGAACTTATTTTAATAGTAAAAGTTGTTTGGTCAAATGAAAACGGTGTCTTCTAAAATATGAAGATATTCTTCTCAGGGATAAACACACATCTCAGCTCCCGTTGGTTTCCTCCACAGGCCGGAGCACTGAGGCACCAGGCGGCCATCCCAGGAGGAGAGCGCCCCCTACAGGAGACCAGGGCCCAGACAAAGTTGAGCTGAGGAAACAGCTTAATGCAGGTGCAAGGACGATGCTGCTCGAACGACAGCGGGCCACAGAGCGAGGACCTGCAGCTGCGTCTGGAAGCCTCTGACCCCGGGGTCCCGCACGGTGGGGTGGGAGGGGCCTCTGCGGCGAGCGAACCCTACGAAAAGCTGATTAGTCGTCAGGGAGGTAAATTTGCTGCCATTGGTGTGACAGGGCCGGTGTTAGGACAGGGCGGTGGTTGTAGGACTTGAGGGCGGGGGGAGGATTAGGACAGGATGGTGGTCACAGGGGTGGGGGGGGGGAGGATTAGGACAGGACGGTGGTTACAGGAGTAGGGGGGCGGTTCTCTCACATCAATGGCATAAAATTTGCTTTTACTGAGCTCAGTTTGGTAGAGATTTGATAGTCCAGGATGGGACGGCATGGGGTAAATTAGCGAGTGGTAGGACATCGCGCGAGGGGTAGGATATCGTGCAGGGCAATAGTGAGGGGTAGGAATCGCGCGGGGCACTACCGAGGGGTAGGACATCGCGCGGCCTTTAGCGAGGGCTAGGACATCGCGAGAGAGGATAGGGCGTGACATTATGGGGCGTGAGGGTACTGTGTGTAACCGGACTGGGCAGCGACAAGCTTTTCTGAGTTCAGCTCTGGGACAGATGAGTCACCAAACCCCCCCATGTGCAGGACCCGGGGCAGGGCTCCACGCAGCTGCAGTGGACCTCGTTCTGTGGCTGCTGTCGCGGGCAGCATCGCTTTGTACCTGCATTTAGGTTGTTTCTTCAGCTCAACGTTGTCTGGGCCCTGGTCTCCTGTAGGGGGCGCTCTCCTCCTGGGACGGCCACGTGTTGCCTCAGAGCTCAGGCCTGCAGAGGGAAATAAGGGGAACAGCTGGTGTGAGTTTAATCACTCCTTCCCTCTTACCCAAACTGTACAGAGTTTAAGAACGTATGACAAATGTTTAGGGGTGATCAGGAACCGGGTCGTCTTCAGAAGTTTACCGTCATATTTTTGAAGTTACAAAGATGCTTTTACTCAAGTAATGACATAGTTTAATGAATTCTTTGGGACTGAACTTAGAATTAAACTCCTAGGATCTAATCAACAAGATGGATGACTTCCATCCTCTCCAGACTGGCACTCCTTTGTTTCTCCTTTTGCCAGAAGCAAGACCCCCACTGGGATAGCAAGGAACCCACCAAAGGTAAAAACAGGAACTGATACTAATGTTAAAACTCATTCACAAAGATGAAACTTCCTTGAGCTTTTAACATCTGCTGAAAAGCCACACTCCTCTGGATTCGGGATTGAAATGGGGGGAAGGTGGCCAGCCCTGACTCTGCTAAATCTCCAACATCTTGGCCGTGTGTTTTAGCTCAGACAAAGTTCCCCCACAGACAGTGGATTTCCATGCAAAGACTGTCCTATCACAAAGAAAGAAACAGATTTCAACTGTTTGTTTCTTTGATGACACTCATGAAACAGGTCTGAAGCTTCTGGCCTTGGACCCTCTGGACGAGACCAAAGACTCTTTACTGACAATGTGACTCATGTACATATTAACTGCCTCACTATGTGTGTCACACAAATGTTTTACTCTTTGTTGAATATTTATCAGTAATTGATGGAGTATTAATGTTGCCTTCAAAATTAGAGGTACGGCCTGATCTCGCTCTCTTATAAAACTTCTCTTTGTTGTGGTGACCATCCTCGTGGTCACGCTCGTCTACCCTCCATTTCAAACCTTGTGTTTCTCATTTATTTTTCTTTAAAAATATGTACATTTTTGAGCTCAGTATAATCGTATGCGCTCCTTTTAAGTTGACAATTTACCATTTGGAGCAAATCCTGGTAAAAAAAAATAGCTATACAAATTTAATTTTGTCTTTAATTTTGTAATTAATTAATTTATTGGTTTATTTGGTCGGGACAGTGCGTGTTAATTAACATACCTGGGTCTCGTGCATGTAAACATGCCACACTGGATTGCAGCCTTGGGCTAATTCCATCCGTTTTTAGTGGTAGGGGAAACTGTTTTTTGATCACAATTGTTAAAAGCAGTTTTTGCAACATAATAAAGCCCTGGACGGGCTCGACCAAGCGCCGGCCGCAGTAGCTTTAAAGAGCAGCTCAGCGGGCTCCACGAGAGTACCCGCGCTGGGCCTGAGCGAGTATACTGGAGAGCCTCTGGGGACCCACACAAGGAGAGAAGTGGTCAAACCAGGCGCACCTGGCTCCTCTCGGGCGCCACCAGGCTGACCACCACGGTGCCAAACCCGTCCTCCAAAACAAGTGCTGTCCACCTCCATGGCCTCCAGGTGAAAGATCGCCTCCATCCTGCGGTGGCTTGGTGTTGAGCGCAGGCTACTCCAGCTCTGACCAATGTCCCCTTTGACCTCGCCATCGCCATCCGTAACTCCGGCCAATGATTATCTCCCTACATGTTTCCTGTGGGTCTGATCTCAGTGGCCGCGTTACATTGGTTGATTTTCAACCTACCAATCAGCGAGCAGGGGAGGCGGAGCTTGTAGAAGTAGCATTTGATCGCTCTCTTCACTCACTCGGGCGCATTACATCGCCTACGTGAAATCAGATCAAATTATAAAAGGAGTTCACCCCTACCACCTGAAAATGGAGCTCAATTGTGAAGATCCAGACCCTCTGTATGAAATGAGTATGAGGTAAGACCAGGCTACCTTTGACAATTTTTATTACATTACTTTTAAAAACCCTTTGTGAATCGATCAGGCCAAACCGTATTAAAGATAATTAGACCAAAGTAACAAAGATACTCCATCAACTACTGTAATTGTCATTCACCCCATTTAAGACCTGTTATACATTAAACCTTAATAATGTTGATGCTTAAGTGTGTGTGTGACCTCAAATTTTAAATAAATATTCATATTTGCATTTAAAGTTTGGATTTCTACGTGTTATTGTGCTTTGATTTCATCAGTATAGTTAAAAGATTCAAGATTTCATTCCTTCAGATATGTGTTAATAGATTTATATAAGACTTTCTTCCTGAATGTCCATGTTACTCTGTCAAAGAACAGAGTTTGAGCGATTGTGTTCTAGGGTTTGTTAGGATCTGGTTCTTTTGTATCACGCGAGAACAGTTATTTGGATATGGCCAAAGCAGACACTGGAGATATAAGTTGTCTCAAAGAAAAGGCTTTTACTGCCATTGTTCCACAAAGAAGTAAAACCAGTTGGTGACTTCAGAGAAAGAGAAGAAGTCCAGACCTTTTATCTCCTTTTATCCCAGCCTTGCTCCTCTGTGCTGAGAGGGTGACTGTCTATCTGTGAGTCAGTAGTTTGTGTCTATGTGTTTGCAGATTATCTGTACTTTACGTTATGTTCAGAATAGTCACGTTCAAACCTCCGTACGGAGCACGGGGCTTTACCAGCCCAGTGACCGAGACGGGTCTGCGGCCAGATACACTTGCAGTGACCGCAGAGCCTGGCCTGTTCTTGGGCTTGAACTGTGCTAGCTTAGCTTAGCTTAGCACCCCTGCTAGCTTAGCTTAGCACCGCCGCTCCACTAAGCAGAGAAAAGTGGCACACAGCGTTGTACAACACAAATAATAATGTAATGCGGAAATGATCGGCAGCAAAGTCATTGCTTGAGTGGTTAAAGTACTTGCTAAACAGTTAAATGACAGCCTTAGTACTAGTTTACCTTTGCACAGACAAGAACTCAGATGAAACCTGTGGCATGGCTAGCCCAGTAGCTCCCCTCTTCCTTGTCTCTCTCCTTTCTGGGAGACTGGCCTGGACTTCACCTTTGAACTTACTGACATAAGTTAAACATTTAAAACGATCATTGTCATGTGAAGACAAACTACACTCTTACGTTACAATAACAAAATGGGCATACGACTTTTAACAGTGTAGGTTGTGTTCACGTGACATCACAACTTTCTTTGCCAAAAGTTTAAATTGAGGCGGTGGGCAACTTAACATTCTGTGCTGGTATCTATGGTAACTGTAAAACTGCAAAAACATGTAAATTATATTACTTTTATAGCAGTAGGTACAGCATTTTTGGCTAATGAGCCTGATAAACACGTGCTCAGTAACTCTGTTGAGCTTCAGAAATATTGATTGTGGTGTTGAAGAGCTTTTTTGTAGTTTCTCACACATCTGCCGGTCTATGCGAACCCGGAAGTAGAGCTGGGACGTCACCACATTACTCGGAGAATCTACATGAAACAAAAACTTTGTCAGCACGCATAATACTAAGGTCTAAATATTTTCACATAAAGGTTTTCAAAAGTGGTGGAAACATTCAAAAACACGAGCGTAAGATAGGACAGTAGAAAGGCCTTTCTGCCATAGAAAATAATATGGAATATATCTAATGCAATCACTATCAAATACTGATGGGGTACAAACATTTGTCAATCCTTTGGGGGCAGATTTCTCTCCCATACAGTTGCATTGGTCCCTGCCCTTCAACTGAGATTATGACATCTATTGACTATTGCTGGGTTTCCGGCAACATCACAGTGTTCTATTTGTGGCGTTAGACACAGAAAGATCATGGACCCAGTCAATGATATTAATGATCGTTTTTGTAATTCATATATTTTCTTTTTAGATACTAATCGTGAAAGTGTAATACAGTTAATAGGAGAAACTGGCTCCTGCCCCCATATATAATTCAAGATAAATTCAAGAGTATAAGTTGCTTACTCAAAAATAAATGATTGATTTAACTTACTCAAAACTAAACCTATGTAACTGAGAACATTTTTTAATTTTATTTAATTGGGCGATAATACACGTTTTACTTGTACGAATCAATTTTTTTGATTAACCTGAGCATTCGGGTTTACAGTGAAGAGTGACATCATCACATTTAACCTGAAAACAACCAATTGGAACTGGTCCTGTGACCCACGGCAGTTAAGAAACACAGATGTAAACCATGCTTATTATAGATGATAATTGAAAAAAAATTACTTTCATCTCCAGAACACATTTTATAATTGTTTGCAATATTTGACTTTATAAGCAGATTAGACAAAAAGAACAATTCATATCGTTGTAAATATTATTGTAAAGTCTTTACCAAACATACATTTTCAAAGTGGGACAATGTGATTACGTATTCGGATGTAATAATGGTCTATAAAACCCTAAATGGACTTGCGCCGCCCCCATTACAGGAGTTTTGATGCATGTCCTGCTTTGTGGAAGATTGTGGTGTTTCGTGTATTGTCCCCTGCTGATCTTTTAGCTGAACTAATTCACCCATTTTTACATATTCAACTAGATGTTGGTATTATTCATCATGTACAGTCTTTTTATGTCTTAGTGATGGTGTTTTTGTTGTGCGTTTGTGCCTGTTTTATGTACTATTCTATCTGTCCTGACATCAACCTGCCACGGGACTCTGGATGTTGATTAATGTGCACTGTCCCAATTGCAATAATACACATGTCATTTTCAAAGTCATAAGAAAGCCTCTGAATTAGAACGTTGAAATAAAGCATGTTAGAAAATGATATTACAACAATTCCACTAGAGACACACAACTAGTTCATTTACGCTGATTGTAAGCTACGTTGACACTACATGGTCCCCTCATCAAATATTCAACGTCTTGTCCTTAATTCTGAGGTGCATATAATGTGTGAGGAGACGATCCACCATTTGCGGCGTGCTCGATGTTGACAGGCCATGTGGCAGTGGGTGGCTTAGATTTCGTGCTCCGTGCTTTTATCACTGTCTTGTGTTGCGCGGTGCAGATCCCAGGTGCTAATCCTGATTAGCATCACGCTGCAGTGTTTCACAGGAGCTCGGAGAGGTCAGCTGTCACTCAAACACGTTCCCTCTGAGCTGGTCTCTGTGATTATTAACAAAGGCTCGGGAATCACGCCATCGCTGCTTTATATGTTTCATTTTACAACACATTGCTTAAGTGATTAAATGATTTTGTTGGTCAATTGGTGGTTGGAAAACCCTTATGAGGATTATTAATTTATCACAATATCAATGCATCCTCTCTCTACATGTTGGTTGGGACGGGGTCAAAGCAGGGACACCTTTCAATCTACTTTCAATCTTTCAATTCAGGTTTAGGGCCAGATCTTGTGACTGGCGCAGTCCATGCACAACTCTAAACGCAACATGGTGCACGCGCGATCTTGCATGTGGTGCAGGTTTTGCGCTAAAGGCTGCGCCACTAGGGAGAGGGCGTTATTTAAAAAAAAGAGGCCGACTGAGGCGTGGTTTATTACAAGCAGCACAATTGAAAACCAAAACGAAATTGCCTTGAAAAGTCTGTTTGAGCGTCGGTTACGCACAGGCTTACTTTGATACTGTAGATCAACGCGCACACCCCTAACACCAAAACAACAACAGTTTTCCACAAATAAACCACACATGCCTTCAGTGATTCATAGAGCCCCAAGACACGATACCATCCATGAGTTTCATTATTATTGATTTTTTTTAACCTTTTTGACACAAAAATCCAATTTGCATAATAATTTGGAACGCAGTGTATGAACCACAAGATCTGGCCCTATGTCTTCGTTATTTGATTACAATGTTCTTTAGTTTTCATCTAGTTTTAGTTACCAAAAATGGATCAACGGGATCATTCAACGTTGGAAGCTTGCTCTTCAGTTCCTTCTTTTAATTTTTATTCCCTTTATATGTGTCAGCAAAATATCTGGAGCTTCAGCTTCAGATATAGTTTTTAGTCATCACTGTGGAGAACTAACTTCAACCAAAAGTTAGCGTTCACGTGACATCACAACATTCTCAAGAGCCTATTCACTTTATTCCGGAGGCTCGCGTGGGCGCCGCCCTGAATTGTGCCCACCCCTTTTCTCCCATGTGTTAACATGGGACTGGAGAAGTCCAGATAAAATCAGTCACTACATGAAAACAAAGCCGTTTTCAGGCCGCACAGAAAAACGGTGCAGTGTTGACATGTTGGTGCAAATGAACATTGGACATTTTACACAAATCAATCGACTAAACATCAGATTTGAGAAGTGAACTTTTTCCCTCGTTCTCTGTTAAAATGAAAGGGCTTCGTGCTCGACCGGAAGTGTCAGGACAACAGAAGTGCCGAGACAAAGCAAAAAGAGTCAAAAGTGGGCGGGGCGGAATAAGGTGAATAGTTTAAAATTGAGGTGGAGGGCAACTGACGGTAACTATGGAAACTGTGGTAACTGACAAAATAAATATTTTTATGACTCCACATGAAACAAAAAAATGTCTCAAAGTTCATTGTCTCCTCTGTCAGCACTAATGTCCAATTATTCTCTCAGAAAAAACATCAAAAAGTGGTGACAATATGCGAAAACATGACTGTGATGTTGTCCAATAGAAAGGACTTTCAGACATAAAAAAAATATCACAGGTTTGTGAATCCAATCACGATTAAATACTGACATTTATCAACTTTCGTTTTGGAGATTTCTTACAAAAACTGTATTTCTCCCATAGAGTTGTATTGGCCCTGCCCTCCACCTGACATTATGGCATCATCACATTCTAAATCGTGAACGCCACCTATTGCATCCACGATGAACTTATGGCCAGATGAGAGTGTGGATCGATCTGTAAAACAAAACCAGTCTGATTTTCTGTGTAGCCTACCTCAAATGTTCACTATGTATTGGAAAAATCATTTAACGAAACGCACCAGAAACAGTCTAATACCTGTTTCTGCGTGAGTTCATGTTTAGTCATGATGTATAGCTTCATCTCTTTGTCATCTCCCCATCGTAATACTGATCATGCCAGATGACTGCTTCCACGTAAATGGTCCGACACGAGAACAGAACGCAGCGTAGAAGAGGTCGCGTGTGTTCATTAAGTACCTACACGCGAGTCCCTCTGAAGCATGTTCTTGCAAATAGGCTCTGACCTAACCAGGAGCACTTGTTAGCCACCGTCATTTTCTTGTGAGGAAAATGTGAAAAATCAGCCTTCTCCATCTCTGTCAGAAAACGTGGCGTCTAATAGAACGGATAAGGTCAACAGCAAAATGTCAAACATGTTTACCCTCCAATGGCCGACGGATTGGCCGTACTCATCAGAACCGAACGCCAGACACTCACCGGCTCAATCCTGGCTCCTAACCCACGCTCATTGTGTGAAAACAAAACAAAGGAGGGAGAAGGCATTCGCTGACATCCTTTCAAGCTAAACGCTATACAAGGAGCTGACGGACAGTAAAGGTCATTTTACTGTGAATAATGGCTGCTCCAACCATTTTAATAAGTTCTGTGTTAGTTGCAGGTTGTTTGTAGATACTGTGCTCAGGGACTGGGCTGTTCGTTTCAACTGGTTCAGTGTCAAATCGTAACAGAGGTTCTGCAGAGTATCTGAAATGGTGCGGACGTGCACCTGTTCTAGTTATTACGAGTCAACCACCAGCAACAGTCAGGGGAGACTTTTGATCTTTTTTTTCAGGCAATATATGGTTAATATATTATATATACCCAGTGGTGTGCCAGCAGGGCCTTCTGTGATAGCCCTGGCCAAATTAAGAATAAAAAAAAGTGTAAAATGTCTTAGTAAATTTGATTTGTAATTGATTTGTATAATGTACAGTTGAATCGTTTATATTGGTATTGTTGAGGTGTAACTGTACTTTAAAAGTGTGTTCTCTTGAAAAGTCCTTTGGTCTGCTTATTTGGTCCGGACCAAAAGCTGACTTTTTGTTTTGTTTGGTGCGGTTCACATTCAGACAGTACTTTTTTCAAGTGAACTATATTTTGTAAACCCATACACGTGCACGATCGATGCTCACATTGAACAGCAATGACCACAACAAATGAAATAAAAATGAACATTTGATGCATACTATGATAATAAAAGAAACGTAAGAGACTAAACCACTTACCATGAATCTCAACTTCACCGGAGTAGCTGGAGGAAGAGGTGGTTTGTGCAGACAAAGGGTCGTTTGCTGAGCTGTTTGTTTCTATTATGTCCACGGGACAAACTGTTGGTCTTGTTCCTCACTCTTCTGTTCAGGAGACCGCTCCATCATTTTCTCTTTTTGTGTGTCTTTTCCAGCTGTTGGGTTGGTGCGCATCTGCCCAGATATCTAGGAGCCACGGTGTCTCCTCGTGGCTCCAGGTCTCATTGTTTGGAGCATCCATCCAGTATTAGCGTTCGCGTTGAAGCGAACCGCACCAGAGTCCGTTTGGAAGTGGACCGAGACCCACTTTTTCAGGTGGTCTCGGTCTGCTGCCAAACGGACTGGTTCTTTGAGCCGTACCAGGATTCGTTTGTTGTATTCGCACCTGCATAATAGGTCCGGACCAGCGTTTGAAACGAACCCTGCAGGTCTGAATACACTCAGGTGAACTGCTCCGCCATAGGGCCTGCTGTACAGATCCAGCTGCCCGTGTGCTGTCAGGCCACACACATGATTGGCAGCCAGCGTGATTGACAGAATGATCTGACTGTACCCCATTTATATGTCATTAAAAAAATCAGAGAAAGCAGATGAGCGACGTGAAGGTTCAACAGCATCAGAATGAAAGCTCTCAGCCTTCCGGGTACTTAAGATGTTCACAAGCCAATTCTAAAAACAGCTTGCAGTTCAGTTCTACACTACAGAAGAGGCTGTACTACAAGAGGCTACTTTAACTTGCTGAGTCATGTTTTTTGCAAGTGACCATGCTCGTTTTTGCTCCATCTTCCGTTTGCATAAAACAAATCCAATACCCACGGTGTATTTACACCTGTGTGATAGCGCACACTATACAGTAGCTACTTCCCTCATTTTCGCCCACTGCCCTGGAGAACAAAACACAATCTCAGCCTTTGCCCTCCAAGGCGGCGCACCTAAGTGTGATAGATTCTCCAGTTCGCCACCAGTAAAACGGGGAGTACATCATGTGAGAAGGTTCAGGAAAGTATTTACTGTCCCGCTGCTGTGTGCATGGCAATCATGAGGGCCAGTTTGCCGCGTAACAACGTTTGAAAGATAAAGATTCATGGCAGAGGTGAACTTAAATTCCCCTGGCCGTAACTCGCTTCTTTGTGACGTGTATAACAAAGGGTGGAAGAAAAAAAAAAAACTGCCATAGACGCTCCTGGACCATTTATTATTCCCTTCAAGAGCCAAACTGTTGGAGATCAATAGAACAGGAGCTGGGAAGGGGCTCGGGGTGCAATGTGTCATCAGTTTAATGAAATATAGATTTGGGACTATTAAATAGCTTGCTAAAAAAAAAAAATTGCCTACTTTTTCACTTGCTAAAAAAAGCCATCCATTTTAAACGCTCGAGAAATCGATATCGGCCAGTGACCACTATGTACCTTTGGAATATGGGCACAGTTGCAATGAACAGCAGCTAATAAATCAAAGGTAAGGGCCAGCTATAGCACATCTTTTATGGTCGTTGCGTCAATATCAAGCTTGAGGCTGTGGGCAGAGACTCCGGACCAGGCTTTCATCTGGAAGGAGCAACCAAGACACGCAAACAAGAAAGCAAAAGCGTGACCTTGGATGCCTCTTCGTCTTTGCAAGTGGGTTTGGCTTCATGAAAAAATACAGAAAAGACTGCACACAGACACTACTGGGTTCTAACGTCTGTCTTCCAGTTATAAGAAGACCACTGTAGCACCTGAACCACTATCATTCTTCATATTAATGGTGCTCAGCCATGTGCACAGTGCCCTGCGTGATTTCCACCTGGACAGTAGCATCGGCGTTGTCCTTCCTCTCCCCTATCTTTCACGATTAGCAGGATCCCACACAAATCAAGAGATAGCTTAAGATTTCCTAAAGGACAGCGAGTAAAAGTAAGGATGTTACTGGAGCAGGTTAAGAAACAAAAAAAAGAATAGGCCTGTAAGTATGATTTAAATGTTATTGAGTCGTTTGCGGCCCTGTCCATACAAAATCAAGCTGAGGACCAAATGCAAAGATATTTTATCAATTCAGTGATACATTCCTTTGAGCCTGGAGTTTTGTGGGTCTGTAAACAAACATTTTCCAAACTAGCTCCCAGAGTGGAAAGATCTCAAAAGGGCATTTACATGGCGCCGTTGCTACGACGTCTCAGCAACTTTTACTAAAACAATGACATCACAGAGTGGAGTCTGTTATCCATAATCTACTGACCTTATAATGAGCTTTACTCATGGATCTATGATGGTTTTACTCCGCTCCTCTTTGCTCCACTGCAGTCCACGAGCCACAGGTGACAAGTAGAAAAACACAGTCACAGTCTGTGTTTTTGGACTGACAGTCAAAGGTTCTTCTGCTTTAGTCCCGTTACGCCTGAAGGATAAACTCTCCTCCTCATCTCTTCTGTAGATCGGAAATCCTTGAATCAGATTCATTTTCACTGGTAACATTCCACAAAAGTTTACTGTGCATGTGCCCTCTACATCTTGTTCTCTTACCTGTGTTAGCGTCACAGCGCCTCACACAGGCGTGGAAGATGAATTGCACCGTTTTCACAGACCTGAGTCGACCCATGTGAGTCAACACATTTACGAAGCTGGCTTCGTGCTACAAACAAAGTTTCTGAAAACATAAGTGTTTTGTCTTGTCGTGTGGGTGTATGTTACAAATTATTTATACTAGCCTTTAGCTCGAAAGATAAAAGTTCCTACCTTACGACCCCTGGTGCTTCCTTTGGGGCAGGATCCACCGTGAACATGATGTTTGTAACATGTTGCGTGACTGTCCATCAGTGACTCGTTGTCCTTTACCACATCTTGCTCTATCTCTTCATTTGTGTGGGACCCTGCTAATCGTGAGGGTAAAAAGTAGGGGAGAGGAAGGACAGCGCCAATGTTATTGTCTCGGAAGAAATCATGTGGGGACACTGTGCATATAGCCCACTGACCATTCCAACCAGCAGCAAGGTGTACAGTATGCAGCTTTTGAACCTGGAGTCGAACCGCCAATTATTTTGGTTAGTGGATGAATGCTCTCACCACTGAGCCAGGGTTTCCCCTTAGCACCAGGTGTTTAAAAACTTTCTCCCATTGTGATACACCAACCAGGCCAAGCCTCCACTCTCATTTTCTCAAGGTGGTATCGGTGACAAACATTAGCCAACTTCAAAAGTCCCCCATTCCACCGTTGTCTGCCTCAGCTGAAAACATTGCCTTTTTTTCCTCATTGCCAACAATTGCAGTGCACGAGAAAGAATCTATCCACGTCACCACGGGTGGGGACAGCATCCAATTACACTGAGCAACATTTAAGTGGCATAAATATCAACACCTGGGGATGCGTGAGGATTCTCCCTTTTCCTGCCATTTTAAAAACACCACACAAAACTACCCGAACTTGGCGTCACGTTGAGACTTTGGATAGATCTTTTTCTGATTACCATAACACACCTAATTACTCATCATTGGGACGCACCATTGTGGGAGGCAATTTCAGCGCTGTTGTGCACTTAATTCACCGGTTGTCAATCAATGGGCTGCGGTTCATTGGGGTCAAGCGCAACCTATTCATCACAAGCTTTTAACCATGGGGGATTGACATAAATGGACTGGGGAAGATGGCCTCCACGGGGGAAAAAAAAAACAAGCGTGGTAAACACACTGTTTGGTATCGGGAAAAATGCTTCAATAGCTTCAATAGCTCGGCTGGGCGTATGTTTTCATGCTAATCGCAGCGGCATGTTAAGTACGCTTTTTGTAAAGGGTTGATTATGTTCAAATGTCCTCCCGTGGAAAAAAAACAAACATCTTGAATAGTGCTTTGTTTCATTCATGCATATGTGTTTGGGTAACCTCGTCTGTCGTCTTCTCAGTAGTTCACACAACACAACATTCCACCAGCTGATATCAAAATCTGGTATTTTTCTTCTCAATTTCCATGTTCAAGTTATAAATCATGGATCCATTGGAAAGGATGTGGTACCATCCTCTCGGACTTCAAATCATAACAACGCCGCTCAAGAAGTGACTTCCTATTTCTATTATTTTCTATATTTTCTTAGTATGTTTATTTTGTGTTTTTACTATTAACATGCTACGTGTTTTTATTGATGTTGATAATGTTCTGTAGCACTTTGAGATGTGTTTTTCATGTGTAAAGTGCAATACAAATAAAATGTATTCAAAAAAATGTATTTCCTGTTTCGATCCAGCACACCAAAATAAAAGCACCATCTTATTCATTAGTTCAGAAGTTCATCAGTTCAACTTTCTTTCCCCCTTAACTATTAACAGACAAAACACTTAAAATGTGTGTATTGAATTATATTCTTCTAATGTTGCAAGTACCTGCTGAACTAATCAATGAGACGAGCTGTGTGCTTTTATTTTGGCGTGCTGGATCGAAACAAGAAGTCCCTTCTTGGGCAGTGTTGTTTTGATTTGAAGTTATGCACAGAGTCAATTCATAGAGTGTAATACGTTTGTTAAGTGTGAAGTCACGACTTCCACTTCCGGGTACAAGCAGACTCTTAAAAACAAGCATCAATATTTCTGAAACTCAACTGAGAGTTACTGAACCTACTTATTTCTCAGAGTGATTAGCCATACCGCCTTTGCAATGCCCAATCCCGTCCTAGACCTTGGAAGCTAACCAGGGAAGGGCCTGGTCGGTACTTGGATGGGAGACCGTTTGGGAACACCAGGAAGCCTAGCGAATGTAGTGAGTGAGTGAGTGGTTGGTGGTGGTCGGAGGGGCCGATAGCACAGACTGGTTGCCTCGCTTCTGTCAGTCTACCCCAGGGCAGCTGTGGCTACAATAGTAGCTTACCACCACCGAGTATGGAGTGAACGAATAGTGCAATGTAAAGTGTCTTTGAGTGTCCAGAAAAGTGCTATTATTATTATTATTATTATTATTAAAAATGCTGCACCTACTGCTAAAAAAGTTATATTTACTAAAGTCACTCCTTCCGGGGTTAGCATAGCTGCTGCGCCGTTAGCGTTCATCTCAGCTAGCCCGGATGTACAGGGTAAATATTACTTTCATAGCAGTAGGTACAGCATTTTTGGCTAATGGGCCTGATAAATAAGCATGTTCAGTAACTCTCCGTTGAGTTTCAGAAATATTGATTGTGGTATTAAAAAGTTTTTAATAGTAGTTTCTCGCACATCTCGGGACCCGGAGGTAGAGCTGTGTGTGTAGCGCAGCAAGGGTTGTCATGGCGACATGTAAACAAGCAGCAACCTCCCTCTCTCGTGGTACAGCTGCGTTTTTTAGCCTTTTTCTGCGAACTGCATTTGTGGTTCCTGTGTTCCACATTGCTTTACTGGATGCTTTTGTACATCTTTGCCGTGTCTTGGGGGCTACATTGACCTGTTTATGCTAGAAGAAAGATGTACCAATACCCAGCTATCAAAAGGCCTGAATTATGCTTATTATTGGACCATGAAAAAAAAAAGAATAACTCGTCGCAAGTAGTGTTTACATACTTGACAACGCTCAAAGTGTCGGCAGCAATGTGTGATGTGTTTGTTCTTCGCTGTCAGGACGGGAAAAGCTTTTGTATCGAGTGGTCCTCCTGTTAAAAGAGCCCCCTGTCTGCCCGTGTCGAGCTAATGGACATTTCCAAGACAACCTAAGTGACCCTCCAAACGTGTGGGAGACTCAAAGTGGAATAAATTGTTCCGTAAAAGCCACGGAGGATGTTTCATTTTTTTTTGCCGGAAAATGTATCTCTCGCCCTAACTGGTGTTTTCTTCCCGTCAAATGTTGGCAGACAAAAAAACACGGTCAGTGGATTGTTTCAGTGCTTTTAGACGCGCTAACCGACAGAGGAAGATAAAAAGAGATGGTTTTGAATTGTAATTGCAGTGGTAATCTGTTATAAAAACGTTGCTCCACTAGAAGAGACCAGTTTGTCGATGGGGTGCATTTGGTCTTGCAGGCATCAAAGCTGTCTTAAGCCATGACCTACATTGAATTGTACAATATTGCCATTTTCTACTGCACCTTTCCACTTTGGTGCAAGCTAAACCGGCTCTCATCAGCTTTATTACTGTGGAGCTTATGAGCTATGAAAACCCTGACAATCTCTCCACTGAATGCGAACTATTGACATGAATATGAGCATTCCAACAGTAGAAGCCCTACTTAATGCTTATGTTCATGAGTCTCATCTCCTGAGGATAAAAACTTGTGCAGTTTTGCGAGAGACAATACTTCAGGGACGCTCATATTGCAATTGTTTCTTTTTATCCAGAGATGGCAGGGGAAAAGATTCTGTACAGGTATCTCAATGCAGTCCTTGATGTAACCGACGGTTGTAAAGTAAAATTGCTCAAAAGATTCAACTGGCCTTATGTTAAAAAAAATAATAATCAAGCTGGATGGAGAGTACGTCCGAACGCCTCACTCTGGATTTTGTGTTCTCATCCGATCTCCCAAATCTCATCTTACTTCGAAATCGGGACTCATTTCTGCCATTAAATGAACACATTTTGCTTTTCATCCCGTTTCCATTACTCACGGTGCAATAGTATTAAGCTTCCTTTGGCAACCGTCCAACTTAAAAAAAAGAAATGTCTTGGCTTGGACCAGGATCTCGTTTCCATTTTGCAACAAATCTTCAAGCCATGGAGTGAAACGATCTGGAAATGGCCTTTGCTCTGAATAAGTGATGAAGAGACTGTCAGTCGTGATAATGTCTCTGTTCTAAATGCGGTGGCACCATGTGACAGTGGACTACAGCGTTTATATTTTGAAAGTCATGTAAGCGCTGTAGTTGGGGTGGACTCTTGTGGCGTTTGTGTGCTGTGCTGCTTTGAAGGTACAGGTTCGAGACTGTCAGAAAGCGACACAAGTGGTCGTTTGTCTTCTCCCTGAATTACGACCATACAAGACGTTTGCTAAAACAGCGCCCCCAAGCTCCCATTGAGGGTATGTACATTAAATTTAACCCAATTCAGAAACGACTATTTTACATAGTGTTTTTTGACCCCTTGCGATGACGATTCCAAAACTCAAACGTAAAGAAATAAATCACAAACTTTATATATTTAGCCACAATTGCAATAAGTGAAGCAGTCCCAGATCTTCAGCCCTGCCACACCTGTGGAGAAACTGAACGTCCAGCTGTGCCAAAGCCTCTCCAATCGCGCTCTGCGCATTTACGCATCACACCTCCCCAACCGCAGCAGCGGCCACAATTCACCACTCTCATAATGTATTATATTACATGGGTGAGCTAGGTTATCACCATTTTACTCACAACAACAGCGATACCAAAGCACAACTTACCATTGATGTCTTGGTGAGTCCTTCTTCTCCTCCATATGCGTCACTGCCAACTCCATATCTCTCCTGTCACTTCCATCGCTGTCCTCAAACGGCCTCGTGTCTCAGACTCCGTGTCACCCGTACGTCCGGTTGTTCGGTGACCGCTGCGAGCCTCGGATCCGCACCGGATTCCAGTGCTTATGATGCGGGGAAGCACCTCTCGTCACCCCGGCAAAGTCGGGCCTCGGCTCCGCTGCTGTTCTCCACAAAGTCATGCGTCTCTTTCTGAGTTCCTCTGGAGAACGTGCAGCCAAATGTCCTGATGAAACTGATGTGGTTCATTTCTCCGCAGTTTTGTCATTTAAGGATAAAATATATAAAGCATTACAGCTGTGTTCAGCTCGCGGGTTTTTGAACTAGATTTGACGAACACTCGCTCTGTCCAATGAAAACACGTGAATCAGCTCGAGGGCGTTTGGGCAGGTGAGCCTGCGCCTCTGATTGGCTGAAGGGTCAGCTACGTCATATCCAGTAGTATTTGTTAATAATTTTCATCATTATATTATAAACAATCTGAAATAAACTGCTGTAGAGTAATAGCAGTGCACGCTTGGAGAGGCTTTGGCACAGCTGGACGTTCAGTTCCTCCACAGGTCTGGCAGAGCTGAAGATCTGGGCCTGCTCTTTGCCTTCACTTATTGCAATTGTGGCAAATTTTGCAAGTTTGTGATTTATTTCTTTGCGTTTGAGTTTTGGAATCGTCATCGCAAGTGGTCAAAAACACTACGTAAAATAAAGTTGTTTCTGAATCGGGTTAAATATAATGTACATACCCTCAATGGGAGCTTGGGGGCGCTGTTAGTAAACGTCTTATATGGTCGTAATTCAGGGATAAGACAAACGACCACTTGTGTCGTATGGATATGGATGGAGGACTTGACAGGTTCACATATTACTATACTTACTATACTGGAAAATGGTGCGAAAATGTATTGCACTAAAGAGTTTCTGTCGTTTCCATCCTGTCTATTCCTATATATACTCCACCCTTTTCACTGTCTTCCTCTTTTCAGCCATTGCACATGGTAAACAGGTGTACTCCACGAATGACGACTTGAAAACAAAAAGGTGATTTCCAGGTTAAGTTTAGTGAAAAGTAAATACTTGAAATAACTTGAAAGACTTAATGGATGCATATGTATTTCTCCATAAAAGATCCACCACCAATCTCTTAACCTCCATCGCTCACAGGAGCCCATACAGACGCATGTTTACTCAAGGTGCTGCGAATGCCTCACGGAGTGTTGATAACCTTTGGGCTTATTATCCCAATTAGAGCGCACAGCTGGAGGAGGGCATTAATTCACCCGCACGCCATTTTGTTTGTTTGTTTATATACCTCCGTGTGCACACTGGAATGAGGTAAACAGAGCTGCGATCACAACCGGGGGCTTTGTTTTAGCTCACAACCTGATGGAGCTATTGTACGTGTGAAGGCTAATGAAAGGCTGTAGGCTAAGTGGCATTTTAGGGACCGGGAGGTCGGACCAATCCACTGACAGTACTGAGAGAAAGACAGATATTTGAAACCTATTACTAACTGTAATTCTGCCAAAAAATATGCTATGTTTTTTTTTACCTATATTTGCCCACATTTATTATTGTTTGCATTATTACTTATTGATTGATGTGCGTATTCTCTTCGGTCCATAATTACACATTATTCAGTTAAAGTTACAAATACATTTTCTTGCAGAACTCAGTGGCACAAAATGTTTCCTAGATGCATGGCCACCCAACAAAGGACCCATTCGTCATTCGCCCCTCTCGCCGTCCTGTCCTATAAAGAAAACAATACCAGTCTGTCACCAACAGCAGACGGTACATTTTCTCTTTCGCGCCTACATCTGAAAGAGGAAATGTAGCTTTCCCTATTCTCGGCGGCCATAATGCGGTCTTCCTGTGAACCCATGTAATTCCCTTCCCGGCGGACCCACAGTGTTCCACATGAGCTGGCCCTCTAATAACCAGGCCGGGCCTCCCAGTGAAAAATCCATTACGCTCCAGTCATGCATAGTTGATTGAACATCTCGTGTGGTGGTCTGCTAAGGAGCGCCCTGAGTGTGAGAGTACGGCATTAATCAGAGACAAAATGTTTTTACGGTTATGGGCCGCCCCGCCATCTTTAGGGGACTCTCTGCCACATTTGTGGCATTAGCCGCGGCCTGATTGAAGGCCACAGATTGTCAAGCTGTGACTGGCATGTAAACAGTGGGGGACGGTGTTTACAGCTGACACCACCTGTCTTAAAGGAACAGGCCACCGTTATTCCATACTGAGATATGTTCTTACCTGAGCTTAGACGAGTTTATACATACCTGTCTGGTCCTTGTGCGTGCCCGTGGAAGAGCGTGGTAGCTTCTAACTTCACCCCGTTTGGAGCTATAGGAATATACAGGGAGAGGCCAAATGCTAACAACATCTGTGGTCGTTTTGCGTGACTGAGCGCACACACAAAGACCAGACAGATACATATCAACTCGTCTAAGCTCAGGTAAGAACATATCTCAGTATGGAAAAACGGTGGCCTGTTCCTTTAAAGCAGGGGCAACATCAGGACCTGAAGATGATTTTCAGAAACATTATTACAAAATTCCGAGCTCAAATATCTGGTAAAATACAAATGTGGAAAGTGGTGTTTTACTTAGGGCTATAAGTGAGAGGTTTGGCCCTTGGTATTGGTACGACGAAGAATATCAGCCCTCCACCAAGCACACTTGCCTAGCCCTGTCTTAAAGCAGTACTAAGTAACTCTTCCCCCTAGAGGCCATAAGCACAACTGCAGGTGTAGTAGCAAGTTACGATTTTTTTATTTATTAATTGTCTTGGAGAGTAAATACTACGCTGACAGGAAAGGCGAAGGGAGAGAGGGTTACTGTGCAACCAATTATACAATTGAAATTTTTTTTTCACTCCAACTTGGCTGTAAATACTGTTTAAAGTGACGTTAGCCCGCAGTTAACTTTGCCCGTTAGCATGTTAGCTTCTTCTTCGTGATTACATTAGTGTGTATTGCTTTCTCCGCACCGGGGGCAGTCAAGTTGCAAACATGGTTTTCTGGCCAGAGACACCAGGGGGAGATGAAAGACCCTCCAATCATCCCATAAACACAGGGACTACGGAAAGGATTTATTAAGGTAAATAAGTTACTTAGTACTGCTTTAAAGGGGATGTTAATATGCATAACCTTTTTGGGAGCCTATTTAACTATGCCACTCACAAAACGGCAAGACGTTTACTGTGGCCATCTCCTATTCCCTGATATTTATTGCATTATGTCATGTGACAATGGCAATAATTAAGTTTTTCAACCCATTTGGAGTTTTCTGCACTCAACCTGCATTTCTTATGGTGTTATTAATTTGTTAGCATGCTGTTTGCTAAAAATCAAAGCTTGTGTTTTGTTTAAAATATGGATGTTCCCTCGAGGTGCTTTGGAATGTAGTCCTTATTCATCAAGTGTATTTCCCATACGTGCTGATTGTTTCCAATAATAAAACGTGGGTTGCCAATGAAGGGGGAACGTTTGCAAGCCACAATTATGCACGGCGTACCTGTAGGTATAATTTGTTGTCCTCGCTCAACCCATCCTTCAATGTCCTCTTTCCTTTCTGTACTGCTTACAGTCACCGTGCCGCCATGTTTACTTGGATGTAACTTTGATAAATGTGACCTGCGTTGACCACAAAGGCACCAGATACGGCATGCAATGGATTTAAAGGCGACCCCCAAGATGTTTGGTTCATTAGGTTCATTGTCAATTCTCCCAAAGTAAAGCACATGCAAAGGATTGGGATCGTAATTGTTAACAGCTTTGTTAGCTCGAATTGTTAATGGCTCTGTTAGTCCCATCTTAACAATAGGCAACAGGGTATTATCAAACTGTATGCACAACAATAGGAGCAGAAGGGTAGAGTTCAGCTCCCCAACTGCTCTTCCACCGCGTTCCCATTTCCTCTTACAAAATATCAACTTTCCAAATATAACTTGCTCTCCTACTTACTGTCACAACTTTATTCTCTTTTTTGCCACTTGTTAGAAAAGCACCAATTTGCATTCTTTTTTTTCTTTTTGGCAACATTTCAAAAATACTCCCCCACTTCTCCTCTTCCCACTATCACCGTCACCGCTAATGACCTCCTAGCGTAGAAACACACATCTCTCTGCACACTGTGCTAAATTGCCGCTCGTAACAGTCCAAAGGGAGCATCCACTCTCGGGGTACAGCCTGCAGCTAGCACCACTAAATTTCCCTCTTGACAATTGCGCTCCCCCCAGAAGAGAAAGATCCTCTATCCCGCCATGACGGGAAGCTTGTGTTGTTGCCAAAGCAAAGAGCGCACTCAAGAGCACCCTGGTTTCTCCTCCACCTCCTTCTATTCAGAGCTATCCCGTCCGCCCTGCTCCATTAGTTCAGACAGCGCATGTATGGCACGGGCAAGGGCGTCACTATCTTTTTGCATTGTGTGTGCGTATGTTGAGTATGGCGCCAAGCAAGCCACGCAGTCAAGCATGAAATCACCTCCTCAGCTCTAAAGGGCTAACATGGATTTTAATGATGGGGCCCTATCTATTTTATATGGCCAATGACTCCCATCTGTATGAGGAATATTTAACAATAGGAACAGGCGGGGGGTGTGGTAAGCAAGATGGCGTCAGTGCATCTTCATGTTGAAAGGTCATGTGATACGCGGCGCAATATAGATTCTTTGGAAGGGCGAAAGGGTTAATGTTGACAGCGCATAAACAAGCAGCAACTCCCTTCGCCTTGGTACAGCTGCGTTTTTTGCCTTTTTCTGCGGACTGCATTTGTGGTGTCTGTGTTCCACACTGTTTTACTGGATGCTTTTGTACGTCTTTGCTGTGTTTTTGTGGAGTTCGACTTTGTTCTTTTATACTGCAGAGAGTCAATAATAGTCCTGAAGAAAGCAGCTTTTTAAAAGTAAACAGCTAGCTTATGAGCTAAAGGCATTTGGCACCTTTAAATTTCTTCTTCTGAAACAGTGAAGAGGCACCAGGAGCCCCCCACACCTGCAGCTCAGTGGAGGCGTCACAAGAGGCGCTACAGGAAACAGGGAAGGGACAAAGGAGACGATGGTGAAAGGACGTTGTGGAGCGGAGGGAGCAGCGCAGGAGGAGGTGGAGGAACTGACCAGTGCAGGACACCACGCTCTGAAACAGGGGGCGGTGCACCGTTTCATAGGAGCGCTGAAGGCAGCCAACCAGGTTTCCTCCAAGTGCTGCGGTTTCTCCTACCTCCAAAAACATGCTGTTCAGGTTGGTCCACAGTGGCGGCACGGCTCAGTCGCAGCGGCTCAGGACTAACACCTGAACACAATAAAGCACTAACTTTATTGGATACGTGTTGCGCAGAGGAAATGTTGAGACCCCAAACTCCACAGTAGGTATTGTCAGTGTTATGTATTGATCTAACCAAATAATTCTGTAGTAGTACGCACTACTTTGTGTCTCGTTAGAACATTGCGCTCCGCACTCTTTAATGTGTGCTAAGTCAGCGGACTGAGTTGAGATTTAAAAATGTGGCACTTGTTCTATAAAGAAGCATGTTGAAGTTACTGCGAGTCTGTACTTTTTACAAGGTTATGTAAGCGAAGAAACATAACAAAACTGGCGACGAGTCTTAAGAAGAACCCGAGAAGTACATCGGATGAGCAAAGCCGGTGTATAGTTTTGACTGGACTTGGTTTTGTGGACGTAAATGTCTGCTCACCCCGCAGTTTTGCCGTAAACAAGCTAGCCGGAGGTGAGGACGTGTGTTTATCAAGACCAAGGTAAAAGTGATCGGACGCCAATAAGCGAAAAATGGCTGGAATATTGGGACATATGGACAGTTTTGACAGTTCGGTGGAGGACTGGACGATATATGTGGAAAGAGTTGAGCAGTACTGCCTAGCAAACGAGATAAAGGACGAGAGAAAAGTTGCAGTCCTATTGAGTGTTATGGGCGCCAAAACGTACAACCTACTCCGCAGCCTTGTTGCTCCAACTAAACCGGCAGACAAAACTTTTGATGAGATAACGCAAACGCTGAAAAGTCACCTAAACCCAGCGCCATTAGTGATCGCTGAGCGTTTTCGATTTCACAAGAGAAACCAGTCAAAAAGCGAGTCCGTGTCAGAATACATCGCTGAGCTGAGGAAACTGGCCGAGCATTGCCAGTTTAGAGATGGACTTTCTGACGCCTTGAGGGACCGGTTCGTGTGCGGGCTGCACAACGAGAACATTCAAAAACGGCTTTTGACTGAAGACAGGCTTACCTTACAACGAGCAGTGGAAATTGCTGTTTCAGTGGAGACAGCATCAAGGGATGCAACAGAACTGCAAGGTAAAAACGCAACGACATGTTCTGTGTTCAAAATGCACTCCAAGCTACGTAATACGAAAGCAAAGCCCTGCTTCAGGTGCGGTAAACAGTCACATGACCCCACGGAGTGTTGGTTCAAGGATAAAGACTGCCGACAATGTAATAAGAGGGGGCACATACAGAAAATGTGTAAATCAAAGTACAGCAGCTCAAAAGATAAACCACATGCAAAAAGAGGACAAAGGCTTCACAAAGTAGCACAAACAGACTCCGACAGCTCAAGTGAGGAAGAATTGGCCTGTTTAGGGTTGTATGCTACAGAAGAGAATGACAGTGATGTGATTTGGCTGACACCAAAAGTCAATGGAGTGCCATTAAAGATGGAACTGGACACAGGGTCAGCGCTGTCAATCATATCCTCCAAGGACTACAGGGAAAAGTTCCCAGACACAAAATTGTCACGCACAAGTGTAAAGCTGAAAACCTACACAGGTGAAAAAGTTGCTCCACTGGGAAAACTCAAAGTGAAAGTGAAATATAAAAACCAAACCTGCAATCTTGAGCTGTTTGTTCTGAAAAATGGAGGTACACCGCTGTTTGGTCGCAGATGGCTAAGACAAATCAGGATCGACTGGCACGAAATAAAGACTATGAGTATTGCCTCAAAGCTCACTGACAAAAAGTTATCGGAAATACTTGACAAGCATGCACAAGTCTTCAGTGAGGGCATTGGAACCATGAAACACATCAAAGCACATCTTGAGCTGCAAGAGGATGCAAAACCGAAGTTTCACAAAGCACGCCCTGTGCCATATGCTCTCCGGCCAAAAGTGGAAGCTGAGCTACAACACCTCATGGATCAACAGGTATTATCCAAGGTGGATTGGTCTGAATGGGCTACACCGATCGTGCCTGTGGCTAAAAAGTCTTCAGACAAGTTGCGAATTTGTGGTGACTTTAAAGTAACGGTTAACCCCTCACTGCACGCAGACCAGTATCCACTACCTCGCATTGATGACATTTTTGCGTCTCTAGCACACGGCGAGCACTTCACAAAGATTGACCTTGCTCAGGCTTATCTTCAAATGGAGATGGATGAAAGTTCACGCAAATACCTCACCATCAACACCCACAAAGGTCTCTACCAATACAACCGACTCGTATTTGGCATCACAAGTGCTCCAGCAATCTGGCAACGTGCAATGGACCAGGTGCTACAAGGAATCCCAGGTACCCAATGTTACTTGGACGACATTATTGTTACAGGCTCAGACAAGAACTCGCACTTGGCCAATTTGGATGCAGTCCTTTCAAAACTGCAGGAATATGGACTTAAGGCAAATAGGAAGAAATGCGAGTTCTTCAGGGAGTCCATTGAGTATTGTGGACACAAAATAGACAAGCATGGACTTCACAAAACTCAGGATAAAATCGAGGCCATGGTGAAATCTCCACAACCGGAAAATGTAAGTCAGTTACGCTCATTCCTCGGTCTTGTTAACTATTATCACAAGTTTTTGCCAAATCTCTCAACTGTGCTGTACCCACTCAATGCCCTGCTGCATCAAAACACAAAGTGGGATTGGACTAAAGACTGTGAGCAGGCATTTCAAAAGGCAAAGGAACTCATTATCTCAGACAAAGTGCTGACGCACTATGACCCGAAGTTGCCCCTACGCCTAGCATGTGACGCTTCGCCTTACGGTATTGGTGCCGTTCTGTCACACAAAATGACTGATGGCTCTGAACGTCCCATAGCTTTTGCATCACGCTCTTTGTCACCTGCAGAGCGTAACTACGCACAGATAGACAGAGAAGCTTTAAGCTTAGTGTGGGGGGTGAAAAAGTTCAACCAGTACCTATATGGCAAGCATTTCACGCTGATTACAGATCACCAGCCACTAGTTTCCATTTTCAGTCCACAGAAAGGTGTTCCTGCAATGGCTGCTGCTCGGTTACAGCGTTGGGCTCTCTTCCTGGGAGCACACACCTACACCATTGAATATAAAGGAACAAAACTACATGGAAATGCTGATGGCCTATCTCGCCTTCCACAGCCATTGTCAGAGAAGGCTTCTGATCCTGCTTTGAACCTTCACATGTTACAAATGGAACCGCTTCCTGTGACAAGTGCACAAATAAGCAAAGAAACAAGAAATGACCCATTGCTTTCCAGAGTGTATGATTTAACTGTGAATGGTTGGCCAGCACGTTCAGACACAGAACTTTCGGACTATTACACCAGAAAAGACCAACTTACCGTTTGTCAAGGATGTGTCATGTGGGGGTCACGTGTGATTGTGCCTCCCAAACTGCGTCCCAAAGTTCTTAACTCACTGCATGATGGACACATGGGTGTAGTGAAAATGAAAAGTCTCGCTAGAAGTTATGTGTGGTGGCCTGGCCTGGACAACCAAATTGAAACTTTGGTCAAAGCATGCACAGGTTGCCACCACACCCAGCGTCAGCCTCAGATTGCACCCGTTCACACTTGGGAATGGCCAGTTGCCCCGTGGCAACGCCTTCACATCGACTATGCTGGACCTTTCTTGGATCACATGTTCCTTATCGTCGTCGATGCTCATTCCAAGTGGCCCGAAGTTTTCACTGTGAAGAAAGCAACTACAACAGTAACAGTTAACCAACTGCAGATGCTTTTCGCTCGCACTGGTTACCCTCTACAACTTGTAAGTGACAATGGTACCCAGTTTACCAGTGAGGAGTTTCAAACTTTCCTGAAAAGTAACGGGATTAAGCACATAACATCTGCTCCTCATCACCCTGCAACTAATGGACTAGCTGAACGCTTTGTACAGACCTTTAAACAGTCAATGAAAGCAAGTAGAAAGGAGGAAGTGCCGCTACAGCAGAAAATTGCCAACTTTCTTCTGGCCTACAGAAACACTCCACACACTACTACTGGACAGTCACCGGCAATGTTGTTTATGGGAAGAAACTTGAGATCACGTTTGGACTTACTGAAACCGGACATTCAAAAGCATGTCTTCAACAAGAAATGTTCACCCATTCAACAACAAAGGAAACTGAGATCATTCGACGTTGGACAAAAAGTACTGGCAAGAGACTATCGCAGCCAAGGTGACAAATGGCAACAAGCAAAAATTTTGTCACAAACGGGACCGCTCTCATACACTGTGAGTGTCGAGCCCAATGTCGTCTGGCGCAGACATGTTGATCAGCTTTTGGATGTTTCAACTGGAAATGAGACTACTCAACCTGTGATACCTTCTGTTCTACCAAACCAGGACAGTGCCTCAACACCGGACATGACAACTGTAGAAAATACGCCCACACCAGAGACAGTGAACATACCTCAACCAATGACAAACGTGCCTGATCCTCCTGGACGCCGATATCCTGAGAGGTGTCGCAAACCACCGGACAGACTTGATTTATGACATTAAGAAACAAAAACAAAGGAAGAAAAGTGTTCTATATATTAAAAAAAAAAAAAAAAAAAAAAAGTTATTGAAGGTTATACAAATATTAATGTGAATGTTGTGAAACGTTTATATTGGGCATAAGAGTCACATACAGCCAATGTGATTTTTGTTTTTGTTTTGTTTGATGATCAAAAGTGCATCAAAGCTGGAAGAGAGGAATTGTTATGTATTGATCTAACCAAATAATTCTGTAGTAGTACGCACTACTTTGTGTCTCGTTAGAACATTGCGCTCCGCACTCTTTAATGTGTGCTAAGTCAGCGGACTGAGTTGAGATTTAAAAATGTGGCACTTGTTCTATAAAGAAGCATGTTGAAGTTACTGCGAGTCTGTACTTTTTACAAGGTTATGTAAGCGAAGAAACATAACAGTCAGGCAGGGACTTGAAAGTATACGGGACCTGCTGTATATAAAGTGAGGCTGATGATAAGCTTCACATGGCCCGAGGACACGTGTCTAATTCCACAGGGTATCTCTTCATAAGCGCTGGCACAACTTCCATTACGAACAATGAACTTAGCTAGCTCCACTTTTAAAATGCAGGGGAATACCATTGTTTATATTCTTCAGCCCCACGCCTTATTGCGCTTATTGTTTTGTTTATTATAACAGGGAGAACATATGATGATGAGAGCACATTAGGCTGCACAGAGGTGAAATTAGACTTGCATAAATGTCAACAAGGGGAGGTAGTGTTCCCATCTGCTTATCACAAGAGTGCCGCAGGGAATAGCCATATTAATCACTTACTCTCCTCCCCGGGGACTTTCTGTGTGAGCTAACTGTATGCATAACAGTACACGACCCGGTGATAAGACTGGCTTAATTATTAGAAGTTGCTTGTGGCAGAATCAAAATTCAATAATCCCCTGGATATAATGAGGAGAATAGGAGGGTTTTATATTGTTAATGGGCAGCTTTTGGAATGACAGAGCCTCCGGATGTAGCTGTGTCAAGAGGAGACTGAGGACAGTGGCTACGTTGTCCTATTTTTCACAACGAGCCACGGATGGGCACAGCTCAGTAAGAGGAGGATGCACACCTGGGATGGCCAAACCGAGGCCTATGACAGAAGCTTTATAGAAAACACAGTCGGATTGTTTATGTAATGCAGAATCTTCTTTCAAACACCACCTGCTCTCTGCGCAGCTCAAAGCATTGTGGGTAATGGTCTCTCTCCCTCACCCTCTTCCAGGCACACACTTGTTCAGGGTCGCACGTCAGCGCTGTGAGCTTGTATGCAAATGTAACCTTCATTTAAGACACTCACGGCCAATTTGGGGCTGATCGTTCAATTATTTCCGAGACCCAATAATTGTTTGACCTGGCGAACTGTATGGAACCCCCCCCCATTTACTATCAAAGCCCCCCCGCCCCTCTTCCATGTTTAACTTCCCCTCCCTATGAGCTGCTGAGGACATAAGTGCTATCAATTTGAGCGGTGCCTCCTCTGACAGTGATGGCGTCTTGGATTATTGTGGAGTTAACCGAGTTGTGGTAAAGGTTTAATGAACGCTAACACAGTGAAGGTCACACGAAAACGAGAAGATACGCCGCACTGTCGGTGAATTAGTTTAAAATGCTTTCACTGCAAATAAGTGCCTTTCTGTTTGCATAATGCTGCTAATGGTGGTGGAACCCTTTACCCATTACCCGACAGACACCTGATCCAGGCGTTGAGATGGAGAATGAAAGAGCGACTGCTGCAAATGTTCACCATGTTTTCCAAGTGAATAATACAGTATTTGGTTATACAACAGGAAAAAACAAACTTTGAAATCCCCATGGCTCAGACTTTTCTGCTTTTAAACGCAGCTCAACTCTGAGTAACTCCGTACCCTCTGGGTGGCTCTTCATGTTACAGTTTTGCAAATGTAATAATCACTTTCAGTAGTTTGAGCAGGTCAAAAATGTAGACCCACTTGCAAATGCATTCGTTATACACTTGTGTTTGACCTCAGCGGTCAGACCCTCTTGTGTGGGAACAACTATTTGGCCATAAAAACATTTCAAACTGCAGTGAGAAAAGTTGACTTGTTTGGTCAAATGTTAGCTCAGTTTTACAGAAGCCTCAGTGTGGGAGGATTTTATCATGCAGATCGGCAGAGTGTGATTTATGACCTGTGAGAGACTATCGACGCGGCTTCACCGCAAATACTGCCTCAGTGCTTGTGTGTGTGAGGGAATATTCTGTAAATGTTATGCAATTGCAAAAATAAAGTCGTTATTATAGGGATAAAGTTGATTCTTTAAGTGAAAACTTAAAAGAGGGGGGAAGAGAGGTCTGTGGATGGAGTCAAGCTCTCAGTTTTATCACTTTTATATGAGCAGAAAGTATATGCAAAAGGCTTAAAATCATATTGTATGGAACTTATTCTTTTGAAGTTTAAACTTAAAGTTTCTGAACTTTATTTAGCTTGGTATCATTTTATAAAATATATATGTTTTGTATACATAAACATACATACAAGCAATTTGAGAACAAAAATGATCGGAGTTGTGAGACATGTTCTTACCTGAGCTTAGACGAGTTGATACGTACCTGTCTGGTCTTTGTGTGTGCCCTCAGCCACGCAAAACGACCAGAGAGCATTTGGCCTTTCACAGTATATTCCTATAGCTCCAAACAGGGATGAAGTTGGAAGCTACCGCGCTCTTCCACGGGCACAAAGACCAGACAGGTACGTATCAACTCGTCTAAACTCAGGCAAGAACATATCTCAGTACGGAAAAACGGTGGCCTGTTCCTTTAAGTGCCACAGTGGAGCATTATGACACGAGCAGCAACTGTCTCTGTAAGAAGACAGGAGGCTGAAGAGGTTGTGTTCACGACTTTTTGTCACGTCATCGTTTAAAGGAACAGGCCACTGTTTTTCCATACTGAGATATGTTCTTACCTGAGTTTAGATGAGTTGATATGTACTTGTTTGGTCATTGTGCGTGCCCGTGGAAGAGCTTGGTCGCTTCTAACTTCACCCCGTTTGGAGCTATAGGGATATACAGGGAGAGGCCAAATGCTAACAACATCTTTGGTTGTTTTGCATGACTGAGGGCACGCACAAAGACCAGACAGGTACATATCAACTCGTCTAAGCTCAGGTAAGAACATATCTCAGTACAGAAAAAACGGTGGCCTGTTCCTTTAAAGGTCCTATATCATGCAAAATCGACTTTTTGGAGCTTTTAGCCATGTTGTTCTGCTATTTCCTTATCAAAAACACCCCCAGAGTGGTTTGCGGCTTCATTCACGCAGCTCTCAGTAATCCTCCTGAATCCTGCTCTCTGAGCAGCTGCTCCTCCCTCTCCTGGTGAACGACTGAGTGTTCAGTTGTGTCGTAACAGCGGAACGGAAGTGCTCGACGTCTGTAATGTAATGTCTTAATTCTATGCTTACGGCCTGATTTTAATTTGTAAAACAGCTTTTTCATTATTTCTGTCGTAAGAGAGAAACAAAGAGTAAAAAATGAAAAAAAAAAAAAGAAAAAAAAAAAAAAAAAGGATGTGCCCGAAGTGCTTCCAGGTCAGCTGTGGCCAAAACAAACACATCGCGTCTGAACAGATCAGTCATGTTTGCGCTGCAGCTGTGAAGATGGAGCTCGTTACCTACTCTGGACACCTGTTTTTTATTCTTAACTAACGATAATGTCACGGACGGAGAAAAAGAAGCGCGTTTGGCTACGAGGACGAGGAGTTTATATTCAACCCTTTTCAGGAAGAGGCCACTCAGCTGTTTTTTTCTCCGGGATTCAGCGACTATCACCAAAATATTGTTTTTCTGTGACTGTCACTGATGGATGTTTGGTGAACCTTCGCCAGAATCAAAGTGGATTAACTTTTATAACCAACGCGAGTCCCATAATGTAAACAGCGATGGAGCAGAGCGGTGAGTCAATCCAAACGCGGGTTAGCTTGTGTGTTAGCATATTAGCATGTGTGTTTGCCATTTATGAAGCTGTGTTGCAGATGTCAACTCCATATAACTGCATCGTGAAGTAACTTCACTTATTGTTGTTTATTTATATTACGGTAAAGTTGTATGCGCGGAGAGAGGGGGCGGAGTTAACTGAATCGAAGCGTTGTGTCGTCCGGGTTTGAAAAATACCTCCAGAAAACACTTATATTTATCACAAAAATGAGTGCTCCATAATGGTAGATGTACAATATATCATATAAATGCCTATACTTAACTTTGGAATGGCTAAAATAGCATGATATAGCCCCTTTAAGTTGGAGCGGGGGCCGATGCAACTCACTGGACACAAATTTAGAAAGAAATCTCCAAAGAGAAAACACACACATGTTTTCACTGATCATTTTTTGGAGGCGATTTTGTTCACAAACCTGTCACATTCATCTCATGGCTGAAAGATCAACATCAAACACATGAAGTAAAAAAAAAAAAATGTCACTACTTTTGAACACCTTTATGAAACAGTCATTTGACCTTATAGTCTGAGAGAGAGAGACTGTCCATTGACCCGTGAAGCATTTGTCACGAGTGGAGCAGAGGGTCTTCTCCAAGCTCCGAGGTTGCCGAAAATGTTTTCAAACCGACTTCTAAAGCGCTCCCGATCAGACTGCACACCGTCGAGGGGAGGGGGGGACTCGTCACAGCCGTCTTAAGAACGGCCGGACCCGGAATGACCCTCTCTTCTCCCAGCCGCAATAAAAGTTAGCAGTTAAATCCTGGGGCTCCTAATCACATTATCACTGCTATCAAGGCATCAGAGGACACATCTTTGCATAATCATTTTTTATCTTGTGCGCAAATGGGAACTAGATGCTACGGCGACGGCGTCCTCCTCACACATGGCACCGCGCTGAATAATGCACATTCAATATATGCATGTTCACACGGCATTATATTTGCAAGCAGATGAACTGAGTTTACACCTAAACCATGCGCTTTGGTAATGAGTCATTTGTAAGATCTGGCCTGGATAACTCGTGTGAATGAATGCTTTTAGAATATTCATCGGCACACTTTTGCAGAGAGGAAGTTGAAATATTTCAGTGTGCTTTGTTCCGCCTTCAAGGATCATCTAAAGAGGGGTAGTTTAACAGTCTTTTGGAGTGTTTTCATTCTGCTGTGTAATATGGATCAGCGAGGGTGTGAAAAACGAGCAACATTTGACATCCTCGTCGACAACCCCTCCCCCTCGTTGTAAAAAAACGCGTTCTCAAGTGCGACGCGTTCCGACGTCGCGATGACAGTGATCCGTTGTGTTTGAACACCGGCATGTTTATATCCATGTGCACACACGCGTTGTATTGTATATTCATGTAGGCTCCAGTCAATGTCAAACTCCGGTGAAATGCCACCTCCGTTGTTATACAAGCTCTCAGCCCGGTCTGTGTCCT
The DNA here is from genome assembly GCF_951799975.1 of Gobius niger. Lineage (NCBI taxonomy): Eukaryota > Metazoa > Chordata > Actinopteri > Gobiiformes > Gobiidae > Gobius > Gobius niger. Next base: position 10,982,541 of record NC_136865.1, read on the forward strand.
CCCAGCAGGAATAAGTGTATTTGATGTGAGCTCTTGTACAGTGTCAAGCTGCCAGTGTCATCTGTCAGACGAATGTGTATGTGTGTGTGTGTGTGTGTGTGTGTGTGTGTGTGTGTGTGTGTGTGTGTGTGTACCATGGGCCTGGAGAGCTACACGACGTGTTTTCCTCCATCTTTGTTTTTGTGCATCCTTCTCATCTCCAAGTCGACTGGGTTTAATTAACAGTGCTGGCATCCACATACGCCATATTTCGACTGGCCGATGCCGGTTTAGGGTTTTCTTCAAAGGCATTCTTTTGTGCAGTACACGACGTTGTTCACAGCCACCAAGTGTACAGTGAATTTACACGAGGAAAAAACATGGTCTTCTTCTTCATCTTTCTCTAAGCTGTCTTGGATGAAAGGTGATGTATTGTTTCCTGGATTGGACTGAGAGCTTGTATAAAATAGCCACAGAGAACTTTTACTTTATACTTTATACTTTACTTTATTGTCCCCGTAGGGAAATTTGTCCTCTGCATTTAACCCATCCTTCGATGCTGCTGGGGCAACCCGTAAGGAGCAGTGGTCGACGGCAGTGCCGCGCCCGGGGACCCATCTCCATGATGTGGAGCCAGGCTGATGGTCAGAATCACCTGGCTGGAGGATTCACCTATTGCACATGTTTTTAGTGGTAGGGGAAACCGGAGTACCCGGAGGAAACCTACGCAGACACGGGGAGAACATGCAAACTCCACACAGAAAGGCCCCGTCCTGGTGGGAATCGAACCCGGGACCTTCTAGCTGTGAAACGGAGGCGCTAACCGCTGCGCTACCGGGGTGCCCAAACTGCGGCCCAGGTGCCAATTATGGCCATCAGAACAATTTTTGGTGGCCCTCAGGCTCCTTGTTGAATTGGCACACATCACCAGGAGTGATTCTAAAAGCTTCTTGAAGGAAAAGTCAAAATAGTGGCAACAAAAAAGTCAAATGAACGACACAAAATAGGTGACAAACAAGTGATGGAAAAGCCACGAAAAAAAAACAAAAAAGTGATGGAAAAGCAACGAAAAAACAACCAAAAAGTAATAAAGGCAACAAAAGGCAACCAAAACGCAAGCCAAAAGTTACAAAAGTGCCACAAAAAGTGACAAAAATACGACAAAAAAGTGACCACAATGCCAAAAGGGTGATGAAAAGAGCAACACAAAGGCAACCAAAAATGTGTACAAAAAACGGGTAAAAAATATGACAAAAAAGTGAATCTTAGCTTTCAAATGAGGCGGTACACTGGCTCTAAGTCAAGAAGCCTTTAGATTAGGGTGGAGCTGAAATGAAGAAAATCTGTTTGGTTAAAGTGGGAGTTAAGAGGTTAAATGCACCCTGTTGAATATTTCACCGCATCGACCACCGATCAACAAACAACAACAACCAAAATCTAAATGTTGTGGACACACACTTTTAAAACACAGAGGAGTGCAACATCCAGAAGAAGAAGACTGAATATTTAACGTGCATAAATGAAACACAACTTCTGGTATGTTGAATGGAAAAATGGTGCCCCAGAGTTGGACTTGGTGATGGGTCCAGGTCAAGGCGCCCCTCAGGGTGTAGCCACTGTCCTTGTATAGGGCTATTATGCACATCATTCTGCTCCAAGGATCTATGTATATTTTCATGTTGCATTTGTCCAATGTACTCTCTCTGCGGCAGCCATGGCCGGGCACATACTGTCAGGTCATAACACTGACAATGGTCTGTATCCATATAACTTACTACACCGCGCCTTCACTTGTATTGCCCCCCCCTGAGGCGACGTACGTAACTTTTAGCGTCATTTCGGAGACTTTCTGAACTCACATTTTTTATTTTACCGGAAAAAACGATGTACAAGCATTTTTGGGAAGCAAGCGAGGTGTTATATTTGCACATTGGTTCCTGTTGGGCACTATTTGTTCAAAAATAATCATCCCCCCATCAGACATGTTGCGCTCTAGTCCTGGGGGTGTTACTTTTGAACATATGCTGTTTAAGTGGTCCCTAGCAGGATCGCAAGTGCCCTCCGGGGAACAGGAATCACCAGACTGGGATCACTTAACTGCAGTGTGCGACAACACGAGCCAAAAGTACATGGGAGGAAGAGACGCAGTATTCAAGGGCATGGGGGGGCTTTAGAAATACTTCAAAAGCATGCCATATTGTAACTTACCAGCTCAAGTTTTGATCTGCAACAAAACAACAGAGCTAAGCTAAATTCTTTTCATATTTACTCCTTGAATTAGCATTTTTATTGTCTTGGGGACTTATAGAATGCTTGGCACTATAACCACTTTGGGCCACACTCAGCAGTCTTAGTTCAAACTCAGAGATCTCGTCACGTCTGTAGCCTCACCACTAAAACACAGCACACTGCTATACACTGCTATCATTTTCAGTTGCACCGAGTTGTGGCAGCCTCATAGCGTCGTGTCTGGTTGTGTGGGAGGGTAATGACTACATTTTAAGTCCGATTTTGGACGCACAGAAGAAGCGAGGGTGATTTTATCGTCCCCAAAGTGAACACACAGAATACGGGGGCCAATGACAGAGTGAAACACACACAGAAAACACAGTGGCTACATCCCTTTTCAAATCTCTGTCAGCGGCACAAACAACTAATTAAGGGTCAGAGCGAGCCCCACAAACACCACGCCAAGGAGCACTACATTATGTCACCAAAAGCTCACAAGAACCACCTTTTCCAGCTACATTTCAACCACAAACAGAGAGTCGGACTTCTATTCAGCTACTTCTCTCTGCTGTCTCCTCCGTCTGGGGGTTTATGTCCACCTCTAGGGCTGGGTACTGTTTAGCGGTACTTACTTGGCACTGACTGAAAAGCTCCAGTAGGGGGCGCTATTTCTCCGGTGCCAGTTTGCGGTTCCTTTTGTCTCCAGATGTAAATAAATGACCCACAGTGAGTCTAAAAAAAGTTACCTGAAGTCATGAGCGCTACAGATGTTTGCTAAAAGCGAAGCAAAGCTGTAACGTACTAATACTTCTGTCATTATTAGCAATGGCAGAGCCAGGACGTAGACTAAACTGGTGAAAAACCAGGACTGAAAAAGAAACTAGAGTTCTTAGACAAAGAGAGAAGCTCTGACAACAAGAAGCACATTGGCTTTACCTTTAGCGAAAGTTTCAAGTTTCAAGTTTAATGGTTTTGTATAGCCCAATATCACAACAGAAGTCGCCTCACAGGGCTGCACCAAACATTAAGGCAATAAAACAGAGCAATAAATATCACAATTAAAAGTTCAGGTGAATCCAGGCAAATATAATGTCCAACAGGAGGTAGCGACGAGCGGCGTGGGCGTCCCCCGTCCTTAGACTCTCCAGCACGGCAAGGAAAAACTCAAAAACCCGGCAGGAGAAAAGAGAAACCTTGGGGAGAACCACAGAAGGAGAGATCCACTCCCATGGACGGACAGGCTATAGAGACCCAGGGCCGAAAGATCCCTCAGCAGACGGGCCAAGATCACAGACCGTCCAGTCCTCAGATTCCAGAATGCAGGGTTCCTCCGTTCACCCAGGTTACTCCGTTTGATCTAGACAGGCACTCCCGAGGGGGAGTGGGACAGGAGACACCATGTGAAAGCCCCGCAGAGCCTGGAGTTACTGCTGTTGTTTACTAAACTCCATGCTGCACCAAATGGCTGCACCAGAGGAGGAGATCAAAGATTGTTTCTGGAAAAAGTGAGCGCTCACTCTGCCTTAGCCATTTTTGGAACAGTTTCGGTAAATTATTAGTGACAGAGTGAGCGCTCGCACTATGTAACAGATCTTTGACGTGTGAAGTGCGTGTGAAGTTCACTTTGTCAAACAGCGCATTGTTTAGCTGAAAGAAAACGGTGTCCTGATGTGGATCTGATCTGTCTCTGCAGCTCAGGGGGTATTAATGTCCATTCTCTCTTTTATCGCTGCTTAAGTGGGAATTCTGTTCAAAAAATGAAGCTACAGGTGACGCTGCTGTTGTGCTGTTTTAGGATTTTCTCCTGAATTATACTTTTTTATACACATTATTTTGACTCAATTGAAATAACATAAGTACCGAAAAAGTACTGTTAAGGCACCGGTACCGAAAAGCAGGCATTGTTAAAGTAGTGTTATCAAAAAAAATAAAAACAAACGGCACCCAGTCCTATCTGCCACCTTTCTACATCCAGCTTTTTCGTGTCGCCTACTTTTATTTCCCTTTGACAGAACTATAAACAAGTGTAGGAAGACTTGAACTGTGTTGGGCCGACAGTTCAGAGCACACGTTGAAGCAGGAGAGAGGTGTGTTATAAAACATCAGCATCAACAGACTTGTGTAATATGTCTTGAACCACCAGTCGTTCCATAATCACGCTAATGCCAGTCGTGTGGTGTGGACCCCCCATTCTTCACTAAATCTTTTAAGACTGAAAACATCGTCTTAGTCTGTGCTCATCTTAAGTGTAATATGAGAATTATTAGACGTCGTTGGGATAATCTTGTTACCCTTGGGCAACAGGAGCCAGAATCACAGTCCAAATATCTCATTAATTCACCCTCAGGAGGTCGGCAGCTTCTTTGGCCTTTGTGGCGCTGACATTTTAATCCGAAGTCCAGCTAAGTCCTCATTGCTAGAGTAATGGAGATGATAATGGTAGGGCTTTTGTAATAATATCTTTGCACGGTTCCTTTTTTCGTCTCAACCCACCTGCACAAGAAGTGAGAGCTAACACCGACCATGGAACCGCAGTGCAAGGGCATTTGAGCACATGAACCGACTTCATGAGTAGAAACAATTGGAGAAATCTTCAGTGAACGATATAGAACTGTTAAAATCTTAGATAAGAAACCCGTCAGGTCAAATCACTGTGTCCTGTCAACATTTGAAACTTTTGCAAACTCTTATACTGTATATATTTCTTCCATTCCAGTTGAAACTAATGCGTAAATGCTTGCATCAGCAGGCCCTTCAGATTGGGAACGATCAAGTCCCGAGGCGAAAAGCAACTTTTTGGACAATCTGCCTTCACTGTCCAAGGCGCTAAAGCCTGGAGCCCTTTATGCGCTGAGCTGAAGACATGTAGCCATCACTGACCTTCTGTTGTGTTTACTGTTTGCTCTATGTTCTGTATTTGTATGAGATTTTGTTCTTCTGTGTCTCTTCTTCTTAGGCTAAAATGCTGCGACATGAGCTCATGAAACGTACTTGTCCCTGTTTAAGTAAACTCAGACAAATAGAATCGCTGTGCTGTCCCTAAGAGCTACAAAAATCTTCTTCTTGAGAAAGTCAAAGCCCATGGATCTTGCCTGCAGGACATGGCGACCTCCTGTTGGGCCTCTCTGATGTTCTGGAGGTGGCTTGCAGCACAGTTCATTCCACCTCAGGCACCGCCTTACTCTGTTTCTTGCCTGGAAGGATGACTGTTCTTACATTCAACTTCCTTTTCTGTTTGGAAGCTGAACCGAGCTCCGAAAAGGAGTTTGGTTTTGCAGGCAACAGCAAGTGGCTTCCATGCCCTGAATTTTTTTTTTGTTCAGCGAGTTGTAAAAGTTGGACCAGTTCAGCATTTTATTGGTGCGTCGAGGGACACGCTTGAGAAAGTAAAGCTTGCTAGAGGAGTGTGCACAGACTGTGGTGAAGAAGTTGGAAACAGGCATAAACATTAGCCGTTTGCCGTTAGCAATAGGAGTTTTTTAGCCAAGACGGGACCTCCTGAGCTGGTGGAACTCGGCATTTTGAGCTCTGGATTCGCAGGCTTGCTTTAAAGCACCACATGAGGGAACAAAATGATACAATGAAGCTCAAAATATCACTCATGAGGTTAAAGGAACAGGCAACCGTTTTTCCATACTGAAATATGTTCTGGCCTGAGCTTAGACGAGTTGATGCGTACCTGTCTGGTCTTTGTGCGTGCCCGTGGACGAGTGTGGTCGCTTTTAGCTTCTCCCCCGTTTGGAGCTGCAGGAATATGTTGGGATAGGCCAAATGCTAACAACATCTTTGGTCGTTTTGTGTGACTGAGCGCACGCACAAAGACCAGACAGAACATATCTCAGTATGGAAAAACGGTGGCCTGAACCGGACCCATTTTCTCAGCATAACCCAAATCTGAAGCTCACCTTCAAGCTATGGCCGACTAAACTGATCCAAGATTTTTCCTTGTGTTGCTGTTTCTTTTTTGTCATATTTTCTGTGCGTTTATTTGTCGTCGTTTCTTCCTCTTTTTCTCTGGCCCATAACAGCACCGAAATTGATGCGGAATAGAGCAGGCTCTCACCTGCTATGAGGGGGTGTAGAAGAGGAAGGCCGCCCAAACCAGACGCGGAAATGCGGGAGGGTTCACCAGGGCCAGTTGCTTTTTCATAAAAATAAATGCGTTTTTGTCGCTCTTTTTCATCACTTTGTCACCAGTTTTGTTGCTTTTTCTTCTCATTTTTTGTCCCCTGTTTTGATGCTTTTTATGCTGCGTTTTCATCCTCATTAAGCCTTTAGATTTGGGTTAAAGGGACTAGATGTTGTTTAAAAATGCTAAAATGATGTATTCTCCTCCCCCTACATGTGCCAACAATGTCCTAAGGTGTTGAATGAGCCCAGACCTGTTCACCACAACTGCCTCTAAAATTCTGCACCATCACTCAAAAAATGTAATTTGTTAATTTGGGTCCGAATTACCGTCATGCACGAGCTTAATATAGAAGCTGCAGTTACATGTAAGACCTGAGGTGGCAGTAGAGAGCATAAAATGACCAACTTGCATCTAAAGTTGAACTGGAGAAAATGTGCTGTGTTAATGAGGGGGTTAAGCGGTTAAAGCTACACTTCTGTTGCCATCCTGTGGCATCTTGGATAGAGCGCATCACTACATGTGTTTAAAGTCTGTGAGCAGATCTTTTAAGTTAACCTAAGCTCCTGCATGCAACAAAGATGCCGTGCCTGCACTATTCTCAACACAGACAGCAGATATTAGTTAAAAACAAACAAACTAAACTATTATTGAGTGTTGACGCATGTCACGAAAGCCTTTTCTATCCGTTTTCTCTCTACTGTTGACAGTGAGGGGCATAAACAACATGTCCCACAAAACTATGGCACGAAAAGATGTTTGGATTACTACTCCGACGAGGATCAGTGGATCAACTTCATCCAGGGATGTCTCTCTCTTGCCGGGTATATACAGTTGAGTACAGTTGAGTGGCCTTGGGTCGACCCACAAAAAGCTCCAACAAAACGACCTTAAAAAGAACAAAACATCATCACATAGAGATATAGGAGTAAAATTATTTCAGTGGTCCTATGAAGAAAGTGGTGAATTCCCTCTCGTTCTGCTGTGTGAATTCGTATCTCTGGAGATTGCCACAAATAGCTGAAATCTGAAATCTGCTCCATCTCTAAAATATCTTTGGTGAAATGCAAGAAAATACTTTTGAGCTCAAACATTTACTCAAACATTTCATATTAGACTTTCCCATGCATATTTCATATCATTCCTATGGGCAGGATTGACACACAGATGAACTAATCAGGGAAACACAGGGTCTGTTCCATATAAAACTAATATGCCGTTTTTTGTGAGTATGAAGACATCCCAGAAACTGGACAGATAATAATTACTCAAAAATCAGGGTTTAGGAAGATGCTTTCACCATTTTACTGACTGCACATGCAGGCTATGACTGGTTCATCCACAAACTTGAGGGTGTAGAGGTGTACAGTGATCCTGCCGTGTTTTAAAAAAGAAAGTAGGAGGAACTTGCATTGCAGAGAACAGTGCTCTAGACAGACTGTGCCAACAAGACCCAAGGACAATGCTGAACATATTGGATCAGAATGTGGTGAATAACAGTGGCCTGAGAGGAGAATATTGCGTTTATTTGATTATTCATAGCAATAGACAGGCTCAATAGCAGGGCACTGAGAGTTCACACAAACAGCTTGTCCCCAAGCAGAGCCGCAGCGGTGGGAAGCCAAAAGCTAAAGTACACAGTGCATGTAAAACAGCCACAACACCCCCACAGGAAGACACCAACCTCTCAAGCAATTATTTCTTCTCTATAACTATTAGCTCTCTCTATGGAATACAATGTTACAAGACACTGGATTGGAGGCAAAAAAAATAATCCAATAAAAATGCACAAAAGAAATTACAAGGTCACAATAATCCCATTCAAAGCCAGGTCCCACAGAGGAAGTGGGCTCTTTTTGGGTATTAAGTGTGAGCTGGGAAACAAAGCATTGATTTGAGCTGCTAAATGTTGTAATAACAGACAGTATGTTGAAATCAATTACATTATTCCAAATAGCAAAATGTTTGCATGGCAACAGGATTCTGGATATAGCTGGGTTGCAGGTTCTAGAATGTGATGATGTCATCGGACCCAGCGGGGGGCAAGAGCCAGTTTTTCCTATTAATAACATTACACTTTCACAAGTCATAGCTAAAAAGAAAATATATGAATTTAAAAAATGATCATTAATATCAGTCACTGGGTCCAAGATCTCTCTGTACAAGACCAAAAATTTCCTCAAAAACAAAATAATTTTTCCTCTATATAATAGTATAGGCCTTTAGAATGCTGTGATGTCACCTGCAACCCAGCAATTAACAAGCTCCTTAAGATCTCCTCTCGGAAGTTAATCATAGAACCATATGATTTGTAAAATCCACTACAAAAATATTTGCTTTGCATCTATCGCTGCATATATAACACCATTCTGTCCATCTGCAAGTCCTATCAGAAAGCCAAACAAGCCCAACGCTTTGGTTTGACACATACTAAAAGGGATCTGATGCTCATTTTGTTCATACCGGTCTGATTTACAGAAAAGTGCAAGTCCTCAATTAATTAAAACTACCAATGCTACTGCGCATTAGCTGCAATCAGAAAATAAATTTAACCCGCCATCTTAATTCTGCACTTTCAAATTAGGTATGAGTCCTCATCCCACTGGGAGACAGCTTGAGCAATCAATGTTATGATTGTGCTGCTATATTTTGGAACCCATCCTCCAGTCACAAGCCCGATTTTGGACCCACAGGAGAAGCATGGGTGATTTTATCGTCCCAAAAACTGACACAATGCAACGACAGAGTGAAACACACACAGAAAAACACAGTAGCCACATCCCTTTTCATTTCTGTCATAACAGCGCCACAAACAACTAATTGATGGCCACAGCGAGCCCCACAAAGACCTCGACAAACAGCACAACATTATATCACCAAAAGCTCACAAGAACCACCTTTTCCAGCTACATTTCAGAGTTGAGCGGCACTTACTGAGTTCTACTGAGTCAGACTTCTATTCAGCTACTTCTGTCCTCTTTGACACAAACTAAAAGGGATCTGATGCTCATTTTGTTCATACCGGTCTGATTAACAGAAAAGTGCAAGTCCTCAATTAATTAAAACTACCAATGCTCCAGCGCATTAGCTGCAATCAGAAAATAAATTTAAGCCGCCATTATAATTTGACACTTTCAAATTAGGTATGAGTCCTTCGGTGAGACAGCTTGTGGAATCAAAGAAATGTTATGATTGCGCTGCTATAATTTGAAACCCATTCGACAGTCACTATACCTTTACGCCCATTGACTAAAATGCTGCTTTGATTGTATGAAACAAGGATGAATTTCTATATGATTGACCCTAAAGTCTGTGTACAGACTATACTCATTGCTGGGTAACGACCTCAACCATTTGACAGACTGCCTCCCAAAATACAGAACTCCAAACACAATGCAGCATGACTTAAGGCAGGTTACCCACCAGAGCTTTAAACACAATTTCAGTAGACGTCAAAGCCGCCTCTCTGTCTGACGATTGATTATAAATATCACAACATGACACAAGATGGAGTCAGTGGAGCATTTCGCTCGGAGGAGGCCGATGCCGAAGTTAGAGGTGAATAATAATCGAGATGAGATATGATTTTATAGAGAGCAAATCTGCGAAGGCTTGTCACTGTGAGATATGGCCATTATAATAGCTGCTAAAATGAGAGGACGCTCATATTTCACTCCCAAAAGCTGTAAATTATTGATATCAGGATATGAAATGTCATTTAGCTCAGTGCCACATAGTTACTCGAAGATTCCAGCATCCATTTGTTCTATTATGAGAATGTTATTAAGGGAAGACAGGCAGAAATGTAAAAGTTTTGTAACAAAATGGCGCAGTCTGCCAAAACATATGTAAAATGTCTTATACAGTTAATGTATGTTAAAGTATACAGTTAATCACTGGACACATCTACTGCCTGTCCAGTCGAAGAAGTGGCTCTCCTCAAGGCTGCATTCTTTCCCCACAATTTTTCTCCCTCCTATTTATTCTTTTTCCTTCCAGAGAAGGAGGGCCCTGTTTAATCCTAACAACAAGTGAACGGCTATTAAAGAAAAAACAACAGCCGCCAACTAAATTGAACCGAGCAGCATTTGAGACAAGAGGTTGAGCGATGGTCATAATATTTTTTCCCATCTGTTGCTTGATTAAAATTCTTTTTTGTTCCCCAGAAATAGACAGCTGTGGAATTATATTTTAAAAAGTAATTTGAAAGTGCTGGTCTTATTAAAGCTTTATCTTTATATTTCCATATTTCAGTGCAAATATCACATTTCTCTGCATTTATATTTATAGACTTGATTTCAAAGTCAGCTTTTGATGATTGACATTTTTGGTTTTAAGGCAAACTTTTATTATTACCCCTTTTCTGCGCTCAATGTGCTCATTTTTGATTGTGTAGATTTCACATCACAAGACGACAGTTTTATTTATGCGCCTGGAGCAACGTACATGGCGACAATAGTGGGCAGTGTCGAGCCTTTAAAACTCAAGGCAACTATTTCATTTTGGCACTGCATTTTCTAATATATATATACAGTACACATTGAGTATACTGTTGCTTTTAAGCTGTGAGATGCACTTCATAAATTAGCTAATTGTCTACTTCTTCCTCCTACTCCAGCGCTTCCATACATCAAACCTGTCAGAAAATCACATCTTGCATGAACGTAATTACTGTGACTGCACAGTTGAATGTATCTCAGTCTGAAAAGAAACATCAAAATTAAAACAGAAAGAACAGCATCTGTAGTGGTGGTTGTAGGGAAGCTGAAATAAAAAAAGAATGAGTCTTGGGAAGGGGTGTGTGTAAGTGAGAGGTTGGTGGTTGAAAAGGGCTGATGCCTCACTTCTTTCAGTCTACCAAAGGGCAGCTGTGGCTACGAAGCTTACCAACACCAGCAATGGAATTAAGAATGCATGAAATTCTAGTGTGACTTTGAGCGTCTGTAAAAGCGCTAGCAATGTATGACGCTGTCTGGAGTTTAGAGACCGATCGAGCCACCATATCATTGGTGGATTTCACATGTAGGATTGCTCAAATATTCTCAAATTTCATGAATGAAAGAACCACAGGATTGCTTTTTGTGTGTGTGTGAGAAAGAGAGGCAAAGAACATTGTAACATGGTTCAACGTCTTGTTGAGAAAATGGAACCTTTGATAGAAATATGACCTGTCATTTGTTCATTCAATCTACCAAAAAAGCCACTTGAGAATTCTCTCACAATGCGCGCCGGGTGTCTTGGGTGGGTGCTGCTGTGTAATTAGGGAGTCAGCAGTATCAATCACCCGCAGTGGCAGGCTCATTTTTTCAGCATCAATTACGTTGGAACATTTTGGACGCTGATCAGACGTGCAGTGTCTTAAAGCCGCCGCACAGCTGTCATTGACACTAATGGAATTTTAAATCTTCCCCCCTCCTTCTCGCCGCTCACTGCGGAGCTCTGCTTAAGTGCAAGTCCCAATTATGGAGAGGGTAATTTAGCTAATCTGCCTGAAAAGCGGCGATAGGCTGCAATCAATATCAAAAACGTGCAGTTAAGAGCATGAGGGTCGGCGCTTTGGAGTTAGAGAGAGTATGGATGGTATTTATTCTTCATCTTATTGCGCTCTTTTGAAGTATTCCCACTTTCTAGAAAAGCGTGCATGGAGGTAAATGATTCATGGATTGTTTTTGCTTTAAGTTGATCCCAGCGTGAATAGTTGTTTCTTAGGTTATCAGTAAAATACATAATCATTCAGGTTCTTTAGAAAAAACAGACACAACCACTACACACACACACACATCAATTGTAGCGTCAGAAAAGGAACATTTGAACCAAAAAAACAAAATCCATCTGTGTGCCGGATCTTTTGCATCGCTACTACCTGTTCTCTGCACATCTCATTCACCATCTCAGCTCTTCTCCTGGGAACAAGCTCTGCAAGTGCTACTTTATTTCACACTTCACTTGGCATATTCTTCAGCAGCGGGGACCTCCAAGTCATCAGCGCCTTCTGCACAAATGTTATGCAAATTCTCTGCTCTCCTTTCTGCTCAAGACGACTCACTAGTCCTGTTAGAAAGGCCAAACCATTACCGAGAACCTAATGAGAAAAAAAAATCAAAATGAATACCGGGTGAAAAGTAGAAAAGAAAACTGGAATATTTTTGGCGGTTGGGAACAAAACCCGGGTTGTGTTTGTTTCAAAACGGTGGCGGTTTGATAAGTGCTGGATTTCTCTTTGAAGAAAAACGTGATCTCTATCGCAGGTGCCCTCAGAGTGACCTCGGAGTCAGGAGGTGAGCTGTTAAAACATAACCACGCTGCCCCTATGACACTTTTATCAATAAAATATTAAGAACCAGAGTAAGGGGTGTCATGAATAGCAAGAGGAACTTGGAGAGGAGAATCCAAACTGTAGTCTTCAATTATGGGATGAAGTAAGTAGAGGAAAATATACAGTATAACTTTCATTCATTTTTACACTACAAAACATTGCACTTGCCCTATAAACGGACATAGGAAAAAAGGACAAAAGGAGCACGCTGTAGATCGTCATTAAAGTTTCGTAAGCTACGATGAGAAAAATGTGGACAAATGCTGCCTTCTGGTGGGAGTTGTGGAATCATTCAGAGGTGCCAAGGCTAATAAAACAGAAATGCAACAGCTAAAACATGAATTATGAAGGTACGCAATGTTATGCTAACACCAGCTAAAGTTGTGCTAACGGCGACTAAATGCTATTATCTGGATAACAACTTTTAGAGTCAGTCCACCTGTGGGACCAATGGATTTGGGGAATCTGACATGTCATCTGGGTGACTTTGAGAATACATGGAATTGGTGAGTTGGATTGTTCAATGTGTTTGGGTGTGTGCCATGAGGTTTAGCGTTAGCATTAGCCGCTGATGTTGTGAAATATTAAATCCGTATGACCTGCCTGTTTTAGTGAAGGGTGTTCACTTTCCACAGCCAGAAATCAGTCCCAAAACTTATACCTGGTCAGACTGGTTTAGCCCTGGCCACCACAGGGTTGACCAGGCCTTGGGCTGATACGCGCCTGCCTGTGGAAAGGCAGCTCCTGTGTACCCGCTTGCCTTGTACCTGATTGTTGCCTGCCTTCCCACCTGGAAGTTGTGGGTTAAGACATGTGACCCAAGTAGACGCAAACTAAAATGTAACTGTTAAAAAGGGTCACATTTTAGCATAATGAAAACTTACCCAAACAAGGCAACCAACCGGCCCTATATGCACTGCTAATGTGTTTTATTTTTAACTCTATCCCTAAAATCTGCCTTTTAGGTGCAGTGAATATGCTTTATTGACAAGTAGATCCCTCAGACCTGACAAAATTACAACTGACAGAAGGGATTAAGATTAAATCTAAAACATTACTTGCCTTCCATCTCCTCAGCCGCTTGCATCAGTTTTACTTTCCACTCCTTTACTTTTGTCTCTAAAACAAAGTTCCTCACCTCATGGAAAACTCACTGAATTTTCTTGCTGACTTTGGGAGCCTGTCAGGTCCTGGTTATGCGGCATCAGTGATATTTTGTTCTCAGAACAAAGTGGGGGCTCGTATATGTAAAAGGTCAGGCATTAAAACGTCTCCTCGGGGAACAGCTCATCTGCCAAGGTCGAACAGCACCATGGGACTGACGCTTCACACCTCGCACCCAAATGAGCCCGTCATCTCACATCAGGACAGTCCAATGCATCCTGTTTCAGAGCATCATTTTTGATCATAGAAAATAGATTTGGTTGCTCGTCAAGCCGAAGAAACCAATCTATAAACCTTTGCACTCAGGCAATGGTGTAGCCATCAGCAGTGCAATAAGATCAAAGTATAATAGATTTGTCTCTTGTCAGGTCTGAACACTGGTGAATGGAAGGTACAAGGAGGGGCGGCAGTGGCTCAGTGGTTAGATTGTTTGCCGGGTTGATCCATCCGAGCAGCAATAGGTCATGCACTGACAAGTGTGGGCAGTGAATTGTAGTCCAGTGTTTTGCTTTATGAAGCTAGTCAAGTTTGTTATTATTGTAATTAGGGAAGTGTAAAAAATAAAATGAACAAAAACATTTCTTTACGTGACTATGAGCGCTTATTAAAATTCCATGGTGGTAACGATAGTATAGTTTGATTTTGGTTTGAGTTTGGTTTTATATTTGGCTTTTATATCACTGTCATTACTGGGAGATTCATGATACAAAAACTGTCTCAAAGTTCAAGTCTTCTCTGTCAGCACGGTTAAACTAAGGTCCAATTATTTTCCCTGAAAGGTGTCAAAAGATGGAGACAATATTCAAAAACATGATGTTGGCCAGCAGAAAGGCCTTTCTGCCATAAAAATGATGGACAACATTTGTCAAAATGTCTCTCCCTGCTCTGCCCTCCATCTGGGAATATGACATCGTCAAATTCTATAACGTAACTGGAGCCCACTTTGTGTTTTCCTTGCTAGTAACCACAAAAAAGAAAGAAAGAAAAACATTTGCCATTACTTGTGTCAGTTCTACCCTTCGCCAAAACCCTTATTTAACTGCTATTTCCTGTGTTTGACGTTAGTGTTGTGTCTGACATGATCTTGTTTCGTCCATTATGCCCTACTAACTTGATTTGTCAACACTCTGTAATGTGCCAAGTGTAAAATAGCATGAAGCCTGAGAGGACATGTATGAGAAGAATACAAGTGCCAGAGGGAATAGTCACTCAGCCGTCTGGTTATTGCCTGATGACAGGCAGAATGTGGAGTAAGAGCCAGGCCATGTCACACAATAACATCTGAGACAAGGATTTCAAATGGGGCTTTGCCGTAGTATTTTCTCAGAATTCTATTTAATATTTTGCAAGTAGAGATCATCTTCAAGCCAGGAAAAACCCAAACCAATATCCAGAGCTCTCAATTTGAAAAGAGAGCAGGCATGTGGAGCCGCATTTTGTATGATTCTTGTAATTATATAAATCTCATAAACATATTACATAACTTTTGGTCTAGGCCTGCTGGGAACTTACATCTTAAAATAACACTAAACCTATGAACGGAATACATGCCAGCATCCTGCACTGCTGGATTCAGATGGTGTTCCCAATGAATTACGAACACTTAAACGTGGACCAACAAATGATAGCCATATCCATATCAGTGGAAGAGATGACAGTGTAATTCTGTCTCACATGAAATGAAGCATTGATTTTCGGTTTATCCCGTTGTGATTTGTAGTGTTTGGGGCCGGAGTCCTCTCCCTCACCTCGTCAGTTTGTCCGTCCTGTCAACACGCCACAAAGCCGCTTGACACTCAGCCCTGCGCGCTAACCTTCGGTGACTTTCTCCAGACTCAACTTTCATAAGGTGCACAACTTTGCCCTGAGCAAACTTGTCAAATCCGGTAGATTGGAATGAAAGTTTAGCTTAGTCTGTGTATAGTATGTTTGCGAATACATTGCCCACCACAGGCAATTGAAAACTATTGCAGTGTGGTTTACCATGATTATCCTGTTAAATCCTGCTTATCCTGTAAGTTAGATCTTCTGCATCTGTTACGACAGAGCCGAGACGTATTCCAGTTTCTTATTCTAATCAAATGACATGTCCATGTGAATTGGTACACTTGTGAATCAAAGCAAAATAATTCACACTTAAAGCCTGTTGTTGGGTTTACTGTTCGTTCTGCACAAAGAAAATAAATCACAGCCTGTACCTAAACACTCTGATTAGCTTTTGATAGCAGTTCAGACGCAGCATTAGCCAACCCCAAGTGTCTCTATCAGAGAGACGGTGTTATGTGAAATTTATGCAGGACTCAATCCATTATTCACTCTTTACATAATTGATGAGATTGTGTGTGGGCCACATTAATGGAAAGTGACAGTTGTTGAGATGAGAGGCAGTGCTGTCCGTTCCAGAGTTGAGGCCGGCGTCTTTTCCCTTGTGCTGGATGCTCAGAGCCCATTGGAGGATAATAATGTGCACCACGGCCGCACCTGTTCCCCACCACTATCTCAATAACAGTTGTTTGTCTTTACACAAATGTTTTTCGACACCTGAGGCAAACCTATGAAACCAGTGGTCCGTGCTATTGTTCATGAAGCACATCACAACAAAGATTTTTCATTTTCAACAACCCAAAAAGGGTTTAGTCAAACGGGGAATCACAAAAAGTTTCTTCCACCCACCAAATCTCTTACAGATGGTTTGTTGTTTTGCCCGACTGCTGTTATGTGTTGGCAGAGTTTGGGCATTCACTCAGGGTTATGTCAAAACCCCCAGACTACATGCCAATCCCAAGTTAGATAGTTGTGTAGGAAAGGGCATCTGACCTTAGTCCATCCAAGCACACATCATAATGATTTTCTGTATTGATTGAAAAGTACAGCCAGAAGTAACTATTCACTGCTGCAAAGACCATAATAATGTCAGAACTTTGAGTCTTGTTAACAGGATTAAAAATGTATGTCAAGTTGAATTAGCTGAGGAACAAAGGAGCGTGTACAGATAAAACCATCACTGCAATGTTATCGGGACTCTTCACCTGAAATGCATTGTGGCATTTATATCATTCTGTGGTTTTTCCATCATTAACACATTATAAGATGATGTTTAGTGGACATTGGTTGTGTATCCTTGACTGAATATGTTTTAGCATTTAGCTCAGACGACACTTTTGAGACAGAGACATTTCCGTGACCAGCAGTTGCCAAATAGTCTTCAGGCCAGCGAGACAGAAAAAAAATCGTCGACTGGACTGGGAATGGACTGCGATGTGTGGTGGCTAAATGCTAATGGTTATGGGATAAATGCATTGAGCAGGCTAATGAACACAGACTAGCTTGCTTGTTAAGAGTCCGCTGCATACGTTTAGATCGAACGCTGCTTCTCCTTTTTTATTTCTGTGGTTTTGAGAACTTGGCAATTCAAAAGAAGAAACACGCCATGACCGTCACCATAGCAATTGAATTCTTAAAGGAACAGGCCACCATTTTTACATACTGAGATATGTTCTTGCCAGAGCTTAGACGAGTTGATGCGTACATGTCTTGTCTTTGCGCGTGCCCTCAGTCACGTAAAATGACCAAAGATGTTGTTAGCCTTTGGCCTATCCCAATGTCTTCCTATAGCTCCAAACGGCTGTGAAGTTGGAAGCGCCCACGCTCTTCCACGGGCACGCACAAAGACCAGACAGGTACGTATCAACTCGTCTAAGCTCAGGTAAGAACATATCACAGTATGGCAAAACGGTGGCCTGTTCCTTTAAGAGTCCGTTGTATACGTTTAGATCAAACGCTGCAGCTCCATTTTTATTTCTGTGGTTTTAAGGGCTTGACAATTCAACCGATGTAACGCGGCCACTGAGTTCAGATCCAGACGTATATGTAGGGAAATTATAATTGACCGGAGTTTACGGATGGCTAAGGCAAGGCTACTGCTAAAGTGGCACTAGCTCGCAGTTAGTTTTGCCCGTTCGCCTGTTAGCTTCTTCTTCGGGATTCGATTAGTGTGTATTGGGGCCTCCGACCCGGTGGCAGTCAAGTTGCAAGTGTGGTTTTCTGGTCAGAGACAGTAGGGGGAGATGAAAGACCCTCCAATCGCCCCATTAACACTTGTAATACCCCCAGAGGAACCAAGAAAGGGATTAATTAAGGTAAACAAGTTACTTAGTACTGCTTTAAGGCAGCTGTGACAAAATGCGATGTACCTGGAAACTAAATGTGAACAAACTGTGATCCAACTGAAAGCTAATGTGCACCAGCTACCTGTTACAATGAAAGTTCTGAACGGAAATGTAACTGTCAACTAAAGTATGAAGTTGGAACAGAAACATAAAAGTGCAAATGTAAAATGAATGTATTAAATGCAAAAGGAACACGCTGCCCCTGTCTTTCGGTAGAACCTGTGCCTTGAGCACATTTTCCAGTTATGCTTGGATGCCGTTGTCCTGGCTTTGTAAATTACTTTGTTAAAATACCACTACTAATATTTGCTATTTTATTTATTATTTTTTTTATTTCAAAAAAAGAAATACGCTATAAGTTGAGAGAGACCCTCTGAGTAAAGTTGCATATCGTCAGTGATCAGTGCAGTGGGTTTTGCCACATTTCTAACAGATGACACAATCAAACTGTACACGTGGCAGTCTACGTTGTTCACCTCTAGCTAATTCACGTTTTCTTATCCGTATGAATGGCTCCTCTGTTTTTAAATCAGTTGAAAAGCGTATCCCCCACAGCTTCCCTTTTCTTCTCGGCTGACATTTGAAATCGCTCAAAGTGGAAGTTTCTTGCTAAAACCAACCCTTTTCCTTTGACACAATCTGAACTTTTCTAAGCGCAATGTTTTGTCGCCTATTCATCTCGACTTTCCAAAGGCCGCGTGCGATGTGAGTGCTTTTACCTCCGCTGAGCGTCGACGCGCGCACGCAGTGACACCCAGGGACTAACAAGGCTCTCCCGGTGTTAGCTAACGGTGACTGCCACAGCTTTGATGGCTAATTATCGCGGGCAGCTGTCAGAACAGTAATGGCCCACATTTGAAAGTTTTGATACCCGGGTTATATTTATGCTTTCACAGCTCGCTTTGTAGCTCTCAGGGATTATTGGGTTCCCAGGGCGCCGCCGGAGATGAGGTGACGGCGTACGAGGGGAACATCAGATTTCCCCCACCAAGTGCTGAATATGACCGCATTAATTATGGATCTCACAAGCTGGATTTTTCACTCATTTTGGGAGTATTTTTAGCGAGTGACAAGCCGAGGATTTTCTTTTTTTTTCTTCCACATTTTAATCAAGACGACAGGTGTCAGGTGGGCTGTGAAAAAGTTACCAAAACCTGCCCAAAGTTGTCAGAAAGTGGCATTTTTAAAGTGAGTGAAGGTGCAAAGTGCCTATTTGGGTATTCCTGCCCCGGGCTAAATCGAGATCTCATGCTCTTGCACTTCAATAATTTCAACTATAAATGTTTACAAAATGGTCGGTGAACTTTCAGATGTTTTGGATATGAATTTGAGCAAACTAGGGGGGACGAGGGGCACAGAGGCAACGCGAGGAGGGGGCGGGGCTTTCCCTCCCGCTATTTTCTTATGAGGGATTAGCAGCGTGTCACACAAATCAATAAATGTCACCAGAGGAGGCGTGATTGTTAAGGTACTAGTTTTTTTTTTGGAGAAATTAGGAAAGATCCGCACAATTG
Source organism: Gobius niger (assembly GCF_951799975.1). Taxonomy (NCBI): domain Eukaryota; kingdom Metazoa; phylum Chordata; class Actinopteri; order Gobiiformes; family Gobiidae; genus Gobius; species Gobius niger. The sequence goes on from NC_136865.1 coordinate 11,002,041, forward strand.
CTCACCAGCTTTTTTTTTTTTACCAATACTTGCTCACCACGTTCCTGATTTCTCCATAACACTTGCTTTATGATCCAGCCCACTGGCTTAGAATTAGTGGATGTGTGTGTCTTCGCTAGTTTTTTTTTTTTTTTTTTTTTTTTTTTTTTTCGAGCTAACGGCTAATGTTGAACAGAAGCTGTTCAACATTACCTGAATGAACGCCCCAGCCATAAACAGATTGATATTTTTATGCAAGTGTGGCTTTATCAATTTTGGTTCACTCGTACTTCCTGCTTTCCACACTGTGCCCAGGGCGTGCATGGTGTGCTAGGGGTCCAGGTTCATTCTTAGATGTTGGTTTGGCCTCAACGCGCACCACTCCATGGTACCCATTGCTCGGCGTGCGATAGTCGGATTGCCTTGCCTTGTGGTTTACCCTTTGCCTATAAGAACAGCTCCTAAACTAACCCTTTATCTGTATTTAGATGGACCTGGTCACCATGCTGCTGTCTTGCTTCTGTTTTGCTTCTCTATGTTTCATTAATTCTGCTTTTGGACAATGTGAACTTAAAGCAGTACTATGTTACTCTTGCACCTAGAGGCCATGAGCGCAAATGCAGGTGTCGTAGCAAGTTGCGATTTTGTAGCTTATTAATTGTCTGTGAAAGTAAACACTATGCTGACATATTGTACATCCAAATACACAATGGAAATGATTTTTAATGTTTTTCACTCAAACTTGGCTGTAAATACTCACAATTGAGCTCCGTTATCAGGTGGGAGGGGTGAACTCCTTTCAAACGATTGGATCTGATTTTCGCTAGCGTTTGGTCGTGATGTATGTAATGCGCCTGAGTGAGTGAAGCGAGCCATCATGACCCCTGGGAGCATTCCTTGTGCATTCCAAGGCTTCCATTTTAATTTCTGGATATTTGGGAGGTGAGCCAGGACGGATTGAAGAGCTTCCATTTCTTTCGTATCCGCCACCATTGCCAAACTACAACCAGCAAATGCGGCGCAAATGCTTGACGTCACCTACAACTCCCGCCTCCCCCGCTCGCTGAATGGTAGGTAGAACGTCAACCGATGCAACGCGGCCACTGAGATCAGATCCAGACGTACATGTAGGGAAATTATAATTGACCGGGGTTTACGGATGGCTAAGGCAAGGCTACTGCTAAAGTGGCACTAGCTCGCAGTTAGTTTTGCCCGTTAGCCTGTTAGTTTCTTCTTCGTGATTCTATTAGTGTGTATTGGGGCCTCCGACCCAGTGGCAGCCAAGTTGCAAGTGTGGTTTTCTGGTCAGAGACAGTAGGGGGAGATGAAAGACCCTACAATCGTCCCATTAACACTTGTATTACCCCCAGAGGGACCAAGAAAGGGATTTATTAAGATAAACAAGTTACTTAGTACTGCTTTAAGGCAGCTGTGACAAAATGTGATGTGCCTGGAAACTAAATGTGAACAAACTGTGATCCAACTGAAAGCTAATGTGCACCAGCTACCTGTTACAATGAAAGTTCTGAACGGAAATGTAATTGTCAACTAAAGTGAAATTGGAACAGAAAAATAAAAGTGCAAATTCAAAATGAATGTATTCAATGTAAAAGGAACAGGCTGCCCCTGTCTTTCGGTAGAACCTGTGCCTTGAGCACATTTTCCAGTTATGCTTGGATGCCGTTGTCCTGGCTTTGTAAATTACTTTGTTAAAATACTGCTACTAATATTTGCTATTTTATTTATTTATTTTTTATTTCGCACACCGCTAATCCCTCTTTGGAAAATAAAGGTTGAGGAAATTGCAGTCACATTAAGATGCCTGTTCAAGGTTTAGTCAGTTTAGGGAGCACTCAGAGAAAACCTTGGCGAGGGCATGAAACTGGACCTAGAAAGGCCTTACATGGTTCAGGAATAACATTTGAAACTCTCCCTGTATGACAAGTCATGTAATGCAATGTAATATAATCCTGCTTCGACAATTTACAATCCAAATCTAGTTAGTTGGGATTTAGCGTCCTGCAGTTAACCAATCAGATGTAGGGGAGCGCTATAAAAGGAGCCCTTTTACCTGTACCTGACCTCTCCTCTCTGCAACGTCACATCCGCCATGCAGCACTCGGGCTAGGCATGCAATGGACGAGTTGTTTACATGTTGCTCAAGTCGTGTTGGAGCGTCAAACCGGTGGCTGGAGCTATAGTTCAATGGCATTTGTGCTGTAATGACTGCGTGGTCGCTAATTGATGGTCATTGGACTTGGTGGTCGGGGTCCCAGAGTGGCTCGCCCGGAGAGCGCATTGCAATCAACCATTCACCTTGTATGTAAGCTCGGAGTCTGAAGTATTACTCTTCCCCTCATAGCTTCTGTCTCATATGCAATTTACTGTTGTAGGGTCCCGATTTCGTGCCCACTCCCCCTTTTTGTACCATTTTATAACTGCTGTGATAACTTCACCTCTTGAATTCAACGTATGTTCCTGGATTCTACAAACTCTTTCATATGGACCTGTGTTTGGAATGCCGAAACAATTGTGAACCTTTTATGAACTGATTTGAACTGAACTTGTCTAAAAATATTTGACTTAACTACCTAACTTATCTTAACTTAAAGAGAATAAATCCATGTTTTTGTAACTTGCCTTTGTCCTGTCAATTTTAGCAAACCTTTGTAAGTTAACTTTATCTGAGGTGCAATCGCAATGCCCCTGGCGTTGTCTCAGGATGTTATAAGTTAAAATAATTGAGTGGTGGGTCCTCAGCAGGGCTGGGTACCAACCGAAAAGCTCCGGTAGGGGGCGGTATCGAAAACCTTTTTTTTTTTCGGTGCTAATTTTCGAACGTCTGAACGTCAATAAATTATCCGCAGTGAGTCTAAAAAAGCCTGAACTCATGAGCAGCTTCAGCGCAAATGCAGAAGCAAAGCTATAACTTACTAACACTTTAGTCATTATCAGAGATGGCAGAGTTCCTCTTTACAGAAAACTGGTTAAAAACAGGACTAAACCTTGACTGAATAAGAAACTAGAGCTCTTAGACAAAGAGAAAAGCAGTGACAACACGGTAGTGACAACAAGAAACACATAGGCTTTTTACCTTTAGCGAAAGCCCCTCAGAGCCTGAAGTTACTGCTGTTGCTGCTAAACCTGCACCAAATGGCAGCACAGAGCTTTTGGGATCAAAGATTGTTCGTGGATAAAGTAAGCGCTCACTCTGCATTAGCCATTTTTGGAACAGTTATGGTACATTTTTAGTGACAGAGTGAGCGCTCTCACTATGTAACAGATCTTTGACGTGTGAAGTGCTTTCACTTTGTCGAACAGCGCTGTGAGTTTAGAAAAGTTAATCTGAGAGAAAATGCTGTCCTGATGTGGATCTGGTCTGTCTCTGCAGCTCAGGAGGCAAACAGGTCCTTTCTCTGTTTTTATCGCTGCTTAAGTGTGAATTCTGCTCAAAACATGAAGTTACAGGTGACGCTGCTGCGGCCTGTGTTCTTTCTGTTGTGCCGTGTTTGGACTTTCTCCTGAACAATACTTTCTATACACATTATATTAACTCAATTAAAATAACATGGGGATCAAAAAAGGTACCGTCAAGGCACCGGTACCGAAAAGCAGGTATCGTTAAAGTAGTGGTATCGAAAAAAAGGAACGGTACCCAGCCCTAGTCCTCAGTATCTAACTCCCCTACTAGCCACAAAGTTTAGAGCAAAACTAGGAGGTACATGACATTCAAGTACACATACTGTCACAATAAAGTAAACCACTGTGACCCAACCAGGAGTACAGGGACACCTGGGGGCACGCAAGCACCTAGTAGGGGGTACTAGGAATGATTTCATATTTTTTTTAAAAGGTGGAAATAAGCACTATTTGAAGATGGCTTTGAATGGAAAGCATATTTAAAGTTGATCTTGCAGTAATACGAAGGAATTTGAGCTCTATTTTCACACAAAACACCGCCTTGCCTTGAGAATATCACAAATACAAAAGAGGTTGAGAACCAGTGTTTTGCTTGTTCATGATTAATAAAAAAGTTTTGCACAAAGGTCTTCTCACAGTACTGAAGGACAAAGCTAATTTTTCTTACTACTAGAAAAAAAAAGAAGAAGAAACACAGCCGCTGGTTCTTTAATGTTGCTATCTGGATGAATCTTTAGTCTATACAGGCAAAAAAAAAAAAAAAAAGGCAGCTTTACAGCAATCTTTTATCATCTGAGTCACTTTTGCAATTGTCATCTATTCACAGGCCCACTCCGGACCGTCAGCAGCAACTAATCCAGTTTTTTTTCCTCTGCTGCATAAATGTCTTTAGTGCCAACACATGCAGTTTCTCAGGTCCTGCCGCACTCCCATGAAGAAGTAAGTGAATTAACACAGGAGGCCATGCATGAAACAGTCAACTTATTAGGGTAATTAATAACCAACTTTGTAGCACATGATTGCGTGCGGGAGATTGGCCCCGCGGATCCATGCGCAGATGCACCAACGTAATCACTTATGTTTTGACCAGATTCAGTTACAAGGTAATTTCAGCCCCAAATAGAAGCCCATTCGTTCTAATTTAATTTGCCCCATGTACTGTTCGTCCCTAATTCGATCCTCACGCGCAATCGGTTTAAAAAGTTGCTAAAGATTGCGAAAATGAAGTACATTATCCGAATATCTGGAATCCTGACTCAGCGCGGAGACTTGATCGTTCGGTATTGACTGGAGTGAACTTTCTATGAATAATAAAATTGGGCTGCAGTTATCATGGATCCACTGTAGTACCCCATGGTCAACCTATTCAGTGCACCTGTACTTTTTCTTTGTCAGATGTGCACGATTTGACACTGTCCTTTACATTTGATTTGGACCATTTAAACCCAAACCTATCCTTTATTTGTTGTGACTGAAATGTGAAAGATTGAGTGAAATCTTTCTTGACAAAAACTAAATTCTGTGCTGAAATAAACCTGGTTAGAATGAAATGTATTGATTTAGATAATACTGTACATTAATGCAAAATTAGAGTTAACCTGTAGGCTATGTTTTGTTTTTTGTTCAAAAGAACCTCCTTGATGCAATTTTATGTTTTCCCAAGATGGGAAAGGCCAGCTGCTCCCTGATTGGCCAGTCGCCGACATTGGCAGCCAATGATAAGAGCTCTAACCATGACGTTGCCTCAACAAAATAATGCTTGTTTAAACTAATCCAGTTTAACCGTATACCTAATCCTAACCTTAAAGGCACACCGCGTAACATTTCTACTATTCTGTTGCCATCAGTAAACAACATACAGCTAATGACCAGCTTGACACAGAGTATACAATTTATTTAGTGAGTAATGAAAGAAGGAATTTGGACGAGACCTAACCTATTTAAATCTCAAATTCTGCTGACTTTAGTCAGATCTCCATGGCGACGAGCCGGAGACGTCCTCACTCCCGGTAAAGCTACAGTCAGGTCTTACTGAGCAGAGCCGCTCGCAGCAAAAGCACATGTTTGTACATTTTTGAGATTTACTTTTCATTATAAAAAGTATCTGTCAAAAAAACAACAACCTTGTATTTCAATTTTATTTATTGGGTAAAATTCTACGCGGTGTGGCCTTAAATGAACTAAACTGATTTTTTTTTTTTAATTAAGTATTTTCAATCCCATCCTTACTCCAGCAATGTCCTAATGTGTAGAATGAGCCCAGACATATTCACCACAACTGCTGCTGAAATAAGTAGATGTTTACGTGAAAAATAAAATCCAATTCTAATAAATGTAAAAGCTATCAAGGTAGTATTGCCTTTAGCCTGTGGTATGTTTTAAGAGCAAGTTGTTTGCAAGTCAATGTTCGCTCAGTCAATGGTTGAGTGATTGTTTAGCGAGTTGCTTATTTTGCATAGCCTGCAATGTATCGTGGCCTGGTGATTACACCTGTTAAGCCATACATTTAATATTTATATTTTGTCTATATGGACATAAAGCACAAGAAACTTTGGCCTCAGTTGAAGTCATGACTGAAAATCTGTGCAAAACGAGAGGCAATTCTGTTTCTGTTTATCCGTGCGTGTACTACTAGCATGTGTGCGTCATGCACGAGCTTGACGTAGAGACTGCAGTTACACATAAGACCTAAGGTGGCAGTCGGCAGGAAAAAAAACATCTAATCCCTTCAAGGATAGTGGAGTTTTGCAAATGTGGCCTTTCCTGTCCTGGACAGATGGCTGTCAGAGAGAAGCAGCCCTTCTGGGGAACCTTGTTGCCTATTTGCCTATTTCAACTGAAACCCTGGCTTTAAACAGTGCAGAACAGTAACATGTGTGTAATGTTATCAGTCTATCGCACTTGTATTTGGATAGTCGGCTAAATCGACCGGGAAGCTGTTTTTAGTGAGCGCTCTTCTATCGCTAACATTGATTGATTGATTGATTGATTTGATTGATTTGAGTCATTATATTTACATTGTTTATTACATAGTCAAAAAAAAACATTAGCACTGATTAGCTCTGATACACTGACTGGGGTGGTTTTGTTTTTGTTTTTTTTTGCATTTCCAGGCTTTGTAGTTCCCGCACATGTTGGACATATTGTTCTCTCGGTGACACAATTGTTTGGCTGAAATCCCAAATGTTGTCACACTGGAGTTGCCGAGCGGCGCGTTTTATGAATTCCTTCTTACTACGCCATGGAGACCGCCAAAAAGTGTCGGCATCTGGAAAAACCTCTGCTGCACGCTGCTTTGTTCACCGCCGCTCTCCAAACGCAGCACTGATGTGGATGCATGCGCTGATATGTCCGACGTGTTCAATGCCTTCCCTTTAAGAAGGCGGGGTGATTTGGATGATGATGTTTTTGTGGGGTCTGAGAGACTGCCAGTCCGCTCACTCAGCTGTGATTGCATTCATTCTTCTGTATTTAAGCACGTGCGTTTATGGCACATTTATCAAGTCTAAAAAAAGGTATTGTCCTTCATTTTACCTACCGAGCGATAAGTTGATGCATCTCGACCTGACTGACCTGAACTTTCGCTGTGTTGTCCAAAACTGCCGTAATCCAGTCCGCGAACATTGCGGCTCATTCTCACGTGGCGTTTGAGAGACAACCAGCCATTAGTACTTGGCACCACACCTGATCCGTCCTCAGGCTTTAATTTGTTTATTCCAGGGATTCGATTAAGTCATGGAAGGGCTCATTTGAACAGGAGAAGATGGGGACGTCTCCTGTGTGTCCTAATGTCACCGCGGGTCGGATTTCTTCTTAATGTGCTGCGTATTGATCAACAGTGTGAGTGGGTAAGTAACCTGGCAGGTGACACAGACAGAGAGGTTTTCTGCGGTGAGCGACAGGTCCCGGGCTATCTCTCTTCTGTGGTCAGCCCGGCCCGTGTATCGCATCAGCAGTGTTCCCAATGTGACTGTGATTGATATCTGGAGCACTCTGTTGTCTGGTTCGCAGGGCACAAGGTGGATATCAGTTACTTCAAATGTCTGAATGCTTTGGATTCCTGATTGTTATAACCAAACTAACTAATGTACTGAGTATGTAGATGCCTTATAGCTGTCTGTGAGGGAAGAATTAATATTGTCCACTGTGAATTATAAGGCTCTGTCTGCGTTCGGAGTACTGCTGAGATATTAAGGTTTTGACCAAACGGAAATGAGTAATAAGTCTCTGCTCATTGAAACTTCAATTATATTTACAAACCCTATATAGTGTCTATAGAAGTAAAATTGCATTATATTTTTAGAAAACGTCCTTTCTTCCAACTGCATGCACGCACATTACTCTCTCTTATGCTTCAAAACAATGCAAAATGCAAAAAGAATAAAAAGAGAGGTATTTTCATTGATCCACTTTAAACGCCAACTCTCTTCAATATAAATCACACAAAATAATTGATGTGGTCAAACTTTCGTCCTTGCATAGATTGCCATGTTTGCTGTTTGCTTTTTGATGAGGCCATTGTTGTGCTGTAAGCTAACGTGGTGTGTTCAGTTGATTGGATTTGTTTGCGTTTTGTTTTTGGTCGTAAGCTGTGTGTGCAGGTTACGGAAAATATAACGTAGTCATTGTCCATGGCACTAATGACTAATGTGTGTGTTCTTCTTTCCCTCTGGTCAAATGTGTGTGTTGGGATAATGTTGCTAGTTGTCATTGTGTTGCTAGTTGCTGTAGAGGTAGGCTCTATGGGAAGTGGCTGTATGCAGATGAGATATTTATTTATATATTACCTGGCTGCAACCCTTTTTTTTTGTTCTTTGATGGCACATTTTTCTTGCTTTTTGCCTTTTCTCCCCCTTGTGCTTTACAGCTTTACGGGGGGATCTAAATGAGATGTAAATGAGCCCTATTGTCACTCCAAATGTGGCAAATATGATCAGATTTCCATGTGTTACACATCATTGGAAAGCTTTGAGACTACACTTTCGTAGTCTATGGGCCAGATCTTGTGGCGGCGCACGGGGCGGCGCAGGCTCTTGGCGAATTATTTTCCGAGTGGCGGCGCTATATGTGCCATTCGCCTCCGCCACCTGTGAGGGGGCGTCACAAGAGGAGGTGACTGCACTGATGGAAACACGGCTGACATTCACTTCCTCGTCTACATTGCGCTGTCTTGCGTTCTTTCTTAAACCTTAGGCTCTCACAGGTCAAACTAAAAACTTTATTTACCCCATCGTGAGCTAAACGATGTTCACGTCTCGAGAGAAAAAGAGCTACAGCGTCCGCTGTGGCGCGGATCGGCCCGCGCTTGGCGTGAACGCGAAGCAAAACAAAAAGCACATGTTCACCCCCCACTCCCACACAACCACTCTCCTGGACGCGGAGTCGATCTGGTTGGAGGAAAATGTGTGTGTCTCAACCATGGATCTATTATAAACTGGATAAGGCATGCTGTCCCAGCTCCTATCCCTTTACATAGGGGTGCTCAGTGGCGCATGAAACCAGTTTCGTCCGCCATTGCGGCCCAAAGTACCCGTATGACGCGTCACCTGTATCTATGCTCCTACGGCCCAAGTGGTTGAAAGCAGCGGGAGCGCGCACGGCTGCCGACGAAGCTTCAGAGCGGAGCGGACGCCATTACGCAAAAAGTCAAATCTCTTAATATCATCGTTCTTTAAACACAAAATGTTTTTTTAAGGCCATTTCAGGCGAATAAGCTACCATGCTACGATGACTTTGGGGGTTAGTTTGTCAGTGCGGGGCTTAAAAAGCTAGTTTAGCCTGCTCTTGGAACAACCGGGCGCTTAGCGGCCCTTCGGACGTACGTAGCCGCGCTCATGAACTTCCGCTCGGTCACTTTTCTGGGAAGTTTCGTAAGTGCTGGAAGTCTTGATATTGTGATAGAATTGATAAAAATCGAGTTGTTACTTCACTGTATTTGCTAGTATAACATCATAACTAGAATTGTTTGGCTGAAATACAAAGAATGAGCACTGCAAAAGTGTTTTATATTACATTTTCATTGGTAAAATGTGAGAAATTGTTTTTTACATAGCATTTATCTGTACTGTACAGTACTGTACTGGATCCAGGACAGATGTGGAAATCATGCATTTTTTTGTGTTTCATTCTACTTACACAAATAATGGTGTAAGTACATAAGTACATTAAATACTGCTAGTATTTTTTTAATTAATAAAACAGTTACAGGTTATTAGTGCCATTATTTAATTTTCAGAAATGAGTTTAATAACATGTAGGCCAGTTGTTTCTTTTTAACCATAATCCAATGCTATAAACACATGCTATATTCATCATACATTTCGTATTTCGTTTTTGGCTAAAGACTTAGAGAAACATAAACTTACTTGAGATGTTTGTTATTTCGCGTTTATCCTTGTTTTCAGTCCAGTTCATTTGTTTTGCTCAGACTTCAGCCGCTAAATCACACGAGGGAGAATCTGCTCGTTCATGAGTCATCACGCACACGCTCGCGCACGTCTGCGGCCCTGGTGACGTCACGTCATTAGAAAACTTTTAAAAATGTATTTTTGATGCTTTACAATTTTTTTACGAAGAAAAAAAGTCAATGTCCTAAAAATAGTAATTTTAAAGAAATATATTTGCCTCAGTCTGAAACTCCAGATGCCCTGTGGACCATTTTACAGGCTGCTACTTTTACATGAGTGTCTATGACAAAAAGGGCTTTTTGGGCTGCTGGCTGCAATATCACGGCCTGCCACTAGCACATACTCATTTCAGAGTGAAGGGGGCGGACCCCCCACTGGTCTCAACCCACTTAAATGCGCTAAGTCTGGAGTGGCAAGATCACAAAATGCGCTCCTACTGGGCGCAAAATGTCACGCTATCGTCTCCGTTTTGATGCACAAGATCGGGCCCTATGTCTTACTCAAAATGCCCCAAAACCGAGTTGTCCTCCATTTCCGCGATGGGTCACATTTACTGGTCATATCCATTAAAATCATTTTGTAATCAGGGAAAATCTGCCTGGGTGCCTAAAGATTTGGGGAGCACCCAGATACTCATGTCTGGGGCCCATCTCCAGATGTTATGGGTGGTAGTAATTAACTTGTTCTGCATTGCTTGCCTCCTTGGCCTCCTTAGATTGCTATATAAAGCACACAAAGACCCTACATTGTCTGTGGCTATGCAAGAAAATATCGCCAAGAGTTGCAAGATCGTGTCACCGGTCAGTGCTTTCAAATAATATCAAGTCTCCTCATTCAGCTTGTGTCACTTCTGCCTATCACTCACTGCTGTGCCACTCTTCTGACAGATCAATACAGTCCGTGGACCGTACCTGACAAATAAGAAACTTTTTCCATTGCCAGGAATCTGCAGCGACAGTAACAAGCCCTCAAATGCTTCGGACATTTTCTTTTCACTTCAGCGGCTACTTCGGCAAAGGTTTTTACATCTGCAAAAATCATTGACGGTGACAAACTATAGCTGCTGAGGCCTATTAGGAAATGGGGGTCGGCTCCATAAATTCCTTACTGTAATGGACTTTGCATTCAAACCTCCACGTGTTTGTCTTACCATTTTTATTTTTTTTTCAGATAGATTTCTCTGCGGTACATGCGGGAAAAAGTAAATGAACATCCATTTATGCTTGAGTGATGGTGCATTATTGTCGTCGCGTTGAAATTTGGGAGGGTGACAGAGGAAAGCTATGATAAAGAGGCAAGCATGCTAAGTCTAACCCAAGAGTACTATCCACGGTCTGTATAAGCATCTCCATTCTGTCCACACCAATCTTTTCACAAATAAACAAATTCGACAGCGGCGGTTTGGATACCTCACTCACACGGGTATTAGGCCATTTGCATCTCCTCTCAACTACGGTCAACAAATATCAAGGCAAGCTATTTTTTACTATGCTTATGCTTCTCCCACCCAACCTCCGCTCCCCCGACACTTCCCCCACCACCGCTGCCGCTGCCACCACCACTGCAGGATATGGGCATTCACTGCTTTCTAGATGACTTCCTGCAAAGAAATGAATCCGAGCGCGGGCTGAAAATGAGAACAATGAATAATGAAACAGCGGGTTGCAACGTGGCCGACCTGCCAGTGCCATATCTCTCGACTGAAGGAGCCATGTATGAAATTGCAGGTTGTGATCACAGCACTAGAAAAAGAGTAAGCGAGAGAGGGAGAGATGGAGGGAGAGAGGAAGGAAACAAATAGGTTTCCTCTGCGCACATGTAATCATTTGATTTAGGGCCACGGCACTTCGGGTTCGAGATGGATTCACCGTTTTGCAGCCAGGAGATAGATTACATGTATATTTTAGCCTAATTTGCAGTATCCGAGTGAGAGGAGATGAATTTGCCCGTGCGGCCCAGGAGCAATGGGTTCTGCGTCTGCAGTAAATGGAGGTTTCCTGGAAGACAGCAGCATTACTAAACTAAAAGACGCTGCTTTGAGAACATTGGGCAAATTTCAGATCTTGATGTAAAATCACTTAAATAAGCTACGGGTTCAAGGTGTATGTTGATGATTCATCCAGGTGGTTCTAAGTAATAGTATATTTGATTTTCTTTTATCCGTGTCTTTTTTTTGATAGATGATTTTCCATTTTAATCTGAGACTAATCCCGTAGCATTGAAATCATGCTAAGGTAAACCATTGTGTATTAAGTAAAAAATGTCTGCAAGCTTTAGCCAATTTTAGTGCAGACTATCTATGGTTAAGAGTTCATTTTAAGATTCGAAAAGTAAATATCCAGCTTTTTTTGGATTGACGCTTTTTTGATATGTATTATTTTGTTATCGGAAACTGACAGAAAAGAAGAGCTGAACCGTCTACAGTGGCGAGAAAAAGTAGTACACCGATCATCTTCATTAAAATCACAGGAATGATTAAACAGTGTCTGCTTAAACTAGTACCACCCAAACATTTACGTGTGATCATATTTTTATTGGCCATAACATGTAAACATTCACAGGACAGCGTGGAATAAGTAAGTACACCGCCTGAATCTCGCTGAGCTGCAGCAGTTTTGTAAAGGGGAATGGTCCGAGATTCATCTTGATCATTGTGAGCGTCTAATCTGCAACAGAAAAGCAGTTATTGCTGCAAAATATCGTGATAAGCTTGTGAATACATTTTTTCATTGATGACAGCACGTTGTCCAGGCCCTGAGGCAACAAAACAGCCCCGCACCATGATTCTCGCTGCACCATACTTTAAAGTGAGCATAGGGTTTTGATGTTGATGTGCTGTTTCATTTGTCCTCCACACATGACGTTGTGTGTTCCTCCCAAACTATTCAACTTTGGTTTGCGAAAGAGCTCTTGGATGCTCCACAGCACTACTGGCAAAATGCTCAGTGGACAGTTGGACCCAAAGTTGAACAGTGACTTTCCTGTAATTTTGATGAAGATCAGACCACATTTAGTGACCGATTTAGGCAGAAATGTGAGAAATTCCAAAACAGTGTACTTCCGTTTTCTCGCCACTGTATACTGCCTTCTATACTACTACTGTGATACGCAATACATTATACAGACATACTCCATGTGATGGTGAGTGTTGTTGAGTTGTCCAAGTACGCGCGTTTTAAGACCGGGATATCGATGAATACAGTTGAGACCGTCCATGTTTTCGAGGCAGTCAGAGCGGAGCACTCTGTCGGGAGCAGTACTTTAGTCCAGTCAACTCTTTTAACCACCACAGCCCACAGAGAAAATAGTACTCGCTGACACACGACGTTCTGCAGTACCAAAGCCTCCCCCACACCTCGCATTAGCCACAGCAGGACGGACCAAACACTCAGAGAACAACGCTGCCCTGTTAGCTACCGCCACCGTTCCGACACGCAGAAGTCCCCTCGGGTACTCAGATATGTATTATAGGCACACTGCGCAACACGTTATCGTTGCTGCCGGCCATTAGTCAACATCGGCATAGAGACGGCATAGAGATTGAATGGTAAACAAAAGTCAGACATTAAGAGATGATTTAACTTCCATGTTAGTATTTTTTCCCCAGTGTTGACGTACATACCTTTAAACTGTAAAGTGATCACGTGTTCAAACTGAAGACATCATAAACCTTTCGACGACAACAACTTCGGGCCCGAGGTGGAGAGTTCGACTGCAATTTGTCTGAAGGGCATTTGAGAGTCACAGTCATGGCTGCGTCATTTACCCTGTAGGAGTCTGGGCTGGTGTGGTTTCGCAAACAACAGCCCGCGCTGTAATTATGGAGGTGTCATTGCTATGCGTGTGTGTGTGTGTGTGATCATTGGCGTGTGTTGGTGTGTGTTCGGAGGGAGGGAGGGTGGGCGGGCGGCGCTGGGGTGGGGGCTAATCGGACAGATCAGAGCGGCCGGAGAGAGCGTCTGACACCGCTCGGCTGCGGGTCACAGAGCGGCGTTTACGAATCATTGGTTTTACATTAGTCGGACAAGAACACAGGCCTGGACTGCGTCTGATCACGGGCAGGAGACATGTTTAGTAAGTCTAGCAACCATTGAGGACAGCAGGGGGGTGGACATGTAAAAAATGTGCTACTTTTGGAAACCTTCAGTCCAGGATCGGTCTCCTCCATCAAAGCATGTACCAAGAACTTGTATCCAATCACATTCTTTACCGTCAAACACGCCGCGAGCAACATCCCTTTACATGCGACCTCTGACCCGCGCTATCTCTCCCACCCGCGCTGATTACTACCTCATCAGGAGCAGCGTTTCTATCTCGAGCGCTGTATAATGAGATGATTGATTGAAAAGTGCCAGTCTTCTGACACGGGCTGACGTGGACCCAGCTGGCTGCCTGTCAGCGCAGACGCCTCAATGATACACGAGCACAGAGGGGGAAAAAACTAAAACACCCAACACCCACATAGGAAAGTATCTCCGGTTTCGTATCCGAAGACCTTCTTCTGCCTATATGCCACTGAGAATGTTCGCGCTTTAGCACGGTAGCATATGGCTTTCGTGAAAGAGGTGGAGAACTTGGTGTCAGAGTCGTGTTTGCAGTAGCACAGCGGTGAGATGAAGGAATACACCCACGTAAGTCACTTATTGTATACTGCAATATACAGTAGCTATCCTGGCATGCGTGTGGATGTAATTAGTTTTGCTACACACTGGGCCAACTCGTCATAAAGGGATGTGGTTTGGATCGTGGAGAAGGTTATATAATAATGTGTCAACTTTGAGGAATTCAGACCTGCCAATTCAAGCTTTGATAGTTCCTTTCTATAAAAAGACCATCGTTTCAACTTCAGAAACAGTTTCCTGGATTCAGTCCAGAATGCAATTATTTGTTTTTTCCCTGTTTGTGACCTTTACTGAAAGGTTCCATATGGAAAATTGGAATGCTTCAAGGCACAATTGGCTTGGCTTAGCAGTAATAACGAAGAAGGATGTATTTTTAGATTTATAAATGGTAACGATCTTGATTAATGCAAAATATATAATGTTTAACAATAGGCTAATTCCCTTCATAATCGCCTCACCAAAAGATTACACACTAACAAATACACTAATGAAAGCAACATCATCATCAAACACAATATTTAGTACATTATTAGAGCTCAAATTGTTATTCTATTCTATGTTTAATAATTTGCCTGGTCCACTGACCTTTGACAAAATCCATCCATCGTTTTACTTCCCGCTTTTGTCGGCGAAGGGACAGAATGTAGATTGAGCGGTGAATCTAAAGCTTTGCCGTCGCTCCTTTCACAGTCCGATAAAGCAACGGAGGACGTTTCACCCATCCTCCTATTATCTATTATCTTCTCAGGTTGCTGCAGTTAGTCAGATAAGTCCAGCAACACGATGTGCCCAAAGAATGAGATGAACTTCCTGAATTACCAGTTTATTCCATTAATGGATTTCTTCTTCCCTGATGCTTCCAGAATCATTTTCACTCATGGATTGGCCACTTCAGATTCCAGATCTTAACCCCATTGAGAACCTTTGGGATGTGCTGGAGAGGGTTTTGCACAGTCTTTACCAGTAATTACCATTGATTTGCATGAAATAGGAGCACTATACAGATGTGGGTTTCAGCCCCCATCAAATGCATTTCAGTTTTACTCCAAGACTAAAGTTTGGGCACCCCTGCTACAATATTAAAAATGAGCCGTACCTCTAGCGGTATATTAGTATTTTTTACACTCTTAATCTTTCATCTTAGCCCTTCAGCTGGGATTGCCACAAAAAACCTTACGGTATTTTGTCTATGTTTTGATGCCAGAATCGTGTCTTTCTCAATGTTACCAGCCACACATTAAATCATAGAGTATAGGCAGTGTGGGTGAATCAACCTCTGGCCTTTTACTTGAGTCTATTTATTCCAATTATCAGTTAATCAGACTGATGCTGCGGATAAGTGCTATCGACTTGGCTGGATTCGTTCATGTTTATCGATTGCTCATACACGCACAAATGGCTGTAATGTTCTCCATAACGGCGCGCCTGCAGGGTAATGTCACATGATAACGCATTCAAGTGTAAAATAAATAACACTCTCAAATCCAAAAGCCGAGCCCCACCCCCTTAGGTCGGTGATTCTTTATGTTGGCCGGGTGACACGGCTCAGCATTTTTCATAGACTAAGACAGAAGCGGTGCGGTCCCGAATAACATTGCAGAACGAACGAGGCAATACGCTTAAAGAAAACACAATCAATATCCAATCTGTGAGCGGGGGGTCAGCGCGGGCTGGGGTTAGCGTCGCCTCACCTCACTGTGCTTGGATGTGAGTATTGCTTACGACATGGAGTATTCTTATCTTTCGGCTATTGAGCTTATAATCTTGCGTTGTAATAAAAGATTTCGATCTGTGAGAGTGTGTGTTGGTATAAAAATGGATTTGGATGCTCTTTCTTTCTTTTTCTTCCTTTTTTTTTTTTCCTTTTTTATGTCAACATTCCACATTCAAGTCTAAATCACGGAGCGAAACCAGGTAAGGACTGAGGCTGTGCGACTATATAATATACATATTAATTTCAAAGACCATGCAAATAACGGCACACATATCCCCTCCTTAGCCACGCCCCAATCCTTCAGCATCTGTGTTCATGACCTTTTCTCAAGGCCCTCTACACTAATGATTAAAATGCAAGAAATATTGAAAATGGCTATTAAAAGATCTTTTTTTATTGGAGCTTGTACTTTGGGGAGCAGTTCCAAAGCTTAAACTTTTATGTTACTTACATGTTACTCTGGTCTACAGCAGCGTGTGAGTAAGCCTCCATCAAACTAAAAGGGGTCAGGCCATGAATGACAACTTTCTGTCATTTATCGTACAGTACTTCGCAAAACATTTGTTATTTTTGACTATTTCCTTAATGTATTTGTTGTTTTGTGTCGTGTTTTATTGTGGGTGACAATGACTCTGAAACACAATGACATATAGGAGGACCTTGTTGTCACCCGACAGTCGTGCTCCCAGTAATAGGGTTTTATTTTTAAATGACCCCAAAACAACCTCTCAACACAGCATGAGAACAATGACAGTGCATTCGAGGGAGACTGTCATTTCAAATGTAGTCAACTGTGGCTGCTTTAAACGTGCTGTAGAAATGTGATTTGGGATTGACTTGATTTGAATACAGAACTGCAAAAAAGCCGTGTACTACACCACTGTGACTATAATGATGGTGATTATTTATTTGTACCCAGGAAAGTTTTCATTTTAGACTTGTTTCAATGTTTCTGGGGCGACCTGTCAAGACTGGAGAGGTCATGGCAATAGTTTCCATGTTCCATTCTACAAATCTGGGAAACTTTTTGATATCTAAGGCAGGGTTGTCATAGAAGTCATGCCTTGGTGGTGGTCTCTTCCCTAATGCACTTCATCTAAATATGGGAGAAAAGTGGAACAAATCCATCATTAAAATACATTGTTAAAGTTGGTCATTATAGTTAATATTCAGATGATTCAAAGAATTGCAATTCCAGTCGTTCTTGTCAATCACCATCAAAAACACCTCCTAATCCCAACGCAATTCTTGACATTTATTTGTTCTTTGATTGGCCTCAGAAACTGAACTCGGATCAGTTTCAGTTCCATAGAAATAATCCTCTTAAAGGAGTGGTATATTCCCAAAATAAGTCACTTTGTTAATTAAACGTACAGATCAATGCAGCGCTGGTCCCTCGCTCCTAATTCCACACTTTTAATTAAAGATAGTCACTTTGAAGAGAAATCTCCCTCTGTATTCACTTAATTAGAAACTTAAAAGCACTGAATGGCTTTGGAAGATCAGAACAACAGCAAAATGAAGCTAGCGGGCCACAATACCAATGTACAACACTGTCTATAATCTATCTATCTATCTATCTATCTATCTATCTATCTATCTATCTATCTATCTATCTATCTATCTATCTATCTATCTATCTATCTATCTATCTATCTATCTATCTATCTATCTATCTATCTATCTATCTATATCTTAGGGTGACCAGATGTCCCAGTTTTCTCAGGACAGTCCCCGTTTTGAGCAATTTGTCCTATGTCCCCTTGAGTTTATCCAAAACCTTTGATATGAAACGTATTGACTTTTAGCAAACCAAATCAACACAAAAAAACTCTTATTTACCCGAGCGCATTTTCTCCAGTTCAGTTTTACCCAAATCTAAAAGCTTCTCGATTGGGGCATCCATCCATCCATCCATCCATCCATCCATCCATCCATCCATCCATCCATCCATCCATCCATCCATCCATCTATAATCTATCTATGTTAATTCAGTGATAGTTTGCAATGTGTGTTTTTTAATGTTGTGAACCTGCCTGGGGATTGCAGAAGGAAACTAGCATTAGCTCAATCTGGTACAAAGCATTTTCTCGCTAAGATTAATGTATTTTGTACATTGTCCCTGTCAAATACACTAATAAACTAAACTAACTAAACTAAATCAAACAAGGTTGTAATAGTAAGAAAAGTGGTAAAACTAAGCTACATAATCTTAAAACCCAGCATTGATATCTGTACCAGCTACATATAGCATCAGATATACTTCTAGCAAATCAAATCAAAGATAATGTCACCCACAGTGACATTTCAGACCTGTAAGCTACATTAGCATTAGCCACTAGTTCCTGCATCCCCATCCGTCTACTCTGGGACGTAACTGACAAACGCAGACCCCTAACATGGCAGCAGAGGCCTTACAGAAGATTTTCCCCTCGGAGCCCGGGAGCAAGAGGACCGCAGACTAAAAGCATTCATCGCATCATAACCTTGACCATGCTACGGCTTCGGCTTATGAGCGTTGGTCCACCGCGCACCCGAGGGCCACTTTGTACTAGCATTAGCCCTGCATGACGCCCCTTCTGTCCATGCAGCAGGCCCGGCGGCGAAAAAGAAAAAATCAAATGAAATGTCAAAGAGAAAGAGAGAGGGGACAGGATAGACTTTACCGCAGGGTGGGGTTTGGAGTGAAATGGGAAAGTGGATTTACAGTGTTCAGAGGAGTGACATGGAGGAGTGTCACAGAGTAGAATGTTTAATCCAGTACAATAAGACTACTCACAAAGTGCCTGTCGAGAGGAGTTTTGATGCGGAACCTTGAGTCTGTTGAGTCTAGTATTTAGTATTAATCTGGACTTCTAACAATACCTACAACATGCGGCAGAAAAGAAAATGAAAGCTCTCTGTGCGAAAGTGGGTTTCATCATCCTGCTATTTCAATCCAGCTTTATTTAAAAGTACTATGCTAAAAAGTAATTATGTGGTCACCATTGATCAAAAGTTAGTCACGAGCTGCTGCTGAAACGCTTCCTTCCACTTAGAAACTTGGCCAGATTTGATAGAGTGTTGGGAACATTAAGGGGAAAAAATAAATAAATCAAGCTTAACGTTATTTCTCCCAAGATTAAAGTTCATATGGTGCGAGGAGCTGTGGCACACATTGGCAATATTTTTCCCAAACTAATTTTCGAGTCAGTTATCTTTCTTATTATCCCCTGTTTAATTATTTGACTGTGTGCTTTCCTGCCATTTATTTATCTAACAAGGTTGTCAATATTAGCTGACGGCTTTGTAGCAATGTTAGCATTATCTTAGCGTTTGGATATTGATCTCACACGATAACGGCAACATCGTATGAATTTTAGTCTGGCATCCAAAGTCATTTCAAAAAACATCTCCCAAACTTTGCAGAAAGGTTGCGTCGGTCAGTACGCAATTCATTCACCTTACTTTTTCCTTTATTCCCGTTCCCTTCCTCCTATGTGCTTCCCAATACCATCCCTTACCAACATTCCATGGATCACACAGGTGTCCCCGCTTCCCGAGAGTCCAGTGGCTTCGGGAAGGGCTACCCCGACCTTACCACTGACCTGGGACCACCCCCATTCCCCCGATCACCCTGACACAATCCTTAAGGGCGCTGCATAATGTTGTTGGGCCCCCTCTCTCTCTCCCTCTCTGAAGGATGAATCAATGTGGCATGAAGAGGAGAATTTCCAGGCCATTTCCCGCCCTGATTACCTCCCTCACATACAGCTCCTTAATAGCTTGTTGTGTGTCATAAATCTGCTTTTACCACCACATGTATTACAGGGCACGGCGAACATATCAACATCAAGGTGGCACTTGATTCTGCTAAAGAAACAACAACATGGATTTGCATTTCTGCGTCACTCTGCCTTTTTATGAAATCTTCTTTGTTCATGTTTCTATCGGTGGTGATGTACACTCCACGGCATCTACAACCGAGGGCATTACACGCAGATCCGTCACCAGCTAGACTGGGTTGATTGAGTTGAGGATGTTGCACCTTGCAAGACACACAAGTTAGGAGGCCGTTTTGTGAAAATCATTTCCACAAACCTCTAAGTTCTTTTTCTGTTTCAATTAGTGTGCACCGGCTGATGACTCACTTCCTGGCTTGGCATGGTGTCATGCGGTTCTATTATAGGCACTATTCATATTAGACATTTTAAAAGCTATGTCAACTCAGGCAACTGATATGTGTCTGTGGGAAGATCAGTGTTGCATAATAAGCATTTAGTCATCTCTAAATTTCAGACCAATATGTAGGTCCAGATGGGAAGGTAATAAATTGATCAGACGGCTTCATTCACAAGCACATGCTTTCTCTCACACTACATCCTGACGGGCAGGCTGCAGGTTAAAATGAAACAGGACTTTAGCTGGCATCACAACAAACACTGGCTCTCCCCAGGGCTGTGTCCTCAGCCCCATTGTTTCTCTTTGCCTCTCTCTGAAAATATTGTTTAATCAATGTGCATACAAAATATATTCCACTGCAAACTTAATGGGCGTATGCTATCTTTTTGGATTGATCATGTGTATTAGAGTGAGACGATGGCAGCCAGTTGAAACATTTTCCTGTAACCCGAACTCTGCTTTTTGTTCCTCATCAATTAGCATTGTGCTGTGCAACATTGGACAAAACACAACCTGCATCAATGATTCTGTAAACAGTGATGATGCAAAGATGTCTATCTGTTTGTGTTGTTGTTCTTGCGAACTACGGATCAGAAACCCTTTATCCAAATCCAAATTCTCATTCTGTCTGACACATCCAAACTAGCCTTCTAAAGCCTGTTAATGTGGACCTGCCCACTTGTTTACCCCTCTGATAGTACACGAAACAGCCTGCACTCCCGTCTTTTTCGCTCCGTTCCCTGTGCTCCCAACGCAGGTGCAAATGGGCCCTCACAGCACTCAGCTCTTGTTTGCTCGTCTCACTGTAGGCCAATTACACATGTTAGACAGATCCGCCTGTAAATCTCACTTCCTTGTAGCCTGATATAGCATGCCCGCATACGCACTTGCTCTAATAGGCAAAGTGGAGTTCTCTGAGCTGTCAGAAGTATGTATGCAAATGCACCAGCCAAGTGCGGAGTGGTCATGAGGGGAGAGCGGGAGTGAGCTGCGCTGACACAAGCACTAATTAAAATTAAAAAAAGAAATACAGGAGTGAAGGGACGAGCGTTTTCACTTTCCTGTCCCCCATAGGAAAATGAGTCCTGGACATTTGACCATTCTTTCAACCTCTGCCTGAGAACCATCTCCAGATCTTGCAAACATTTCTAGCATTCATAATACTGCAGGACACAAGGATGTAAGAACGCTTGAGTCTTATTAAGATGCAGTTTAGAATTTAAATGACTTTTTTTATTGTAGTATTTGGATGCGAACACATGTTTCCCATTCCCTTTAATAGCATAACAGAAGAGGAGGGTATACCTGGAGGAAGCTCACCTGCAGCAGCCTATAGCTCACAGCGGAGTCGGCTTCCAGAACACACACACACAGACCGTTTACTGCAGCTAATGGGCTGTAAATATGCAGATTTGTGTTTCAGTGCAAAGCAACAAGGATTTTTTTACCAAAACAAAACAGATGCACTCTTTACTGCGCAATAATAAAACTGTATCCATGGGCCATATTAAATTAGCTTCTGAAAACAGCGAGGGCCATGTCTAGCCTCAGATACTCATGTCTCTTTAACAGAGATTGTTGTTTTATCCCAATCATCAAATGTTCACCATGTTATATGCGCTGCAGTTTTGGATTGGGGGAGGGGGGGGGAGTCTCTCACGACAAGGAGAGGGGAAGGGATGCGAGTCTTGGTTAGTGATTCACCTGCCACCATCTTGGCCGGCTTGTCAGTATTCTGTGAGAGGGGGATGGTGACCAGCAAATACAGCACACTACAGTGATGGATGACACAATATAAGCCCATAGCTGGTGTAGTCGTGTGGCTGTGGTAAAAACGTTTTTTTTTTTTTTTGCAGCAAAAGTCTGAGTGTAATGAGCTTCGTGCAAAATCTCCTGCAGCGTGGTGTCGCTCTGCTGTCACTGCCACGGTGCACGGCCAAACAAGACAGGGCCAAATCAAACAGGAACGACTCTGCTCGGAAATCATTTGTGCATAGACAAGGCAAAAAATAACGGGAAACGATGAGCAATACCATCATCAGCCATAAGAAGTCACCGCCGTTACTCAGCACTCAGAAGAAATGTTCCATTTAGGAATTCACATAGTATAGTACTTTACAGTGTCCTTCATATTTTTTCATCTGCGGAGATGAAAACCTGTGCAACCATTTGGAAGGCAACATGTAAAACGAGACCAATAGTCATATTCACAACAAACATTCTTCGGGACTTTGTTGATTATCAAATTAAAAGTGTTGCATGAACAGAATCAACATGCATCAAGGGCGTATGTTTGCACGGCCAAATTGTGTCATGGTTGGAGGTGGAGAGGAAAATAAAACCCAAAATGCAGGACTGGAACAAAAACTGGTGGTGTTTAAAAACTGCCGAAATCCAAAAAAACAAAATCCAGAGATGACAAAATGGTGAAACGAAACTCAAAGGAACCTGAGCTGACGCCGACAATGAACCGACCAAGATAAGGCTATATCCACACAAAGACAAAACGCTTATATTTTCAGAAACTTTCTTTGTAAGCACGAAGCCAGCTGAGTAAATGTGTGCGTCCACATGGGTCGACCCAGGTCTGTGAAAACGGCGCAATTCATCGTCCGGGCCTGTGTGAGGCGCTGTGACGCTAACACAGATAATGGAACAAGATGTAGAGAGCCCATGCGCAGTAAACTTTTGTGGATTGTAAACAGTGAAAATGAAACTGATTCAAGGATTTACGATCTACAGAAGAGATGAGGAGGCGAGTTTCTTCTTCAGACCTAACGGGACTAAAGCAGAAACATCTGTCAGTGACTTTTACTGTCAGTCCAAAAACACAGACTGACTCGACCCAATTTCTACTTGTCACCTTTAGCTTGTGGAGAGTTTGGAAAATGTTCGTTTACCGTATGGACAGGGCCTAAATATACTAGGATCAGGGAACATGTGAAACACATTAGGGCGGGGCAGGCAATCAACATAAGGAAGTAAAGCAAAACCACAAGGACAGAACAGACATGTCAAAATAAAACACAAAGAACATGAACAGACACTGGAACAAGAACGCTAAACAAAACCAAAGGTGGAACCGAACATGAGCCATGACAAATTGTCCCCACCAACATTATGTGGAGATCGTCAGATTGTGCGAAAGACTTTCACAAACACTTTACTCAGATGTGTACCTTGGGCTTGGAGAGAGGACGGTCGGCAGCACAACAGTTGTGTTGACTGACCAAATATTTGCAGATATTAATATTTTGGGTTGCAACTGAGCTGCAGTCCGTTTATCGAGCCTCATTAAGCGCATCTGCATTTACGTGGTCGGCGGAAACACGCAATGTCTGCAGTTTCATTTGGACAGATGTTTTACTCAAAAAAGATCAGTTCGTTTTAGTCACAAGTCGAGTGCCATAGGAGAGGAGAGCGACTCCTGTTCTTTGGTCTCAGTGCAGCAGTAAAGAAAGGAGCCAAATGGGGAAATTGTCGATCACACAAACGTTATATTAATATGGCTACAGTAAGTAATTATATATGACAAGTCTGTATTATTTTTTGTGTGTAAAGTGACACCAAACCTATGCCACACTGCTGAACATTGCAGATTATGTTCTCAAATTTCCCAATGGGGACTATAAAGTATATCCTAAAAGCCATTTTATATGACACGGTTCCTGTTGTGTCCTCCTATAGCGCTGTGTCTATTAAACATCACTCAACCTCTAACTTCCCATTCTCGGACCACTCCTGCTACCACGCTTATATGCACCTTATTTCTGCTGTCAGGTATGGCTCCTCATCAATTTCATACAAAATAGAGATTACAGTATGACTTATTCACTGCTCTTTAAGTGCCTCTGTGGAGCACTTCTATCGCCGGCTCCCCTCTGTAGCGCCATACTCGTTGGCCTGTATGCGACGGTACAGGCTTTTGGTAGCATTGCTGAGTCCCGACTGTTTGCCTGACCAAAGCTAATTTGCTTATGTGCTTCCCTGTTGTGTGCTGTCGTCCATAGAATTTTTGTGGCTGTACCTCGTGTGTCCATGTTGTTTTACAGTCTGGCTTGTTATCAAGGCCTCCGGCTAGCTAAAGGCATTAAAGGAATAGGCCACCGTTTTTACATACTGAAATATGCTCTTACCTCACTTTAGCCGAGTTAATATATCCCCGTCTGGTCTTTGTCCGTGCGCTCTGTCACGCAAACGGAGCACATACGCAGCCTCTCCCACATGTCACATAGCTCCAAAAAAGCTCACGATAGAAGCTACCAAGCTCTTCCACGTGTTCCCTATTTAAATAAAGTTACGTGAAGTGTTTTCATGCGAAGTATATTTACACAGAAATGTAGCATGTCGATTTTATAAGCAGATAAAAAGGGGGACTATATTGTGAGGCGTAATGATACGAGGAGCAAAACGTCCGCGCAGTAACTCCTAAAGACTTCCCCCGCTCACTTCCGTCAAAAACCTTTAGGAGTATGTGCTCCGTTTGCCTGGCAGAGCGCACGGACAAAGAGCAGACGGGGATATATTAACTCGACTAAAGTGAGGTAAGAGCATATCTCAGTATGTAAAAACGGTGGCCTATTCCTTTAAGCCCTGGATCGTGTGCTGCTGAGGCAGGTCTTATAGTATCTTATAGTCACTCAGGCCCATTACAGGTTGTACATCCTCCTCTGGTCATTTGAGACATCCAATACGCGGAACTGATTCATTCCATCTTCACAGCTTTCTGATTCGGACAAAAGAGAACATCTTCACTTAACTTAAAGCCAACTAAAACTGGGAGTGTCTCTATCAACTTTATGGTCTTTATGGTCAATTTCAACATCGACAAGGTCAAGGTCAAGGTCAAAGTTTATTTATAAAGCACATTTAAAATACAGTTGACACTGCCCAAAGTGCTGTACATGTTTCAGTGAGAGACAAATATATATATACACATACACACAGTACAAATAACAACATGGAATGATCAACTCAGCTCGTGTTAAAAGCCAATGTATAGAGGCGTGTTTTTAAGAGTGACTTAAAACTTTCAATGGATGAGGCTGATCGAATGCTCAAAGGGAGCTCGTTCCAAAGTTTGGGTCCAGCGACTGCAAACGCTCTGTCACCGCGGGTTTTTTTCTTAGAGCGGGGACAGGTTAAAAGCTGTTGGTCACATGACCGCAGGGCTCTCACAGGAGAATACAAAGTCAACATTTCAGACAGATACTCTGGAGCCAGGCCATTCAGTGATTTAAAAACCAACAATAGGATTTTAAATTGTATCATGAAGGGCACCGGGAGCCAATGAAGAGACTGTAGTACAGGAGTGATGTGGTCATAGCGCCTGATGCCTGTTAGGACAACGTGACAGCATCACCTAATGCTCTAATACACAAACAATACACAAACAATACCAAAACCAAAACTGTTAACAATTTTAGCAAACAAACGTATGTGTCTTTTTGGGAATATACTGCATGAGCCCGTTCCGGAGATAGCAGTGTCCACACAAAACGCCACATTATGCCAAAATATGCTTTACCGGCCCCATTACCGCATCATTTGTAATTAAATCAAAGCAAGATTAGGTGTTCATAACCATTTCAGTTCATTCTGGGATGGCCGTTATTCCGGGGTGACGCTGAGTTCATGTACAATAAGAAAAGAAACAGCCTCATCCCCCGGTCGTGCATACACTAATAAATCACGACCCTTGTCAGTATAATTACCTCATAAATAAAAGCTTGAGTGACTAGAATTTCTACCGCGCTCGTTGGTATTATTTGTATTGATCGTGCAGCATGCTGTTGTCGATGGGGGTACATTAAAATAGATGGAGTGGGCAGAGTGGCTAAACGACAGCTATATCTCTCTGAAAGGTAAAGTTATGAAGACACATGGCATCGCTGACCTGTGATGATCCGGCCCATATGTTATCTGTAAACACGGATCGATGCAGGCCACGCGCCATGTCGACGCCGGCTCATGTAGCTGCTCCGAGATCACTTCGTCAAGGTCCAAGAGTCTGGCTTTTTAAACTAACATTGGACACCCCTTAGCATCGGCATTGAAGGCTTTTTCAGGCTTTTACAACTAGTCTGAACCTTTGCCATAGGTATTTTTGCAGCTACAGGAGATACATGGCTTGAATAAAGGTTCTTTATGTTGAGTTTGAGTCGGTTTGAACTTATGTAAGATGAGGTAAAGATGCTGATGCCAATGGAACAAGCATGGATCCCACTATCCCACTACAGACGAATCATATTTTTTACATTTAAAAAGATTTCTTTTTCACTTGATATGATACAAAAGAATCTGAGTTAAGAAAAAATGTACTTGTTCCTTTGGCTATAAGAGGTTTTATCTTATTTAAAGCCACGCCGCGTAAGATTTCACCCAATAAACAAAATTGAAATACAAGCATTTATTTGATGATTGATATTTTCACCATTGAAAAATACCTCAAACAAACATGTGCTTTTGATCTGAGCAGCTCACCTCTGCTAAAACATCACAATAACTTTATCGGTAAGTCTCCAGCTCGTCTCCATGGAGATGTCGCCTAAAAGTCAGTAGAATTGAGAGTTTAACAGGTTAGGCCCTCATCCAGATCCATTCTTTGATTACCCACTGCAGTACTAGCTTTTGCGTTTTGTACTGATGGCAACAATATAGTCCAAAATGTTACAAAGTGTGCCTTTAAAGGTCCTATATCATGCAAAATCGACTTTTTGGAGCTTTTAGCCATGTTGTTATGCTATTTCCTTATCAAAAACACCCCCAGAGTGGTTTGTGGCTTCATTCACGCAGCTCTCAGTAATCCTCCTGAATCCTGCTCTCTGAGCAGCTGCTCCGCCCTCTCCTGGTGAACGACCGAGTGTTCAGTTGTGTCGTAACAGCGGAACGGAAGTGCTCGACGTCTGTAATGTAATGTCTTAATTCTATGCTTACGGCCTGATTTTAATTTGTAAAACAGCTTTTTCATTATTTCTGTCGTAAGAGAGATGCAAAGAGAAAAAAAAAAAGAAAAAAAAAAATACAAAAAAAAAAGAAAGGATGTGCCTGAGGTGCTTCCAGGTCAGCTGAGGCCAAAACAAACACATCCCCTGAGCGTCTGAACAGACGTCATGTTTGCGCTGCAGCTGTGAAGATGGAGCTCGTTGTCATCTATTCTGGACACACCTGTTCTTTATTCTTAACTAACGATAATGTCACGGAGAAAAAGAAGCGCGTTTGGCTACGGATTTTATTCAACCTTTTTCAGGAAGAGGCCACTCAGCTGTTTTTTTCTCCGGGATTCAGCGACTATCACCAAAATATTGTTTTTCTGTGACTGTCTCTGATGGATGTTTGGTGAACCTTCGCCAGAATCAAAGTGGATTAACTTTTATAACCAACGCGAGTCCCATAATGTAAACAGCGATGGACCAGAGTGGTGAGTCAGTCCAAACGCGGGTTAGCTTGTGTGTTAGCATATTAGCATGTGTGTTAGCCATTTATGAAGCTGTGTTGCAGATGTCAACTCCTTATAACTGCATCGTGAAGCAATTTCACTTATTGCTGTTTATTTATATTACGGTAAAGTATGTGCGGAGAGAGGGGGCGGAGTTAACTGAATCGAAGCATTGTGTCTTCCGGGTTCGAAAAATACCTCCAGAAAACACTTATATTTATCACAAAAATGAGTGCTCCATAGCGATAGAGGTACAATATATCATATAAATGCCAATACTTAACTTTGGAATGGCTAAAATAGCATGATATAGCTCCTTTAAGACCAGACCAAATCAACGCAAACTTCAGATTTAATCCCTTAATTCAAGTGAATTTATGTCATTTCATCCTTAAAATTATGATTCTTTTTCCAAGGGTGTCAAGAAAATACCCCTAAGTTATATCATGCAGTTGTACAACACGCCAGAAGAGGGGGCACTTTTGTGAACTTCAGTGACCAAAGTTAAAAATAAACTGTGCAACTGAAAAAAAACAAATACAACGTTTTTGGTGTTGATTCTGCATAATATGGGCATAAACAAGGGAGCTGGACCTGCTTTATTTTCTATCATCTCACTAAATGTGCCACCTGTGGTCGGCTCCAGGGTACAAAAGCTGTTTTATAACGTGAAAAATACAAATGCGCACAAGACAAAGCAAATGACTCAGTGTTCTGATTTTGCCTCGGAATAAGCTTTTAGAAATTGGGACACAATAGTCAACCAGACACTTCAGAACAGGGTGAGTAAAATGTAGAGGAAGCCAGTGTTCTCACAGTCTGTCTGTCTGTCTGTCTGTCTGTCTGTCTGTCTGTCACTTTCAGCCAACCACAGCAGCGTCTATCTCTAAGTGAAATAAAATTGCAGAATATCCCCGAGAAGTTGAAAAATAAACTCGTCGCAACACTCAAACCTCGGCACGCAGTCCTGGCATTGTTATCATTCCAGTTGAATTTGACGCGGGGACAGGCTGAGCAGCTCAGGGCAGGGTCAGGGGACGGGGTCAGTGCCGCATCACCAGCCACCGGACGATCTCTGACCCCTGGCTGTTGGCGGGTTTCCGATGCTGTGGCGCCCCCGAGGCCAGGGGCTGCTCGGCTGTACTAGTGGCAGAGGGGAACGTTTCCTGGGGCCCCAATTAGACCCGAGCCCCCCTACACCCACACAGTCCCATGACTCCGGACCGGCCTCACCTCCGGGGGGATTGGCGCTGACATTGATGTGGCGGAGCAGCAGCTGAGGGGGGGTGGGAGAGTGAAGAGAGGTGCGTTCCTATTCCAGAAATTGAAGATGTACAATCTCAGATGGAGGCTAGGGGTCTGTAACGCTCAGTGGTTGAGAGTGAAATTTCAAAAAAAAGAAAATGCTGTTTTCTTGTTATATGATCTCTGGAGTCATACATTTTTTTGGTAAAACAAAACAAAAACAAAAATGCTGGAAAGGCCATAAAGGGACATTCCTCTTGTGTATCTCTAGATGATGACCTAAAAATACAGACAGCATCTCTGGAATCGCCCATATATGGTCATGTTTGAAACAGAAAACAAAGACGAGAAAAATCCTAACTTTCTCCAATTACTGAAAAACGACTTTAACAAAGGGGCTAGATGCAAGTTTGCCATTTTTTACTCACTACTGCCACCTCAGGTCTTGCGTGTAACTGCACCTTTTATACCAAGCTCGTGCATGACGGCAATTCGGAAGTAACACCTTTTTGAGTGACAGTGCAGGATTTCAGAGGCAGTTGTGGTGAACAGGTCTGAGCTCATTCTACACATTAGGACATGGTTGGAACATGTAGGGGGAGGAAAATACATAATTTTAACATTTTTAAACTCTGTGTTGTCCCTTTAATGCACAAAAGTCTTCCATTGTCTCGTCCAAACTCCCAAACTAGGTACTGCTTGTGCCAAAGAAATGGTTGTAAACCTGTCGATTACAGTCCCATGACGAGTATTGAGATTGACCAAAGTAGAGATTGCAATTTTGATTAAAATTCGATTAATTGCCCGGCCCTACAAATGCAGAATTTTTGATGTAGTTTTCTGCCCAATGAAAACACAAAGACATGGAGAGGAGCAAAGTAACAGCCCATAAATAGCAGAGAATGATGCTAAATGTTAGCATCGTGCTACATGCTAACACTACCTATGACAGCCGTTTTTTTGTTTCTTCTGAACAATCTGCTGTGAAAAAACATCTACATTTTGACTTGACTTAATTTGTTTGTAATGAATAAGTTTATATTCTGACAGAAAACGGTTCAACAGAGTGAAAAATTGCCGACTGTATCTATTGTGCTCGTTTTGGGGTTGATTGGGGGGAAAGAAAATAGAGCGCCTGGACAAATCCCACCCAGACACTAGAGAGAGTGACTATGGAGAGTGACTATAATAAGCCAATGCAAAAGAGACCCATTATTGTTAGTGCTACATTTTGGACTATTGGCTTCTTAAATGTCACGGCATCACAAAAACCTGCCAAGCTCTCATACAGTGCTTCTTGTCAAACTTTTTTTTTTTTTTTTTTGGTCTGGTTTAGAGGGCGCCATGGCAACCGGAGCAGGCTGGTGGCTGGGTTGGCGGGCGGGAAGAGAAGAGAAGAGAGAGCGGGTCATATTAGTTCTCCGTTTGAATCCAACTCTCAATTTTGCTTCCATCTACATGAATATATCTGCTCTACTCCCACACAAGAACTGTGCAAAGAAAAAAAAAAAGAAAAAGACTAACTACGCGCACTACTTGGGGGGTGCTGCGAGCCAGTGAACAAAAGTACTCGCGCGGTCGCAGTCGGACTTAAAGGCAGAGGAGTATGACGGTTTGACAAAAAAAAACAAGAAAAGTCAAAAGTGAAAGCAACACAGACGTCAATTATTATCACCGGGAGGAGGAAGAGAAGGTCAGGGGGAGATGTAGCAGCAGCAGAGACACAAACAAATGAAACATCTCTAAATTCACAGAATATAATAAGCAAATGTTGGATAACACAAGGACAAATGTTTGGATTAGTTGGGCTACACAAATGGGTGCAAGAACAATTGCTATGAAACTGGTAGTGGTTCATATTATGAAACCAGATATAAAGACAACATTGCAAACACCCATTTCCTGATATTAATCCAGGGTCACATAGAGCTGGAGGTTTTAGCCTACGGTGCATGTTTTGGATTGGCGGGCTAGACTGGAGCACCAAGAGAGGCTTCGCACAGCCCGGGAATGAACCCAAGAACCTGCGAGTTTAATTTCTCATCTTGAGCTATAGATTTATGGTCAGGTTCATGAATTAGGCTGAGGTCTTGATGCTGTAGTATATGAGGGTCTATTAATCAATTAAATTCTTTATTAATTAATTAATAGGTTGGTAGATTAGCCTTAAAATTGAACGGGGCACCAGTTCGAAAAAGCGAACAATATAGAAGTGAGAATAAGAGGCTAAACCACAAAATTATCTGAAGTATGTGAATTCTTGTGTGAACCGACACACATTGACCCTTAGTCTGAAATAATAAACACAGACACTACCAAAGCAAACTGTGGTTTATGGAGGTTTAAAGGGACTATAGGGAGTCTAGAAATTTTAAAATTATGTATTTTCCTCCCCCTACATGTTCCAGCCATGTCCATGTAGCATGAGCCCAGAACTGTTCGCCACAGCTGCCTCTAAAATCCTGCACTGTCACTAAAAAAGGTGGTAATTCGGGTCTGAATTGCCATCGTGCACGAGCGTAATATAGAAGGTGCAGTTACACATATGGCCTGAGGTGGCAGTAGTGAGTATAAAATGGCAAACTTGCATCTAGTCCCTTTAATGAAATCAATTAACAGACGGCATTAAATATTAAAATGCAAAACAGAATAACCAAGCAGGTTTACAGAATGAATAGTCAGATAAAATGTTCTAAAACTGTGTCTGAAAGTCAGTAGGTGAAGCTAAGGTGGTTTGCGCAGAAGTGATGTGAGTCTTATTGAGCCAGGTCTGAAATGCGCTTATGACTGTGAGAGAAAGGTTTTCCACGCTAACTGTGGTCCAGCGTCCCGAAAGGCCGGTGTCGTGGTCTCTCGGGTGGCGATCTCGAGCGGATGCAGGGCGGGGGCCAGCTCCTCTGGGCCTTAGTCGAATTAGCTCGACAAGCTAGACTCAAATGGTTGTGCTGAAAGCGCAGCGATCAAAAATGTTGTCATGTTGCACAAATTCAAATGTAAAAGAGGGAATGGTTAGTTACAATCACGTAAAACGTAAAAAATGATGGGCAAAAACTCAATCTCCACTCAATCTGAAAATTTGCTCCCTGTACCGTTTTTTTTTTATACCGGGGGCGGTCCTTTGTTCAGGCTGTAACTCGATATGATCGGGATACAAGTCACAGTTGGGTGGGAGGAAGTCATATGGTAATGTGATTTAAGGAATACATTTGTATTGAAATAAACACATTAAAAAGCTTCACAAATGCACTATCGACATTATGTATCTTTGTTGACCTTGGGAAAGAATTCATCATTAGAGCAGCTCACATTCGTTGAGTTCATTCTCTCTGTCTGTGGATGAATAAATTGGCTTTAGCACTCAAATCTGAAATCAATCAGTCTTTAGCGAGTGGTGGTAAGTCCATCCAATGGTCATTTGGAGATTCATTCAGAGTTCAGAGTCATCACAGTTTTATTTTCCTAAACCGTGATTGTTAACTCTGACTTCAAACAGTCATTCATTGTTTCCTGAGGTATGTGGAGTGGGGGTTTTGCTTATCTCCCTGTGGTACAGCGACAATGCTGTGAGACATGCAAACTATTTTTATGTCCACACGCCTTCCAAGCTTTGGTTATCCTGGAAAAAAAACATTATTTCATCCCATTTCTAGGAGTTGTGAGCTGCTTTCTAAACCACGTTTGCTGCTGAGCGCTGCATTTTTACAAGCACGACTACAGTCACTTAAACGCGTGCCAAACTTTTGTTCGACTTTTGTAAACACGTCCGAAAGTGGAATAACAAACAGGCGTCCCATTAGGAGCCCTACATTCCTTTAGCTGCCTGTCGGATGCAGCATTTAGCTTTACGGAGACCCAGGTTGACAGGAAATCTGCACTTTGTGTTAAATTTATCGGACAACGCAGCGCAGTGCAGTACAGGGCCGGCTGTGCAACTGTCAATTACACATGTAGGAGCCGGACACGGTTAAGAATACACTCTCGCGCTTTACATATATTTTTTTAACCCATTCACTAAGCCAGTGTTTCATACATTGGGTCAAGATTATGGATTAGTTCACTTTTAGATCACCTTCTCCTTGTTAACTTGACATTCCTGTTTGCAGCACCAATTAGCCACAGCATTACTTTGCACCAAGCCAGCACCCTCCCCTCTGATCTCTGACATGGCCTACACTGAGGCTACTCCCATGGTGTGTCAAAGTGGGGGGGGGATTAATTATGACTGAGAAGCCTGGTTCAATATCATACTATACTCTGACAAGACAAAGGCTTGTTCACTCCGGCCCTATCACTCCAGACCAGAGCAGCGGAGGCTATAGAGAGCGGCACAGACCTCTCCACACAGACTCAAGTCCTGACACTCATTCCAACGCTTTGTCCGTGTGTAATTTAGCGCTCTTTGTCATATTTAATTACATTGGAGAGGCAGCTCTGTGGTGTTGAAGAGCTGCTGTATTGCAAGAGAATTTTGCCTATAGCACAACATTGAGGGGAAGTGATCGTGACAGCACTTACGTCAAGTCAACATAAGTCAACTATTGAAAACCTATGCGTTAAGGAGACTTTCTCACCTGTCAGTGCAGTATTAGTGTGCACTAGATACTTGGATAAGTTAAGGTGGATAAGGTTTATGTTGATCATGCTGTATATCATGATGACCCTCAAATGCTGCTTCATAAACCACATGATTACTGTCAACTTTTCAGTGCGAGATTGGAATCAAGTAAACAGAACACTACCCACATTGAATGTTAACTCAAATATGCCACAAATGCTATGACTGAATGCTATCTGCATACCCTGCCTATACAACCTTTCATGCACAAGAGCAACTCAAAGTGCTTCGAGGATTAAAAATACAGTGAAGAGGGACAAAATCGCACATACAAGATCATTTCAAGTAACAATATAAACTATGATGGGCTTTATTAAAGCAATTGGTCTTTAATTTCCTGCTAAAATATAATGCAATTCATAGATTTCAGGTTGTAGATTTCCTTGTTTAATCTGTACTCTCAAAAACCAAGGCACATACTGGTTAAGACTGCTGTGCATACAGCGGGAACCAGATGTTTACATACACTTTATAAAAAGACATATTTGCATTTTCTACTCACTGACTGACGTGAAACCAGAAACAATACTTTTTTTTTTAGGTCAGTTAGAATTATAAAAATGTATAGATTTCTATTTGTCAAAAGACAGAAGAATTGTGTTTTTGTATTACTTTTTTTTACAAAACCAAAAGTTTTAATTTCATTAATGTTTGATAGCATTGCCTTCAAACTGTATATATTTGGGTCAAACATTTTGGATTTCCATCCACAAGCTTCTCACAAAAATTGGCAGGTGTTTTGGTCCATTTGTCCAAACAAAACTGGTGTAACTGAGACACATTTGTAGCCATCTTAGTGCACATGCCTTTTCAGCTCTGCCTATACATTTTCAACTAGACTGAGATCTGGACTTTGTGATGACCACTTCAAAGCATTGACTGTTATCCTTAAGCCACGTTGTAACCAGTATTGGCCACATGCTTTGAGAATTGTCCATTTGGACCCATCTGCGCCCAAGCTTTAACTTCCTGGCTGATGTCTTGAGATGTTGCTCCAATATTTCCACATAGAGTTCTTTCTTCATGATGTCATCTTTTTTATGAAGTGCACAGTCCCTCCTGCAGCAAAACAACCCCACAGCATGATGCTGCCACCCCCGTATTTCACAGTTGGGAAATACGGACGTTACGATGGTCATTATGGCCAAAATGTTCAAGCATCAAGCCACATTATATGTAAAATTTTTGTCTTTATCATTGTGTGTTTCTTTTGGAGCAAGGGCTTCTTCCTGGCAGAGTTCCCTCTCAGCCCATGTCAGTACAGAACTTGTTTTACTCTGGATGATGACAAACTCTTACCAGGTTCAGCATCTTCACCAGGTCTTTTGCATTTGTTCTTGGGTTGATATTCACATTTCAGACCACAGCACGTTCATCTTCTGGTCTGTATAATCGCTGGACATTTCCATCTTTTCATTCATATCATTACTTGAACCAATGAACGTGGCACCTTCAGGCGTCTTGAAATTGCACAAGGATGAATCAGACTTGTGCTTCCAAGGACATGACATCATCATCTGGCATTTAGCAAAAAGAAATAATAAAAAAAAATTGAAATTCACCTAGAAAAGTCAAAGTTAATTCAGTTTCTTGTCTGATTTTTTTTTTTTAAGTGCATGTAAACATCTGGTTTCAAACCTTGGACGGTTAAAGATTCGGCTCTGGCAATTTGCAGAATATCTCTCTCTGCTCTTCACCCTGATCAGTCCTGTCGAATAAACCTTATTTGTAAAATTCAGCAATTCAGTAGGTAAAAAGCAATATCTAACACATTTGTGGACCTGATCCCTAACAACATGGAGAAGAAAACTGTGCACTTACTATTTTGGGTGTTTCGAATCACCCTCAGAAGTAAAAGTAGCTAAATAAAATAAACCCAGCTCACGACTGAAAACATTATCGAGCTATGTATGTGATCCTGAATTATTAAAACTATAAAGACTGAGATTTCACTCTGCTTCGGGGCTCCTGTTTTTGCGGTAACAGCCCTCGGTCCTTGGTGTATCGTTAGAGGAAGTCGTTTACAGCCGACCGGTTTGTTCCTCGGTGACGAATTGCGGGTATAAGATGCTAATTTGGCCCGCTCTTGTACAAACGTGACCCTGGTGGTTCTTCTTTCTCTTCCTCACCCCGAGGAAGTGGTATTTTTCCCCCAGTGATTTATTAAACCAACCTGGAGTAGAACAGGGGGGGAGGCCGGCTTCTGCTCCCCCCCCCCATGGGACACCGGATAGCACCATTGTGACAAATTAACATCAAAAAGTGCGTCTTGTGTAGAGGAGGTAACTTCCATCTCCTTGATTTATGCCATCTTAGCTCTCCTACGCACGCGAGCCGCCCACAACATCACCGCCACCCCCTTTCCAGCTAATTGGCAAAGTTTAATTAAAGCCCCCAAACGAAATGAGCTCATTGTGCTTGGCCTAAAAATGACCCGCCGTAACGTGGGTGATCTCTAAGGATGAGTGGTCATGGAGAGGTTTTCGGGAACGAGGAGGTTTTTTTTTTTTTTACGACAGAGAAGGTGGATTAGAATCATTAAGCGAGATTGAAGCCGAGATATCATTTGGTCTAATTGAAATATAATGAAGAAATCAGCCCCAGCACTTGAGCACCATTGAGTCTGATTAAAACGGTTGAATAAATTTGAACGTTTGATTTAAAAAAAAAAAAGAATTTTGGCTAGGGCGGCAAAAAAATATTTTATTGGCACATGGATTTGGACGAAATATAGCCATCTCCAATGATATAGCATTACAAATGATTTTGGTTCCGCACACGGCCCCATGCTCGGCTGCAGCAGGTGTATTTCCACTACAGACTGCATATATATTTGAGGAGCATTGACCTTTCTCTGCACAAGGTCAGTGTGCACCTCCACACCCGAGGGCTCTCTCCTCTACAGCCCGGCAAGGTCAAGTCAGAGAGAGTCCGACTACTGGACATGTGCTCAGCGGTACGTATCACTTATTTTCACCTTATTCTGGGAGGCGTGATGGATGGCGTCGTCTTGCGTTGAAAATGTCACACATCTTCCTCTTGGTGCAACTGCATTGATCGTGCTCATTTTAAACACATCACAGCAGCTTTTGATCAGTCCCAGGGTGCCATAAGAACTGGAAGAATGATCATTTGTATGTCTCTCTTTTAGTGTTGTGAGAATTAACACATTGAGTGCCAAAAACGGATAAACGTTTTTGCATTTTTTAATTTATATTTTGCTAGACACTCTAATACACCTTATGTGTGATTTTGGTAGCTCTGTGATGAACAGAAGTGAAATACATGATGATCAAAAAGTGAAAAATCACGATCTGGACATTTTGTATATATTATTGTGTTTCTTTCTTTTTTTTTAGTCTGAGGGGGCGTGGTGTTGCGTAGCGAACAGCTGTAAACCCGACACTTGTCTCTCGCTCTCTGGAGCACGTTTAACAAAGCAGAGCAGCTTCCCAAGATTCAAACAGCTGAGATTATAACGTTTCTCTGAGTTTTTAAATGGTTAAAATCGGACCAAGGACGGCTGAGAAACATCCTGTTAAAGTCTTCAATCTGAGGCTGTTTAAGTGCACACGCGAAATGAGCAACAATGTTTTGACCTAGAAAATTGACTTGAAACAAATGTATTTAGAAATTTGCCTCTTCCAATAACGTTAGTGACCATCCAGAGAGGAGAGAGGAGTTAATCAGAAAGGAGAGTGTTGCATAAAACACACATTATCTCTGAATCTAGAAAAAAATCTGTGATTTTGATCAAAATTAGCCTCTGTGTAGCTTTGGATTTTTCAGGAATCGAGGCACATATGAATAAAAAGTGATGAAAAAGCAACAAAGAAGCCAGAAAAGAGCGACAAAAAAGTGATAAAGAAGCAACAATAACACAATTACAAAAGCGACTAAAGTACGACTAAAAAGCGCCAAGAAAGCAACAAAAAAACAATTAAAATGTGACAAAAACACAACAACAACAAAAATCAGTTTTGTAGGTCTTAGCTTTCAAATGAGGCGTTACTCTGGGCAATAGGCTTTCAGTTCCAGTCGAGAAGCTTTTAGATTTGAGTAAAGCTGAACTGGAGAAAATGTGCTCGGTTATGGTGGAAGGTAAGAGGTTAATCCTTTCATCACAAGTAAAAACATGAGCCACAGCTTCTCTACTCCCACCCCCCCTTCTCTTTATTGAAACAGCTGCGCAGCAAAGGGGAGCACGAGGATGACGGAAAATTGTGCAAAAAAACAGGGACGAAACTACTGGAAATTTTATTTCAGCTTTTTTTTAGATTGATCTTGCATTTCCTATACAACAAAGTGTATGGTAGTAACGAAGATGTGTTGAGATCATACCTGGAAAAAAAGAAGATATCCGAGTGCTGTGGGCCAGCTCTAACCTGCCTATACCCACCTATCATTGGCAGCTTACAGTAAAATAACCCGCTGTTGGGAATAAAAATATAAGCCTCGGCTTAAATTCAATCACTTGTCAGTGTTTTGTCACAGCACTGCCAAAAGCATTAAGCTGCAGCACCGAGAGGTTTAGTGTTGGAGTGTTGACGGAGGACCTTCTGAGCACTTAGAAGATTATTCTGTGCTACCAAACCTAAGTAAACATTACCAGTGTGTTCGCAGTGAATAAATAGAGTAATGTAATGAAATGTGTTCTTTAACAAAAGCGCACGTGTTGAGTTCCAGTCACACATTGCCCGCCAGGCTAGAATTCTATCAAACTCGGGCTCTAAAACCATTATACACACGTATCTCCTCGGCTACTAGGACGAGTGATTTGGTGCTGCTTGCCTTCGGGCCCCCTCTGCTCAGACCGACCCCTGACCCTGATGCGGATGAGCGGTGGAAAATGGATGTGCTTGTGGAAAATGCAGTGACTTCTAACTCGGGGCCACATAAACCAGACGCAGTACCAGGCCTGCTGTCACATACCCGAATATAAGTGACAGGCGAGATAGATGACTCAACATTTAAAAAGAAAAAGAAGAAAAAAAAGGCCACATATTGTTCTTAATCAACTGTTTTGAATTTTGCGAGTGTGGGAAAGAAATTCAACATTTTGCGTTTTCAAGAAGAACCCGCTCTTGTTACACGAATAAATACATGCGCTGCTGGAATCCGCTGTCAGCTCGGATGATTTGTGACGCTCTCCGCCTTCCACGTGCAATTAATACATGTTTAATTAACGGTGTGTTCACATGCAGATAATAGCGGGATGGGATTTCACAAAGACTGGCTTTATGTGGCGCGCACTGGCCGGCGGTGTCGGGTTTTTATGTGTGCGGGTTGGGGTTTGGGGGGGGGAGGTTGAGCTCTCATCTCCGGGAGCAGTTATGATTATGAAGCACATAAAGTTTTATGGCTTGGTCCCTGGACACTGGTCATTATGAGGAGAGAGGTCGGAGGTCCGTATAAATTCCAGCTCTACTGTAGAAGAAATACGATAGTAGCCCTTTGATGGAATCTAGCCGGAAGATGGACGGAAAAACACAATCAAATTCAAAAGTATTACGTGTAGATTGATCAGCATGAATGGTGGATCTGATATCATCAAGTAATTAAGAGTCCAGGACCAATGTTAGGGATAGGGGAATGCTGATTGGCTGGCTGTAACATTTGTCCTGGGCAAACAACTTCACATCGGTCCTGGACTCTTAATAACTTGGTGATATCAGATCATCCAATATAGATAGTACAGATAAACGCTGATATTTTCACTGTACATCCACAAACTGCCGCGCACTGAGAACTAAACAAAAGGCTATTTATCTACTCCATATTCACACATGTGCTTGCTTGAATTTGTCAAAAACTTCAGAAACTGGTCCCATAGCATCATGTACCTTCCTACGTCTCTTTCTTTCAACTCAACACACTGCAAGTATTAAACATCTCTACTTCACCCCCACACATTGGACATTATGTCCTGAGATGTAGTGACCATGTTTTACTGTTCTACAGTAAATCCTCCCTTCTTCTCTTGAGGGTTGCAAAGGCCGACTCCACTGTGAGCAGACAGCTGACAGCTTCACCTTGTACCAAATGATGTAAGCCAACCCCGCACACCCCGAACCTGGGCCACAGTCACTTCCTGCGCCACCCAACCACTTACGGACACTGAGTCAAATATAGCTGCCCACAGTGTTCTCCGGCTATGAATCTCTTCGGAAATTAAAATGTATGTGGGTGTGTGTATGTGGGGGAACTATGTTATAAGGCGTAATAATACCAGGAGTAGTTCAAAATCCGCGCAGTAATATCTTCACTTTACTGTGCGGATGCCAAACAACTCCTGGTTTTACTACGCCTTACAATATAGTTCCCCCTTTCATCCACATTGTTTAATTTTGTGTATTATACTTTGTAGTGTTACACTTCACATAGCCATATTTAAATAGGGAAAACGTGGAAGAGCTTGGTAGCTTCTATCTTGACCTGTTTTGGAGCTATAGAGGAGAGAGGGAGAGGCTAAATGCTAACGCCGTCTGCGCTGTGTTTACGTGATCGAAGGCACGGGTGAAGACCAGACAGGTCCTAAAGAACTCGTCAAAGCTCAGGTAAGAACATATCTCAGTGTGTAAAAACGATGGCCTATTCCTTTAAAGCTGCCGATTTGGCGGAATGACCCATGTGCATTTTTTTTTCTTTACACCATATGGTGAAAACAAGCCGACGTTCACCCTGGTAACAACCCTAAACCTGAACCACCATCAGCGCCTGTGGCACCCAAACATCTGGAACCACTGACACAACGGCATCCATGGGTTTCAGTCACACGATCTTACTAATTATCGAACAGTGTTTCAGTAGGAGAATAGTTCATTTCAGTGGCAAAAGTCCTTACTTCCTCTCACTGGAGACCAATCCATTCATCTACCAAGATCACAACCCGACCACCATTAGTACCTGCACCTGGAACCACGGCAAACTCTGAAATAGATTGTTTTGTTTTGCTTTTCTGGACTGTGTTATGTTAGACAAGAAGAAAGTATCGCCATTAGTCCAATAATGAAATATGATTTGCTTAATTGTCACTGAGCCACAACGGCCTCAACAGAACTCATGATTTGCGATGAGCTGTAGAAGTGCTTCTATTTTTACCGCCGGTCCATCATGTTCCAGTTAATGGTAATTTATTGTACACTGTAATGGAATGGTCAAAGGGTGGAGTGGTGCTCTGTTATAATGGACTCGCTTTGATATCCTCTGCTTTTCCAGTTAATCACTGTATGGCAGGCACTGAGTTTCATTTGAGGAGGAACATCATTATAGCGGCACATATTGGCAGACCATTGTGTAGGATAAATGTATGCGGCACAAACAGCAACATACCACATTTGGATTAAGTGACCCTTAAACAATAAAGCGTTTGTGATACGTGAATGAGAAGCATCTCAACACATTACAAGTATTTGGTGAAGAAAACTCGACATTACTCTACACTTTTGTATCTTGGAGACACGCAAAGCTCAGAGAGGGACTCATTCGATTGGATGCGTAGAATTCAAAGCAAACATTGACCAATTTGCATGTAACTGATGACAAATAAGTGCTCAATAAAGTCAAATTTTGGGTGAGGTGTGCAAGAAAGACATAAAGAAAGATTGACAGGAACATGTCAGGACAAGTAAAACATGACCCTGAACCCTAAATATTCTCTTTCTGTTCAAAGCATCCCAAACCCCTGAGCAGTTAAAGGACCAGGCCACCGTTTTTCTCCTCTCCTCTATGGACACAAACGGGGGTGAAGTTAGATAGCATGGCATAAAGCCAGACTGTCTTTATATGTATTTATAAATACATATAGAGTAAAGACAGTCTGGAATTGTAATAGGACGCAATTTCCAAATCAAGACTCGAGGCGGGGCTAAC
The DNA here is from genome assembly GCF_951799975.1 of Gobius niger. Lineage (NCBI taxonomy): Eukaryota > Metazoa > Chordata > Actinopteri > Gobiiformes > Gobiidae > Gobius > Gobius niger. Next base: position 11,043,514 of record NC_136865.1, read on the forward strand.
GGTCGCAGTTTGAACTAATCAAACACAAAGCGACTTACACTTAGCGTTTACGATCTTCGCCATGATTGTTGCAGTCGACACGTGCAGTCGAGTAAATGTTCCAGAGCAGCTTCTTGCTGTGGCTTTAAGGACAAGTCCAGCTCATTGAAACAGAACAAAGGGGACTGGTAAAAGATCGCTGTGTCGTGGCTGTGGTCATCTTCACTCTTTTGGTCACGGCCCGGAGGAGCACTGGTGTTTGATGGGGAATCCTAGCGGGGAAGATGACGCGCCATTAACTCCCGCCTCCCGTGCTATGATTGGTTCGTCTTGGTTTTGCCGGAGTCAGCGAGATTCAAATCGCACAATTCCAGACTGTATCCCCATGTGTCTCTTAACATGGAGGATCAGTCTGGCTCGTACCTGGCTAGAAGAGTGACCAATCTCTTCCACGTTTCCCCTATTTAAATGCAGTTACGTGAGTAGTTACACAATCCAAGTATAGATACACAAAATTAAACATGTTGATTTTCTAAGCGGATAAAAAGGGGCACAATATTGTAGGAGCACTTCGACTTTACTGCGATGACGTCAAAGTGCTCCTAAGGTGTTACGTAACCGTATTTAAATAGGGAAAACTTGGAAGTACTTGGTCCGTTTGGCCCCATAGAGGAGAGGAGGAGAGGCTAAATGCTAACAACATGTTTTTTCGTGACTGAGAGGATGCGTAAAGACCAGACAGGTACGCATCAACTCGTCTAAGCTCAGGTACGAAACATATCTCAGTATTCATCAACCAACGAATCTGTGTCCTGTTAAAGCTCGGACCACGATATTTATTTCAAGATTACTGTTTGCCATGCTCTGCACGACATTGTCTAGGCTATGAACCTGGTGCTGCATGTCCCTTTATTTGAACACTTCTGAACACATTTTTTTTTTCATTAACGGCTGACTAATATCATCACTTTACCTAAAACTGCGGCTTCTAACATACTCCCACATTGTTAAAGGTTGTGGAATAATTCGCACCCTCCCCGTCAGAATTCAGTGTTGCTTTTCTTTGTATAGGCTTATTTGTGAATCCCTTTACATTCAATTATGCAAATCCTGCCGAAATAACATTGCACTGCCATGTACCAGTGGATACTGTTTTCCTCATCAAGGCTCCAGAGTGAAGCGAGCTGATGTTTATGTCAGGAAGAAGGTCAGTATTACACAAGAGGATGAGTGGCAATAACAATTACAGTGCAGTGTCCATGACTGCGCTCATACACTGCCTGCTGTACGAAAACTGACTGTTGTTTCAATTGTTATGCTCTCTTCTGCAGACACTTAATCAGATCCAGTATCTATAGAAACCAATTGAGATGTAATGTACAATTTAAAGAACTGTTTTGAAATGTAGAAGCTTGAATTGTCAAATGAAGTCTTGTTTAATGCAAAGCGGAGGATGACAATTAAAAAACGTAATGTGTCATACATCGTGTCAAATATTGTATTTTGTAAGTCTTTATTGGACAAGCAGTAGATATGCCTGAAATAATTATCAAAACAACCCAATAACATTCACTTCATCAGACTCTGGTAGTGTGCCCATGCAGTTTCGGATGAAAAACATTGAAACAAATGTTCCCTGGAGAACATTTGAAAATGGTTCAGAGACCCTGACTAGAGCTGGGTGCCGTTTATTGATGCCAGTATGGGTTCCAAAAATAGGTTTAGGTATTACTAGTATAGTAAGCAGGGAGGAAATAAATATTAAAATCTTCATATTCAAGTTTTTGTTGCTGTTGGTCATCAAAAATGTAGGAAAAATGTAAATAAAAAGTAAAATAAAAAACACTGGGGGGGGGAAAGTGGGGAAAATTCGGGGGGGGGGGGGAAGTGAAACAATTTGTTGGAAAATTGGAAAAAAGTGGGAACATTTAAGAAAAAAACAAAAACAAACAAAAACTGAACGATTGGGGGGAAAAAAACATGGAAAAATGTGTTCAAAATTATGAAAAATGTAAAAACAATGTGGAGGCCCTGGAAGTTTTTTGATTGTTTCACCGCAAAGAAATAATACAAAGTAAATTAAATTAAATGGAAGTAGAAGTAATTAATGAACATGAATCTGTTTTATGGTGCTATATGACAAATAATTTAGCATTGTTCAGGTATCGGTATTGGAAACAGGGCCATGGTCCTGACCCATGAGTTGAGGATCACTGAGTTAAATGAAGCTTCTACGCAAATTCAACCTGGAAGACCTACAAGCTGCATTTGTTCATCACCTGATGACTGGTCTCCTCTTCTACCACCACCAGTATCCAGGCTCCGGGAAAGATTCTGGCTATCGTTCATCAATGCTGTGCAACTATTTAGTTCATTAAATCTCCCTCCGTGGTCTGAGCCCCAATCATGATTTGTGGTCGTTCAATAAAACTTTCTTCATGCCTTTCTGTCTCTGTGAGTCTTTTCAGGTCTGATATGATTTTGAAAACTAAATCTTTTTTTTTGTTTTGTTATAATGTTCTTTTTATCATGTCTTGAGGAGCCAACTATTCTGCAGATTGTCTGAAGTGGCGCTACATTTGTTTGCGTGTCAGAAGAGCACAGGCGTATGAATCTGGGCTGTGTGTCTGAGGGGAACGACCTGGAGTACCGGTCGTTCATCATGGACTTTGTGGACTGGTGTGAGCACAACCACCTAAGTAAGACGAAGGAGATGGTGATCGACTTCAGGAGGGAAACACTACTGCACACACCACTGAACATCCAGGGGGAGGACATTGAGGAGGTGGACAGTTTCAAGTACCTGGGTGTTCACCTCAACAATAAACTGGACTGGTCCAACAACATCAACTCCCTATACAAGAAGGGCCAAAGTCGCCTCCACCTTCTGAGGAGACTGAGGTTCTTCGGAGTGAGCAGGCCTCTGCTCAGGACTTTTTATGACTCCGTGGCAGCACAAAGCAGGACAAGAACAGACTGAAGAAGCTGGTCAGGAGGGCCAGCTCCGTCCTGGGCTGCCCCCTGGACTCTGTGGAGGAGGTGAGGGACAGGAGGGCACTGGCCAAGCTCAGCGCCACTTTATTCCCTGTATCAGCGTCACTTATTGACAACCTGCACTAGGACTGTAAACTTTGCACTTCGATATTCTACTTTTTATAGTCTGTTCTAATTATTATTCTGTTTTTATTTATTCTTATTTCCTTATTGTTAGAATTCCACCCCTTAAGATTTTTGCTTTTGCTTATTGTACATAAGATACCTCTTACTATTTAACAGTTTGCACATTTCCTGTCTATTTGCACACCCTGAGTGATCTTATTGAACGCCAAATATAACAAGAGAATTTCTCGTTGTGAGATCAATAAAGGATTATCTTATTTCTTATACACGCCATTTTATTGGGCTCAGTTTAAGTGCTTGGCCCCATTGTAAGAGGACACTCTTCGTTTGATATATTTCGATGTCTGCCTCTACTGTTCGTTTCTGTGTTTCGTAATCGTGCATGACACCAAATAAGCAAATGAAGGAAAAAACAAAAAACAAAGACCTTGTTGTTCAGGAGTTCCTATAGCTGGAGGGTTTAGTCTCGTGTACAGAGAAGCGCAGTTACATTCAGTAATAAAACAAGAAATAATGCTACGGCTCACGCAAACCTGAATGATGTTTAACAAAGTACCTTTTAAGACCACGACTTCCATCTTCAGATCCACGGTCTCACAAGTCAATTGGCGTCGCTGAAACGTTTCTCCTCCGGTGGCCTTCAGTACACATAGACTTGACACATCCACTTAAAAAAAAAGAAAAAAAAAACTATTTTTCCCAAGCACATCCCTCTAAATCAAAGCCATGTTTTTATTTGGCCCCATTAGGCACACGCCGCGCTTTGTTTGTGTTTGTTTATACCTGTATACGTTATTGACAAGGGCAAAGACAGATGGACTTTAATCTCGGGGAAAAAAATAAAAAATAAGAAAATTCTCACCGCCGACAAACAACTTCAAAGTCGAGCGGCCGTCGGGAGGAAAAGGAATATATATATATAAAAAATCCAAAAGAATAAAGGATAGCAACATCTACATGAGCCGTGCGGCGTATCCGAGGGGAACATGCAATATTTAACAGGTTGCTAGACAGACGTATTTGATCTACGACTATTATTTCAAGGGCGAATCAAGGTAAATATTATTGCGTTTTTGAAGTTGGGGGGAAAAACATGCCAAGTTGCCAGCAGTCCTCAAACGCCTTTACTCGGAATTAATGGGACTATATTTAGCGGCGACTTCATTACGGCGCGTCAATCCTCCGTCGTTATGTCAGAGGAATTGGCTTTATGAGTTACTTTGCTGCATAACCACAGCCCACTGGCGCCTTTGAAGTGTGCTATTTATTAGAGAGCGAGGAATACTCAAGACGTCGACAGTGTTTGCAGATTCAGAGCGAAAGAGCGACCCGAGAAGTGTCTTGTTCCTTTTTTTTTTATGTGTTTTTGTACACAACAGAATGTACACGGTATTGACAAATGCGTTTACAATCGGCTATACAGCGCAGAGGTGGCGTTTATGGAGGTTAAGTCGTTCATTTTGCATAACTGTTGATTGAAGAGTTAAAGCTGCGCTGTGTAACATTTATTCACATTCATTTCATTGGTTCCTACAGTTAACCAGACAAGAGGTTTATAAACATCAGCTCCTTCCCCGAATGATTTAGTTTGATAAATGTCTATTTTGTTACTCAGATCATGTTTGTGTTTTGAATTTTAAATGAACTACCTAGAATATTACCTTGAATATTGCACAGTGTGGCTTTAATGTGTTGCACTTTACCGTATCAGTGAGGGGCAAACATAACAATGTTAAAAGATATAAAATAGAGTCACTTTAGAGCACTGTAACCTCTTAACCCCGAGTGCAATGTCTCCAGTTTGGCTTTGCACACATCTAAAAGGCCAGTGGAATCCCTCATTTGAAAGCTAAGCCCTACGAAACTCATCTAAGCTTGTTTCTCGTTATGATTGTCACGTTTTTTTGTCCTTTTTGGTATTGCTTTCATCAGGTTTTTGTTGGTTTTGTTTTGGTCACATTTTTTTCACATACAGTAGGCCTACACACGTGAAAAAGATATACAAAGCGATGAAAACGTGTCAAAACGTGGCCAAAATGTGGCAAACTAACGCTACAAAAACGACTGCCATATTTTCTGGACTAAATCGCTCTGGAGTATAAGACCCACCAGCCAAAATATGCCTAATGAAGAAAAAAACAAAAGGCTGAATAGGCATACGGTATGCTAGCGTAAAACACATTGATGGTTAGCTACATGAAGCTAAACAATAAACTAAATAGGTGTCTGGTATGTTTACGTCACATAAACAGTTCAGATAACTATAGCATAAGGAACATAGCACTGCACTGTTGACAAGCCTCTCCCGGCAGCACGTTTTTCAAGCTCTCATTTGCGAACTCGTTCCTCTAGCTGTGAACAGCTAGCTTTTAGCCCAGGATTACCTTTGTTTTGAGAAACCTGCACTTCTCGCTCATTCCAAACTTTCTTTCTGCTGCTCGATTAGCCTGCAATGTGAAATTATACATTGAATATGAAAAAAAGAGCGACTGGAACATATGGTAAAACATGATAAGAAAAACAAGTATGAAGCTCAGATGAGTTTTGCAGGTCTTAGCTTTCAAATGACGCATTACTCTGGCCTATGTAAGCTCCAGTCAAGAAGCTTTTATATTTGGGTAAAACTAGAGAAAATGTGCTCGATTAAGACACCCTGTCTTAAATAAGGGATTCAAACAGTCAAAATAGCAACTCTAAAATGTAAAACAATACAAACAAGTAACACGATGCCAAGGCGTCTCATGAACCAAAACCCATGGATTAAAGATGTGTTTCCAGTAAAGATGTAAAAAAAAAAAGCCCAAGTGATTGTGCCATCTCTGTGTGCAGTGGTAGTTCAAGTTAGAGACATTTATTTTCTTCTTCTTCACACATTAAATAAAACAAAAAAACACATACAGTACATGAATGCAGCAGGTCGACATAAAAGGCCGTCAGCGCCGGTGTTCTCCTGTACCGATCGATCCCTCTGGTTCTGGCCAGCTCTGATCCCAGCGACAGCAGACTGCAGACATTGATTGGGCTTTTAAATCTCACCAGAGCCACTTAATTACAGGACAAATGGCAGGAGGTGGCAGCTTCACATCCTCCTCATGATCAACTGCAACATAAGCATCTGGCCTCCCGTCGCTGGGCAGTCTTTCAGTGTCCAGGTGTCCGGTGACAAGTATGGATCTGAACGCACCCCAGAACTCCAATAGCAAAGGTCATGTAACGTGTAAGTGCTTTTTCTTTCTTTTTTTTGGAAAGAAATACGAAATGGTACAAGTGTTGCCATGATCACTGACTTATTTCCTTCAATGCACCCAAATTGCAAGTCAAGATTGTTCCGCACCGACTGATTTCCCGAGTAGTTTATCAAATCAAATATCCTTGTCCTTGTTTTGGCAGCACGGCGCAAATAAACCTGGGAAAAATAATTATTCGAAGTTTGCTGATTCCTCTGTGACAGAGAGGGAAACATTTTTTTTTAACACTGTTGTACAAAAGCTACCTAAAGATTATTGTATTAGAAATTAGTGCAAATTGTACAAATTAGTTTCCATGTGGATGCAAAACACCATCTGGATGTTGGAGAAAAAAGAGAGTGTAATCTATATAATACAAACTGTTCACGAGGGAGGCCTCCACTTTCTCAACTAGTTTTATTAAAACTTTCTGAAGAGCCGATCATTGAGGTGAAGGACGGGTATTAATCATAAGTGAAATCATTCCAGGTTATTACTACTTTTTACTAAAATGCCCTCTTATCCGTTATTCTGGTTTGTACACACCTCAGCCCTGGCATTTTTGTAGGTTTATATTCATTTGTTCTTCCAGGGAAGCAGTGGAAAAATGAAAATTAACCTGTTGCCTGCCAGCTTAGGGTTAGCAATTATACATATCCAAATCTCAAAGCGTATTGACTATAGAGCAGTATGATACTTCATTTGAAAGCCAAGACCTTCTAGTTTTTAAAAATATGCGCAAGATCTGTGTGAGTGAAACACAACTTACATCACATTTGCTGCTCCTAAAACTAATCATAATCAGGGGTCCCCAACTGGCAGACCTGGGTCCAGATTTGGACCTCCAGAGGCTTTAGTCCGGACCCCAAAGCCTTTTCATCCTCTCAATATGCTTTTAATTTCTAAGGCTGAATTAAAAAATATCTAAATAATTTGAATAACACTGAAATAAGATGGCAACATTTTTTATTTACTTACTAATGTAAACTGGAAAAAGAGTGGTGCGCACTGAATGGGTGCTGCTGCCGGATGCTCTCTCATCGAATGCAATTTCTCCATCTGTGAGATCAATAAAGTACCATCTTATCTTATCTTAATATCAGTTCTGCTTTGTATATAGACAACCTGTGCTCGTGTTTTAAAGCAGTACCAAGTAACTCATGCCCCTAGAGGCCACTAGCGTGACTGCAGGTCTCATAGCATGTTGCGGTTTTTACTCATTAATTGTCCGTGAGAGTAAATTCTACGCTGACAGAAAAGACAAAGGGACAGAGGGATATTGTACATCCAATTACACAATGGAGATATTTTTTTTACTCAAACTTGGCTGTAAATACTGTTTAAGTGGTGCTAGCCCGCAGTTAGCTTTGCCCGTTAGCCTATTAGCTTCTTCTTCGTGATTCCATTAGTGTGTATTAGTGACACAGAACCAGAGACAGCGAAGTTGCAATTGTGGTTTTCTGGCCAGAGACACCGGGGGGAGATGAAAGACCCCCCAATCATCCCATTAACACGTGCATTACCCCCAGAGGGACTACGGAAATTATTTATTAAGGCAAACAAGTTACTTAGTTCTGCTTTAGCATTTTCAAGAGCAATTACTGCGCATGTCCGGACCCTGGGCATATGTCGAAAGTTACGAAAGAAAAAGTCTGCGGACCTCGAGCTGATATAGTTGGGGACCCCTGCCCTAACCCTGGCCTCCTGACTGGAGGGCCGGCATTTAACAGGTTAAAAGGATACAGTATTTACAGGATAAGAAGACAAGACCACAGCAAATTTAAGGACAGGGTCTATAGACTGCAAAATTCAGAGAAACCAAACTGAAATCCTTGTGTGACGGTCCCCGCTGTGTGGGCTGCAGTTCTGAGTTTGAGTTTCGAGAGACGGGACAGTGACCAGTGACCAAAACAAACATATATTTTGATGTGGGTTTAACATCATAACACGGTGTAGGTGTATCAACCTGGATGCTCTTAATTCGGGCTGTGACCACTGTCGTTTCGTGTGACGATCCTGATCAATGGCCTGATTTCAGTAGTATCGAAACGCTCTTCTCTTATTGCGACAATGACAATCCACAGCACCCAAACTCAAATTCCCAAACTTCCCCTCTTGATGAAATGGTCCCTATTACGCTATATCATATCCGGTAACATTCTTAATCCCCTGTCTAAATTCTGGTGTGCTTGAAATGGACTTGTCTCGCACTGACAGATTACTCCTTCCTCCCTTTGTATGTAATCAAATAAGCTCCTCTTACTTTATTAACGGGGAAGGGACGACTGCAGATAAGCTCGGCGGTTTTTAAGCCACTCGTGCGCCGGGGGAATGGGAGTTGACTCGGGGAGAGGGAGGACGCCGGCTCGAGGTTAGCCGCGTTATTGTTTGAGGCTTGGCCCGCGGCTCGACAGAGAATCAGCTGGTCTAATGGAAAACTATTGTCTGCCCGAGGAGGAGGGCGCAGGAGAGGGTGCAATACGGATCGGGTCTATTCGGACTTATGCACGAGACACAAAGAGGATCAGTGTACGGGGGGGAAAGCTATTTCGGAGTCGTAATACCCAATGATGTCTATTCTGATTAGGCTGTACACATCCAGAGTGTGGGGTGTTTTCCAAGCATCATGGTTCAGTGATCTGTAAAGCACTAAATAAAATGCTGTTGTTTACGGCTCCGTTTTTCTTTGCGAAAAAAAGGTGAGGAGTTCATCAGATGATCAATGCCAGAGGCGCTAAACACCGATATCCTGGAAGATATGAGATTTGTGTTTAGTTTTTGGTGTGGCTCTAAAGTAGGGGTCTGCGATGGAAGAGCCTTGACACCGAAAGAAGGTCCCAAGTTTGTCCCGGTGTTTAAATGCGTCTCATAAACATGTACAATAGGCTAATCCTGGCACTCCTGACCCGAACACAACACCACAACATATCTGGGTACAATACAATTCCGAACTCTTACAATGATTGACTTCCAGCGAGCAACAAAATTACGATGTCGATGTTAAGACACACTACACCTCAACCCTTTTCGTGGCTAAACACGTGTGCGGGAGGTCCAGCACATTTTTTTTTTTACAACACACACTGGACCTCTGCAAACTTAAGCGCGACTCCCCCCGCAACTCTCCTTGTTTCCTTGTTGGGGGAAAAGCTTTAAAATTTCATATCCGCTGCGCTTGTCTGTCCTGATAGGGCAATACGTTTGAAGTCGGCAGTGCACTCACTGTTGAATATTGTTTTTCCACAGAAAAATAAAAAAGACATTTTTGGTATAGTGCTCCAATTTTTTACTCCAGCGATGGGGACTAAACATCTAAAGCTGTCAGAAACACAACAATAAGGCACTGGGTGAATAATGTATCCGTGGGAGTGGATGTGAAATAGGTTAATGAATACTACGATATGGGCTGAGCCGTCTTTGGGAGGAACATGCTATTGTCGCTTGTGTATTATTTATGTATCCGGGTGGGGGGGGGGCACAGTTACGGTAGATTCATCCTCAAGAGCCATCCGTAAAGAGGAGTCCAGGTTCACAGACAGGTCAGAGCACTCCTGCATGTATAGGACTTCATGTATGGACTTCGCAGCAGCACGTGTCCTCAGATGCGTTGTCCCACAGGATGAACCACTGCATTCGGCTCCAGTGGAGAAAAGCTGTGCGTGATATAGGCAGTATACCAGCCGCCCAGTGACCGTTACAGAAGAGGTATGTGGTCAACAATGTACAGTAAGGTCCAGGTTTTTGTATGTCCATGGTGCCCAGATTGCATATTGAGAAGTTCACTGGAAGCTTTGGTGAAGTTTGTCCTTTCTGTAAAGAAATGAAAGAAAGACAAATCAAATTTGGAGCTGAACAACTGTCGAAATGATATCATGATTTCAAGTGTCGCCCTTTCATATTGGTATATATAACATGTATTACACACCCATTGTAATCTCTAAATGTTAAGACAATGAAGCTGGTAATCAGATCTTCATGCATATTATATCTTATGTATTTGACCAAGATATAAGCACTAACTATTCAACACACACACCACTATAAATATGACATTTCCCAATGACATTTCAATGGTGTTTTTATCTTAAACTGCACAGGTAAAGCAGACAAAAGTTCTATCCACTATCCACTATCACCCTATACAACCTAATAGAAAACTTCCAATTTAAATGTGTTATTCAAGGTTACAGTTTTCGTCCCCCTTTGTCAGCATAATCACTCAGCCCTTGCATTTCTTCTCCTAATGAAAGCTCTGGGCTTCATTTACAAAGTGCAGTACCAGCGGTGGCGTCGCGGTTCAAATGACACCGCTCTCTCAGACACTAATTGCGTATAGGTACAAAGACAAGCAGAGAGCGCAGCAGGATGTGTGCTCCCAGGGGAACACCCCACAAGGGTAAAACACACAGCCAATTCAGGGTCGAGATGCCCAGATTCTACAAGAGGGAAAGTGAAACGCTCCAGCCCTGTCAAGTACCCTCAAAGTCACATGAATATTTGAAGTGTGGTAGTAACACTTTGGCCTCGCCAGAATATTCCATTTTTGAACTTCCTAAGGGCGCTCACACGAGTGGACAGCCATTAGAGGGGTCTGCAGAGGTCCCGTCGCCCCATCTGCGGCTGGATGTGTTCAGCAGTGATTACCGAGCTCACAGCCAAAAGAGGGATTTAAGAGCGGAGTGAGACAAACATGATGCAACGGCTCAGACTTCACAGAAATCTTTCATCCTCAGAATGTTTCTAAATGCTGCACAGAACACAGGTACTTTACAGGATTCTGTAATACCGTCAGATAATACGGCAAGGGTGTTCAACAAAGAGCGAAGTGTGTCAACGTAAGACTTAAAACAATACTAAACCAGGACCACAACAAGGCGAAACTGGAACTCAACTGGGGGAATCGTGACAAACTAAACTTTTGCACAATTTTAGGTGGCCATGCATTTTTTCTTTAATAATTAGCCAAATGAAGACCTCAGTGATAATCATTATATTGTGGCTTCTTGCGATAGTGCATCACATAATATTACATTACTGAGCGATATATTGTGCAAGACTAACTACAACTATCCAGCTAAATCTATATTTTGTCCGGTCCATCGTGTGTCTCGGTGACAGACAGTTGCTTGTAGTAGTACTATACAAGTCCTGCAGCTAATTCTGCCGTGATGTGCCTTACAATGTACTAGGGACCAAAAGTTCACTTCATATATTATTTATATTGCATAGCGCTCCATGCCTTAAGCTTTTCCAAGTCAGATTTGAGAAAAGGATAAGACCTCAAACTTAGATGTCTATCTCCAAATGTCTGTTGTCCTTTTCTTAACCTGGGGGAAAGCTATGAATCTTCAATCATTTAGAGGGGATGTACATTACAGCGTGGGCCTACACTTCTGTTGTAGATAATAAAATGTATTATTTGTATTTATATGCATCAGTTAGTCTGGAGGTTTAGTTAAAGGAATAGGCCACCGTTTTTACATACTGAGATATGTTCTTACCAAACCGTAGCCGAGTTAATATATCCCCGTCTGGTCTTTGTCCGTGCGCTCTGTCACGCAAACGGAGCACATACGCAGCCTCTCCCACATGTCATATAGCTCCAAAAAAGCTCACGATAGAAGCTACCAAGCTCTTCCACGTGTTCCCTATTTAAATAAAGTTACGTGAAGTGTTTTCATGCGAAGTATATTTACACAGAAATGTAGCATGTCGATTTTATAAGCAGATAAAAAGGGGGACTATATTGTGAGGCGTAATGATACAAGGAGCAAAACGTCCGCGCAGTAACTCCTAAAGGCTATTGACGGAAGTGAGCGGGGGAAGTCTTTAGGAGTTACTGCGCGGACGTTTTGCTCCATGCTTTTTTGGAGCTATATGACATGTGCGAGAGGCTGCGTATGTGCTCCGTTTGCGTGACAGAGCGCACGGACAAAGACCAGACGGGGATATATTAACTCGGCTAAAGTGAGGTAAGAACATATCTCAGTATGTAAAAACGGTGGCCTATTCCTTTAAATCGTGTTAAGGTTATGTTATTACTACCTTTCAGGCGATATGTGTCGTGTGCTGTAGAGTAAATAGAAAACCCACAAACACGATGAGGTGAGGAGAAGAGCATACCTGTAGTATGGATGTAGCATTCAGACATATGGGACCGTGTGCTTCGACTATTACCTGGAAAGGAATAAAACAACACTATGACCACAACAGACTAAAACCATCTCCCACTGTAACATATATAGTGACACTATATATTTCAGGAGTCAAATATATAATTATTTTATCAAATTCTTAGAATTAGGTTATTTCATGAGAAATGTTAGCTTTATGTTGCTAATATTTATCTTGTGTTTACAGCGTGGTTATTACAACTATTTAAATAGTCCTAGCGTACACTGAACAAATGACATTAGTTTAGAGTTAGTTTATGAAGCACAGGTTATTAGGGGAGAGCTTAAACTGGGTTAGGTGGTTTACCTGGTGGGACGGCCGACTTTTTAGACTGCTACTGCCGTCCTCTCTCTGCGGAGGTCAGCTGGGTCATTTAGAGTCTTTAAACGACTGGCAGAGGGTCACAAGAACAACACAGGAAGAAAGAGCAGCCATCTTTACTTAGAAAAACGAATTTCAACACGACTGTTTGGAGGTAGGTCAAGGAGGCTTTCTCTGTCACTCTAAATGTATTTACTGACGAGGCGCGGCGTCACATCGAATTATAGGAGCAAACAGAGATGATAGAGTTTCAAGAGTTATCGCTAAATCCGCTAAAGCTCCGGCTTCAAAATGCATTGCAAATACGCCCTTATCACAGGTCGCCTACAAGGTCAGGGGCTCTAGCGCGGGAGTATTTACATTTCCTGTTCATATGTTTTAGTGAGCGCGGTTTAGTTGTTTTCAAGCGGCGACAGTTGGTGAAGGAATTAAGGTTAGTTTAAATTATAAATGTGTTTATAAATAATAATTATTCTCTTAGACACAGGATTTTTCTTTCAAAATGTTTATTTAGCATCAACAAAGAGGAAAATATTAAAGGGCTTACATAAGCGTAAAGAATCTCGCGATGGATGTGACACTAATAACCACCACGGGATTTAGAACGACATTATTGGGGCTCTACAAAGTAAGAAAAGTCTTTTTGAAATGAAAAAGTACATTTAGACTATAAAAGTCACACAGAAGAGAAAGTGTTGCAGCGCAAATTTTTGTACACCACTATTTATAGGACATATTAATGTGGAATTTGAGGGCCATGATCATAAAACACAACTATTTAGGGAATGGACGACATTCACAGAAGCACACCATGCTTTTATAAGCCCTTTAACACTAAAGATCTATTTGTTTACAAAAAAGAAGGAAACAGCAATACAATGTATACATTATGACTTATGCTCTTCTTAAAGTGGATAGAATTTACAAGAGACACGACCAGTTATCCCCCGGAGAAAATATATCTACAGTACTGCACTTTCCTAGGACTACGTTACTACATCTGAAAGTGATCAACCACGCAGTGTAAGAGACAGCTTCGACTAATGATCAGAGTAAAAGTGTCGTACAATGCCTTTCATATTAACAGAGCTGAGGGAGGACCTTGGAGCGCTAAGGCCAGGTTCATCCAGTTTCAGCATGGGTAGCTCGCGATTCAGATTTGATTGTGATTCAGGTCTTCTTAGCAGCAGCATATTTGTCATTTGCTGCTTCGGATATGCTATACTTCACTGTTGTTGGTTAAATCCATCCAGTTGGAGAAGAGGTTGGGGGAAAAAATGTCTGTGCTTTGAGCATAAATAGAGCTGCATGAAACCCCTTAACCTTTTCTTCAGTTTTACCCAAATCTAAAAGCTTCTCGACTGGAGAGTTTAAAGCTTATGGGTCAGTGTAACGCCTCATTTGAAACCTACAAAACTCATCTAAGCTATGTTTTTGTCACAATATAGTCACTTTTTTGCCATGTTTACGTCACATTTTCACTCCTCTTTTGCAGTGTTCCTTTAAGTGTAATTTTACTGTCATCAAGCCACAAAAATGTGACCAAAACATGTAAAAAAAAGCAACAAAAAAGTGATGGAAAGACAACCAAAAAGGACGTAAACGTGACAATCATAACGAGGAAGAAGCTTAGATCAGCTTTGCAGGTCTTCGCTCTGAAATGAGGCGTTGCTCTGACCTATGGGCTGTAAGCTCCAGTCAAGAAGCTTTTAGATTTGGGTAAAACTGGATAAAAAGCACCCGGTTAAAGTGGGGGTTAAGAGGTTAAATAGAAAAGCAAAACACAAAATCATGATACGACAATCATGAAATCCTTTACCATTTCCAAATTGGGAGATTGTCATAGGGATTACCCTTTTTTTTGCCACGTCACCCAGCCCTAAAACTCCATTAGCAAGAGCAATGGGATTTCTCAAGATGGGGAGATGGGAGATGCTCAGACTGGGGCTCCGCTCTTCTACTGGGTAAAAGCAATAGTCCAGCCTGGACGAGAGCGGAGTAACACTGTCAGACTTGATGTCGACAAACAAACGCCACGCCCAGGCATGAGACTGATGGTTAGCGCACTCGACAAACCACTCGGGTGCGGGTGAAGGGGCTGTGGAGTGGCCGCACGTCCTTGGCAGATCCAGGAGTACGAGAAGGGGTTGTGGGGAATTGTTTGGCTGAGGCTTAAATCCCATTTCTATAGGGAGGTTGTGGAAGTGTTAGTTAGACAGACCGTGTTCTCAGCCTGCATCGTTAACGCAGCCGGAGAGAGCTGTGACTGCAATGGGCTTGTTGGGATGTCAGTCTTGGATACTGGGGGTAAGGGGATGCCAACAACAGGGGAGTTTCGGCAGATGTCAATTAACGATGACAAAACTTTCAGATTCTCTAAAATTGCGATTTGTTCCGTTGAGAAAGAAAAAATTGAGGACCGTGTTCACTAAAGTCTGCGTAATGATTGCTCTTAGAATCCCTTTGATATTTATATTTGTTCAAACTTGGCCTTAGCCTCACCAGCCCATAGCCAGCTTCCGACTCCTGCGGGAAAGACAACCTAAACCGTATTATACACGACCCAGTGGGACCATGGGGGTTTGATACGAGGGGAGGCCATTTTGGAAAACCACTTTAGATTCACCCGCTGTCCCATCATTTCATGTTTTCATATCTCTGTGTAGTTTAGTGGTTTCACTTGTAAAAAGGTGAGAGCGTCCATAAAAAAATCCTTTACTTGGGTTGGACTCGGAGCCGGCGGTATAAACAGTTCAATATCTGGAGTATGGCTGCTCTCTGAACGCTCCCTTGGTGCCGCGTGCCGACGGTGCCTTGCCGCGACTGTTTGCCCACTCTTCCTGACCTGATTAGAGAGGAAACAAAAACAAACAGATAGGGGGGGTGTGATTGCAGACGCGCGTACTCCACTTAAATCATTTATTCCCCCCCGAGCTTATCCACAGATTTTTTTTTTGAGATTTCAATAAGAAAAACTGCCTGATTTCTGATAAAACTCATCAACACTCGAGGTATTGGGAGAGTGTTGTGCAGCAAGTTTAGTGACATACCATAAAAACCTCACTTTGTCTCAATAACATTTGCATGAGATGTGCGTTAATTTTCCTCTTCAGTTTTTAGCACGAGTAATGATAACTGCACAATAGAGGTCGACAGATATTGGGGGATTTTACAGTATTGCCTATTGGCCGAAATAGCACCCATAAAAGCCAATATCAGAGAAACAGAGAAACATTGCAATGATAATTGGCAACAAGTTTGACTAAAGTTATTTTCACTAAACCCCAGTCAATATGGACATGTCATTTTGAAGCACAGAACCAAGAGAATTGAAATGGAGGATTCAATGGCTGAGTTAGTTTTAACCTCTGCAATTGTAATTTTGATCACCGCGCAAAATGCTGCAGCTAGAAACAGTATGCTAATGCTAATGGAAGCATGCTAATGCTAATCAAAGCAGGGACAGAAATTGACTTTGTGCATAACTTTAAATCATAACAATGCCCCGCCCAAGAAGTGACTTCCTGTTTCGATCCAGCACGCCAAAATAAAAGCACCATCTTATTCATTAGTTAAGCAGTTCATAAGTTCAACTTTCTTTCTGCCTAACTATTAAAAGACAAAACACTAAAACTGTGTGTATTTAATTATATTCTTGTTATGTTGCAAGTACCTGCTGAACTAATCAATGAGACGAGCTGTGTGCTTTTATTTTGGCGTGCTGGATCGAAGCAGGAAGTCACTTCTTGGGCGGGGCGTTGTTAGGATTTAAAGTTATGCACAGAGTCAATTTCTGTCCCAGCTTTGATTAGCATTAGCATGCTGCCGTTAGCAATAGCATACTGTTGCTAGCTACAGCATGATTTGAAGTTAAGTAATAAAATAAATTTAGCCTCTGCATATCGGCATTGGCCATCAAATATCCCCCCCAAAAATCGGTCGACCTCTAATGCATAAAATGTATCAACAAGTTCCTAACATGTCAAAACACATTTTCACCCCGTGTGAAGTTAGCTGTGACAATAGACTAGACATATCATTGCACATTTCAACACAGACAACACACACAAACTCTACCTTTCACCTGAGAGGATGCATCTCAGATAATTGAATGAGCAGACGATCAAATAGCTACTTGAAAAGGAGCGTTCAGTGGCTCCGGGCCAAAAGAGGTCACCATTAGCATTAGGCTAAATGAGTGCCAGGTTCAGCCTCCCCCCCCTGGTAGCGCCGGTTCGAAAGTGGCATTATCGATGGCACCCCGCGTGTGATCCTGAGCCAGTGCTGAGCCTCTCCCGGGGCAGGCTGCCGCGCCGACGCCAGTAGACCTTAATTAGAGTTGTCAGGGCTCAGCGGCAGTCACTTTGAAGACAGCCACAGAGCTAACCTTGTGTTTGTTTGTTTTTGTTGTTGTCGTTTTTTTTTTTAAGTGCGTCTTTGAACTGTCACCTCTCCAGCCGCGACCCTCGCCACTTTAGGAGGCGGCGCGGGGCTCTGATCATCCCGTGTTCCTCCACAAAGTTGCTGTTTGCTTTGAAGCCTCTCCAGAAGATCCAAATCAATTAGGCGTGAAGAGAGAAGCTCATAATATAAGTGTCTGCTGTTTACCTGCCTGCCACGCCCATCTGCCCAGGTGTGTACTCATTTCCATAAGAACTTTGAGACATTAAAACGCTGTTATACTTGGAACTGGAATGGGATACTTGTTCACTGATAGGGTTTTGATTCCAAAGTACAGGACAGTTTTTGCTAATTTGACCTTGGCCCATTTTGCATAGTGCGATGCATGAACTCACTTTTGTAGCTATTGCTTTTCATTTTGATCAACTGAACTGAAGCCAGGGATTATTCCAGTTTCCACGTGATAGTAGATTTGATTTAAGTTATTCGTCGCTTTGGTGTTTAATGATACTGTGTTTGTATAGTAGATAGAGGTAGTTCAAAGCACTTTTAAAAGAGTCATTTTGAATTTGATTTTAAAAGTATCCCATTGACAAAGGGGATTATGTATTATATGCACCAATATCTTTGTAGGTCTTAACCGGGAGCCACCTGTGTCTAAGTGACGGAATAAGAACATCTGAACGTAAATATAATAAATGAACAGTGAATGGTCGATTTAGAACAATGTATGCTTTGATATTGAGCTGTTTGTAGCTTATGTCGGCTAAAGATAATCAGTATGCTAGTTTGATAGTGGTTACGTTTTGAAAAGGTAGAAATTGTCATGTTCGAGCTTTTGAAAACAATCTTGTGATTTTTTTCGTACTTTTCAGAAGTATGTGATGTCATGAAACATCGTATGCCCGATATGAAACACATGTACATAACATTTCACCAAATCCAGTACCTCTTCTTAGGAACAGAATAATTAACATGATTTTTAATGAAATACTGTAAACCTCCACAACCCCCGCCGTAAGCAAGAACATTTTCTCCAGTTCGGGTTTACGCAAATCTTAAAGCTTCTCCACTCTCGACAGGCCAGTGTAACACATTTGAAAGCTAAGACCTACAAAACTGATGGTGCTATTTTGTCACTTTGCTTTTTCATCCAATTTTTGTCGCCTGTTGTCAGTTGTTTGTAACCGTTTTTATTGCTTTTTCATTCCTTTTTTGTTGAATTTTGTTTTTTCCAAGAAGATTTTAGATTTGGTTAAAGTCAAACTGGAGAAACCCCCCGTTTAAGGCAGGGGTTAAGAGGTTAAGTGTAACAAATAATATCACAAGGCAGAGATGAGTGACTTGCAAAATCATACCTTCTATGTTTGTGCAGTTAAGAAAGAAAGTATTAAAAGTAGTTTACTCTACATGGACAAACAACTCCTTTATGACAAGGCATGTCTGTCACTTTCTATTTTTAAGAAATAGTGCAATTGTTGTCGTTCTAATATATGCAGTATATATGCATATTTCTTCTGCTCTAATATGCTGAATGAATGACAGGAAATGAGCCAGGTAATTGAAGCTATATTGATGCTTCCATTATTCAGACTGAGTGCTAATAATTGAGGAGTGGGCACTCACCATAAGACTCATACGACTCCCCGCTGTGGCCGTACTCGTAATAGTCCTCTGAGCTGTGAACACACACACATATATCATCAATACACAGGAAATTACACTACAAAAGGAATGAAACACCTTTTTCAATATTGTTACGGAACATCAAAGCTATGTCTACACTTGTGCTTTTAAATATAATTAATGTAGTTCCAGTAAAATATGAGAAAGCCGGCATGACACAAACAAGACAAGATTTCAATCAATCAAAAGTTGTGGCTTCTGCAAAGGCAATTTTCTCCGTATCATTTAGGAGAAACAAGCAAGGAGCAAAGACAGTCACATTTATTCAAAGCTTCGGAAAAAATCGTTTAAAAAAAAAAAAGGAATCTAATCACAATCTCGATCATGATGGTTGATTCAGCAGATCATAAAGGCGGTAGCTATAAAGAAGGATAAGTAGCTCTGTATTTCAGCTCTCTACATCCTGGATAGCACGTGATTCTTGTAATAGTTCATAGCAGATCAGTTTCAGCCTTGTGGAGTTATTAGTATTTTCTTGTGGACCCTTTGAATCCATTTCCAGATGCCTTTCTAAAATTGCATTAAAGTAGAACTAAGTAACTCATGCCCCTAGAGGCCATAAGCACCACTGCAGGTGTCGTAGCAAGTTGTGGTTTGTTACTCATTATTTGCCTGTGAGAGTAAATACTACACTGACAGAAAAGACAAAGGGAGAGAGGGATATTGTACATCCAATTACACAAATTAGATCATTTTTTTCACTCAAACTTGGCTGTAAATACTGTTTAAGTGGTGCTAGCCCACAGTTAGCTTTGCCCGTTAGCCTGTTAGCTTCTTCTTCAGAATTCCATTAGTGTGTATTGCGCCTCTGACTCTTAGGCAGGAAAGTTGGAGATGAATGACCCCCCAAATCATCGCATCAACACTTGTATTACCCCCAGAGGGACAACGGAAAGCATTTATTAAGGTAAACAACGTTACTTAGTTCTTCTTTAAAACCCTAACCCTAACTTGCATTCATGTAATCAGAAAAGCTTTATATAATACCGCCGTGAGAAATGCCAAAAAGAGTAAATTAATGACTGTGGCAAAGTTCAGTTCAATCCTTGCTCAAGGTATGGGGCTGTACTGCACTAAGGTTTGGCTCTACCTCAGTTTTACTTACAGCAATCTTTTGTAAAACAGTAGGTTTCATGTAAAACTAGTTACAAAATGTGAGTGTTGTTAGGAAGTCTGCTACAATATAAATGGCCAGACATGAAGTGAAAAAAAAGAAAAAAAAGAAACAGGTCTCAATCGATCAAAAGTTGGGGTCCACGATGGCAATTTTTACTAGGCAATTTCCTGTTGCACCATTCTGCCCGAGCCCTCAGTTCCATATCGCTGCATATGGAGATCTACGAGAGGTGGCAACTTTAATGAAAAATAAAAAGGCGGATGGGCGGGTAGCAGGGCGCTTCATTTCTTCCCCACCCTCTCCCATATATTTATTTATTTGTGGCCCCGGCGAGGCGCTGACAGAACAATCCGCCGTGGCTATCATTCAGTAACAGCGCTATCATTCAAGAGAAGCAATTCATCATAAGGCTGCCACTGAGCCGACAGGAGCCATCACAGCTGTGTCCTCCCCGCCTGCCTGTCACTCAGCCGCCTGTGCCTCTCCTGAGCGCGAGTCGCGATTAGAGCAACACAACACCGCATCCCCAGGGCTGAGGGCAAACACCGACAACCCAAAAAAACATGCTTAGAGAAACACTGTATTTGCTGTACACACTGGAAAAAAACAGTGATACAGTGTGGTGATGTACCTGCTGTGCTCTTACAAGCTACGAGTCAAATGGTCAGAATATACCGATATGGGCTGAGACGTAGCAGAAAATGCATGTATACTAAAATGATGTGGGAATTTTATAAAGTCATTGTTGGCCATTGAGCATTGTTGATGTAAACAATAGGTGGCAACACTGCAACTCATTCTTGCTTTAATACTTTGATACTATGAAGCTATAGTCGCTATTTACAGATTTGGGCCTAAACTAAAGCAGACAGAGAAGTTTGTGGCATTTAACCCTAGAACACTGTCGCTCTAATTCAAAACACCATCACTAACGCCGGGTGATTTTTACCCGAGATAATAAGTACTTGTCATCAAGATATATCAAAACATGACAATACATGACAAATTTGAGTAGTGTTCTTTTATTTTAAACTGTGTCATGCCAAACCAAATGAAAGAAAAGCATCATGAGGGGACCTAATGCTCCAAAATTACTGGAAAATGAGGAATTTGGGAATAAAACATTGATAGATAAAAAAATGAAGATGGAAATTGTTTTTTGGTCCACCCATTGCTGGGATATTTGAGACTTCCCTGGTGAAATCTCTACCCGAACCCTGGGTAGAATCCACCCGAAACCTACTTTACCTTCTATCACTAGGTACACAAACGCAGCATAAGGAAACTCACAATCATTTATGGTGGTCTAGGGTTAAGAATACCGCCATACCGCCTTCACTATGCCCAATCCCATCAGACCTTGGAAGCTAAGCAGGGAAGGGCCTGGTCGGTACTTGGATGGGAGACCGTTTGGGAACACCAGGAAGCCTAGCGAATGTAATGCGTGAGTGAGTGAGTGGTGGTGGTCGGAGGGGCCGATGGCGCAGTTGGTTGCCTCGCTTCCGTCAGTCTACCCCAGGGCAGCTCTGGTTACAAAGATAGCTTACCACCACAGAGTATGGAGTGAACGAATAGTGCAATGTAAAGCGTCTTGCCCAGAAAGTGCCCAGAAAAGCGCTATATAAAACCAATGCATCATCAAGAATAGATGACTAGCCAAAAATAGCAGGAAAACCAAAAAGAAGCATTAGAAGGGGGCACCAAAATGCTTGGTTTGAAGGTTTCCGAAGGAAGTGAGATGTTGAGCACACCAAACTCTTTAACTTCAGCACTGACCACAGTGAAGCCCAAAGCTCTGACGCATTCACCCATGTTTAATCAACTCACAGTGCAAGCAAAACACACGCGTCATGAAACACAATCGAAAGTTTGACAAAGACATTTTCACATGACCTTGGTTCTGAAGATGTTTTTTTTTCCCCGTAGTATGACTTGTATCTGTGTACTTTTAGGCTCACAACAAAGAGCGTGTTTTGGGTGATCGCAGGGTGCTGCTCACTCTGAGTTCCGCTGTTGGCCCTTTGCACGCTTCGCAGGACAAACCAGACATTCAAGGACAATTTTACAGACAGTTCAAATTGACAAACAGCTGTCTCAACACCTGTATTATTTCACACTGCAACAAAATATACTCCCTCCTGTATTCTTTTACCACTTAAAGGCAGCACCTGATTGTGGTTCAGAAGAAGCTTTGGGATGTGTTTTTCTCCACAACTCGTGTCGAATAATGACAAATAAAGCTCAGTAACTAAACCTTGACTGCCGCGGATACAAAAAGGAAGCTTGAGTGGACAAGAAAACGGGACCAATTGAGCAGAAAGTTAGAAGCCACTCTAAAAGCACTGTGGCAGCCCGATGAGACATGAGACAGCTCCCTAAACAGCCTGGCGTCGGGCTTAGCATACATTTTACACAGTTAATAATTCAATCCAAAACAACGCAAAGGCAAACTTTTTTTTTTTCCTGTAGTAAATGGTGTCCTTTCCAAGCTCCTTGCCGTACATCCCTCCAGTCAGTTCAGTATAGCGCTCGTGAAATATAGGCTGGACGTCATGTGAGCGGAAGATCCTTGACACAGACCTGGGATGGGCCAACGCGACGGCCGCAGAGGCACTCATCGGGTTAGGTTGGGGGACCTGACAGTGCACTGAATAATTACATCCCACACCGGCCTGAAAACGCAACACTTTATCCCTCCGCGGATGCCCCCAGATAGGACAATGTATATCAGGGGTAGGCAACCTCAGGCCCGGGGGCCAAATCCGGCCCTCCAGCACAGAACCTCTGGCCCCCAATATGATTTTGCGAAATATTATTATGCAAATAAGGGATCAAATACCTGTTAAAGTACTCTAAAAATGCGAGAAATAGTGCCTTTTTATAGTGTGTAGGTTCGGTTGTTTTGATCATAATTTCAGTCTTAAAGCAGTACTAAGTAACTTGTTTACCTTAATAAATCCTTTTCGTAGAGTCCCACTGGGGGCAATACAAGTGTTAATGGGATGATTGGAGGGTCTTCATCTCCCCTGGTGTCTCTGGCCAGAAAACCACAATTGCAACTTCGCTGCTACGGGGTCGGAGTCACCAATACACACTAATGGAATCACAAAGAAGAAGCTAACAGGCTAATGGGCAAAGCTAACTGTGGGCTAGCGCCATTTAAACAGTATTTACAGCCAAGTTTGAGTGAAAAAAATGATGTCTATTGTGTAATTGGATGAACAATATCTCTCTCTACCATTGTCTTTTCTGTCAGCGTAGTATTTACTCTCACAGACAAAAATTACGTTAAAAAAAAATCGCAACATGCTAAGACACCTGCAGTTGCGCTTATGACCTCTAGGGGCATGAGTTACTTAGTACTGCTTTAAAAGGAAATCTACGGCTTGTTCAATAAAAACATGTGTGGTAAATACAATATAAGATATATGACCACTTTAGAACCACTGATGGCATTGCAGAAAATGGTTCTTAACTTTAGGCTACAATGGTGAGGTTCGGCCCTCGGTGTTTTGGCGATGATGCTCTCCGTGACGAAAACTTGCCTACCCCCGATTTATATGAACGTTTGACAACAATTTGCAGCAACTGGAACGCTTGATTATCCCCATCTCGTCGTGTCATATCACACAATAAAAGAACACGAGGCGGAACAGGGTTTGACGTGCGGCGAACATCGTTAACGCCGTTGCGCAGGCTTGTTTACATGCTGTAGCCCGTCAGTATGTTTTCCCTCTTAATTTATTCGAACAGTCGGAGAGACAATTGGGCCTGAGAAAATGCCCGGTTTCTCTTAACACTCGCAGTCTGCGTGTTATTAGAAGCACAGTGGAGCAGTAATAATGGCAAGCTGCTGCTCAGAGCTGCCAGACCAGTCTTGCACACGGGAGAGAAGAGTGCAACAAAAGCTGTTAGGTGCTTCTAATTCGGGAGGTGACATTTTGTCAATAGAGCTACACAACTTCTCCCCACTTTGTCTTCTCATTTACAGAGCCCGCGGAGTGCTGAAGGTCAAAGATGGATGTTAAAGTTGTTCGGCGGTCGGACTTAGAGGGAAGCAGCTGCCGATTCACTCCACCTTTACTATCAACACACAAATCGAACGCTTTTTAGACTCACTGAATAGAGGAAAAATATGCCAGAGCAAGACGGCTTTTTGTGCATTCGTTTTCATCCGCCTTGACTGTAGAACCTTTCAACTAAATATACTCACATGCACAACCTTAACAAATGTAGAGGCCACATTACCAAATATACTCAGCAGAGTAGCACCAAAGTTGACTGCAGACTGGTTTTAGCCATTGGAGAACGAAAACATAAACTTTTACCTTAATGTTTTGTAATTATGAATGAATCATTCATTGTTCATACACTGTGGTTCTAAGATGAAAAAAGAATGATCTGATGAAACGTAATCATCCTGATTAAAAATTGGACATCGGCTACTTGAGCGTGCGATGCTGTTTTTTTGATTCATGAAGATTTTCCTCTACATCTTCACCTCTGAGAGTACTTTTGGTGTGTGTTGCTTCTATTTTTTCAATGAATCAACATTGTTACCAGTAGGGCTGCACAATATATCGCGAAAAATATCGTATCGGGATATTAACTGATGCAATATCCGTATCGCGAGAAGCCACAATATATCGCAACATACCCATAGCCTTCATCTGACTGAGATCGACCCTTTTTTTTTTGCAAGTCGTGTAAAAGTTCAGTTTTAGCTTAACATTTACTAGCTTTGTTAAATTCTACCCTTGTTTTGGTCCTGATGGGGTGTTTTTTAAGTCTTCTTTTGACACAATTTGCTGAAAAAATTGAACATTTTGTGTTTAGTGAAATATCGCAATAATACCGTTATCACAATATTGCACAGCAGTATCGCATATCGCAAGTCACTTCAATATCGTGCAGCCCTAGTTACCAGTAAATTAAACGGGGAAGAAAAACAAATCTTGCACGGATAAACATTGACCAATTTTTGGTTTTCGTTTATTGACAAAATGGATTAGGGCTGGGCGATTTTGGAAAAAAAAATAATAATCACGATTATTTTCCCCATATTCATCAATCTCGATCTCAGATGCTTCAGCCAAACTGAAAACTGCAGCTAACTCATCAGCAAAAACAAAGACGATCAAACTTACAATTCACTGTTAGAAGTCCAGCTAATCCACCGCTGCAGCCTCAAAACAAATCCACATGGTCCAAATAGCGATCGATAGTTTTCCTCTTCGAAGGTAAACTCTTCATCCCCGTGCGCGTCCTGGTCCTCTGAGGCTCAGCGCGAGGTTTTGTTTTGCCCATCAGACGAGTTCGCGCAAATTTATTGCTGATTTTAAATGTTAAGTCACCAGGACCTCTCCTCTTTGTGCCGCATGTGCCATCCTGTGCTTCCTGTTTGTTTGGGCCGAGTGTTTCCCTGGGATTGACCTGACAGGCATTTTCCAGAATGCGACAGGACTGGTCAATTCTCCTCGATAAAAACGCACCACGCGATTATTGTGATCGACCTTTAGAATATTCGATTCATTGCCCAGCCCTACTTTGCCTGATAAAAATGACATAATTTTGTTAAAGGCAACATTTTGGACTATATTGTTACCATCAGTACAAAACATGCTCGACACATGAAATGCTATTTCTGCACTGGGTAATCAAAGAATGGATCTGGATGAGAACATATCCTCTTTAGAGGGTTAGATGCAAGTTTGCCTTTAAAGGGGGGGTATTATGCAAAATCGACTTTTTCAAGCTTTACATCATGTTATTAAGTTATTCCCTCATTAAAAACATGCCTGAAGTGTTGCCTTAGCACATTCACGTATTTTCGAGTAATCTGTAAAAACTCCGATGGCAGCCATTTTAGGGATAAAACGCCTGATTCCTTCAGGAAACGCCCTCGACCTCCAGGATACGCCTCCGACCTTTCGTCACCAGCCGAGTAACCAACCACTGCTCCTCAGCAGAACCCCCTCCCCGCAGTGTCTAGCCCTAAGATGTAAACAGAGTCATCATGGAGGATTAGCTTCATGTGTTGTGAACCGGAGCCACAGCAGACTTTTACAAAGACACACATCAGTGTTTCTGTTACCGAAACACCCAGGATTAAAACCGGTGACAAGAACGCTTATTTCAGTGTCTGGTTCTGCGCTGGGCCTTGATGATGCACAGAGCCTCCGGAGAAAGCTAATGCTAAGCTAAACCTCGAGTCATCACGTGAAAACGAGAAATATGCACACAAAAAGTCAATAAAACCACCACACACATAACGAACCGTTTAACAATGATCACACACGGAGCCTGGCTTGTTGATTTGGAAGTTTATTGCTCACATTTCATCTACAATGGGTCATAGACGAGTGGCTTTCTCCCGGAGCTAACAAGCTAGCCGCGACAAGCTAACGGGAAAATTCACTGAATACAAGCAGCATATTATGCATTGAAAACGTCACTAAAACAGGCGACTGCTTGAAGCAGCCTTTATGACGATCACACACGGAGCCTGGCTTGTTGATTTCGTAGTTTATTGCTCACATTTCATCTGCAGTGAGTCGTAGCCGAGTGGTTTCTCCCGGAGCTAAGGCACTATTAGCCGCGACAAGCTAACAACCTTCACCTTCACAACATTCATTGAAAACAGGCAGCATATTATGCACAAATAACGTCAATAAAGCAGGCAACTACTTGAAGCAGCCTTTACGATGATCACACAATGAGCCTGGCTTTACACATTTGTGGTTTATTGCAGACTTTTCATCAACAATGAGCTGTAGTCGATTATAACAAGCTAACGGGTAACCTCAAAAAACATTGTCCACCTGCACAGATAATGTCCGTCTTTGAATCGTATGGGCTCCTGCAGATCCTGGTGTCGTCCATGGGGGTATAGTTAGAGATCCATAGGGCATGGCAGTTGCAAAGAGATAGCCTCCAAACAGCAGTTATTTTTCAGGCAAGAGCCCCGTCCAAGCGTCCGGTGTGGAAGGTTTGTCTCCAAATAATATCCTGTGTGGCCATTGTTCACAAAGTGATAAACAGTTGCTCCTTTCCAACAATAAAAATAAAAATGCACCGATCGTAGTTTCAATACTGTTGAGACAACGAGCGCAGTGTTGTGATGCCACAGACAGCGTGTGGAGGGGGCGTGTCGGAAAGGGTCAGAGGTTCTTAAAGAGACAGCGGCCTATTTCAAGTCATTTGCTACCGCCATTTTGGAAGAGCAATTTTATACAAGGCAGTTATTCTAATTTACTGCATTTACAGACCAACAGAAGGTTTCGTCATCATTGTAGTGTGCTCTAGACTGGTGCTATGTGGCTGAAAAAAGCATAATACCCCCTCTTTAAATACTCACTACTGCCACCTCAGGTCATTCGTGTAACTGCACCTTCTATATTAAGCTCGTGCATGACGGCACTTCAGACCCGAATTAACACCTTTTTGAGTGACAGAGCAGGATTTTAGAGGCAGTTGTGGTGAACAGGTCTGGGCTCATTCTACACATTAGGACATTGCTGGAACATGTAGGGGGAGGAAAATACGTACTTTGAATATTTTTGACCTCCTTATAGTCCCTTTAAATCTCAAATTCTGCTGTCTTTAGTCACATCTCCATGGAGACGAGCTGGGGACGTACCTACTCCCTGTAAAGTTAAAGTAATGTCTTAGGAGAGCTGAGCCGCTCACAGCAAAAGCACATGTTTGTTGGTACATTTATGAGGTATTTTTCAATGATGAAAATATCTGTAAACTATAAACTATAAATAAACTATAAACTAAATGCTTCTATTTCAATTTCATTTATTGGGTAAAATTCTAGGCAGTGTGGCTTTAAGCACAAGACTGAAATGTTTTGGCAAAATGGGCTTGAAGTTGTATTTTGCGACATAAATCATTGGAAAAACTGACTCAAAAAGTGCCATAAGTAAATCCTTATTGTGAAAGTTTGCCACAGATTTGAAAAACTCACCCAATTATCAAAATGGTAAAATCGTGTTCTCCCCTTAATTTGATTCATATTTGGTTTGCAATTCACCACACCGACCGCGTTTCTACCACCCAAGAAAACACACCAACTGTGAACAAATTGCAGTGGGCTGTGCCGTTCTTTGACCAGTGCTAAATGAAAGAGCACATGAGAGCACAGTGAGAGCTCTCCTCACACCTCTCCACATTCATCATCATTGATCCTGGCCAGAGAGCGCAGCTGGAACAGTGAGATGAGCTGCCCGCTGCCGGCCCGACGAAGGTGCGAAGGAACCTTCTAAATGGGCCGGCTTTTGATCTGACATTCATTAGTACAAGGCGTCCACTGCTTTGTGTCTCCCTGAACTTCAGTTGGGCCCGAGCTGAGCAAGGAAAACACATCTGTTGGAGGTGTGGAGTGGAGAGAGTGGGGCAACGCAACACCTATTAGGGAAGTCAGTGTCTTTTATCAGCAGGCTGGCGGGGGGGAATCCCAAAATAAAGTTGTCCAGTTTTCGGCGTGTGATCGGGAACAATTTGCAGTTGTTTTTTGGCACGAGATTAGATACAAAAGAAAGAAAGTCTAATCACAAAATAATGTGGAAGTTTACCAACTGTATATAAAAAAAAAACACATTCACATAGATATAACTTTAGTTATCCTCCAATGGCTTTGCCCCTTTAAAGGAACAGGCCACCATTTTTCCGTACTGAGATATGTTCTTGCCTGAGCTTAGATGAGTTGATGTGTTACTGTCTGGTCTTTGTGCGTGCGCTCCGTCACGCAAACAGACCAAAGACGCTGCTAGATTATAGGAGCACCTCCTTAGGTGTTATTACGCCTTACAATATAGTGCCCCTTTAATTTTGTGTATCTAGACTTTTTCACGTAACTGTATATAAATAGGGAAAACGTGGAAGAGCTTGGTCGCTTCTAACTTCACCACCATTTGGGTCCATAAAAATATGCTGGGAGAGGCTAAATGCTAACAACATCTTTGGTCTATTTGCGTGACTGAGCGCACGCACAAAGACCACATAGGTGCGCATCAACTCAAGCTCAGGTAACAACATATCTCAGTATGTAAAAACGGTGGCCTGTTCCTATAATGAAATTTGTCATGTATTCTAAAAAAACAAAAACAAAACAATCATATGACTTTCTCAATGTATTTTGTTTGAGAAAGTTTTACATTATAAAAAGATTTCTCAGTGGGCAAATAAAATATGTACAACAAGATCCCCTTAATGGCGAGAACTCCCCTGAAAATTGATTTTTACTCCCAGAGGGACAATCCTGGTTTAATGAAGGTCAAATAAATATATCCTCACATCCGGACAAATCACGGTAAGATTTTGCAACAAGATACAGAATTAAATATAATAATAAAAGAGCATTCTTGCCATGTACGACCTGAGCATTTCTATAAACAATTAATACTTTTACAACACTTCCTTTCTCCTTATTTTGGGCCAAAATGACGAGTAGCAGATCAACATTAACAACATCAATAACAATACATCACTTTTCCCTATTGAATTATTAATCCCCTCCATACTCGATGGTGGTAAGCTGCAATAGCAGCCGCGACTGCCCTGGGTTTAGACTGACCAACCAACACCTAATCACTCATGCACCACATTCACACAGGCAAGGTCTTGCCCAAGGACACAACTCCAGTCTGCACCTGAACTGCCAACTTCCAGGTCAGGTCCACCATCTGAGCCACTGTCAGCCCACATGCCACATCAGATTCTCTGCTTTACTCTGTGCTTTTCAACTTGAAATGACTAAAGATGCATTTTCAGATTCACAAAAACACAAAATGAATCTTTTAATAATTTATTATGAAATGTGAATATGTAAGACAAAGTGCTTTCGATAACCTCCATTAATAAAAGATATGATAGAAATGACTCTTGATCAGCACAAAAACCTGGCATCACAAAATCTCCTTCCAAGCTATTCCACTTGAGAACAGCGCTCTTGCTTCTTCGTCTGACCTCTGTAATGTTGTCATCTCTGCGCCTTATTATTTTTGCCCCATTAGTTTAGCCTTTTAAGAGACCATTACCGCTGTAGCAGGCGGCTGATCACT
The DNA here is from genome assembly GCF_951799975.1 of Gobius niger. Classification (NCBI taxonomy): domain Eukaryota; kingdom Metazoa; phylum Chordata; class Actinopteri; order Gobiiformes; family Gobiidae; genus Gobius; species Gobius niger. Next base: position 11,073,606 of record NC_136865.1, read on the forward strand.
GCTAATGCCCGGGGATTCGCACAGGTAAAGCGGCGGCCTCTCCGCTCCATCCGTCATCGGGCCGGGGCGAGCGCCGGCTTCCAAAAGCACTCGTGTGGCTGTTCCCGGCCATGTGAAACAGATGGCGGTGTTAAATCTGAATGATGTAGTGCACTCTCCCCGGTGGACTTTGTTTTCGTGCGTTGCCATTAGTCTTCCGTTCCTCTGTGATAAATTTGAGCGATCCGAGAGGACAATACCAAAGGATGCGGGGGTAATCTGGCGGTGATGTCTTACCGAGGGTGCTAACGGATTTTCCCAGTTTTGAAAGCAGCTCTAAGGAGAGAGATTTAAGGCCACCCTCAGGAAATAGGTGGATGTCCAATCACACAACAGCGGGGGCTCCCGTGTTTCAAACAGCGATGGGAGAAAGGGTAGCACTGTTTGGTCTGGTCATTGCTGGTACTGTATATTGCTCATGTTGTGTGATAATGTGTAAGTTCTTTCATGGATTTGAGCTTAAAATTGATATCTTCACATCAAATCATAACAACGCCGCCCAAGAAGTGACTGTTTCGATCCAGCACACCAAAATAAAAGCACACAGCTCCTCTCCATATTACAAGGATATAATTAAGTACACACATTTTAAGTGTTTTTGTCTGTTAATAGTAAGGTAGAAAGAAGGTTGAACTAATGAATAAGATGGTGCTTTTATTTTGGTGTGCTGGATCAAAACAGGAAGTCACTTCTTGGGCGGCGTGAAGTTAATTCCAGAAATGAAAATTCCAGAAATGTCCCTCTACATTTCACCCATGTTCTAACAACGTCTTTAAAAACTGGAATGATTTCTTTTTTTCTCAACAGTCTTCAACCAAGCATATTTTATTGGCATTTTTCATCAGTGGCTGCAGTTCTTGAAGTGATTGCTAACCTTAAGCACACACTACTTGCTAGATTTTCAGCTCTCTGGTGATTTTAAAGAGTACAATGTAATAAAAATAAAGGAAAAAAAGTCCCCCAAAGTAAAGATAAAAGCTTCACTGGCCTTCTATAACCGTGAATGAGAGGAAGTGCCCATATTTTCTAATGGAAACCCTCCCGATACACCGATGATTGCTCAATGCAGCGGCTGATTGCGGAGCTATCTGCAAGGCCGGCCCCCCCGCTGAACAGTCGCTGCAAGGGAGGAAATGTCCCCCGGCACGCGTTTGACTTCACAAATGAATCTTCTTCTGACCAAGACGACCATTTCAGACCGTTTTATACTTATTTGAAATGACATCAAATCTTCCTTTCGAGAGAAAGTCTGTGATTAGAACGGCAGTTTCAGGGGAAGCTCGGGACGTTGCTTTGTGTTGAATTTGTGATACTGCCTGGAGAATGAATTTTTTACATTTGTCATTTTCCTCCACAGTTATTTATCTTTGTTATTCTCAAATTCTGATCTTCGGATTACTTATGCTTCTGGCGATTCCTTATAGGCACAATATATTAACTGACCAAACCTGGAGTGGCATCGATCCAGCTTTTTTGCTTCCGATACGATAACTACTCCATGGTTTGAGTATCTGCCGATATCAAACCTCCATCGTGAGTCAATTTACAACGTCCAGTCTTTTTTGACACGGGACAAACTCCATCGTCAACCCCGCAAACAATGACAAACGGCGCTATATCAGGCTGCCGATCTCTGGCGTCTCTGGGACCTCGAACCTCCGCCGCTGGTCCGGGGGGACTCGTGTGCCCTTTAAACACTGCAGTGCGCTGTCCCCGCTGCTCCGGGCCGGTGGGATCAGCGCACACACTCGTTCAGTCAGCGCTGGTACAAGCGAGTCTGTGAGGTGTCAGCTGCTAGTCTCCCAGGCGTCAGGTCTCAAACACAGCTTTGATGGCGCCCGAGAGCTCCTGGGGCTAACCTCGCCGTGACCTTGGTAGTAGCGAGTACACGCGGAGCGAGGGTAGTTTGCACTTCCTCAAACAATGGTGGGGATTTTGCTTGCACGAGGAAAGAAAGGGACTTTAAAGTAGAATACATAGTTACAGTAAGACTTCTTTGCTCGTGTGACTATACTGTTTCAAGCCTACAACAAAATTCAGCATCTTTGTCATACGTACTGTATATTGCAGCGGATTTGTAAATTCTACAAGTTGCACACAAGCGATTAAGACAATGAGAACCTCCCCCCTCGACAGAAGCGCCTCATCGTAATAACATTAACGACTCTCCAGACACCCTGCTGCCTCTCGCCTCCTTGACCTTACCGTTTGAATGGGTCCTCCTTGATGAGACTCCGGAGATGCTAAAGTGTGCTAACTCCTGGAAGCAGATGATAGGAGCAGGGTGTTACGAACGCGATACTCTGGCATGGCTGTCATGTCGCGGCGCACTCGCTGATGTTCCCCCTGGCGTCGAGCTCTCTTTTTTTTCATACCTTTGAACAAATGTCTCAGCGCCGTCTAAAAACAGCTTCAGACCCATGTCTTTGGGCGAAGGGTGCCTTTTTTTTTTTGCCTCTCGTTTTTAATTACGTCTGAGCGAGTCATTCCTCGCTGTTTCCTATGACAGTACAGTACACAGGTTACACAGGTTGTCAGCTCCTATTTGTCATCTGCTCTCTGTGTGGCCTGTGATCGTGACAGTGATGTGTTGTTTAATGTTCGTGCCATGTTCAACAGTCGATACAACTAAGATTGCATCATGGCTATAACAGGGCTTACAAGTTCTATACATGTTGTGTATTTCATTATGTGGCAGCATCAGGGACTGTACAGACTATATGGCAATTACTGATGACTAAATCAGTTGTCCATTACTTCAGATAGTCAATCCGTCATGAATAGTTAAAGGGGGGGTATTATGCAAAATCAAGTTCTTCAAGCTTTACATCATGTTATTATGTCATTCCCTCATTGAAAACATGCCTGAAGTGTTGCCTTGGCACATTCACGTATTTTTGAGTCATCTGTAAAAACTCTGATGGCAGCCATTTTAGGGATAGGTTTGCTTGAGTCCTCCTAGGAACGCCCCCACCTCCTGGAGACGCCTCCGAGCTTTCGTCACCAGCCGAGTAACCAACCACTGCTCCTCAGCAGAACCCCCTCCCCACTGATGCCACAGACAGCGTGTGGAGGGGGCGTGTCGGAAAGGGTCAGAGGTTCTTAAAGAGACAGAGGCCTTTTTTTTTAGACATTCGCTATAGCCATTTTGAGAGAGCAATTTTATACAAGGCAGTTATTCTAATTTACTGCATTCAAAGACCAACAGAAGGTTTGGTCATCATTGTAGTGTGCTATAGACTGGTGCCATGTGATTGAAAAAAACATAATACCCCCTCTTTGATTGGTTGTTGCAGCCCTACTATATTGCTGTGGTCCTGAAAAGGAGGGATTTCCAGAAAGTTTTTGGCATGCTCAGTTTTCCTTGTACCCAAAGGAGCCAGAAGAGTCATTGTCATAGCCAAAATTTGTGATAAAGAATGCAGCAAACAACTTGCCATAATCACATTTTGCAACAATGAGAGCCATACATTCGCAAAACATTAGCCAAGTATTTAGTTTGTCTTTGGTAATCCACGGCAAGGCGTCACAGATTCTTTTCTTTTTTTTTCATAGACCATTTCAAACTCTAATTAAAACTTCAAAACAAATTGCTTTAGAAGATTTTCCATTACCCACATGTTAAACACTAAGTACCTCTAAAAGTTGATTGATAAATGACTAAAACGATAATGCATTTCAAATAAACGCCCAGCTGTTTTCCTCCCATTTACTGTCTCATCCCGCCAGCATTATTGATTGTCAGGAAGTAGCGCTTTCTTTTAAAGGCAAAGTCACTGACACCTCATTAGCCATGTGTTCCCTATTCATAGCTTCCCATGGCATCATCAGTTAAGATAAATGATAGCAACCCTCCTTAATGTAGCCTTACAATGCATTTGGGAACCGTATATTTCTCCCCACAAATGGCCGGGCCTGTTTCGGGAGCTTTAGCCACTGGGGTAACGCAGTGATGGGGAGAGTGTAAATTGTGCAGCTTGTTATCCCCCGGCCAGCGAAATTCTGCCACTGCCCGGGCTGAGGCTGGTGGCAGGGAGCTCCTTAGGCTGCCGCAGACGTTGTTAGGAGACTGGCGGGTCGAAGGCACACACACACACACACACACACACACACACACAGACGCACACCTCCGGGGCCAGAGCTGCAGCTGGGGACCGCAGTGGCTTTGTTCAGACTGAGGGCACAAATCTTCCACCTGTGTCCATCACGTGGACACATGTATGCAGAGGGGACGGCAAGAAGGGCACGGGCATGGCTACGGGTTCTAAATTAGACGGGTAAGAAATAAGACTGAAAAAGGACTGAGGCAAGACTTGTTCTGTTATTGTCTTGAATATTAAAACCATGTTTTTTGCAGCTGTTCCACACAGTAGCCAACAATCTATTAATTTTGAACAAATGATGTCAAAATAAGGCTTCAAAATATTCTTCATAACAAATATAATAGTAGTTTTGGAATTTGGAATATTGGGCAGTGTTAGCAATAAATGTGTTAATCTAATCAACACATCGCCTCAGCAAGTTGGTGATGTGTTGTGGCTTCTTCCGATATTGACACCGAGTGACCTTCTAACCTCTGAGCTTCAACATTTGCGTGACTGAGTGCACACACAAAGACCAGACAGTTACGCATCAACGCATCGAAGCTAAGGTAAGGACATTATCTCAGTGTATCAAAACGGCAGCCTATTCCTTTAACACGGATTGGCCTTAAGGCTTATTTATGCTCTCCGTTCCAAACGACATATGCAGCTTTCTGTCCGTCTCCTGCGTGACTGTCCATTCGCCATCGTCACTCTGTTTCTCCAGAGTCATATCAACAGAGCAGTACATGAGCAAACCACTGGGGACACTACTGCGCACAGGTCAATGGGTGAACCACAAAATAGAAATGGAGTGACAGTAACTGCACTTGGAACGCGCAGACTTACTTACGCACGAAATGGAAGCATGAATGAGCCTTTACACAATCTAGAAATCAAACCCAGGACCTTCCCGTTAACCACTGTGCCACCAAGTGTTCCCATTAGTTTCGGTAGGTATGTTGTAGGAGCACATCACGGCACAAAGAATAGCAGTGCAATAGAGCACATTCCCCTGAGCCATACACTCTGCAATATTTGAGAATTGATTTGTGAATGTTTACTGTATGCATTTGCTTGAGGTGTTTTGGTCTTTTTTGAGCTAAATGGATTTTGCAAAGTGAAAATAACTTTCGGGTTTGAGGCAAGGAAGATATGACTGACTTTAACAAAAAGTCAGTTTCAGTAATCACATTAGAAGGGGTTATGCTTTTCATTGCCTCTCCACATAAAACTTGGATCACCTCTGGTGCTACAGTGAAAGACAATATGGACCTATAATTCGGAATAGAGGATGTACCTGATAACAATACAGCCTTCCACAGCAAAACATCAACACAAACAACATCCTAGGACAGATGAGACAAAGACCAACCAAGAGAAAAGTATGGAGACAGAAAGGAACTGCTCATGATTCAAAACATACCACCTTTCATCAGTGAAACATGGAGGTGCAGCATCATGGCATGGGCTTGTTTGGGCCAATGGAACTGGTTCCCTTGTATTTATTGATGATGTGACTGTTGACAAAAGCAGCAGGATGCATTCTGAAGTGTTTTGGGCAATATTATGTGCTCATATTCAGCCAAATGCTTGGACGCTGCTTCAGAGTGCAGATGGACAATGACCCAAAGCTACTGCCAAAGCCACCAAAGAGCTTTTTAAGGCAAAGAAGTGGATAGTTATTCAGTGGCCAGGTCAATCGTCTAACATGAATTCAATTGAGCAACATTTCACTTACTGAAGACCAAACTGAAGGAAAAATGCCCCGAGAAATAGCAGGAACTGAAGACGTTTACAGTAGAGGCCTGGCAGGGATGAAACCCAGCGACTGGTGACGTCTATGCCTTCTAGACTTCAGGCTGTAATTGACTGAAAAGGATTTGAAAACAAATCTTAAAAATAATCTTAAAAAGAAAAAACGTTTGATTTAGAATTTATATTAATTATATTATAATTGTTGCTTTGCCCCATTACTTTTGGTCCCTTGAAAAGTGGGAGGCTCACATAAAAACGCTTGTAATTCCTGCACTGATTATCCGATTTGGATGTAAATAGCCACAAATGAAAGCTGAAAGTCTGCATTTTAAGCCCATCTGTGTTGTTTCACTTCAATTGGTGGTTTATAGAGCCTAAAACAAAAGAATTGAGTCAATGTCCCAATATTTATGGACCTAACTGTATCTCTGATGAAGAACAGCTCATACGGAATCTGAAATAGTTAGTTTTGTATGTAAAAGACACACTAGAGGTCGGCCAGTGTGCATCTGCCACTCTGTAAACATGTACCCGCCTGAGGCTTAAACTTACAAATAATACCACTCAAGAGGGATAGAGACTCCATTCTTCTATCAGCCTTATGATCGTGACGTAACCTTTGCCACATCTGTCACCACGCCCAGCCCCTGGCCCGCGGCTACCAATCTGGAAGTCCCATGTCATCTGCAAATCACTGGAGACTTCACATCAAACAAACCATTCCCAGCAGCCTTGCATCAATCCCGCCGCCATGTTAGCGCAGCCCGCCGACGCCGTACACAGGCAGTCACTTTTCAAGCAAAACCAGGACACAAGACGCATGGCGCGCACAGGCAGTAAGTGAATCAGCTGTCTCTGGAGGCGCACTCTCTTGGATGTCGGGGCCCTATTAGCTGCTCCGTCTCTCGCCAGATAACACACACAAAAAAATCTCTCGGCGCGGCCCACCCTCCAGCCCTTCCATCATGGACTCCATTTTTCTTCTCTCCCCCTTTCCGACGGTCCCTACCTTTACCCAAGCGCCTCCGACTTGGGAACAAACAGCCTCGAGAACGGAGGCAGCACGGCGCCCCTTAGTTCTTTCGAGATGAAAATCGCTGGGCAAAAATAGGATGAGACGATGACATACTTTTTGACAAGTTTTTTGATCGTGACGAAAGAAAACAGCGGTCACTCATGGCACAAATGCGTTATAGTGAAGGGTACACACTGTATTATGTGCCGGCTCTTCATTCTGTCTCTTTTTTTTTGGTCCAATTATCTGCAATGCAATGTAAAGTGAATGCATGGGAAAGTATAGAAAGTAACCTGGCCCGAGTTACGGCATAAAAATGAGTTGTTGTGACCCATTCTTTGCCAGAAAGCTGTTACTGTCTTCGAATGCTGACCTAGATCGGCGCTGGCCCGACACTCCGACTTCACAGCAAACCATTTCAACTGTCACGTTTCAGGACGGTCCAAGCACAGATGTGTACTGGTCGAGTGTCTCGCAAATTCGAAACACTTTCCCTCTCAGTTATCCTTGCGTCATTCAGAGTAAACCTTATAACTTCTGTCAGCTTAGGTTATCAGCGTTTACTTGTTGATTCCGCCTGCACTGTTCCTCACATCTTTATGGTATTTTGGACACTTCTCTGATTGGTTAATTCGCCTGTCTCTCTTGCCCACTGGGTTGAGACACGGTGTCCAACTCTTTTGTATAGTATAGGAAAAGAGTTGGGCAAGATCCAAGTAGGCAATGATTTCACCTACATCGTAGCTTAGCAGGAATTGTGGCTTTGCTTCTTTCTTGATCCATTACTAACCTTTCCGATGGGGCAAAGCATCACTAAACCTTCTCTAAACAATAACCCAGCGCACCATCAGTCACCTATAGACGCACACAACCTTCTCGATATGATTTTTTTATCTGGCTATAATACAACATCTTTCTGCTATCATGTTTGTTTGACCTTTCGGCTGATGTAGCTAAAGGTGCTATTGGGTCAATGCCTTTTTCGTGTCAACGCAAAAACAGCACACAGCGCGGGGTTGCTCCATTGACCAGAGGCTCCTCCGTGGCTAAATGTGGAATATTGATTTCCTTATATCCAGGGAGCTATCGCACTCTCCAAGCCACACAAGGTCAAAAGGCTTTGGCTCTGATTTGTCCCACTGTATTTCATCTCTCGCACAATGAGCCGCTTTTATGTATGCCTGTCCAGGCCACTTCAAAAGAAACAGAAAGATTGTGGCGATGTTTAAAATTGAATTGCACCGCAGCAGCTGGGAATAGGACCGGGGGGGGGGGGGGGAGCTTTACTCTGTCCCCTGGCTTTTGTCAGCCGGGTGGTCGATGTTTTCTTTTGTCGACTCGTCAGGATGTACGTCAGCCAGGTCTCATCCATATCTGCTGCTATCTCTCGCCACTTTTTTTTTTTTTCCTAGGCTACATCACACCCCCACACCGCACAGCGAGAAACACAGCGAGCCTGGCGTGTTGTTTGCCGAAAGGAAGAGGATTTGAGTCAAAAAATATATATCTGCGTTCAGTGCATCGGCAAGACGAAATGACCTGGGAATGCATTTGAATAGACGCGCAATCAAAAACTCCGAGAGGAACATGGTGATTTATTTAACCCGTAACGCTGAAAACGCTCCCCTACCTTCACCCGGGCGCCTTCATCGTGATTCAGCTCAGAAACAAATAGCCTCAGGAGCCCAGACAGAATGCAACAGAGTTCTGCAGAAATTAAAACTGGTGTGTAAAAATAAGCTGAGCCGGTGACATACTTTTTCACGAGTCTCAATTTAAGACTCACGGCACAGAATTTACAGTCAAGGGCAAATTTTATGATTTGTATGCCTTTGTTGAGAGTTTGTATGATCTAAATATATTGGTTTAAAGCAGGGGTGCCCGAATGTATATCCTTGGAAATCCAAATGAGGCATCCTTTAGTTATTGTGCTTTTTAGGAGGACACTTTTGACGCTATACCCCATAAAAAACAGCCCATTCCCACGTCCTTCAACCATCATCATCGACTAATTCACGCCACATTTATAGAGTGAAGAAATAATGCATGAAATAAACTGGCTACTCCCAGCTCCGTGTTGTTGCGCAACATATTTCCATTTGAATGTGAAATTGTCAGCTGACCTCCGCGCGTCTACCCGTTTCTTTTAACATTTTTTTTTTTGTTTCATTACTCATTCATTATTCATCGCCTACATCTCTCCCACACCTCTGTCAAACCTGATTGCCGAATGGAGGGCAGCATTCAAATTAATATTCAATATTTGGCGAAGAATTAAAAACAAGTTTGATGTGGTGAATAAAACATTTTTTTTTTTACGCTTATTATCAAATTGCGCGAAGATTTTGCCTCTTTCCATTATTCATTGGGGATCTTCATTTGAATATGTAGCCGAGTTGTTGCCGCTTCTGTCCATTACAAACAACATAGAAAGACAAATTACTTTATATTGTAGAAACTTCCAGTTAAAGCAACCTCAGTGTAGTTTTACCCCAGACTTTATTTCAAACATGAGCAGCAGGTATTTCACTGATTAAATGACTCCTTTTCTTCAAACAGTAGTCTCTGATCAATCTCTCGGACATTTCAAAGGTCAGTTAAAACATTTCACACTTTACGAGGAATTAGTTAATGAGAGGACGTGTTCCTTTCGAGCCTCAAACAGTGCAGAAAATGAGCATTAATGGCTGCTAACAGCTCATGCAACATCACCCAGCTGTTCCCGCACCAAACGGCTTCACAACCTCCGTCTGAACTCCCGCCCCCACGAACCAACAGACGTCACGACACCAGCACAAGCCATTATTTACTGCAATAATCGCAATTACAATTACAGTTAGAGTACGATTTAGCTAAAAACGCCACTTACTTCTGTCCTTGGTTGCTGTAGTTGTTGTCGTATGATTCATATCCTTGTTCGTCATAAGATGTTCCATAACCGTCGTCGTATTCCTGGAACACAAGGCAAAACATGGTTATTATATTAAAAAAATGACTCTGTGCAAAAAGAGAAAAAAAGTTAAAGAAAAATGTTGGTATATCTTATGACTTATTCATTACTTTCACTTAAAGAGCAGGTATTTATAATCTCAAACACATCTTTATCACCACACGTTGTTATAAAATGAAATATTGTTCCATAACAGCTGAAACAAAATATCCACTAGTTTCACTTTATGATTTTCATGCGGTCTCCCCGTATTGGTCTCAACTTATATAGTGCTTTTCTACCTACAGTAGGCACTTAAAGCACTTTTAAGCAAGGAAGCACTCACACCCATTCACACTCTCATTCATACACCAGTGTACGCAGACACCACACCACGACCCACTCTACCATCTGCAACCACATTTGCCACTCCCACCCTCCTTCCTCTGGCTCCCCTTTGCTGTGCAGCCGTTTCAATACAGAAAAAAAAAATACTGTTTGACCCTTGGGGCTATAGTGAAGATATGGGAAGTGTTTTTTACTTTGCAATGAAAGGGTCAGGTTTAGCAAGAGGCCGAGAGGTGAGGAAACGTTTTCCTGGATACGCAAGGCGGAGCTTTTGTTGGAGCTGCCGCAGCGCTGCAGTCTGTAACTACTGGGGAAGATTCATAGATTACTCAAAGATGCGCTCACAGCTCAAAACACAACTCCAGGTATGGATGGATGAGAGCCTATAAAGTAATCCTCATGTTACACTGAGACAACAATATTCCCATAAATACAGGTGATGGAAAATACTGTTACGGAATAATTTTCAGGTCGTCTTTCCATTTAGAACTAAACTTACATCCACATGATTGCCTTGTTTTCAAATCTTATATAGTTTTTTTTTTTCAATACAACCGCAGTTTTTCATTGTTGGTTAATTTGTTATTTATTTATTAGTTTAGGCATCACTCACTGAACTCGGGATCCAAAGTAACTTCACAACTTCAAAACAAACTTGTGCAAGCATGAGTGCCGCTGAACAGGTGGTAAGAAGTTTCCTATGTGTCCAAACGCCTTGTTTCTAATACGTACAAACACATTTGTGCAAAGGAGCAGAAACTTCATTTGCAAACCTGCTTTTCACCAAAATGTAGTTAGCGAATTAAGGCCAAAACAGCAAGTGAACAGCACCAGTTCCTAAGTTCCACTTCAAGTGGATGAAACGCCCTCAATGTTCATCAAAGACATAGTTGTCAAAGTCAAATGCAAATCTTGTACTTGTTGGAGACTGCTGCTCTCTGCCCTTGTCTCCTGTCAGCCCCGGTGACAGTGGGACGCGGGGCTTCGCGGAGCGCTAACGTTTCATCAGCGCCTCAAAGCTGGAGTCCGGAACATCTGTTAGTGCGGCAGCGATTTGGCTCGTGCGCCCCCCCAGCCCAGCGTATACGCACCCTCGCGCCATGCCCTGCCGACAGACACATCAAAGGCAACCAGTGCCGCGCCCGTGCTAATTTAGGATAAATGGGACTTATGCTCCACAAAAGGCGTCGACCCCCAGTGACACGGCTCTCATCCCCCACGCACTACTTGGCTAATTCATCTGCCCCCGATTTGCATGCTGGAAATGAACAATTTAGCGGCGCTAGAAAACACTCGTCATATCCACATTATTGTTAATTCCTGATTAGAAATATAGCTTGAGTTTCCTCAGCTGCCACAGGAAGGACTGGCTCTTGTGTTGTTAATCCTCAAGAAGCCACAGAGTGAGAAAAGATTAGTTTCATTATGTAACTTTTGGAATGAAAAAGAAAAAAAAAAGTAATTGTAATTGTGTAAAACTATAACATATTCATGGCCTCCAATCCCATGAGTTTTTGTTGTTATGATGGGCACTATTGACCGTTCAAAAGTTACAAAAGCCTGACCTAAAAAGAATGTGGGCACCAAAATAAAAAGGTCAGACGCTCAAATATTAGTTTCTGAATATCTATCCACAAATATCGCATTTTATGTTATTCTACATGTAAAGGAATGAGTATGTATAAAGCAGATGTGTGATGAGTACTGCCTGAGATATCCATTCTCAAGATTAAGCAAGAATATGGGAGAAATGAAAGGCCATACAAAGGGTTTTTCATCTCAGAATTAAGGGGTCTCTCGCCACCAACAGAAGCCGTGAAAGGTGTACTAGTGAATATATTTTGCCGGCACTAGCCTCTCTTTGATCGTCCCAACGAGCGGCTTCGAGCACTTGTTTTTGACTCTCGTGCACTTAAGTGGTATTGTTGCTGTGTTTTGTGAAATCATTTGTGACTTCAACTCCCCCCCCCCCCTCACATTCAGCTTGAAGGCAAGTTTTGTCTCTTCTGGCATTTGAAATTCAGCCAATCCAGCGGTCCCCCAGTGATAATGCTAGAGCGAGGTGAAGCAGGCAAACGCACAGTACGTTTGACAAAGCGAACCCTCCCGCACCACATCCAAAACAACAGCTACTGTAATGGCTTTCGGCACACTTAACAAAGAGAACGCAATTAGTTTCCAAGTAGAAGAGGAATTCTGCTTTTTTTCGTGACGATCACAACCTTTTCAAAACTAAACCCACTTTAAAAGTCACTTACTACTTTTCAATTGTTTCGTGCAATTGAACTGTGACTTTTCTAACGTTGAAGAAGCATCTCATTGTTTTTGGGGAATATGTACTTATTTACATACAGTTCACTCCCTGCTACTATATTGCATAATGTATATTGTGTGCATAGTCAAGTTACTTCCTTTTTTCTTATCTGGAAGACACAGGGGATCCATTTACTAACAGAAATATGTACCAACTTATTAAGAGCCTTGTAAATAAAAAGAAAATCCAGTTTGTATCTGTTTAATGCTAATAAAGAGGGGGCTGAAGTAAATTCTTGTCCGTCTTTGACTTTATTCTCATGAAATTTAGATTTTTCTACTTTTTTTCAATGCAGTGCCCACATGTTTTATTTAATGTGACCCTAAAACGCCTCCCGCTCCGATTATTGTTTCTGACTTGAAAGGAATCTGTGTTTCTGTGCGTTCTCATTTGCATTAGCTCATCCAAAAGTCCATGTTGTACTGATGCTAACCTGCTGTAACCTGAATAGACCTGCTCTCAATGTTATCTGGGGAGAACAGCCAGTCCATTTAAAACAGATACAATCTCCCCGTCTCCTCAGACACGTGGCTGTCCCAGACGCTCTTTCAATTTCAGTCTATCTAAAAGCCTTTGTTTTACAGTACCTGCAGAAATAAGCAGCTATGAGCACGGACTCATAAGAATCTCAGGAGGGAGTCAAAAAACATGAAAGCTGTGCTTGTGACAAGCGCAATACAATACCTTCAAGTACAAAAGAGAAAATGTCAAAACCTGTGGCAAACAACAAAGTCAGCTGTCTGAGCCGCTTAAGTTCACCTGACAGCGCTGTTAACACAAACGCATACTATTCTACTTCGACGCACAGTCATTGTCCCATACGTCTTCTGTTGAAGTTGATGTGCTTCGTAAAATGTTAAGCGCACATTTCACAAGCAAAAAGGCATTCATTTATGCCTCAATTGAATAAAAAAAGAAAAAAAAGATGACCTGCACTTCTCACACAGCATTTTCTTTGCATGTCTAAAAGTCAGTGTGCGACAAAAGCACCACTTAGACCATTTTGTCCTTCATGAAATAAAATGAGTGATTGTCGAATCTGAGCCCTCATTCACATGTAATCTGTTCTGTGTGCAGTCCATCATACACGATCAAAACTTCAAGTGCTCCTGGGTAACAGTTCTGCCTCCGTCTCTCTCACACTAACACACGATCATACACATCTGGGACCGGAAGCACATGATCATGCAGTTGCAATATTTGTTACTTTTACATTGTGGCAAAACTACTGCATAGCATTGACGGTGGCGCTTGTTGTTACTTCTCGCCGTAACCTTAATGTTTCATCCTTTATCCTACGTGTGATTAAACGTTATATTATATACACTAACCTGATTTCTAAGCCACCAACATAAAGCCACCTGCGCTGTGATTGGCCGTGAACGGAGCTCAGATGCTTCCTCATAAAACACCGCTGTAGACGAAGGGGAGGGGCTGATTAAAAATAATGAGCTGTGTGGGCGCCAGTCACATTACATTAGCGATATCATGAACTTTTATAACCGCATATTATTACCTTGCTATTTCCTATGCACGCGTTGCGTCTTAGGCACACGTCTAGGCTTTGTTTGTTAATAGCTGTAATGAATTTCACATCCTCCTGTATATGAGGAGAAATTACAGCAGTGCATGCGAGATAATATTCCCGCATTGAGAAAGCAGCAGGCGATGTATAACAAATGTCTGAAAATAGTAAATAATGTTTTCTCCCTATCTCCTCTGACCTCAGTATTCCGGCGCCTGTTCTGTCAGGGCATTAGCATTCACAGGAGCTTATTGTTCCCCCTATGGAGACAGCACAATACAACACTGCACCGTTCCCTTAGCATAGCACAATATATGAAATGTTTACTGGCATTTTGAGTTGCACATTGTAAGTCACTGAATATCTCAGCGTTGGGGCAGAGTTTAGTTTACACTTCTCTATAGAAATGTGCTGGTTGTGCAACGTGGCTCAGCTCAAAGCAGTCTGTATACATACAGTAGGAGAGTTGCTGTTTTTTTGAAAATACATTTGGGGCGGCAGTGGCGCATAGAGTGGAGGCCCAAGGAGCGTATCCTTGGGCAAGACACTTCATCCACCTTGCCTCCGGTGTCTGTGAATGGGTGAGTGGTTCCTTGATGTAAAGTGCTTTGAGTGCCTACATCAGGTAGAAAGGCGGTATATAAATGTGATGTTTTTTTTTTTTTTTTCCGCGACTGGGATGTAAATCCGCACCTCCAAATCCGAGGCCATGATTCAAAGGTGGAGGAGTTCAAGTATCTTGGGGTCTTTTTCTCGAGTTGGGGGTGAATGGAGCGTGAGATTGACAGATGGATCTGTGAAGCGTCAGCAGCAGTGATGCAATCGCTGTATCAGAGCTGAGTCGGGGGCAAACCTCTCGATTTATCGGTCGATCTAAGTTCCTACCTTCACCTATGGTATGGTCATGAGCTCTGGGTCATGAAAGAAAAGACAAGATCAAGGATACAAGCGGCCGAAATGAGTTTCCTTCGCAGGGGGGCTGGGTGCACCCTTAGAGATAGGCTGAGGAGCTCGGAGTAAAGCCGCTCTTCCTTTATGTCAAGAGGAATCAGCTGAGGTGGCTCGGACATCTGTGTCGGGTGCCTCCTGGTCGCCTTCCTGGGAAGATGTTCCGGGTATGTCCCATTGAAAGGAGGCCCCGAGAAAGACCCAGGACACGCTAGATAGACTATGTCTCTGAGCTGGCCTGCGAATTGTCTGTGCCTCTCTGCTCAACCTGCTGCCTCCGCAACCTGACCCCGGATAAGAAAATGGATGGATGAATAGACATTTTTGTTGCTCAAGGGTCATCAACGGTAAACATTGCAAGCTTTGAGTGAAAAATGTCCAACGAATAAAAGTTTCTTGAGAAGAGTGATGGAGGGTTAACACATGTTGACAGTTCTGTCTTGGGCGGGATGCCCACATTGAAGTTGGACTCTGTGGGTGTTTGTGACATGAATGGCATTCCTTCATCACTGAAACCTTTAATGTGAATTTCCACTGTTTGATCCCAATGGATGAACACATTATTATCAACTTTCAAGACCAGAGGTTTAACATTTTCATTTCTAAACAACCTTGACCAAGTGACATATTTTTACAATGTTAAACCTCTGGATGTATTAAACAAATACACCACAACGACTGTTCTCTATGACACCCATCTACATCTTCCTACAAACAGTAGGGCTGAAAAAGTGACCTTTTTCCCCATGCTGTTTTAGTGACATAAATTTCATATTGCAACATTAAAATCCATTAACAAGCTTGTAAAACCAGAGTGAATTACCTTGTTTGATGGAAACTGGGCTAATGTAATCAAGGTTGGCCTGATTTGTCTTCGGCCCAAACTCGGTGCCATTAATCCTAAAGGGAGCCCTTGTCTTGTTGTCCGTGACTTTCTCTGGATGCTGCTCCCTTGCCACCGCCGAGCCCCTCTGCCTGGCATTAAGGCCCGCATTAAACTTTAACAATGCCATGTTATTGCCATTTATTAGAGTGAGCTACTCCATAATTGAGTTACAGACGGGCCGTGAGGAGAAACATGCCTGGTTTACAAATCACCCCGGCACATTGTTGGAATCAGGCAAAGCTGCTATAAAAAAAAACGCAGCGACAACAGCGTAAGTGAGGCTATTGTTAATATCTGATGTGTTTTGTATTGATACAGCATTTACTCCAAATATGTCGGCGGGTACAATGGCAGTGTGATGTTTCCGGCTCCAAACAGGATCAGCGTGACAGCGCTGGAGGGAGCGGGGGAGGGGGGATGAGAGCCCCTAAGTGAGTCTTTCATTTGTATGCCAGCGGATGAGCTGAGAGGCGTGTTGTTAAAAGATAAGCACTGGCCTTGGAGGTTACTGAAGACTCACAGAGGGCCCGACTCTGCGTGTTACTACAGCGCTATCACAGCCGCGGCACTGTGCTCCACAATAACACAGCGGCAGAGAGGCCGCGTGACACCGACGAGGCTGCATTGGGCACTGAATTTCTAAACTGGATTTTACAGAGGGAAACATAAACTAGCGAAATACACAATCTGACAGTAAGATTTAAGGCTGGACAATTTATGGAAATTCAATAAAAATTGCAATCTCAAGAAGAACCTTGCAACATAGACATAATGTAATGCCCAATTCAATACTTGAGGGGAATGCGCTATTCATTGTGGTAGGACAACAAGGAAACCATGAAAGGACAGGGCAACGGATTTAAATTGGATTAGAGTGTAGCATTACACCGCATTCCAAATCAATGTGCAAATTATATTTTTCTAATATTTTCTAAATTGTCCACCAAAAAACAGTCAGCATAATTTTCAACTCTTTCACTGTTAGAGGATAATATGAATGTGAAAAAACACCCCGTGATAACAATATTTAAATCAAAAACAATAAATAAAAATGTAAAAACTCAAAATCTATTGTTCCAAATTATTATGCAACTCATAGTTTCAATACATTTTAAAGCTTGTAATTAACTGAAAGTGGTCATTTGTTCAATGTGTAGCATTAGGAGGTCATATTTACTGAAATCAAAAGCTATTTCAATCTAAAACATCTTAACATGTCAAATAACACATGACAACTAATCATCACAGGTCTCTGAGATTAATGTCAGTGATTCAAAGAGCCCTGACACACAATGCCATCAATCCAAGACCAACAAAAAAGTGTAAACGGACCAATTAGACTTAAACATACAACCTTTTATCCCTGATTGCATTGCTATTTTCAAGAGTCTGCTAAAAAAAAAAAATCATTTATTTTTCGATATTTGCAGAAACACCAGACCGTCCCTTCGTTTTGAATCATCTTCCGAGAGCCCTAAGCTGAATTGGCTCTTGCTGAAATCCCCAAAATTAAGCGAATCAAAACAAGTCGGGGAGGCTTGTTGTTCCCAGACGACTACATTACGCTACCATCTGTTCGAAGCGGGAGCGTCTCGCCTCCGTGCAGCTGTGCCTCGCCGCCGCTCTTAACTTCTTCACCATAAAGCCAAAGTAACACCCTGTGATACTGCGCCCAGAAAACAAACACCCACCAGCTTTGTGGCCGTGTGTCATCACTCCAGGACTAAGATGAAAATCGGCGTCACTTACGTCGCCTTTTGTTGCCGGCGTATTTCAGCGCGCTGAGCAGGCATGGAATTCGCCGAAGCCCGATCCCCCGGTGGAATAGAAACGGTTCTATCGCACGGGAGGTGCCAAAGAGTTAGCTCATGCATCAAGTTGAAGTATGGCGGAGCGGCGTTACAATTGACAAATGTCTACGCTTTTCCCCCCGCGCTGTTGAACCGGCCGTCGTTCGTCTTGATCGCTACAATGTTTTGACCACAGCGTATTTTGGGAAGCTGATCCGTCTGCAGCCGTCTGGCACTGACAAAACAGAAAAAGGGATTGGTTTGTTTCTGTCGTGACATTTAAGGTCAGCGATTGCACTGTGTTCAAGATACACAAATATATGTTATGAATGAAGGTAAGGCTAAAATAAGGCAAGGTACACTTTATTGTCCTTGAGCTAGTTTGATCAGAATTACCTCTCGGAAGATTAGTCTATTATGTGCCTTTTAGATTGACAGAGAAACCGGAGTGTCCGAAGGAAACTAACCCAGGCACAAGAGAACATGCAGACTTCACATAAAAGTGTCATCTGGTGCGGAAATTGAATCTTTTTTTGTTTTCGTTTTTTAAACAACAGCTTACTTGCCAATCTGATTTGAATCTTGCAAAAAAAAAAAAAAGGCACATTCTCTCTGAGCTGATAACAATCCAGAGCTGGCTTTGTTTGTCCGTTTGTGTCTTGTTTGAAATGGCAGTGAGAAAAAACAAAAAGTCCCATGACATTTAGACTGTGTGTTTAAGTGTGACATCACACATAATGATAAACTAATTCCGGGTCCAAACTGTTGAGAGCTCCATAGATAAACGCAACAAAAAACACAACTTTATCTGAATCTCCTCCTGAAATAACAACAGATAAAAACGTTTTTACTCCTACGTTTAGTCTCCAAGTATGAATGAATGTCTAAAATAAGCCTTAAAAATAAAATAAAAAAGCAGTACTAATGAAAATCCAGAGTAAATGTAATACTTCTTTGCAATCAGATGTTTAACCTGTTACTTGCCGTCCACTCTGATCAGGGGGTTATGGTCAGAAACTAAAAGGTCTTGGCTTTAAAATGAGGTATCATTCTAATCTTAGCCCTAACCCAGTCACACTGACATAGGCTGTAAGCTCTCCAGTCAATATGCTTTGTGATTTATATATGCATAAATGCTAACCCTAACCCTAAGGTGGCAGGTAGCAGGTTAAAAAATCCCATTATGGTGAATAGGGATAGAGCTCCATTGGACCCGGAAGTGGAGCAATGACATCATCACTTAAAGGGGGGGTATTATGCAAAATTGACTTTTTCAAGCTTTACATCCTGTTATTATGTCATTCTCTCATTAAAAACATGCCTGAAGTGTTGCCTTGGCACATTCACGTATTTTTGAGTAATCTGTAAAAACTCTGATGGCGGCCATTTTAGGGATAGGTTTGCCTGAGTCTTGCTAGGAACACGCCTCCGAGCTTTCGTCACCAGCTGAGTAACCAACCACTGCCCCTCAGCAGAACCCCCTCCCCACTGATGCCACAGACAGCGTGTGGAGGGGGCGTGTCGGAAAGGGTCAGAGGTTCTTAAAGAGACAGAGGCCTATTTCAAGACATTCACTCCAGCCATTTTGAGAGAGCAATTTTATACAAGGCAGTTATTCTAATTTACTGCATTTACAGACCAACAGAAGGTTTCGTCATCATTGTAGTGTGATATAGACTGGTGCTATGTGATTGAAAAAAGCATAATACCCCCTCTTTAACATATGTCAGGTCTGTCACGAAAACGTAAGATTTTTTATTGAAACAAATTGAGTTTCATAATATTTCATGTTTATTGCAGCTTGTGTGGTGTTTTAGGATATGATGATGCACTTTTAGAACAAAGGTTTACTGTCATTTTTATGCCTGAGAGTTGACAGCATCTAGAATCAACAATATCGTTTATCGCGATACTTTCCTGCCTCAATATATCGATCTTCAAATTTGTTATCGTGACAGGCCTCGTCAGGTCACACAAAAACATAGGAAAATAAGAAAACAGTTGAAATAGTCAAAAGGCAACTCTAACCACAATCACAGTATGGTTTGGTCAGGTCCTATATCATGCAAAATCGACTTTTTGGAGCCATGTTGTTATGCTATTTCCTTATCAAAAACACCCCCAGAGTGGTTTGTGGCTTCATTCACACAGCTCTCAGTAATCGTCCTGAATCCTGCTCTCTGAGCAGCTGCGCCCTCTCCTGGTGAACAACTGAGTGTTCAGTTGTGTCGTCACAGCTGAACGGAAGTGCTCGACGCTTACGGCCTGATTTTAATTTGTGAACCACCCTTTTCATTATTTCTGTTGTAAGAAATAAATAAATAAAGGAAAAGGAAAAAAAAAAAAAAGAAAAAGAAAGGATGTGTCCGAGGTGCTTCCAGGTCAGCTGTGGCCAAAACAAACACGCCCATCCCCTGAGCGTCTGAACAGACTTTATTCTTTATTCTTACCTAACGATAATGTCACGGAGAAAAAGAAGCGCGTTTGGCTACGTGGACAGGACTATATACAGTCTATGATTCAACCTTCCTAAAGAAGAGGCCACTCCCGTCAGAAGTTGTTTTTTTCTCCGGGATTCAGCGACTATCACCAAAATATTGTTTTTCTGTGACTGTCACTGATGGATGTTTGGTGAACCTTCGCCAGAATCAAAGTGGATTAACTTTTATAACCAACGCGAGTCCCATAATGTAAACAGCGATGGACCAGAGTGGTGAGTCAATCGAAACGCGGGTTAGCATGTGTGTTAGCATATTAGCATGTGTGTTAGCATATTAGCATGTGTGTTAGTCATTTATGAAGCTGTGTTGCAGATGTCAACTCCTTATAACTGCATTGTGAAATATCTTCACTTATTGTTGTTTATTTATATTACGGTAGAGTATGTGCGGAGAGAGGGGGCGGAGTTAACTGAATCGAAGCGTCGTGTCTTCCGGGTTTGAAAAATACCTCCAGAAAACACTTATATTTATCACAAAAATGAGTGCTCAATAGCGGTAAAGGTACAATCATTCATATAAATGCCTATACTTAACTTTGGAATGGCTAAAATAGCATGATACAGATCCTTTAAGTGAATAAACAGGTTGAGTTTTAAAGGGTACTTATTGCTCTCTATACATTGAACAGCCAAATATATTCATTGTCCACCCGGTCAAGTGCCAACGCCCATAAAATATCATTACACGTCTTTTTCCCCATGTAAATTTACACGGTGACATTTGTCTTCTATAATAAACTTTCAGCCTGGTGACTGCCACATAAGACCTTATTATACTATCCCTGGTATTTTCCTATCCATTACACTCAATTTAGATTAAAAGTGCTACAAGGGCGGCCCTCCGAGACGACATGATTCAATTAACAATTCATAGTTCAGACACACTCGAGCTCCTGGGGGAGAGCTGGCAATTACTGGATGTTTTGCTTTAAAAACACCAGCTACAACAATGGCAGCCTAAACGCTTATTCCATTTCTTGGTCTGCTCACCCACTCGCGTCGGTAAATTTGCCGTCACAATGGAATCGACATTTATTAGCGATGATTTTTCCCCAGTTTCAAAAGATGACATACAACCCACCATGCAGAATTACATCACGGTTTCTTCTTCTCCAACGGGATTAGCGGCAGGTACGGCAGAGCTAATGAATTTGTCGGAATGAGATTTGGCTGGGATCGTAGGAACCATTACTCAGTAACAAAGACGGATGCTGCTGCCAGAACTGAACAGAGATGTGATCCTGTTTGGTAACAATTAGATTGGCTGTAATGTGATACTTCCTACATAACAGTTTGGGTCGAGTGCATTAGAAAATCCTCCTCAGTCTTGATATCCATGTATCATGCCTCATGCCAGCTTCAGCGCTCCATTCAAATGTTTTGCCGGTAAATTCAGGGTCGTGCAGGAACATTACACTTTAATCTTAAACTAGTCGGTTAAATGATGTGCGTGTCTAGAATTTGCCTGACACACATTTTGAAAGCAAAATAATAGAGACAGGAAGAAAAGATTATTAAAACATTTGCGAATAAATGATTTCGACTAGCTGTATTTGCTTCACGGGCGGTAGAATTGACAATAAGGCGAACTGATTTGAAATGAAACAAAACACAACTAAGGGTATTTGAAGGGTTTTGAATGAGGATACAACATATAACACGGATCAAACATTTCGTATAATATATAGGTCCCTTTGAAGAGAGTTGTTGAATTTAGTTTTCACTACAAACAAGCGGATTAGCTGCTTACGGCTTTATGTAAGCAAGTGATGATTCCATATCTCTGCCGTACCTAAGGTTCAGGTATACTTTATTAATCCTCATAGGGAAATTCATCCATTTGACTCACCCTCAATGGCACTGGGGCAGTGAGCTGCCAGTGTGGGCCGACGCTTGGGCCGACGCACATCTCCATGATGCGGAGTCAGGATTAACCTACGATTAACCCAGGCTTAACCTGGGAAACCAGAGCACCTGGAGGAAACCTACGCAGACGCAGGTAGAACATGCAAACTACACACAAAAAAGCCCTGTCTTTCTGTGTGGCCCGTAATCGAACCCAGACCTTTTAGCTGTGAAGCACGAGCGCTAACCACTGTACTACCGTGCCACCCAATGTCATAAAGCAAAAGAAAAAAGCCAATTGGCAATGGAGCTGGGACTGTGCCATCAAAACCAAATATAGTAATAGAAGCACCAGTGGACCACAGGAAGGTTTCTGATAAAAATAGTGCTCAAGACAGAGCGAGTCAAAACAAGACTTAAAAATAGTGCTCAAGACAGAGCGAGTCAAAACAAGACTTAAAATAGTTCTCAAGACAGAGCGAATCTAAACAAGACTTAAAAATGCATATAACTGAAAGTATTTTATCTACACTACACTTGCCTCTTACTGTAATTGATTAATTCTATGTTGATGTTTTTATTGATTGTATTTGTTTTCTTATATTTATGCAACTGTGAAGCACTTTGAATTGCCTTGTGTATGAATTGTGCTCTACAAATAAACTTGCCTTGATGGATAATGCTTAAAGGCCCTATACCTGATTTTTTGATCGCAAACAATGAAAGAGGAAACCACTAAATTAAAAGGTTAGTTGTGGTCCAAACTCATTCATAACCTTCCTAATATATTATAGGCACACTTCACAACTTGCAGGGTCACTTTTCAGAGTCACTTTCACAAAAAAACTAGAACAATTAGTCTGAAAGTTCATAAAAGTGATACAAATGTTTTATAACTTGATACACACTGTTCTCCACAAATGCTTCAGTTTACAATATACTAAAGGAGGACAAAATAAATGCCATTCCTTTTCTAGAAGTAAAATCAGGTATAGCTCCTTTAAGTCAGTGTTCAGATCAAAGTATTTTATACAAACACAGTGCTTGTGCACACTATACACTGCCTGACAAAAAAACACAACAACATTTTGCCACCTGAATCTATCTGTTTTGATCTGCTGTTGGTCCAGCCTAGGTTCAGAAACACTGTGTGCCCAAAGAATGAGATCAGCTGACGCCCTGAACATCCTGAATAACCAGGTCATTCTTGATGAATGGATTTCTTCTTCCTTGATGCATTTCCACACATGGATTGGCCACAGAGTCCAGATCTGACCCCACTGAGAATCTTTGGGATGTGCCGGAGAAGGCTTTTGCACAGTGGTCACACTCTCCCATCATCAATACAAGATCGTAATGAAAAAATAATGACACAGGACCTTTTGGCGTTGGAGAAGCTTGTTGAAAACAATGACATTATATTAGAGCACATAAGCTTTTTTTTGTGCCAACTTTTTTTTTGGTCAGGCAGTGTATATTCAGATGTAGTGACGCACTTGAGCAAGATGTTTCATTCATTTGGGAAACATAATCTAAAATTAATCAAATATAGCACATTTCCCTCTGTGTCTGATCCCTCTCTTTATATCTAAGTACACGAACAATGCACTGTAGCTGAAAACACTGTGGACAACTTACCAAAAGTAAAATACCCAAACAGAGTTAAACAAAGTACGGAGAGATAAAGTTGGTAAACAAATGTTGAGCTGGTAGTTTGTTGTGAATAATTGAGCTCAAGTGAAGGAGCACCATGGCCCGAGGTGACGCTGCGCAGTTGGGGAAAAGAATGGATCTTTGCTTGAGTGAATGCCTGGCGGTAATAAACAAAGACAACAAACGTGAGTGGAGAAACATCTCTCTGTCAGTCTATTGATGAACACGAGAGGCCATTTGTCAGCGTGTGCGCCGCGGAGCTCCTGTCTGCTGGGATTGTGATGTATTCATACAAAGCGCAGCGGTCTCATTCCGTCTCTTAATTTGTGACGATGCGCTCCGATTTATCATGTAGCAGATGCTGGGGGTCCTGGGTTTTTCATCTCCGCGCCGGAGCACAGGTGCAGGTGTCGGGGGAGAGGAGCTACAACTGCGACAATGATGGGAAACAGCTGGTCCGGGAGTCATTCTGTGTGACCTCCGCGCATTACCATCGCCACCTCTGAATAAATCTGTCAGATGTGGTTAGGTACGGACTGTTGGGGCAATTTCCAAACATGGGCCACCTCCCTGCTCCTTGGTTTTTTCTAAATATGCTACGCCGATGTCACGGGTCCTTAGGGAGACGGAGGCAAGGCAGCGAACACAATTTCAGATTAATAGAGCACTGAATCTCCTCGGTCAAAATGTATTCTTCCATAAGATACATCGATATTTGTGCTACAATAAAAATATTTAGCTTAGACCAGGGCTGTCAAACATACAGTCCGCGGGCCTGATCCGGAGATGATTTAATCCCTGCCCTGTAGAGTTTATATTCCAGAGTATTTAAAAAAAAAAAGCAAGTCTCTATCTATGTCTCCATTCCTGTGCAGAGTTATGATTTTTTAAAGAATAACCAGAATGCTCATTCTAGCCACTAGGGAGCATTAAATTAAAAAAAAAAAAAAAGGAAAGAGTTCCACACGTGTCCAGCAGAGGGCACTGACATAATAAGAGCTCAGGATATAAACAACACATTATATAGCTTAGTGGTCAATGGACAGTCTGCCCCAGGGCGGCTGTGGCTTCACTAACAGTCTACCACCACTGAGTGTGGAGTGAATGAATAATGACTACTATGTAGTACTTTGAGGAACTTGTGACACAGGCTGGTAAAGTGAAATACAAGTGTAAGCCGATGTTATTAATGAAGCTACAGTTAAGTTGGGGCTTTGACCAAATCACACCTTATTATTATTCATTTTTGGGGAAATTTTTCTCCATTATATGCGACCCGCTGAGGGAGCTGAATTTCGGCCCATAATGAGTTTGACACCCCTGCCTTAGACTTTGTTTTTCTAGTCACCATTTAGTCTCATTTTGGTCTTGGTTTAATTGTATTTATTGAAATTTTAACTCATTATGGTACATATTTTAATATACAGTTTTCAAAGGCTCATTTTATTCAGCATGTGCGTTAGGCCTATCACAAATACCATGCAGGCGCTCACATTAGACCCCTCTTTTAAAGGAGCTGGTGTAGTATTGCGTCACTGTTGCGTCAGGCCATAGCAACATGTGCACCAAGAAGGCAAGGCAACTTAATGTAATCCAAAAGGTGTGAAGAAGCCTTAATCTGGCCACTGGCTGTGCGGTTTATACAATCAGAGGATTCTAGTGCCCCATAAAGTTGTAGTAAAGTAAAGTAACATCTAAACAGATAATATCCTATACCTCCTTGCATGTCACTACGTGTTTCCATTCACAAATACTGGCATGTTTGGGATCCACGGGACACACGAAATGTCCTGGACAACACTCTGTAATCCAAATATGGTATTACCTTTGAGAAAAACACTAGCCACAAACTTACTCGGAAATACACAAGCGCATATTTTAGGAAACTTTAGGACGACTTTTCTCTAAATGCGTTTTTTATTACTCCAACAAAATCTCCACTTTAGCTTTTTTTTTAGCTCCACTTTTTTTAGAGGGTTTTTTAATATCTAATTCCTAGATTTATTGAGTTTTGAATCCCAAAAACAAGGCCAAATTAGATTTTTTACAGATCTTTTCACTAATAAGAAGATAACAAGATCCAGAGCAAGATCCAGAGCAAATCTTTGTATAAATCAGAGAAATAAAACCATACATTTCAAACCTGGCTCAATCCATTATCATTATTTGGTCTCTTTGGTAAATATAAGCTAATGACAGATAACAAACGTTTTTTCTAGTTCCCGTCCAGTGTCTCACCTTAAAGTGACTATACAGAGTTTAAAAATGTTCAAATTATGTCCCCCTACATGTTCCATCCATGTCCTAATGTGTAGAATGAGCCCAGACCTGTTCACCACAACTGCCTCTAAAATCCTGCTCTGTCACTCAAAAAGGTGTTACTTCGGGTCTGAAGTGCCGTCATACACGAGCTTAATATAGAACCTGCAGTTACACACAAGACCTGAGGTGGCAGTAGTGAGTATAAAATGACCAACTTGCAACTATCCCCTTTAAGTTAAGGCGCTCATGTCATGATTTGTGATTTGAAAAGAGAATGTGAATATGAGTTATTTCTAAGTTACATTGGCTGCTGAACTTTGCCATTTTAAAAGGGGCACTATGTAGCTTTTTATGTGAAAAGAAAACCTCGATATTTGTGCATATTTGACTTTTTAGTGACTCAGTGGCGTTATGGGTGCAGCATGGCACCTTTGCTTTCCCACACAGTGGCCTTTATGACGCTACAGGATCAATTGTTTTTCGGGGTTCGTACCAAAAACTGTCCAGAAACCCCAAAACAATTGATTCCGGAGCATCATACAGGCCACAGTGAGGGAAAGCAAAGGTGCCCCGCTGCACCCATAATGCCACCGAGTCACTAAAATGTGCACAAATATCAAGAGTTTTTTTTTTCCACATAACAAGTTACATAGTGCACCTTTAACTCAGGGATTGTAGTATCAGGCTCTACTTCCACAGCATATCTCAAATCCAGGTATTGTAAAAGAATGTTGTTCTTCATGCATAGTCAGTACATCACATACATACGCAGAAGCAAAAAAAAAATGCCTTTGGATGTACTCACATATTCTCCATACGTGTCCTGCACCACAGGAGGAGCTGGCCTGTATCCAGCAGCCGGCGGGGCACCTCTGGCTCTCTGCACCCCCCTGGATCCCCTGGTGAGGGCCCCTCTGGGTGCTGCTCCTCTGGGCACGGCAGCATGCAGGGGCGGGACACCTCCACGACTTCTGACACAACACACAAGAGGAAATATTTTTAGATGAAAGCCAATCCAGGGTTGTTTTGGGCACACATATCCCCCCCCCTCCCCCTACGTGGAGAGGAATGGATTAGAGAAGGTGAAATGGTTTGCTTTGCGAGATCGGGTGCCATTTATAAAACATGTGCATATGAGCTTAAAGCAATACTAGATACAGTTACATGGCAAAATTAGAGGAGCCGATACAAAATGTCCACTGCATTTGAGGTCTTTGTGATGAAAGAGTGTAATTGGTCGTATTCGAGCCTGTTCTCATTCCCAAGGAGCTGCCATAAATGCAAACTACACCGTCTTTGTTTCTGCATTAAGTAACCTGTGTGTATTGACTTTTGTGTGGAGTATATCATATTAGCCAGCTCATGCAGCACGCGATCGGTGGCCATTATGGACTGCTAATTATTAAAGCAGTCGATACAAGAGCAATGGGTGGAAATAGAAAACGTTCCTCAGTTACAGAGCACGAAATGATTGATTAATTGAAGGAAATTTAGTCACGGATGAATTTTAATTAAGTTTTAGTTCAACGTTTGTTTTTGTTTTTTTACAAATTTAACACAACATATTTTTCATGTTTTCAAAAAAGAGAGAATGAAAGAAATGAAGGAAAATAATTCTGCCATGCTTTTAATCCAGAACAAAAATCGGCACAATAACGGCACAGAGTAAATCATAATTTGGGATGAAACATTAGGTTGTCTGCACACCCTTTATTATCAGCCTAACAAGCTTGTGACTCATTGATCCAACTACAGCATGCGAGTGGATTTACAGAGAAGAGAAAACTCATGGTGCAAAGGTTTACAAGCAGCTTCTGTATCATAGTATGTGTCCTTAGATGCAGAGGTTGAAGATTGTACGAGCCATCTTAGAGGGCAATTTTCACAACCTGCTAAACTGCCAAAGTTTGAACTAAAAATGCTGTTTTGTGAGTTTAATGAGTTAGATTTTGGATCTAATTGATTATGAGACTGTTAATTAGACAGTTTACAATCTCATGCTCTGCGTTCTCAGGGAATTCTTAATCAACTCACCTCGGATTGCAATGAATATGCACCAGTGTTGAATGCTGAACGCTACAAATCATTTGTATGATATCCGTATTGCATTTGCTCTTTCATACTCCAAGCATTAATCATGCAGGCTCTGATGCAAGAGGCAAGTTACTTCTGTAGCTACAGCTGCCCTAAGTCATACTGACGGAAACAAGGAATAAAACTGTCAATCTTATGGTTATAAACCGTTCACTGTTTGCAAACAGAATGTCCGTGTTCCGAAGACTGGTCCCAGGGTGAATATGAATGTTAGCCAGTAATCATTAATTGTCCGTGAGAGTAAATACTACGCTGACAGAAAAGACAAAAGGAGAGGGGGATATTGTACATCCAATTACAGATATATATTTTTTTCACTCAAACTTGGCTGTAAATACTGTTTAAGTGGCGCTAGCCCGCAGTTAGCTTTGCCTGTTAGCCTGTTCTTCTTCTTCGTGATTCCATTAGTGTGTATTGCGCCTCTGACCCGGTGCAGGCAAAGTTGGAATTGTGGTTTTCTGGATAGAAACACCAGGGGGAGATGAAAGACCCCCCAATCATCCCATCAACACTTGCATTACCCCCAGAGGGACTACGTAAAGGATTTATTAAGTGAAGTTCAGAGAATACAAATACACCAGTCTGCAGTCTCCAATACATTCATTTCTATTTGCGGCCTCATTAAAATGAATGGGACAGAAAATTACACCTGCGTTCCTGGGTGTGCAACCATTCTATACTCATCCCTCCAGGATGGGTCTATAGACTCACTGCACAACTCTTGCTAGATCACTTCCAAACATGCATCGCATTTACGAGAGAGAAATAAAAGTAAAATGATATTGCTTTAAAGCCACTACTAAATAGATTTCTGAGTTTCTTTTACAGCCCCAATTGCCCACAAAACCATAACCGCTAAAGTAATGGACTAGTAATGCACTTTTTGAACATTGCAAATATTTCGATTTCTGCTCTGCTCCTGTGGCCAGAATGATTGTCGGTATTAGTCCAGCTCTGATTCTGATCTCCGAGAGCTGGGTGACTGTGAGTAGGTGGTAGGAGAGGAACAGCGAGGGTGGAGGCCAGCTTCCCCGCAGTCAACAAGTGAATCATGTCTCTATACGCAGCGTTTGCTTCTCTGACCATATTACAGCAAATTTAGATGTTATTTACTCTTGTGCAAACCGGATGCAACTTTATTTCTTATTTCATTTGTGGGCTGGGTTAAGTGAAAACTGAGAGCATTGCAGCATGTCAAACTTGGCGCTGTCAGAGCTGGCAAGTCATGTCTGGCAGCTGGAAACCCACATGGCGCAACCTTCATGTTTTGGGAAACGTGGCGGTTGGTGCTTTTAAAAGAAGGTTAACTAATTCAGGCACACAGGCGAGGTTGCAACCCGGGTCATTTTGTATTTGAGCGAGTAGTGGAAACAGTGTCAAAAATGGCACAGCAATAGCGGTAGTTGGAAAATGGCAAGGTCGCTGGTCAGAGAAGCTTCAAACTGCAGATGGGAAGTTACAAAGGGCACATGTGGATGGAGCCGACTAAATACTTGGGATAGAATGGTAAATGCATCTATGGGAAACTGCTGGTCCGAACAGGCTGGATGTTGAGTCTTGTTAAGGTTAGGACCTGGAGTATTGGGGTAAGATTATGTTTACCAAATAACCCATGTTCATTCTATTGGTTCCCTGCCATTCGTAAAAAGGAAATTAGCTTTACTACGAAGCACTGGAAATTCCTAATCACAAACACATACAGATAACTTGAGACAAATGCCACGTTGAGATGCAAAGTGAATGTTGACGGTGTAAAAGAACACTGTTTTTTTAACGAACTACTGTTTGTGTAGCATTAGTGAGGAGAAGAAGTCCTTGTCTAAATGGACACTAGGGCTGAACAATATTGTAATAGCAAGCGATACGACTGTGCATTATATAACGTTATTTTTGCGATATTTTACAAAACATTTCAACACGATATGTTCCATTATAATTAACTCATTGACTACGTCAATATAGACGTCAATTAGGTTTTTAAATGGGAACGGCTGCAGCAAAGCCTTGACGATTTCTAAAGAATGGGAAGAGGTACAAACCAACTTTTTTTTAAATCTTTCTTTAATCTTTCTTTTGGTGGGTTTTGTGTTGACATAGACCTAGACCTACATTTTATGTGGGTCTTGAAAAAACTATAAATCCTGAAAAACCTCTGGCAGTGGGGAGCTCTCTGATTTGAAAATGGCTGGCAGTCTATGAGATAAACACAAATCGTAAGTAAATCCTTTTTTTGCAAATCGTGTGAAACTTGACAAAACACTACTTCAGGACCGAAAAAGTGTAAAACTAATACTGAACTTTTACACATTTATAAGTTCAATGCATTGTTTGTTTTTGGCTGAGTTTTTTTTTAAATAATGCGTCTATCTCAGTCAGATGAAGACTTAGTGGTGTTGGGATATATTGTGGCTTCTTGCGATACAGATATTGCATCACCTTTTATAACAATACGATATTTTTTGCGATATATTAGGCAGCGCTCACGGATATTGTGTGTGATCATAAAAGACATACTGCTATTGATTTACATAGTTGCTGGGCTGCTGCCCTTACCAGCAAAAACGAGCAGAAGAGAATCCACTATCCCACTCCATCCCAATTAAACAGTGTACAATGGCAAAAGCACAATCGCAACTCGCCTTTGGGACTGGAATATCAGCTGGTAATAAATGCTAATTACTGCATCATTTTCACCACAGCCTCTTATACCTGAAGGAATACACAGCCTTTTCCCCGTGACCTTGTTTATCTCCCAAAAACTGATGAAAGATCGGCGCATTCTTTTCAAAAACAAAGAACAAACGGTGCACTGTGGTTTCTGCCTTTTAGTTTTGTACACAAAGCTTTTAAAGTCTCCTAATGGCCAATAGAGGATAATATTTGCAGCGTTGCTGGGTCTCCGGAGAGGCCGAATTAGTGTGGGTTCACAGGAAAGCTACACAGCCAAGGGCATTTACATAGAAAGGCTTTTTATGGAAATCTGGCACAACTTTGCTAATGATTACAAGCTTTTACCATTATTTCTGTTACGGGCTACAGTGTATAATGTTGGTTCATATTAGCCTCGGTTCAAATGTGGAGTAAAGTGTGAATTTTAGCTTAAATTTGTAATAAAAATAATACAACAGGCGCTAAAATTGTATTCTGAAGAGTCAGAGAAAAGTCTCCCACCCATAACAAGTGACGTTCTATTCCCAAGAACTTCTTCATGAAATCCCTGACAAAGAAAAAAGGGAAAACTGTGCACAGTAATGTCCTGTTTAAACGTACTGTATGCATTTTAGTGTATAAGAACCTGCCTTTTTGTGTAACCATTTGTTGGCAGCTTTTTAGCAACAAGAAAATAACCTCTGCCTACAATCAACATATCAACAGGCTGAAATCTGCATAATCTTTCCAAACGTCCATGCAGTGTCATTGAATAGTTTGTTGTTAAAGTTGTGGAAATAATACGTTGCACATCTGTTCTTTGCAACAGGTGCGTAGGTGGGGAATAGCAGATCTACAAAAATCTTTGGCACGCCTATGCGCTGACTGGCAGGCTGTTTTAGTTTTCAAGCACAAAAAAGCTTTTTCCAACTTCAATATAAATATGACAATTGAAAGCAAGAGACTGTGTGGGAGTTATTTTGTGGTCAGGTATGGGTTGAATCAGCAGAGCATTTACTTCATCAACTCATTCACTATTTGAAATGGTCTGATATCAGGGTGTTATATTCCCAGTTAAGACAGTACATTTTATTCTCTGCAGGGTATACATCTTATCACTATAACATTTGCAGTTTTAAATCATTAATTCAGTTCTCCCCTCCTGGAACCGCCACCTTAACGTGGTGGAGGGGTTTGAGCACCCGCATGATCCTGGGGGCTCTGTTGTCGGGGGCTTCGTGTCCCTGGTAGGGTCTCCCATGGCAAACAGGTCCTAGGTGACGGGTCAGACAAAGAGCGGCTCAGAAGCCCCTTATGAGAGACCAACAGGCCCGGTTAATCATGAGGCCGTCCTCCTGTGGACCCACCACCTGCAGGAGGAGCCATAGGGGCTGGTGCCATGTGATTTGGGCAGCTCCAACGGCTGCCCCCACGGCCCGGCAACGGACAAGTGGAAGAAAATGGATGGATGGATGGATAGATGGATAATTCAGTTCTGCTTTCCATGTATTCAAAAGTAGTACAGTTCTCAAGTTGACTACATTTGTTACCAATAAAACCATTTTGATTTAAAAACCAGGAGCAGACACAAGATGATTGGCTGGAATCCCAGCAGTGTTCCACACAAACAAAAGCAAACATACTGTCACTAATATGCTTTCTTGTTAAAATTTCTTTTTACTCACTGCCCCGTGGAGAGAAAACCACACACTTCTTTTTCCCAGTATGGGTAAATAAACTTGAGTAAATAAGCGCCCATGCACAGTGTAACTTTAAATGATTGCAGCTTTTTTGTTTTGGGGGTTTGTGCCAATCATCTGTGCTTTTGGCTTATCCTTTTTTATTAGCGCTCAGGTGCAGAAAGTTAGAAATACAGAGTTCATTTTGTGCTTTCAGAAGAAATACTCGGCTGCCAGTTTATTGGAAGCTTGGAGAAATAACTGCCATCGAGGACGTAGGGCCGCTGTATTGTTTTAAGTTTGATTTCATTTTCTTTGGGGAAAATAATGTTAGATATTATTATATTAGTCTGTCAACAATTCGCAGCGAGGCTGAATTATTTATGTTTTGTTTCCAAAAAAAAGTCGGGACTGCAAATAAGACTGGCAAAACGTATCAGTCTAAAATGGAGCACAATATTAGAATAAATTCTTTTTTAGTTGGAGGCGGCTTTGACAATCTACTTTGGGCTGAAAGTGAGGAGCACTTTGAGCATTATCCAGCAGGAATACCACAAATAGACAATAGTAAAAAGTTTCTTGTTCAGAGCTTATACTATATACAGTATGTAGGCCGACATATTTCACTGGTTGGAGAACCCCAAAGAACCACAGAGAAGCCACAGTACTATATTCACTATGTAAGTCCCTGTTGTTCTCTCAGTATAAAACAATGTTAAAGTTGGATTATGGACCATTTTGGGACAGAAAAAAAGAGATGAAATTTCTATATAATTTGCGCATTTTGCCTTTTTATGACTAAAAATAAATAAATAAATAAAATAATTTATGCTGAACTGACACTTTCAAAATGATCTAATATCACATTTTCTTTGAGCTAACAAATGAATGAGGTAAAGTCACTGTAGGTACTGCAGATACAGGCGGTGTTGTTGTTTACATTTTGCACTATATTGCTACAATGATTGATTTCTTCTACTAAAACTTGACTTTTGCCATAGTTAATGTTTGTTTTAATGTAGCATGTTATTTACACAGATAGAATTAAATGCAAATGTATACCAAAAAAGAAAGTAAAGTAACTCTTACTATATGCAGTTAAATGTGTTTCACACTTGACATCGCTGTGTTTGGCCCGCGACCCACAGGCACTTTTTCATTTTGGAAACAAAAAGTTTGGGCACCCCTGCATTAGAGGGAATTGGACCGCCATCCTTCAGGTTGTTGTGCACCCTATCAGCTGTGCCATCACTACCCCAACACCCTGTATAAAAAACATATTCAAAAGCAGTAAGTACTTGACTAGATCCTTTGAGTGCAGCACAGACTACACATCACTGAAAGCTGTGCCTTTAAGTTTGTGTTGTGCTCCTTTGTTGTCATTTAAAAGGCGACACCGGGGCTCATTCACGCTCTCGGGGACCAGAAAAAAAGGCACTGCTCCCTGTCCCGCAATGCTAAATCACACCATTAACTCAGCGAAACGCAACACAATCCGGCGCTCATCCATTTCCTGAAAAAGCCAGCAGCCCATTAGCTGGTTAACTGTAAATAATACGCCGCGCCTTGTTGATGGGAAGTGCACTATACACAATGACGCACATATGGCAGGGGTGACGGCGAGAGAGAAAAGGGTGAGAGGGAGGTTACCTGGGGGGGCCCGAAACAGGTGTGCCTCTTCCACGCGCGACCGACTTGCCCCGTACCGATGGCACCTTGGCGTCTTCCGAGCCCCCGTTCAGGTACGTGAGCTCCTGCAGCTGGGCTTGTCTGATCTCATCGTTGTAGTCCTGTTGGCGCACACAGGGAAACACGCGTAACAGGCAGCGATGGAGCGGCTTTCAATTACAGTGGATTCAATTACAGACTTTATC
This sequence comes from Gobius niger, assembly GCF_951799975.1. Taxonomy (NCBI): domain Eukaryota; kingdom Metazoa; phylum Chordata; class Actinopteri; order Gobiiformes; family Gobiidae; genus Gobius; species Gobius niger. The sequence goes on from NC_136865.1 coordinate 11,107,796, forward strand.
TGCAGGCCCACAGCCCCGGGAATATCTAATTAATGTACTTTACAGTAGTGGCGCGACTGCTGCTCCCCCTCCTTTGGTCGCGGGACATTCAGATATGCCACTGATAAAATCCTCAAGACGCTGTTTGCAATTTCCTTGTGACTTAGAAACTAAATGAATATACAGCACATAATGAAAATGAAGTGTTGGCACGTTATTTTCAAAAAAGAGCATCACCATTTTTTAGACAAGAACACATTGTTGTTGTTGTTTTTTGCTGTGACTAAATAATCCTTGACCTAAAATCATTCATTTAAAAAAATCTAAAACAGATATTGATAAAAAGATAAAGGAAATTAGACGATAATCAGGGTTGGACTGGCCATCGGGTGCACCGGGGTTTTTTCCGATGGGCTGCCGTACTTATGGGCCGGTCAGACCAGATGAGAGATCAGGCCCATATTGCACCACACTACACTGGCCCACATTATACCGCAAGTTCTATTGACGTACATATCCTTATTTGGATGCAATTACACAACTCGTCCACCAAAGGTATCTGATGCCTTTAATACCCCTCCGTTTTGCGCTTTCTTGAGTTATGGTTCCCAGATAATCTCGTAGCCTATATGAGCAATAGGCCTCTCACATATAACATTACTCATGCCCCACATCCTAATTGCCTGTATAAGTGAAAATAGTTTATTGTAACACTCTCCAGGACCCACAGAACCTCAGACTCATAGTTTTATACATTTCAGACAAATGTATGCAAAGAAGTGCATGTTGGGAGTTGTCAGGTGACTCGCCCCCCTGCCCCTCGTCTCAGTGCGCTCAGTTTGGAAATAGCTTCTAGCTTCCATTGAAAGGATTTACAATGTTTATGCCTATGGGACTTTATTTTCACTCCACACCTCTCTAACTCCGTGGTGAGTTTTACTATTTCATTACCTTAATCCACAGATTATTTGGTTGGTTTTGTGAAGTTTATTGTGTCGCACTCGCGAGAGGAACCTCCTTTAGTAAATTTACAAATGTTCCAGCAAGCTGTAAACAACAAGATTAAAGTCGTGAGTGCTGTGAGGTTTTAGCTTAAATTCGGCAGGAACAACTTGCAGTTATTGTCCTCGGTTTTGTAGCTTATACTGTTTTAGTTCAACAGCTCATTGTATTGCAAATGGCCTCGGCTATTGCATTGAATATGACTGGTTTTTTAGAGGGCCCGTCTTGACCCAAAAGTCCCCAGCCAATTTTCTCTGCCAGCCCAGCCCTGACCATAATGCATACCAAATTATTTGTCGCAAAAATACATTTAAGTTCCATGAATGTTTCAGCATGTGGCCGTTGTATGGAAGAGGGATTTGTACCCTCGAGAAGCCATCTCGGTTATAAAAATGGAAAGATTAAGAAAGATACGTGGGAAAGAATACAGGGGGAAGCATTTATCCTTAAGGGCCCCCCACAAAAAATGTAACTAAATAAATAAATCAACCAGACCAAACATTGCAATCAAAAACACAAATTACCTTCAATAACGTAGTGGCCTTGTTTGATAACATGGACAAATGCCACAAACACCATGAAAACCAAAAATTACACAGCCCATCAATGTTGTTCGATCAATATGTGTCTTACAGTCGCAGTGAGAGCAGCGTTCGCTTATGCAGTAATTAATCATGAGATGTAAATGATCATAGCTGTGAGCACAGGGCAGGTCATGCATTATAAATGGAGAAAGAGTGCTGGGGGTTTGGCCCATGTAGAGATGCTCCCTCCTGTGCGCTATGTATATCTCATTTCACGCAAAAACAAAAACATTCACTGTCATAGAGAGTGACTTGTTACTGCACCCATTTAAGATGTGATTTGTTGTCATAATATAACAATGCAAACGATAAAAAAAAAACTATGTGAAACCAAGAATTAATGCACAAAAAAGGCTAAATAACTTGTTTTAAGCTTCTAGTTGAACTTGTTGGACAGGAGAGAGATAAGAATAAGAACATACTGGTATTAGGAATTTCTTGATCTCCTCCAGGGCGTGACCCATTCTGGCGTAGGCCTCAGCTGGTGGGGCGAACACTTCAATGAGGACGTGCAGGTCTTGGTTTAGATGCTGGTATTTGGCCTCTCCGCTTTGCCGTAGTTCCTCTTCCTGAAAGAGACAGGGCAGGCATGGTTAATTATGGGATCTTTTTCGTTTTTGTGACATAGATGGTATCACAGACTTGTAAATGAAACAAAATACTACTTTTCAGAGCACATTTCATTTTTGAGAGGGAAAAGACCCCTCTCACACAAAAACACTCATCGCCAATTCGGACGATCAAACCTGCATAAATGGGAGTGGACTTAATGAGAATATGATATGGGCTTTTATAATATTTAAAAGTGCACATTGGCCACTTCTCAATGACAAACCCGCCCCATGACATATGAATAAATCATTTGAAACAGGCTGACAGCAGACAGTAGATACTGCAGCCGAATATGTGAGAAGCACAGAGGAGACAAACAACCACACACTAGTAGTACTACACTTCCATTCTGCTGCTGTTGGCAACTTTTAAAAATAGTCCTAACCGTGATAAGCACACAATACAGTTACTTGACATAAAGCCACATCCTGCAGAAATATCTTGGTTACAGTCTATTTTGAAGGTTTTCAGCGCCGTGTGCAATAAAATGACCATAAACATCCACATTCATGCAATAGGAGATTGTAAAAAAAAAAACAACTTCTGATTCAGATTCAGAAGACTTTATTTCTCTCCAAGGGGCAATTCATTTGCAGCTTCCCAGCCACACATTCTGTCTAATGTAAACAGACCGAGATGTTAACAGGTCCACAGCACTTTGCTTCCTTTCATTTTTACACTCAGATTTTACGACGGTCCAGATGTGGCCAGTGGCCTTGGACTCTGCGATGTGGTTTTAACTTGTGTGGTGCAGGATAGACACAGGCTCTGTTCCATAGTCCTCTGTGTCTGCCATGTTTGTTTTGGTACAGACAAAACATGTTTTTTTCAGGAGGTGCAATCTTATCCAAACTTGGTCAGTTTAGAGTAGGTAAAGTACAGTACTGCTTACGTTTTTATAATTTGTACCTACCGTATATAAGTCGCACTTTATTTTTCCGAGTTTGACTGGGGGTGTGACTTATACTCAGGTGCGACTTATATATCAAAATACATAATTTTAAATGTTTGTTTTTTTCACACTGACAGCTGCAAGAAGGCCAGTATCTGCTACACCTGTACCACTGAGGAAAAAAAAAACGGTAATCGAGCAGCAGAAAGAAAGTTTGTAGTGAGCGAGAAACTTGTGAGGGACTGGGCGAAAAGCGGAGGTTACTCTTACTGCATGAAGAAAACAAAAAAAGCTAATCGCGAGCTAAAAGCTAGGTGGCCACAGCTAGAGGAACAAGTTCACAAATGAGAGCTTAAACAACGTGATGCCGGGAGAGGCTTGTCAACGGTGCAGTTACAGCTCCTGGCCTAGGTAGTTGCCAAGGCCGGTGCGACTTATACTCCGGAGAAACTTATAGTCTGGAAAATAGTAGAAACACATTCAATAAGTTCATTTATAAAAGCAAAGTAGACACACACATCCATCAAACAAATATGGATTTTCGGCAGCACACCGTTGATGCTCATGTCATAGAGTTGGTTAAACCACACAAAGTCAAGTTCCCAATTTATTTAATTACTTTTTTACCCAGTTTTGTTACAGACTACCGAGAGACACAGATTATTTTCATGCATTATTTTTGCTATAATGCCAACTGCCAATATTTGAATCAATGAAAAAATAAATCTCATACAAACCATACATTCAAAAATAATGCACTGTCCTCCTACATGAAGTGAATAAACACAAGTGAGCTGCCCCTTCTCTAAAACATATATACTGCAGTTGAGAGTTCTATATATTGAGGAGTTGAGAGTAGACAAACAATACTGATACGTCTGTAGTCAGTTTGTATCCGGAAAAGGCTGTCATATGTGACTGATTACCGCCGTCCTCTCGCCGCAGCCTGGCGGCCAAACAAAACGTGCCGCCGAGCAGCGCTTCATCATCATATCTGCTGGATACGTTTGCTGTCATGACTCGCCCGCTGTAACTCAATCTAAATGTGAACGGCCTTTTCTGAAAGCCTATAAAACCGGGGAATATTGAGTTACGGCGCCGTTGGTTGAAACAGCAGACGAAAGGGATTTCATTTATTCTAATTCCACTCAATTTGAATGAAGACGCCTGCTCGGCTCGGCGACTTTGAACATCCATGGTGCGATCATGTGCCATTTGCATTCGATAGTTTACCAGTGAAAGTTGTCGATGACTAAATTGACAGTTGCGATCCGTCTCTGGAGGAGGAGATGATTATAAATTGGACTGGAATCCCCTGTCGCTTAGTCTGAATTGTTAAGATATTTCAACAGTTATGCGTCAAGCATCAAGTTGACAGATGTTTAAAAGTTATGAATATTAAAGCGCTGTGTGACAGTTGCGGAGCTATTTTAGTCACTGACGTTTGAGAATAATATGGAGTGACGCAAAAGAAAAAAAAAACACTTCTGCCAACAAATGACGACTGTCCAAACCTGTGCTGGCTTTAAGCGGACCCTGAAAAGTGATGCCAGTGGTGGTTGAATTCTCTAATTCGCCCTGTTCCTTATGGGGATTTGGTGCATTACTGTGCAGTGTATAGCTGCCATATTTATGTTCTCTGCTTAGATTCTCCTTACTCTGAACTTGTCCCTGGGGGGAAATTCAGAATCATTAAAAGCTCTTTGTCATAATAACCATCTGCTGGCGGCAAAGAGGTTTCGCGGAGTCTTATGGCATCCCGGTAAACATGCATCACTCTAGTGGCAAACTCCCAACTCGATATTTAGCCCACAGTTCCATCAATGTTTAAGGTTCAGCCTCTCCGTGGCCTCCTCCAAGCTTGATGCCCAGATGTGCCATTCATAAGTAAACTATGTCGGCTCCGCTGAACATCTAAAGAAAGTAAAGAGCGCTGCAAAGTCAATCGCCGTTTTTCAAAATCCTTCAAGTAAAAAAAAAAAAAAACAGCAATGTTTTTTTCCCGACAAGAACTTGTAAGCGCAATTGGAAATAAATGCAGGGAGGACGCAGCAGGCACAGAAAACTTTGAGGTAAACACTTTCCTCAATAGCCATTTCTCACAACCAAAGGAACACCAACTGAGATGTGACTGTGAATAGCTCTTAGAGAGTAAAACGTGTATTCAGGGATTAAAACGGAACCATGTATTAGCATTATGAAAACCACACGTTGTTTATATTGCGGGTTTACTTTGTGATCATTTTAGTATTGGCGAGCAGTACTTGTGAAACCCACTTTAGGTGGAGAGATACACAAACTGATCTAAAAGGGCCTGTGCCAAACTGAAAATTATACGCCATTAAGCCATCAGCAACACTGTAATGCAAGCTAAATGAAGCTAAATGGATGCATCGGTTTTTTGTTGTTTGTGCCAAATGCTAACGCTTCCCTATACGGAAACCTGCACCCAAGTGTTCTGTGTGCAGTGATAGAACCATCGCTGTCAAACTTTGTCTCCTATGGAAATGTCCCATCCATTAATTAGGAACATCTGCCAAGTGATTTTTCTATCGCTTTAGAGCCAGATTCATGGTGAAAGTACGTAGTAAGGAGATAAGCCTATTGTGAATGTTGGAGCACTGTCGGATACATTAAGAAAGCATAAAATACTGTTGAAACAGGGTCCAAATGTGTTATACGTAACCTGAAAAGGTCAGTTTATAGCTCCTTTACACTTCTCTAGTAAATCAAAGTAATGGCCACATTTCGGGAGGATCTGTTCAAATATTCTTCACACGTTGCTCGTTTCTAACAATAAAATGGCCCCAAACACCCTGGAACCGATTCAGCCCAAGTTCAGGATAAACATTTGCGCTCTAAACAGGTCGTTCGAGGTGACTGCCTTGGCTACCTGAACGCGCTCATGTTTGGCTAAGTGTCGGAAAATGGAGCAGCACTAAGTCATTCCCCCCTCTCGCTCTCTCTCTCCGCCGCGCCGCTTCGTTTAGACTACAGTGCGGTAAACATCGAGAGGGGCTGCAGAGGCCGCGGCGGCCCGACAGAAGCGGGCCAGGATTGTTATTGATGGCGGGAATTAGGACGCCGCGGTATCTCCCGACATATCGAGCAGAGAAAACAACAGGTTGGATGTCCTACTTTCTCCTTTCCATCAACAACGAGCAGCAAAAAAATATAAAGTCTCCTCCGGGGTCCTGGAACGGCTCGGACACATCTTCAACTTTGGGCTGGTAATATGAGTTTTTTTTACAGTCTTTCAGTCTCCCCCAGGGGAAACACCACCGAGTACGGAGTGAATGTATATCATTGTCTCATGTAAAGCGCTTTGTGACTGTCTGTGAAAGGCGCTATATAAATAAAGTTCTTCTTCTTTCTTCTTCCACCTTCCTTCTTTCTCCTTCCTTCCTCCTTCTGTCTCTTTCTTCTTCCTTTCTCCTTTCTTCTTTCTCCCTCCTCCTTCTTTCTACTTCTTACTTCTTTCTACTTCTTTCTTCTCCCTCCTTCTTTCTCCCTCCTTCTTCTTTCTCCTTCCTTCCTTCCTCCTTCTTCCTCCTTTCTCTTTCTTCTTCCTTCCTCCTTTCTTCTTTCTCCCTCCTTCTTTCTCCTTCCTTCCTTCTCCCTCCTTCGTCATTCTTCCATCCTCCTTTCTTTCTTATTCTTTCTCCCTCCTTCTTTCTACTTCTTACTTCTTTCTTCTTTCTCCTTCCTCCTGTCTCCCTCCTTCTTCTTTCTTCTTCCTTTCTTCCTCTTTCTACTTCTTGCTTTTTTCTACTTCTTACTTCTTACTTCTTCTTACTTCTTCCTTCCTTCTTTCTCGTTCCTTCTTCCTTCCTCCTTTCTTCTTCCTGTCTTCTTTCTCCCTCCTCCTTCTTTCTACTTCTTTCTTCTTTCTACTTCTTTCTTCTTCCTTCCTCCTTTCTTCTTTATCCCTCCTTCTTCTTTCTACTTCTTTCTTCTTTCTACTTCTTACTTGTTTTTAATTCTTTGTTCTTTGTTCTTTCTTCTTACTTCTTTCTTCTTTCTTCGTTCTTCTTTCTTGTTTCATATCCTTCAGGGTGTGCTCACAAAATTAGCCAACACCGGGCTAACTGTTTTAGCGTTGGTGCTACTTCTGTGCTTATGATCGCTCAAAATACACCGCAGACATGCACTCAATTTATTTATTTGAATTCGGACAGTGCACGTCAGCAGAAAGCCTCAATGTAAATGCACCAGAATGAATTAGCATAATAGCTAAACTACATCCCTTGTCCTAAGGCAGGTAAAGAGGTCAGTTCCAAGGACATTCACAGGTCAGATAAACACACCCAAAAAGTAACATTGATAAATCTACCTGTGAGTGCACGATTGCTTTGTTGGTCTCGAAAAGTTTGGCCATCATGTATGAATGCATTTCAAAAGAAAAACAGCAAATTATATTAATTCCAGCACAAAACATTTCTCCTTTGAAACGAAAGGATCCCAAAGATTCGGCTCCCATTAAAGGACCACGAATCCCGTCAATGCACGCAGAGCAGCGAAAACAACAGGTCGGATGTCCCAGTTTCTCCATTTTTAACAACAAGCAACAAAAAATAAAGTCTTATGGGTCCTACAAAAGCATAGACTTCCCTTTTAAAAAAGAAAAACCCAACTCAGGGCGTCTCTGATGTCACCTAATTATAAATAACCTTCTTTTAAGGCTGCCGGTGGTATGTTAATGATATGATAATGCCATCCATAAATCTGTGTTGTTTCGCGAGCGGAGGGCCGTGCATAGCACCTCCACCGACGGAGCGGCTGCTGCTAGCGGGCTGCCTGCTCCTCTTTCATGTTTGCCTTCTCGCATTTGCAAAGAAAAGGGATGAAAAACAATCATTATTTTGTCGTCGCTATTCCAAAACAGGAGTGGGTTGCACAGGCTGAGTTTGTTGATAGACAAAACTTAAGCCAATATACATATATTTTTTTACTCGATTCCCAAACGCACAGCTGTGGCATAAGCTCTGACTCTGTTAAAACTATTAGACGATCTAAAAGTAGAAAAGCAGTGATAAAGCCTCTTTCCTTGTTGAACATGTCGAATTTATGGTTTTATTTTGGCTGAAAAATGTCTGACTCTTTGTTTACACAGCCGTACTGTGAGAGAAAATAGCAACATTTTCACCGAACATTTAATTTTTATTTGACACGGGAGGAACATGTAGAATCCAGTGCATTTTCCTGCCACGGTAAAGTAAGAACTAAAGATAAAGTATGACTTCTACGATCACCTTATATCACCCAAGATGTGTTTCTTAGCCCTATACTTGTCCTGAACTGCATCTTGAAAATGGATGAGAGAGTGCATTCTTATCTGTGCATTATTAGAACAATTGCTATTTGTTTTCATAAACCTAACAAACTTATTCCAACACAATCATATTCTTCCTTACCGTTTTATTTTGTACGTACGGTATCACACTTTTTGTTTTCCAATTTCCTCTTTTACATTATCTCCTCTATAAAAACCAATCTGCCTGTGTGTGGATGATTTTATTCGCTGTTGTCGCGGGAGGGGGCTTTCTTCGACCCTGATAAGAGCTGCTGGTGATCCAGTGCAGTCTATAGCCGCTCAGCAGCCCTCGGCGGCAGATTACAGCTGTCTGTTCCTCCTATCGATTGGCAGCATCTTGCCCTGGTTTACATTTTTTTTCTGTAAATCAGCTTAGCCAAAGCCGTTCACCCTGGATACAGAGAGTCACAATGCAGCGGACCAGAGAGCTCCTGGAGACGAAGCTTATAGAGCACTCACATATCTCTATTACAGGTAAATGAAAGAAGAGTCCACATTCCTTTTAGTGCGCAATGCAGAAATATACTCCCTGCAAGTCTGATACAAATCAAACTGAAGGCTAAACGTGGGGCTCAAGGCTTATTTAGCTTTAAACACTGAGAGGAAAACGTTCAATAAAGATACATTTTCAAATGACAGTGGACATTTGAAAAACTGGCTAAAACTCTGCATCCTGTTCTTGGACGGTTAAAGCCGTTTGCCTGGATGGGTTCTTTTACCTCTTAACCGAGTTTGGCATTACCCAAATCTAAAAGCGTAGTGAAAGAGGTTAAAGGCACACTGCATGACATTTTGGATCGTCTTGCAAACTTGCCAGCAATACAAAACTCCTAATGACCAGCTAGACACAGAAAATCTACTTCAATCTCATACTTTTGTCAACATCACCATGGAGACGAGCTGGAGATGTCCCCGCTCCCAGTAAAGGTACAGTCAGGTCACGTTTGTTCATATTTTAAAGGGATATTTCAGGATTTTTTACTTAGGGCCTCATTTCCTACTTATCCAGAGTGTTGCTGATTTCTGGAGAGATATAGAGTTCGGGAATGTGATGTCATATCACTAAGCATTATGGGAATAGCAGCAATTGTAAACTAATGGAGAATTTATTGTTCACATTAAAGCACTTGGACACCACAGTGAGTTAGATGTATTTACCAGCAGTAACTCAGCAGCTAACGTGTGACTAATGTTAGTCAATGGAAATGTTTGCTAACAGCTCAGTTCACAAAGGAGCTTTCTACAACTCAGATATGGCAACGTTTGGAGGACTGCCCCATGATTTTGAAGAGGTGTTTAATGCAGGCTACTAGTTACCATAGACATGTGCTAGCCTAGCACTAGCCTAGCACCACTAAACTCTTCAAATTTAAGGACTGCATGAACTGCTCTTATGTCAAAAATCCTGAAATATCCCTGAGAATTATTCAACAATAACCTCTGTAATAAAATAAATGCTTGTATTTAATTCCAGTTATTGGGGGAAAATGTTAGCATAAATACTGCCGAGAAGACAAGGATTTCACACGTTCACGCTGAAGTAATGCGTGGTGTTAACTGGAATTACACTGCATAGCTTAACAATCCGCCATTTGCTTATGTTCCACAAGAACCCATTGAACAAAACTGGTTTATGGTTAAATAAATCTTTACGACAATGCCATCCATTTATCACTTATCATTTTCTTTTGGCACAGTATAGTGAAATCCATTTTTAGATCTCGCGAATCCAGAATTAGCACTGTTTACGGGCCAGTTGCTGTCGTTAGCATTATGTGACAGTTCAGTTTTGCTCCCCCAAAGTTGTGAAATGCGCTTATTTATAAACTCGTCCCAGCGAAGAACCGAGATGTTAGGAATGTGTTTGGAAAAGTTAGAACCACAACAAACCCATTTAAACTTCCTCTGGGTCAAATTGGGTTCAGGGCTTTTAATTATAACAACTCTAGCCTCAAAGATAAGGGGCTTGCAGGGTTAAATACAAATGAGGCACACAAAAAAAAATCTATTCCAAAAAAAAAAAAAAAGAATTGTGGTTTAAAAATGAACTACACCCAAATTTTCGCTCCTTAGCTACTGCATAACAAATTTAATTCATCAGGACTCTGACCAGAACAACAGCTCTTACTTGAATACTGAATACTTCTCCAAGGCAATACTATTTTGCTAGTTTGTAATCTGGCCTGTATGGTATATACACGCCTTTCGCTGGCAGCCTTCCTTTTTTATTCCCTTCTGCACATACTCCATTTCCACTGGCAGCTATACGCCTCACACTCTATCAATTTTTGAGTCAGATCCACTCCACAGAAAATCTGCAGCCTTGATAACTTGATGTATCCTTATTGAGACAGTCAAAAGACCATGATAGACTCAGAGAGAGATAAGAAAAAAAGTTACCCCATCTGCCAAACATTTCCCTGTGGCTTGGCGTCCATATTTTAGCAGACTGTTAATGAGCTGTATGATAATGAAGTATCTAATTCTGCGAGAGGGAACATGAACGGGCACGCGGCAGGTCCCGCAGACGGTAAGGTGTTATATTCGTCTCCAAACCCCACTCACGGAAATGTGTTTTGTCTATGAGTGAAATTAAAGAGGGAGTCCAAGTCCCCGAGTGGAAAATGGATGAGTTAATCACGGCGCTAACGAGAAGGGGCCGCGCTCGAGCAGGACTTTACATCATCCGCTGCTGACAGGACAGGCCGATCTGGACAGTCTTAGAGAGAGAGGGAATAACCAAAAGGGCTTATGTTATGCCAGCCGGACTCTTGGAACGTTTAACCATGTTGTTATGCTGCTCCGTCATTCAATTCGATTTCAGTTCAGAACCTTTCTTATCGATCCTATTCCACATCCTTTTCCCCCTGTAATTAGGCTCCGCTCCAGGCAGTTATCCCAAGTTTGGATGCTTTCCACAGCAATACAACAAAAGTTGAACATCTTTTCACCAGAGACAGTCCAATTTTTCAGTTGTTTAATAGAGTGAAGCCTTTGATAGGATTTCTTTTGGATTGTTCAAGTAGTGTTCATCCTTTTAAGTCCGCTCCTCTTACAAGATGTTTTCCCCAAATCTACTTCAAGCTCCTCCGTTTGTTTGGATTGATAGTGATATTGAGAGTAGGGGTGGGCAATATTGACGAAAAATATCTCGATATCGATATCTTTGTGATCGTTCAAAGACATGCGTGCAAACTTGCAAAGAAGGTCTTGCTGGCCTTTTGACTAGATGGGCCTGACCTATTGTACTGATTCAGCTGCACATAAAGATATTTGTCATTACTGATCCAAACATGAATCAAATTACTGTAGTGATTATTAGTATTTATTCAAGTAATAAAAGTGTGGTGCTTTGAACACAATATACCTATGTTATATATATATGTTATAAATTAACTTTGTGCTTTGCAAACAGTCCCTCCTGGAACCCCCACCTTAACGTGGTGGAGGGGTTTGAGCGCCCGAATGATCCTGGGAGCTATGTTGTCAGGGGCTTCGTGCCCCTGGTAGGGTGTCCCATGGCAAACAGGTCCTAGGTGACGGGTCAGACAAAGAGTGGTTCAGAAGACCCTTATGAGAGACCAACAGGCCCAGTTAGAACCATGAGGCCGTCCATGGACCTGCAGGAGGAGCCATAGGGGGCTGATGCAATGGGATGTGGGCAGCTCCAACGGCTGCGTCCCATGACCAGGCAATGGAAAAGTGGAAGAAAGTGGATGGATGGATGGATGGATGGATGGATGGATGGATGGATGGATGGATGGATGGATGGATGGATGGATGGATGGATGGATGGATGGATGGATGGATGGCCTTTGCAAACAGCACTTTGCAGTTCCTCATTCCTTTGCATTTTACATCAGTTTTAACCAAAGAGGCTACGGCGAAATAAGAAAATGTATTTTTTTTTAAATAACTGTATAGTCTATGAAACAGTTTGTGTGTGACCCCCTCTCCTCCGCTCTCAGCTGCAGTGAGGATAGCGGGCGGAGCAGACGGGCACCTGTCGCTGTGAGGCCTTTTGACCCCGCACAACTGTGATCAAACACAGAACTAAACGAGGCTCACAGGAAAACAACAAATGGCGCTCGCTTTATTTCATTTATTGAGCTTCTGCCCCCGTTTCAATACGCCTTGAAGTTCGTGCAGCAACGATAGCTCCTCACACGAACGCACACTGCATCACAGAAGGAAGCCATCTTAATGCACACGCAGCATTTATCTGTGAGATTAAAGCGTATCATCGCCAAATGAGGATTCAGAAGCAGAGAAACGAGACTCGGACACAGGCCGGAAAGTGCACAGGCAAGGCATGTTTATTTATACCGTGCATTTCGTACACAAGGCAACTCAATGCACCTGAGCGGTTGTACTCGCTCAAGTCAAAGCAGAGAAGGCGAGAGAGGAGGCTCGCTGAACCGCTGCTTCGTCTATAGGGCAGGTGTAGGCAAGTTTATTGGAGGAGGGCCGATATTCTTCGTCGTCAAAATACAGTACCAAGGGCCATATCTGACTCATAGCCCAAAGTAAAGCACCACTTTCCACAAATGCCGGAGCGGGACTAAATGGCCAAGGAATTTGAAAGGATTTGACAGTATTTTCAGCATTTTACTAGTACAAGTACTTTACCAGGTATTTGAGCACTGAATTTTGTCATAACATTTCTGAAAATCATCTTAAGGGCCAGAGGTTTTATACCAGGGCTGATGTTGCCTACCCCTGGTCTAGGAGCTTTTTTACTAATCGGTTACATAACACCGGCTTTCTCTTCACGATTTCGGATTATTGCCTCAACCTGTGATGTGAAAATGTATTGTAGAGGGAGCGATGGCTGGCACTAGGGCTGAGACAACGAATTGATTATTGAAATAGTTAACAGCTATTTTAGTAATCGATTCATCGTTTTCTAGTAAACACAGACTTGCCAAAATGACATGACCATTTCTTTTTTTTTTTTTTTTGATGGAAACCCAATTTGTTTTTCAAATGAGTGTATGTAGTGTTTTGTACATTGACAATTTCATAAATATCTGACTGTGTCTCAACCAATTAGAAATCAGTCAACAGTCTCTAAAAACACTCATTTTAAGTTTACTCCATCAACTCAAGTGGCTCCACTTTAGCTTTATGTGATTAAAAATAAAGAAAAAAGACAATTTTCATTCACAGCCAAACGATTAATCGATTAATTGTACCAAAATAATTGCTAGTTGCAGCCACGAAGTCTTACCTGTGCTAGCTAGGGCATTCAGGTCTCCTGCAGGTCTCCTACAGCCCTAGCTAGCACAGGTAAGACTTCGTGGCTGTAATGAATCGGTAGCACTGCGTAGCCTACTGTTCTGTAGTTGCAGCAGAAACATTGTGATTTTTGCAAATAAAGATAAGAATATAGTCAAAAAAAACTTGTAGTATTGAAACTCACTAAATACATTTCTTTAACAAGCTACAGTGTGCGTTAAATATTTTGTCTTCAACTTTCGCCTGCTCTCTTCATGCATGGCGGGTCGGATCCTACAATTTATGAAACACTCGATATTCCAATTTTGCATATCGTCAAGCAAGCTGAGTAAAGCGTCCTCCCAAAGAACACGATGACAATACGTACTGATGGAGCTGATACTGAAGCACCATTGTTCTGGACGAGGTTGTGTAGAACTGTACACAACCTCGCGAGGCCTGTTTTGATTCTCATTCACGAAGCGTCCTCAGCTCTGTTCCTCCCCATGTCTGGACATTGTTTTATGCGCTCTAAGATCTGCCCTTTGTTCGACCTCGTTGTTTACCTCGCTGAGATGGGAAATACCTTCAAGTTCAAATGACCCAATGCAGATGACAGCGTTTTTGAAAACCTTAGCTACGGTGAAATCAAACTCCTAGTACACATACCAATATCAGGAGGAAAAAAAAAAACTCTGACACTCGAGGAGAGAAACATATGGATTCCTTGCCGTGCGGTGCATCCAGGTCTGTGGAGTGTCAGTCATAAATCTGCTGTGAGCGCTGTCGGAGTCGGCACTTGAGCGTGACACGTCTCTCACTTCTCTGCCGATCGCTCCTCCACACGACGCTGCCATCAAACGCTATTGATCCCCGTAATCAAAAAGAATGTGCCGTATGATGGCGAGAATCACCGGCGTCTCACAAATCTCGGCTGACAAACACCGCGCGAGGCCAGACACGGACCGGTCGATTTTTACCAGAACCATCGGCAATCAATCGTCCCGCTAAAGAGGCGCACTTAGAGCCCTTTATATCCGCACGCAATCAGCTTCGTTAAAAGTCCTGTTTAAGAATACTTTTGGATCTTTATGTGTTCCAGTTTTCATGAATTTAAAGAAACGAATGACACCCTCACAACATCGTTTATAGAAAATGCATTCTTTACCAAGAATCGGCAAGAGATTATTTTCATTTTTACAGATTTGTATGACTGTTCACGACCGAGAGCTCTGTGAATGGACGCTCTGAGAAAACATACTCAGGAATGCAGACAGTCTGGTCTGCATTTGATCTGGTGCATTTCAGTTTTCAAAAGGAAGGTGTTGAAATGGTGAGCAGCGACATAGAGGGGCTGTGATATTTCCATTAGCCGTTTTTGAAATTTGTTTTTTGGAGTTGCCATGGCACAGCGTTGAATGTCAGTCCAGGGGGAAAAGTGAAATGCAATACAATGGATAATGTGTGTTGTTTCTAGGGCAGATAGGAACATTTTTTGTGTATTTGTAGCACAATGTACAAAATGTGGACCCCGAATCTTGATCTTGAAGAAATAGGCCACCGTTCTTACTAAGGCTGTCAATAGATTAATTTTTTTAATCGCGATTAATCGCACTTGTGAAATGCGATTAATCGTGATTAAGTGAGTTAATTTTTTTCTAATAATTATATTCATTTTTTATGTTTTTATGTTTTATCCAACATAAAACACTTACATTTAAAGCATGTGATACTGATATCACATTTCATTGACCAAATCCACAGTTTCATATTTATGTGAGAAGCCCAACAGCTGATAACGGGATTGATAACTCACTTTTTAGAGACATTTTCTTTTGTGCTGAACCTTTAGGACAGAAACTGCAAACTTTTAGGTTAATGAAATAGAATATAAGGACAAAATATATATTTTTTGTTGTTGTAGCGATTAATTTAATTAATCGAGATTAATGTTGACAGCCCTACTTTTTACATACTGAGATATGTTCTTACCTTAGCTTTGACGAGTTCTTTAGGACCTGTCTGATCTTCACCCGTGCCTTCAGTCACGTAAACACAGCGCAGACGGCGTTAGCATTTAGCCTCTCCCTCTCTCCTCTATAGCTCCAAAACAGGTCAAGATAGAAGCTACCAAGCTCTTCCACGTTTTCCCTATTTAAATATGGTTACGTGAAGTGTTACACTACAAAGTATAATTACACAAAATTAAACAATGTGGATTTTCTAAGCAGATAAAAGGGGGAACTATATTATAAGGCGTAATAATACCAGGAGTAGTTCGAAATCCGTGCAGTAATATCTTCACTTTACTGTGCGGATGCCAAACTACTCCTGGCATTACGTCTTACAAAAAGCAGAAAGCTAAGGTAAGAACATATCTCAGTGTGTAAAAACGGTGGCCTATTCCTTTAAACTTCAATCACACACATTTGTCTGAAATGGCGCAGCCCCGTGAACACAAAGGCGAGTATAATTGCTCAACTCAATCACGGAGCAATTCCTTACAATAAATCAGCACATCTCCGACACTGATTGTGCGCCAGGAACCGAGTAAAAAAAATAAAGCTCCGAGTGTAAAATGAAGAGCAGCACTTTTACCTTTTCCTTGTCTCTCATGGATCCTTTGCCGAGAATTGACATCTTGGTGAGGGTGTCCTCCTGTAGTCTCTTTAACGAGTTCCCGCGTGGCCCCAGGAGTTTGCCCACAAAGTTAAACTGCGGGAGAGAGAGAAACACAAGTCAGATCAATCCCAACGTTTCCGCCGGAGATCGAGTAGAAAAAAAAAGAATGTCAATCACACACAGTCACTCCGCTGGGGCTTCCGACGACTGATAGAAGCAGTGCTCTCAGTTTAAGCATTAGTCAAATCTGCATAGGCTTTTGTTATGCTTACTCGACAAACAAAATCCAATTTGCAGCGGCAAACTTGACTCAGCAAAAGCCAGGTATGCTGTTTTGGGATGTAGACGTGTCCGTATTTAATACTTTTGATGCTTTGGAACCTTTAATAAGACGGGCACTTTATTCAGTCAAGGTCAGTTGCAATATAAAGCAACACCTTTTTCCATTGAATAAAGTTGTTGTTTTTCCTGTCATTGAGTTCTTTTTGTGAGTTGTCAAACAGACTAACCTTCTCCCCCTGATTATAAAACACAAAGACTAAGGTAAAGCTAATGAGGACGGCAACCACATGAATTCATAAAAAAATCATCCAGTTTAAATGCATTTTCCTGAATGCGTGCGCTCAAACAGTGGATACAAACAAACTTGAAAAAAAAATGAAAGTCCCTCGCGTTAAAAACAGAATTATCATTAGATGAATCATTAATGCATCTCCCAGTATTTTGGGTCATGTCCCACAGCCTGCAGCATCTCTGTGCTCTGCTGAAATCTCAAGTTCTCTCACTGATATTAGTTCAAAGCACACAGCCTTTCCCAGTGTTTGAACATTAATAATCATGATGGTCTTGTTTGAGCGAGTGCTGAACCCTGACACCTTTGGCGTAAAAAAAAAGTAAAAAAAACGTCCATCAAAGGCCTCGGCGCTCGGATGACTTTGCAAGGTCACAGCTTTTTTGCCATAAAACCTACACACTAAGCACAAGTGTCCAAGGATGGGGAGTGTCGGCGCAAAGTCGTGGGCCGACCCGATATATCAAAGGTAGTGCGTCTCTGTGATGTTAGCGGTGATGTACAGTAGATCGGTAAAACACTGTAGTGAAGGTGGAAGGGTGTTTATTTGTTTAGCCACGTTCACACACATTTTCATTCACTCCAGTGCAGCTACACGAGGATTACTACATCAACTTATCGTTCAATTAATAACAAAAAAACAATGCATTTTTGGGCTCGATATTTATCGTCCGTACATTTATTAGCATTTACTCCCTATTTTTTCTTAGGGTGTAAAACATTTCTAACTGAAGCAAATTGAGTTATACATTATATTTCATGTGTATTGCAGCTTGTGTGGTGTTTTAGGATATGATTATGCCAGGGGTAGGCAAGTTTGCTTGGCGGAGGGCCAATTTTATTCATTGTAAAAAGACTGAGGGCCGGACCTGCCAATTTTAGCTCAAAGTAAAGCACCGTTTTCTACAAATGCCAGCGTTGTCTGGACATGATTATGGCCACGATACCAGTCTGGTATCGGGAAAAAAAGTTTAGGTTCTACTGATATGTGTGATAAGCAGGTACTGATAAGCAGGTACCAATTTTTATTTTTAAAAGAACAGGCTTTGATGCCGTTAGTCCAGGGACAACATTAAAGAATTGACTTGACAAAGTATTAGTTTTTCCCATTTTTTCCCCTCAATTTTTTCAATTTCTTGCCCAATGTTTGCTCCATCTTTTTTTTCATATTATTTTTCACATTTTTTTCTTGCTTTCACCATTTTTTTTCCTTCTTACTAATTTTTCCAAATTGATTCCCTACTTTTTCCTCTTTTTTCCCCCAAAAAACAATTTTAACACGATTTTTCATTATTTTTAGCCACATTTCCTCCCAAATTATTAATTATTATTAAGTTTCACACATTTCATTGGAGATGAACCTGATATTGTAAATGTGCAGATCTTCCACACATTATTGTTCTGTGTTCCTAGACAACACATATTTTAGTGTAGATATCGGATAAAGCATCATTCAGATATTGAACGGTACCCAGCCCTATACATGACCTAATTGGGTGTTATATTTAGAAATTTTGAAAGATTTGACTGTATTTTGCACATTTTTAGAGTATTCAAACCAATGGCCGCTGGCTGCCCTGCTTTTTGACCACAAACGTGGGGGCCGCCATTGCTCCGCCGTTGCTGTAGTACCTCCATATCGCCGCTAGGCCCCCATTTAAAAGCATTGGACTTTAGACACGTTAAAAACTACTTTAAAGCCTGGTTTCAATTGTTTCAACACTGGACTAGGCTAGATATTCCTCCCGAGATAACGCTGGGTTAATCACAATATATGAAACTGGTTTTCGTAATATGAATTTTTGAAATCTCTTACTTAATGAGGGTCGGACTGTTAGCATTGGAGCAGCACGAGCTACACGTCACGCAAGGGCCGAGTCTACGGTGAAAATCCCGCCCGTATGCCCTTTTTAGGAACATGCTTCGTCAGAGCTGGGGAGGGGGAGTCTGTAAATCCGCCATGAATTTCCCAACGACCGTGGTCATTATGGTAAACGGGGAGGAGTGAGCATAAGACGTCCATTTTTTTTTGCAGTCTATGATTCAAACAGGCATTTGACCTTTTAATTTGTGTTATAATATTATTTTCAAAATCATCAAAAAAAAACATTGCCTATCCCTGGATTATGCACTTTAAAATAAAGGTTTACTGTCGTTTTATGCCTGAGAGTTGACAGTATCCAGTATCGTCAGAGTTGATAATATCATTTATGGCGATACTTTCCTGTCTCAATATATCGAACTTCAAATTTGTTATTGTGACAGGCCGACGGGTATACTCTGGATGAATCAGAGGGTGTTTTAGAGTGCGCGTGTGGGACAACATGCACTGTCCCAACCAAATAAACCCATCAATGACAGAATGCATATGTCGAAAACCTTGATAAGAGTGAGTGCCTTGAAAAGTATTCACATATTCGATCATGTTTTGCCACTTGGCCGTCTACAGAAAGATGAGACGATGAGTAATCTATACTTATTAGGTTAGCGATGAATTAAATAATCAATTCCAAAAAATTCAATGTGAAAGCGTTTTTTTGTAGAATCAGACAAATGCTCAAAGCTTTGATTTGTTTGTTTCCCCCATTTCTTCTTCCAGACCGAAAATGCCGCAAGCAAAGTGGTCATTACAAATAATAACATCACAATAATGACTCTTTTCACAATCAGGAGACATTTTTTTAGTTGATATTCCAAATGGGATTTCCAACATTATAGAGTGTTTAATCAGATTTGCAAAAATGATCAATTGAAAATATTTTGCTGTGAAATTGGAAATTGTACAAACACTTTCCTGACAGAATTGGACGCTGCAGGGGCTCTGCACTGTGGCTCAAGACAGACACGGAGTCCTGCCAATATCCCTTCCCCCTGTGCGTGTCTTCCCCAACCATCTCGCCCGTCAATTAGCCGTCTAGAGGCAAACCCCCCCCCCCCCCAAAAAAAAAATCAACCTGTTTTGTTCAACAGCGCACCTAGTCTATCCCTCCTGCCTTTTGTTCTGAAAGCCATTGCTTATTAAGGAAGCGCGCTTGCCAATTCCTGAGTGAGGGATTTGAGCCGGGAGCTTCAGTGATTCGCTCTAATGCAGTAACTGACTGTGGTTGTTGTGGGTTTTTTCATTCTGGCTCGGGCCAATTCCAGCCTCTTTCTCTGCTCTGTGTTGGTGCTATAATTAAAGCCAGTGCTTATATTGGATCATGCAGCGCCCTATTCAATCCAAGCCTCTAAGTAAATACCATGCCCCGCTGTGTCGAATCTAGCCGTGTTCCTGTAAATGGGACAAAGTGGCCTCCTGCAATGTAACGACCTTGCATTGATTTATATTGCAGAGAAGTTCACCTTTGCATAGGAGTGCGTGCAGCACAATCAAACACCGGCACACATATAGCCTCTGAGTCTCTAATTACGTCGCTCTATTGAATGCTACATCGCTGCCGCTGTTTCTAAGGGTTGCTAATTTTGCAGTAAAGCATTGCAAGTTGTCCATTCTTGCTAACGTAGTGTAAAATAGCTTCATGCGTAGAAGCATCCAGCCGTGAAAGGGTTCAAATGAAAAGGGGCACTCACTGTTCCATCACTGCTGAGTCACAAAAAACTGTTATTCCAATTTCAAAATCTCCCACTGACAAAACATGCGGTACACTCTTCAAACATTCAAACCTTTTAGTGCGACGCCCATTTTCTATACTTTCTGGAGCTCCACTCGGGTGCTTGTGTTGCTTTTCCCAAGTTACATTTCTCACAGGTAATTATTGTGTGGCTATTGTGGCTTTCTCCTTTGGCCACTGAAGGTTTGAGGGTTGATGGTAAAACCAGAGGGATAGTAGAGGCAGATTAGAACTGCACAATATATACCGCCATATTATTAATATGGCCTTTTCCTTCTTCTGAAACACTGAAGAGGCACCAAGAGCCCCCCACAGCAGCAGCACAGTGGAGGCGTCACAAGAGGCGATGCAGGAAACAAAAAAGGGACAAACGAGGAGAAGATGAGGAAAGACTGTTGGAGCGGAGGGAGCTGTGCAGGAGAAAGGGCAAGGAGGGGGTGGAGGAGCTGACCAGTGCAGGACACCACGCTCGAATAAAGCACTCACTTACTACATTGAGCAAGGTCACAGAATATCTCTGAGGTCTTTCATCTGACTAAGATTTACACATTTCTTTGGAAACACAGCCTAAAACAACAATGCATGGTAACTTAATCTGCACAAGTTTAATTGAGTCACGAATTTTAGAGAAACTACAATGGTCTTTAAATAAAAATAAATAAAAACAAAACAAATAAAGCCTCCCGACTTTTGACTTGTAGTGTATTTTAACAAAAAGAAGAAAAAAAATGTCAGTGTTCTGTGCGGAAACGGTTTAATAATAATGTATTGATTTTAAATAGCACTTTTCTGGACACTCTAAGATGCTTGAGTAAAATAAAAATAAACAAAACTGTTTGCACTCATATTGTGCAGCACTAGATCAGATTATTTATAATGTAATGTGCCCCACAAACAGTAAAATCCCGATAGTGTCGTTTAGACCCTTCAAACATGTCCAGGAATGCAAAGTTGAATCACTTATCAGACAATACCCCCGCCTTGCCTCAGACATGACGGCTCTAGACATGTTTAAATTGAGGAATTTGCACAAAATTTTAAACAATAAATCGAAAATGTAAGAATAGATATGGGATCACAATCACTACACCTGTCAGAAACAAATACATTTCGAAAACCACTCATGCCAGTCTTTGGCAGTTTCACAAAGAAAACTGTAGAATTGCTACAGGAAAGATTCGAAACTTAATGAACCAAAACTATCATGCTGTTATATACTCCATGTGGTACATTTCTTCCATTTTTTTTGTTTTCCATTGGGTGATGGTTGAGCTGAGGTTTAAGCCATGACAGGGTAATCATTTTATATGCAATTAAAGCAGTACTAAGTAACTCTTGCCCCAAGAGGCCATAAGCACCACTGCAAGTGTAGTAGCATGTTGCGATTTTTTAACTCATTAATTATCCGTGAGAGTAAATACTACGCTGACATAAAAGACAAAGGGAGAGAGGGATATTGTACGTCCAGTTACACAATGGAGATCACTTTATTCACTCAAATTTGGCTGTAAATACTGTTTAAAGTGGCGCTTGGCGCAGCTAGCGTTGCTCGTTAGCCTGTTAGCTTCTTCTTCGTGATTCCATTATTGTGTATTGGTGACTACGACCCAGAGGCAGGAAAGCTGCAATTGTGGTTTTCTGGCCAGAGACACCAGGGGGCGATTAAAGACCCACCAATCATCTCATTAACACTTGTATTACCCCCAGAGGGACTACGAAAACTATTTCTTAAAGTAAACAAGTTACTTAGTGCTGCTTTAAGAGTAGTATTTTTAGTTGGGAAATGTTACACTTTGATCTGAGATTGCTAGGGAATGTTCCCAATATTATGACCTAAACAATTGTTGATTTCACTTTGTATGTCTTTCCAATAATCAATTTGTTTTGGACAGTCTTAAAGTACGTGAGTGTGGTCTACTACCTGACCACAGCTCTTCCAACATTGGTACGAAGTTCTTCCAAACTTGGATGTGACAAAGGGAGTTCTAAAAAAAAAATCTAATTTTAGTTTTCCCTTCAAACTCTGGAAGGACTGGACTATTTGCTATTTTATGTCCCTCCTGCAGTGTCTGTTCCCAGTCCTCATCCTTGTTTGTCACGTTTTTGTTACTTTGTGTCACTCTTTTGATGCTCTTTTTGTTGTTGTGTTATGTTTTTGTCGCTATTCCAAAAAGCTTTTTGATTTGGGTAAAGCCGAACTGCAGATAACGTGCTTAGTTAAGGCGAGGGGTTAGAGTTAATGGCGAGAAAAGAGCGCCTTATTTTGTGTTTGACAGTTCAACCCGCATAATGGCAGTTAGCACTCTCGAATCACACCGGAAAAGGTCACAGCGCAAAATTGGTTCTGCCAGCAACTCCCTTTAGCAGCACTTTGCAATCTCCCCGATAGAGCCGAATGAGACTTAAAAGACAAAAAGCAGATGAGGAAAAAGTCAATATTCTTTGTCTATTTTCTTTTCTTTTTTTCATAGACACAAAAACCTTCCATTTAAGTCATCCTATTTACAAAGAAGTGCGCAAGCATTGTTACCACGGTGACAAAAAGGAAAAGAGGAAAGGAAAGGTTAGCCCGAATGTGCTGAGTTCAACGATTGTCCCGCGCATCCATCATCTCCACCTGGATAGAGCCTTGAACAGCCAGCTAATAAAGCGCTTCTTGCTTGAACAATGATTTGCGGTAGCGTAGCAAGTGGCTAACTTCTTTCAATGTCGCTCTGCTTGCTGACTTGTGGGTATAACAACAACAACAAAAAAGAAGAAAAAAAGGGATTCTTACACTGGTGCATGAAACACGTCAAATTATGTAAAATGCATTTAGCTAAATTAAATTTGATTGACGAGGAAACATAGAAAAGACACATTATTTCGACTAACAAAGACGGAATCGGCGCGGGTGTTTCTACGGCGTCATAAGCGGCATCAAAATAAGGAAAGTAATTAGGATTTTGTGTTGTTTGCCAAAATTGACACTCCGTGCTTGTTAGACGCGTTCGCGCTGCATTAGCCTTGACTTGGTGACAGCTGTTTCCAGAAAAAAAAAAAAAAGAAGAAGAAGAAAGACAGACAGACAGACAGCTATGACCAAGCCCAAAAGTTGAGTTCAAAACCAAACCAGCTGCTTAACAATCAAAGACACGCGTTCAATCACAAACTGGCTCGGTTATTTTGAAAAGAGTCTGTATTTCTGTGTAGATTAGGGTGGTGGGAACGCTGGTTTAGTCATAGGCAATTAGTGTGTGAATTAAAACAAAAATGCAGTACCACAATGATCTTTATTCAGCAGCGACGAAACAGAAAATAAACTCATATTAATGTTGCTAATTGGCCCCGAGTGAATGATCTTCCAGTTTTCTGCACATCTGGCTCATTTGTGGGAATACTTTCTGTTATGTTGCAATAATTATAATCTTAAGAGATGTGCCATGATACGCAATGTGCCTGCCTCTGCTTTTGCCATTTGCTGAATGTCTCTACTTACTCACCTAATATTCAGCCACACGTGGCACAATCCGATTGACTCTGAAGCCCGACACCACAATTACGTAAACAATCAAAGCTATGTATATTAATCTACCTTTGCCTCAAAATCCAGAATTTCCCACTTTGATTCACAACATGTGTGGATGTCTGTGTCTGGGTGAGGTTTTCTATCTTTATAAATCTAAAACATGCTACTTCTTCAGTAGCCTGGACAGCCAGACTACACCCTTTTACCATTCTTTACAGAGACGCACAGTCCGGGACCCGGCGTTTTCTCCCAGCGTGAGAAAGAGTGTGATTGACAGGCAGATTGATCAATCAGAGAGAAACGCATGGTCCAACGAGCCGGGCTTACGTGCGGACAAAAATATTGAAAATAGATATTGCAGTGAAGATTGCCGTCTACAGACAAATCAACAGGTGAGCTGCTAAATGATTTGAATTACAGGAGAGAAAAGCTATGAAGTTAGTTAGAGTCTTCCCCATTTGAGTGACTTATCTAGGATTATGAAAGTGATGAAAAAAATAACTTGCCTGCTTTTGAACAGAAACAGGAGAGTCTGCCTGGCCTGGTTACCAACTAGGCACTTAGAGACCCCATTGTCACTAGGCCTGTCATGATAATTACTATATCGACTTTTCGTTCAATAAATAATAGATAAACAATACATTTTTGGGGTCGATATTTATCATCTGTACATTTATTTGCATTTTCCCCTCAGAAAAACAGGGACAGTGTACAATAAACAATCCATAGACTTTATATCTCGATGCACAGGGCAAAATAGGGCTGAACGATATGGACAAAATTTCATATCTCAATATTCATGCCAGATATCCGATATTGATACGACACGATATAACTATAATGTGAAAACCAAGCATTTTTTCAGAAAAATAAAATCATAAAACAAAAGAGTGTAGTTTTATTGATGAAAATCTACATCTTGCTTTTTCGATTTCAATATTTTGAATGTTCATATCTTGATATCAATATGATAATATATATTGCTTTTGCGATATTGATATCTTAAATGTTCATATCTCGATATCGATACGATAACGATATATCTTTCAGCCCTAGGGCAAAGGATTTTTTTTTTTTTTTTTGCTTTGACAGGATGCTGAAGGACAAAATAAATATCATTCGACTACAGCTATTAAGACAAGGATAACCAAATAGGTCTACAAACAATAAATGCATTGGAGAACATCTTGTAAGACAGAACAGAGCATTATGTAAAGCTAATCAGAAGCCAAGCATAGCCTCAGTTTAAAGCCTTTACTAAGTCCTCCTCTGTTGGACCTCATAAGCAGAAAACGCTATAATCATAACGCCAGCCTGTACCACTGTTTGCTCCAGTTCCTCCCTACTGTTTAAAAGGAGATCAGGCAGATTTGCAGGCGAATCATAGGACTAATGCTCGTAAATGTCAGACACAGGACTTAATCTGGACATTTAAAAAAAAGAAAACACACACACCGCATATGCACAATCCATCTGAATGTACGGCTGGCACGGTATTCATTGTGTAATCCCTGCTGTTTATCACATATCAGGATCCCATCTGACTCCCGCTGCGATTGATGCTTTCTGCTTTGGCTAATGCCGCAGTTATCACCGAGGATTAGGTGACTCACGGAACCTGCCTGCGCCGCGGCGCCCTACCGCACCAGGCGGGGGGAGGATTGGGCAGCAGCGTCGGTAATCACAGCAGAATAAACTCATGTGGTAAGTCCTAGGTTGTTGCTGTTGCTATGACAAAATTACAGTATATTTAAGCTGCATAAACCTTTACCTACACCGACTGAGGGCACACAGCTCTTTCATACTGTGATATGTTCTTACCTGAGCTTAGACTCTTTGATACACACTTGTCTGGTCTTTGTGCGTGCCCGTGGAAGAGTGTGGTAGCTTCAAACTTCACCCCTGTTTGGAGCTATAGGAATATACTGGGAGAGGCCAAATGCTAACAACATCTTTGGTCGTTTTGCATGACTGAGGGCACGCACAAAAAACAGACAGGTACGCATCAACTCGTCTAAGCTCAGGTAAGAACATATCTCAGTATGGAAAAACTGTGGCCTGTTCCTTTAACTCCCACCTAAACCAAGAGCAGTTTCTCCAGTTTGCCATAACTCAGATGTCAAAGCTTCTAGAAAAACGTGTCAAAATAGAGCCGAAAACGAGGATGAAAAGGCACCGAAATGAGAGACAAAAAAGCGACACGAATGTGACGGAAAAGTAATGACACGGCGACAATGCAACAAAAAATTTACAATCAGTTTGGCAGGTCTTAGCTTTCAAATGAGGCATTACACTGGCCAAAAGGGGACGCCTTCTCTCAAATGGGAAATCAAAAAAGGCCCACCCATATCCACTTCAGCCTCCCTTTGTACAAGCTCCCCTGGGTCACATGCAGTTGAACATGTAATTCACCTTTACATTGCGGCTAAAAAAAATTGAAAATCACAAACCACAATTGAACCATAGGCCCCGTACTGTTGTTGTCAGCAGAAAGGAAAGGCCTTCACGTGGACAAGTGTAACGACAAGTGTATGATTGATCACAGTTCGGATACAGAGGCAGGATGGGGGGGAGGGCTGGCGGTTTGAGTCAGCCGGCGCGGGGGCATCTCAGATCTGTTCATCATGCGCTGAATGCATTACTGCTGGGCTGGCGAAAGGTGTGCTCACAGAGTGATTGTGCTGAGGACGGCAGGGCAGGATGAATGGATGCTCCCGGCTTACAGCGCCGCCACAGCGCTGGAGACGCGCCGGGGGGACTCCTTACAGATCGCTAATGGCCCGCTCAGCTCCCTGCCAGAACACAGGGCCGGCACCATACACTCCATGTGCTGATGAGCGCCGCGTGAGCGAGCGTTGGTGAGAGTTCAGACTAGGGCTACAGTATTTCTTCTACTACTGCTATTAGTTATCAAAAGCTGCAACAAAAAAGCAGCAAAAACACAATGAAAACGTGACACAAAAGCAATGCAAAAAGGCAATGAGAAATGGTTATGGTATTTGGTTATGGTATTGTTAGGGTATTGGGAGGATTAATAGTACTCTCTTTGATGACTGCTCGCAACGCCATATTGTTTACAGCAGAAACCCCCCCAGGCGCAATGCATTATGGTATTGCGCAAGTAGCAAATGAAAAAGCAGCAAAAGAGCAAAAAACATGTGCCGGAAAAGTGACAAAACCGCGACGTAAACACGACAAAAACGCAGTGACGTCGTGACAAAAAAAGTTAGGATCACTTTTGTAGAGAATTGAGAAGCTTTTTAGATTTGGGTAAAGTCAAACTGGAGAAAATGCCCTTGGTTCAGGCAGGGGGTAAGAGGTTCACGAACTGTTATGACCTGAAGTCGCTGCAGTCGGTCATGTCTTGGTTCAGCAACACTATGTGCCCAAAAATGAGCACAATCTGACATCCTGAGAGACCAGGTTATTCAATCAATGGATTTTCTTCTTCCCTGATGGCGCGGGCATGTTCCAAGATGACAATGCCAGGATTCATTGGGCTCACATTGGGAGAGAGTGGTTCAGGGAGCAGGAGACATCGATTTCTCTCATGGATTGTCCACCGCAGAGTCCAAGATCTGAACCCCATTGAGAATCTTCCAGCACTGGATCTGATATTGATATTGCAGAAGCTTATTGAAACAATGCCACAGCTGAGGGCGGAGCAGTTCATCGAAATTCAATTGGAATCGCTTGAAACTTTGGTCAATCTCAATAATAATCGTTATTTATTATCGTCCGGTTTACAGACAATTCTTTGGCAGAAACAGCACCAAGATTTTGGAGATTGGATGAGACAATAGGGGTTAAATGATACTGGAGGAAAGTACTGGTTTGTGTTTGACCTGTGGTTTGTAAAGGTTATGTGTGAGTTTGTATTTATCAGCCACATGTATTTGTTTTAATTATGGAAAAATAGAATTAAATTGAAAATCGAGATTGAGCAATAGTTTTGCCATATTGTCCAGCCCTACTGTATTCATCTATTAATCCCCACTTTAACCGAGCACATTTTCTCTTGACACGATCCGTTTTGTAGGTCTTAGCCTTCAAAGGAGGCCTAAATGCTGTAGATTTAGGTAAAGCACTTGGTTAAATCAAATAGCACGTGTGGCCTTTTTTGTTGTTGTGACTTTTCTTGTGATCATGCAGTGTAAATAATTGCAGTGCACAAATGTGTTTGATTATTGCCACCATTAAACTTGTGACTAAACTTGTTTGCCTATTTTCATTGAATACCACTGATTTTCTAATCACCGTGACTAATTTGCCAATCATCGTAACGGTGTTTCATTAAAATCCAAGGTGCAGTGGGGTTGAGTCACAGTTATGCAGAGGCTCCTATTTAATCATCGATTGTTCCTCTACCCAAAGCCTGTTCAAAAATACAGACCAAGACATCGGCGGCCAATGTGTACTTTTGCAAATATCTGTGAAAATCGTTGAAAGGAATCATGAAAGGAATATAAACTTATATCAAATAAATATGTGAATACAAACAGTCTAGCCTATTCTGGAAAACATGTGTTTAGCTCTATTCCTTTTTCAAGAGCGAAACTAGAAAGTCGGAAAAGACAGTTTGAAAAATTGTCAGCCTAACAATAGGGCAGCAGAGGTGGCATTACTCTGTCAAGGTGAACGTCTGTAGCTTCAACGCGGTCGCATGATTTCTAAATAACTGGTTGGGCGTCTACAAACATAACAGATGAAAAGGAGACTTTGATTTCTCTACAGCGCTATTACGGAACACATTTATAGCATTACTCGTGCCAGTGCCAGAGCCGGTCCGGGCATTCATCAGTGTTCTGTAGGAGCGCTTTATCACGGAGAATCAGCGGCCCGGAACCTGCCGCCGCTGCGTGTCCTTGCCCGCCTCATTTTGATAAAAAGCGGTGTTTGCCGAGGATGGATTCGAGCTCTCTCAGCGTGTACTTCTAAATGGCTATTGGGAAAGCGGCCGTGCCACTTCAATGCCAGAAGCCAAAAGGTGATGCTCGCGGCTCAGGAGAAAAACCAATTCAAGTCCGACCGATCACTCTTGCCATTGCTACCTGTCAGATGGAACAAATTGAATTTGTCTTCCTCTGGTGGCTTGTTGGAGCTCTAAACAGCGTATTAGTGGCTCTACTTATCAAAGCTGTCAAAGTAAATCTGTTTAGCCGGGAACCTGCGCCACTTAGATCAACCCTCAGGTGACACTGCATACAGAAACACCGCCGACAGCACATGCACTGCATTCTGTGCTCCTGATTTCAGCTCTGAGAATGTCGATGACTAGTCGACCGCAGGCTTCACCAATTAGCAGCTAGATTGAGTTTCAAGACCATGTAAGTGACACCACCAGGAGAAAATAGCTTTGCGGCTGCTAATAACTAAGATTTGATTTCATGTGTCCTAAAAAAGTGCAATGTAGTATAAATATGTGTTTATCATTAACCAGTATGTCAAGAGTATGGTCAAGCACAGGTGGAGGAACTGAATTTTCCCTTTAGTCACTTATGTATAACGGAAATGGGAATAATATGGGTGCATAGTGTAACTCAGAAGTCCTAATCTTTGTCAAATGTTTTTCCCACACCTAACTTTAAATCGCTGAGGAGGCCGCTCTAATTTAGTGGCATTAGGTTTGTTTCTTTTCCATATGGCTGTAAGCCAGGGGTAGGCAACGTCAAGCATTAAACCTCTGGCCCTTTAGATAATTTTGAGATCAAATCAGAGATCAAATGCCTGTTAAAGTTAAAATACCGTCAATTCCTTTCCTTTCCATTCCTCCTCCTAAACCTTCTTGGCTGAACACACGTTTTTCGGCCATACAGTTGTGCTCAAAGGTTTACATACCCTGGTAGAATTTCAAAAAGTGCTACTTTGAAATATGGAGCTGGTTCGCTGATGCCAGTGGCTCCAGCAGAATTAAGACAAGGTCTTGTTAGCGTCCATCTCAGTCACCCGGCCTCAATATCATTGAACCACTGTGGGGAGAACTCAAACGTGCAGTTAAGATAGCCCAGGAGTTTATTGGAACTGGAGGCTTTTTGCCAAGAGGAATGGGCCGGTTTACTGTCAGAAAAAAAAAAAACCTCATCCACAACTGCCACAAAAGAGCAGTTGTGGTAGTTTAACACCAATGACAGACTCCAAGGGGGCTATACACATTATTAGGAACTGGGGTATGTAAACTTTTGATCTGGGTCATTTTGGTACTTTCTTTTTTCATTATGATTTAAAAAATAGCAAACTAAATGGCTTCACACAACCACTAACTATGAGCAAAAAAAAAAATCAGTTTTTGTGTTATCTTTCATATTCTTTGAAAAAAAAAAATTCTGCCAGGATATGTAAACATTTGAGCACAACTGTATATGATGACACTGCCTTTAGAAAGTGATGCTTTACTTTGGCCTACAATTGGAGGGTGATGAACAAACTTTCCACCCCTGCTGTGTCAGGTCGCTGTGTTGATGAGTTTAAAGGAATAGGCCACCGTTTTTACATACTGAGATATGTTCTTACCTAACCTTAGACCAGTTAATATATACCCCTTATTTCACGTAATAAAGTTACGTGAAGTGTTTTCATGCGAAGTATATTTACACAGAAAAGTGTGTGTAAAGCGCCTCTGTCAGTCTCCCCCAGGGGAAACTGAAGCTACAAACGTAGTTACCACCACCGAGTATGGAGTGAATGTACAATTGTCTCATGTAAAGCGCTTTGTGACTATATGTCTGTGAAAGGCGCTATATAAATAAAGATCTTCTTCTTCTTCTTCTTCTTCTTCTTCTTCTTCTTCTTCTTCTTCTTCTTCTTCTTCTTCTTCTTCTTCTTCTTCTTCTTCTTCTTCTTCTTCTTCTTCTTCTTCTTCTTCTTCTTCTTCTTCTTCTTCTTCTTCTTCTTCTTCTTCTTCTTCTTCTTCTTCTTCTTCTTCTTCTTCTTCTTCTTCTTCTTCTTCTTCTTCTTCTAATATGTCGATTTTATAAGCAGATAAAAAGGGGTACTATATTGTGAGGCGTAATGATACGAGGAGCATAGCGTCCGCGCAGTAACTCCTAAAGGTTATTGACGGAAGTGAGCGGGGGGAAGTCTTTTATCTGCTTATAAAATCGACATGTTACATTTCTGTGTAAATATACTTCGCATGAAAACACTTCACGTAACTTGATTTAAATAGGGAACACGTGGAAGAGCTTGGTAGCTTCTATCGTGAGCATTTTTGGAGCTATATGACATGTGGGAGAGGCTGCGTATGTGCTCCGTTTGCGTGACAGAGCGCACGGACAAAGACCAGACGGGGATATATTAACTGGTCTAAGGTTAGGTAAGAACATATCTCAGTATGTAAAAACGGTGGCCTATTCCTTTAAATGTTCTTACTTTTAAATGAAATCTGTCACCACAACACGTACTGTATCGACGGCGCCTTCTTTATATGGTCATCCGAGTGTAAAGTGACGACTAATGTAAAACGTGACACCGGTGTTGTTGAAAAGCTGGTGACAATACTTTACTGTGAATGCCATTAAAGTAAGGATTGAAGTGCGAAATAACACCTCTTTGTCAGGTCTACAACAGCTCCAGCACACACACGCGGCCCCTGTTGTCTTTGTGCCGGTCTTGAGTGATGTGCCGATGTGTAGCGTGACCCGAGCACTTCTACACCAACCTGCCCGAGGC
Organism: Gobius niger; assembly: GCF_951799975.1. NCBI lineage: Eukaryota > Metazoa > Chordata > Actinopteri > Gobiiformes > Gobiidae > Gobius > Gobius niger. Next base: position 11,139,376 of record NC_136865.1, read on the forward strand.
ACTCTCACTGGGAATACCCCGTCATGTCTCAACGCCACTGTCACTGAAGCTTCAAAGGCTGCGCCGCTTTCACACGTGGCTCTGCTAAGAGAAATAAAGGACGCTTGCATCTCAAATCCTGTGTCGAAGATAGGAAGTGCCTTTTTGCACCAAGATTTCAGCAAAAAAAATAAAAAATAAAATGGGCAAATGTATTAGATTTGGTGAAAGTAGAAGCAATAGATATGGCATAGACGAAACAGTTGCATAATTTCAGCGTTCAAAAAAGTTTGCATGAGAGCGTAGGTGCAAACTTCTTTACAAACTTTCGAGGAGAGAACATATTGTCCGAGCATCTGTTTTGTCACTTATATAAAACAGAAGACTTATGGTAATCCCGCAAATAAACCGCTCTTCCCACAAACTGTATTTGACAAAAAAAATCCTGCGAATCTTTTCATAAATATTCATCCTCAAATGAATTTAGCGCTGCATCAAAGTGTCAGCGCCCAAGGTCGGTGTTCAGCGTCATAGATGCACTCGCTATACGGTTCGCCTCGGATATCTAACCTCGCGAGTATTGTTAAGAAGAAAAAAACTTCAGCCCCTAATATAAATCTAGCCCAGTTCTGTCACGCAGCACTTACGCAACATGCTACAGCTAACAACATACAACGTCAACAAAATCTGTCAAGTGGCTGTTGGGAGGAATTACCAAGGTTGCCTCTGCCTTGTAGTTAGCTTCATTCTCCATAAATAACACACATTCTAATGCAGCGCGTGTCAAACTGCAGTCCCTGGTGGCGGTGGCGGTTCGGAGGCACTTACTTTAGGAAACTGCTTGACGGGTATTAAAACTTTCTGTCCCAGTTTCATGTTCTTGTTGATGACGACGTCGATGAACCTCTCCTTCTCCTCCTCCTTCCCCTCGTCTTTCTGGAGTTTCTCGATCTCTGGAGAGACAAAAAGCAAACGTTTCAATATACAAGTCGCGTCGCTTCGAAAGTAGATGGAAGGTGTGCAGTGTCTTTCGTCGGCCATAGTCGACTTAAGAAGTTATTATGAGTCACAAAGCATAGTATTTGTGGGGTTTTGTATTCACTGCATTTCAAGAAATTGATCCAAACAAAACAAGTGTCAAAACTATTAACTTGGGCTTGGGACTGCTCTTTTTTTATATACCTTTGCTTTAAAGCAGTACTATGTAACTCATGCCCCTTTACTCATTAATTGTCTGTGAGAATAAACACTACTCTGACAGAAAAGACAAAGGGAGAGAGGGACATTGTACATCCAATTACACAATGGAGATATTTTTTTTTTCTCTAACGTGGCTGTAAATATTGTTTAAGTGGTGCTACCCCACAGTTAGCTTTGCCCGTTAGCCTGTTAGCTTCTTCTTCGTGATTTCATTAGTGTGTATTGCACCTCCGACCCGGACCAGGAGGAGATGAAAGACCCCACAATCATCCCATCAACACTTGTATTACCCCCAAAGGAACTATGAAAAGGATTTATTATGGTAAAAACGTTACTTAGTTCTTCTTAAACAATACTTGGTTCACAACATCAACACCTAAACAATACTGCTTTCTGTAGTGTCAACATCGGGCATCAAAACTTGATCTAAAGTAAAAATTGCTTTCAGTGTATGGTTTGGTACAAATTATTTTCCCAACAAATAAACACGGCTAGATGAGTACTTAGTCACTGGTTTATGTTATTAATTAAAATCACAACATTGAAAAGTGGATATTGCAGTCTTTCCAATAGTTTCACAAACTCCATTCATATCCACCATGCCAACAGGGAAATGTGCCCGTTTCAGAAATTTCAAATCATCGGCACGACTTTTCCACACCCACGACATTTTCTGTCATGAGCGTAAGACAAAACGCAGCGAGGACAGAAGAGCCCCAGCCTCCTGGCGATCCAAAACTCGCCTGCCCCGCTGCTGGCTTCCTTTGGGAGACGCAGACTTTGATGTATTTGGAGATGTAACCTTGACCATTTAATCAGATGGATAACATCTGTGTTTTGGTGCCAGGAAAATGGTTTTGCAGAGAGGGCAGCGGAGAGGGCAGTGCGAGGTGGCGTGCAGCCACCACAAAGACTTCAGGCTAAAAGCTCGACGGGGGAAAGGTGAGGCACCGGGCCAACTCTATTACACACGTTCTGTGGGGTGAGGAATCATTTTGGTGAATAGAATAGATGTATGAAAACAAAAATAAGCTTACGTGAGCTCAATACATGATTGCATTCATTGACTCTACGGGCACTTTCTAAGAACTTTTCACATATTCACACACATTGCATTCAAACACCCACGGAGAGGACTGAGTAGGTAGATGAAGTGTTTTGGCCGAGAACACTACATTAGTGAACACAAACGGACACTGTGATCAAAACACGTACCTCCCAGTCCGTTTGTGAATGCTCCACCGACTGAGTCATATCTGATAACTAAAGATGTGAGTTTGTTTAATCTGTATCCTTTTGGTCTCTTTGCAATTGTAAAGGGAATGTGGCTGCTGCAAATCATGTCTGTGCCAAAGATAAAAGTCAAAGTGCCCGATCTTCAGTTTCTTAACTTTAGACTAGACTTTCGTGCTGACTAGGTGTGCCCTGTGCAATCTTCAGCTCAAGTGGGTTGACCGGGGCTGTACAGACCCCCATGGCCAATGGCCTTTACTTTCTACAGACCAATGTTCTATGCGGTGGTGGGTATGTCGCACATGCTGCTGTTTTGATCACATTTCTGTGGCGAGCCCATAGTGATTTACAGGTCTAGTTCTGAAGTTAAATTATTCATATTTAAAGAGTGAAGTATTTTTTTCTGAAGTTTGTAAAATAACAAAATAACAAATGAAGTTTAATTCAGGCACTTTAAGAGAGCCCCAGAACACATACATTTTCAATTAGACTGGGCCACAAAGCAGTAGCCATATCAGCGATGCTAAACTCATTGTACTAGCTCATCAAAAAGGCAGTGATACATTTGCAGAATGTAATTAAATGCTTTGATGGGAGTTTTAACAGGGATAAAAAAGAGTTATCGCTGAGATGGAGATATCTCCAAGCTTTGGTTCATCCCGAGGGGCCACAGGGCGCGCACGTTCAGAGGAAAAGACTCCATTAATATTTATGCATCGCCTAGCAACCTGCCAAGATGAAGCTTTCTGTTTCCAGCAGGCGGCTCGCATCCGCCGTACAGCATGAATGCATTGCCAAATTGTGATTTGAAATTTTACAAAAACTGATTTCGAGAGCATAAGGCACAGTTTCTCATGAAAAATTATTTATTGTTAAAATGTCAAAGAAAGGCTTTAGACCATGATTCTTCATCTGCTGGGTCTGACTAAAGACAGAACTGAAGATATAAATGTGATCTCATTTAGTGTCTAGTGTTACCATTGCAAACATGCTGCTGTCATTGTATTGTCATTGTATCAACATATTGTATCAATATTTGCGGTGTTTTCTCATACTTTAAAGACCACTTGGTTGTTGATTCAGCGCATGGCTACCTGTTGATGCTTTAGCATCGACAAAGGCAATCAATCATGAGGTGCACCACGCCGGGCCTTCCTCAAATTAAAATGCAATTTCAAAAAAATATACTGACTGACTGAGACAACAACACAGAGCAGAGTGAACTGGAAAGTACCTCCAAGTCATTGCTAAGTGTTCAAAAGGACGATATTTCAACATGTATGGCCAAGAGACTACCAAGGAATGTGAATGATTTCAGGGCACTGGCTCCTCCGTCCTTCTTTGGTTGTAAATGCACGTCCTGTACATTATTACATTGATGGCGATAGATGAACCACCGCCTGTGCGACATATGGAGGTAGTGAGTGTCCACAACCCTCACCAGGACACCACCATCTGCATTTCTGTCTGAAGTGGACTGTGGTAAAAGCAGCCTGGTGGTGTCGAGTTGCCCATTTAAAATTCATAAGCTGCTGGTAGATTAGTTGGGATTATGCATGACTTTAGCTGAGTTCGGGGTTTCAAGTCGGGGAGAGCTCTCTGGCTATTACGGCTAGTGTCCGGAGATGGCCTGCACAATCAATCCAGACGATACATAAGAGGGAAACAAATAGGAGAGTAACTTTAAAGTGAAATTAATCTACCATTGTTAGGGTATAAAAAAAGCTTCTGGTTCATTTGTCTGCTCAAATGTACCAAATCTTTCGAATTTTGTTTTGTTTCGCCATAATTGTCCTCAGACCTCAAAGCACCAGAAATTAAACACCTATTGTGCCTCCCCTGGAGCCAATAACATTACAGTCGCAAAGGCCAATGTTGTTTCTAATTCCCATTTGACAAATGACATTGGGTCCGCGGCTCTTTAATAAGCCAGCGCTTGGACTACCTCCTCAGTAAATATTATGAGTGGAATGAAAGGTCGCAGCTCACTAAAGCGAGATCGGCATTTTGCACGCGGGAAGGGAATGTGTCCTCTGGCAAACAATGAAAAGCAGGGCATGAGGCGAGAGTATGGATAGAGAAACAGAACGAACGCCCTTTGTTCCCTTTCAGATCGGTGTCGCGCGCGGATTTTTGTACGAATCTTCATGAATACTCCAAATATTGAAACTTGAATTTGCATTTTGTTGCAGCGCAAACCCCTTTTGTGCTCGGCTTCCACCCAAAAACATGACTTTCATTCAATGGAAATGCAGTTAGAGGCGCACAGTCCACTGCAGTTTTGTTAATGTTCAGTATCACCTGCTATGGGCCCAAAAGCACGAGCTCAGCAGATAAACGGGTTATGGTCCACACGAAATGCTGTAACTGTGATCTTGGCTTGGGTTATACCCACGCCATCAGGAAAAACAGATGGAATAACCTAGTCATTCAGTATATTCAGGTAGACAGCTGACCGAGCACGCGCTTATTATTCAGCGAGAGGCTCCAGGTGGTTTTCTATGTGAGGCAGTGTACGATCAATCCTGCTAATGCTTGTACTGTGGAGCTTCTGATAGACTGATTTAAAACTCAGCAGTGATTATTTTCACTACAGTTCAATTTGTGCTTTATATTTGACAATGAGGACATGTTCAGGAGTTGACAGTGCAGTGTCATGACAACACACTGCAGGTGAAACCTTTGCTGTATTTTTATTTTAATGGATAGAGCCAGGCTTGTGTTATTTGTTTTATATTGTTATTGTTTCAGTTTTTGAATAAGCTATTAAGCGAGCGGGGGATTCCAATTCCACTTTGTTTTTGCAGCTCAAAGCTCAATTAATCAGGCAAGTAATTAGATATTAAAACATCCCTCTGCAAAAACCTTTAAAGCAACAGGCCACTTGTTTTTACATAGTGAAATATGTTCTTACCTGAGCTTAGACGAGTTGATGCGTACCTGTCTGGTCTTTGTGCGTGCCCTCAGTCACGCAAAATGACCAAAGATGTTGTTAGCATTTTGCCTCTCCCAATGTATTCCTATAGCTCCAAACGGGGGAAGTTGGAAGTTGGAAGCGACCAAGCTCTTCCACGGACACGCACAAAGACCAGACAGGTACCTATCAACTCGTCTAAGCTCAGGTAAGAACTTATCTCAGTATGGAAGAACTGTGTGCCCTTAGTCACGCAAAAAGACCAAAGATGTTGTTAGCATTTCGCCTCTCCCAGTATATTCCTATAGCTCCAAAAGAGTTTAAGTTCGAAGCGACCACGCTCTTCCACGGGCACTGGCTCAGATAAGAACATATCTCAGAATGGAAAAACGGTGGCCTATTCCTTTAAAACTATTGTTAAGAATGGAAAATTTGCGTCAGTAGAGAAAAGTGGAGAAGTTGTTGCAAGAGCGTAACGAAAACCTCATTTTGAGAAAAAGTTCAGTTCACGCCTGAACTTTTTGACTAAGTAATTGAATCGATTGAGAAAGTAAATCAGACTAGCTGCTGTATTGTCTTGGGGAAGCTCATATTTCTGACTGTATTGACTGTATCTGACTCTATTTGCTGACTGTAAATAAAAGTAAAGGGACTATTAAACGACTTCACAAATTGCACAGGTAATCAATTCTTCACCTGCGCAGAGCAGCTTAGTGCGAGTTGTTTGCCGTGAATGATGGAATTGAAAACTGGAAGAAGTTTCTCTTCCGCTTTAGTGAATAACACATCTGGTGACAGCGACTTCGCCAGTGTGCGTGGCACTGATGCGCTCGCATTATTCCGTTGTTTTGCAATTACGGGTCAGAAGTGGAAGCGGAACATTGTGCCATTAGTTTCATTTTCCAATTTGTGCTCGCCATCACAATATTATTAAGAATAAATCCACGGACACAGGAGGCGTCTAACTCTAACTCTAAATAGAAGGCTGTTTAGATGACGGCACATGTACGATTTCTCTCAGGCTTTCAAATTAAAGTGAGTTTGAAAATCTAGTTTTGCTTCATAGTTAGACAAGGGTTAAAACTGAACTAAGCCTTTTTTGTTCGTCACCTTGAGCCAACTTATGACAATTACTTAATGCACATAAATACTACACACTTCAAACATTCCAGCTAATTCAACCTGGATAGTCTCAAACAGACAAAAGCAGCGATTAGGGATTAGGAAGATTTATTGACATGCTTGTAGTTTGGGATGTCTTCCCCCGGAGCCTGGACACTGGTGGTGGTATGGAAGACCCGTGAAGATGCAGCAGGTAGAAGCCGTGGATGGAAGAGGCGGAGATGGGGTGGAGGCGGGTCGCAGCACAGCTGGGAAGCGAACGAACCATGATTGCTGGGGCTTAAAAGCAGGACCGAGGGCGATGATTGGCTGCTATGGGGGTGCGGCTCTTACGCTGATGGCTGAGGTGGAGGTGTGGCCCTCTCAGTAGCCGTCATTAGCTGGAGGTAGGTGATGCTGAAATTAGTCTCCCAGGTTGAATTAACGCCTAGGCTTCATATTAATTTTTTTTTTTTATCATACTAAAGATATTGTAAGACATTTTGGATTTCTTTGAATAATTAGCAAGCTCTTTACTCATGCAAAAGGGCAGTAATGAATGATTGTGGACAGTAGAAATAACTCCTCTGACAAGATTTGCCATGCCAGAGGAGCATGTAGCCTCAGCGTTGGCAGGGTTGGATTTGAATTTGACACTGCCATTTCACAGTCACATTAAAGTAGGACAACGCCGGTCCTTCGGCAGTGCTTTTAGTTTGTTTCGACGGCGTGTAAATGCCTCGCTTCGGGGTGACAGACTGCGAGGCTTGGAGACCATGCCAGAAACATCCCTCCCCCCCCCTCGCACTCTTCATGTGATCCACCAAGCACATTTAGCGTGAACTGCTGCGTCAAGGCTGTGACCCTTGAAAGAGAAACGCACATGAAAAAAAAAAAAAAAAGCCACCAGTCTGCGTCTCGGGCCCGTCCTGAAATCTCAATTTCACCGCGGCTCCTCCATTGCCTTGACAAGGTCAGGCTGGCAGCAGGAATTCGTCTCGCCCCCTAATCTGGAGATTACATTCTCAGCGGCCGGCGAGTCCCTCCTCCTCTGCCTTCTTCCCTCGCTTGCCTCGGTGGCTGCCAGTCTGGCGCTCCGCTGCGAGCTAACGAGCCAAGACCCACGCACACTGTACAGATAATGTCCACGGATTAACACAGAGCCCCTCCAGTGATGCCTCTTTCATTTCACTATCCAGCCCCGCCGAGCATCGGAAACAAATCCAGCCACTTACACACTCCCCGCCGCTCTCGGGGACACAAGAGCACTTGTACTTCAGAAAGGTCCTGGTGCAGACCGGTTCTGACACTCGCGTGCTCTCTTTCTCTCTGGTGTCGTTTTCCCTTGAACTCAGTTACTTCTTTACCTGAAATAAACTGCTTCGAAGCTGATGGTTGGCTGTAGTGGGGTGAAAGAATCGCCATCAAAGTTCGAATGCCTCTGACTCAGTGGCATGCAATTTTAGATCAGGCTAGAGAGTTCTTTGTGGTCTTTTATCGTGCTTCTAGTGGCCAGAATCATTTTACACAAGGTACTTTCATGTATGTGTTTTGCCATGGAAACTACTTTTCCTCTTAAAGGAACAGGTTACCGTTTTTTCATACTGAGATATGTTCTTACCTGAGCTTAGATGAGTTGATGTGTACCTGTCTGGTCTTTATGTGTGCGCTCAGTCACGCAAAAAGGCCAAAGATGTTGTTAGCATTTAGCCTCTCCTCCTCTCCTCTGTGGGGCCAAACGGGGTGAAGTTAGAAGCGACCAAGCGATCCAAGTATAGTGACACAAAATTAAACATGGATTTTCTAAGCGGATAAACATGGGAACTATATTGTAAGGCGCAATAACACCTAGAGCTTGGTCCCTTCTAACTTCACCCCGTTTGGCCCCACAGAGGAGAGAAGGAGAGGCTAAATGCTAACAACATCTTTGGTCTTTTTGCGTGACTGAGACCTCAATCTTTATGCCCTCATAAAGACTCGTCTAAGCTCAGGTGAGAACATATCTCAGTATGGAAAAGCGATGGCCTGTTCCTTTAACCAGTGTGGCGTTACCCAAATCTAAAAGCTTCTGGACGGGAGCATACAGCTCATAGGCCAGTGTGACGCCTCATTTGAAAGTTTTTACACTGTTTTCCAACTGCTTTGTCACATTTTGTAAGTGTTTTTGTCGTGTTTTAGTAGTTTTTTGGTGTGTGTTATGGCCACCTTTTGTCACTCTTTTGTTGCTTTCTTGTTGATTTTTTGTTGCTTTTTCATCACTCTTTAGTTGTGCTTTGGTTGCTTTATTTGTTTTGTTATTCTTGCTTTTCCAGAACAGTTTTGTCGCTCTTTTGCTGCATTTTTTGTCACATTTTGGAAGTGTCTCTGTTGTGTTCTCGTATTTTTTGATCGCTTTTTTGTCATGTTTTTGACGTTTTTGTTGCTTTTTCATTGCTTTTTGCGTTGCTTTTTTGTCATGTTTTCGTCACTTTTTCGTCATATTTTTGCCACTTTTTGTGGCTTTTCCATCACTTTTATCTTTATCATGTTATTGTTTCTTCTCCAGCACATTTGTATCACTCTTTTGCCACTTTTTTGCTTTTAGATTTGGGTAATGCCCAAGTTGCAAAAATGTGCTTGGTTCATGTGGGGGTTATTAGGTTAACTTAACTGTACAGTCGGGCTGTACAGAATTAAAATTCAAATGCAATTGTTTAGGCAGTACAATGAGCAACATCCCGCAAAAATATTCTTTCTCCATGGGTTCTTATTATGTTTGTAGTCTGTAGTTTAGTTCATAAGTAAATGCTTTTTTTTTTGGACAACTTTTGCAGTTCATATTTCCCTAAATGCTCCTAAATGTATAAAATAAACACAGCAAACAGAATCTTGACGCAAAAACAAAAGCCGCAAATGTAATCCCAGTACCCCAGTTTAAGATGGCTCACAACAGGATACTGGATCCATATGATAGTCACAAAAAGTCCTCATATGGAGAGCAGGATTCCAAACAAAAAGGCTTTAGAAACCACTAATGCACGATATAGGGCCCTAATCCCCTTCAATCTACTACTATAGCATTAAGCAACCATCTTCAGTGCAGAATCATGGTCTCTGCTGGGACGTCATCTCGGGAGAGAATTTGAAATGCCTGCATAAGAACATTAAAGTTCCCCGAAGATCCCCTCGGGTGGCGGGGTTGTTCAAAGTGCACGCTCCCTGCTTTTTAAGACTATTAAGGTTTTTTTTTCCTTCACTCTCTCTCTTTTTTTTGTGCCCAAAGATGCCAGAAGTGCTCAAGGCTCCTCACCTTGCGAGGCACAATGTCTCAGCCTTGTTTCCTTATCATTACGATTGTAGCAGACAGAGTTTATCTTGGCACATATTTGAGCAGAGATTGCGGAAGGTTTCAGAGGATTCAGTTTGACAAATTTTCCCTAATCCGTGAAATTAGGAGCAGCTGCACACGGCATATTAGGTGAAATGGAGTCGGAGCCGGCTTTTAGAATAGGTGCTGCAAGTTTCTTGAACTTACAATTAGGTTTCCAGAGAAGAAAAAATCGTCATATCTACATAAAGTGGAAGTTGTATGTGATTCAAAGTTGGAAAATAGGAAGCAAGGACAACAAACAGCGAGTCTTGGATTTCAAAGTCACTGCTCTGAGTAAAAATCGCTTCAAAACCCAACTACAATCGGAGTGTTACAGTAAAAGACGTGACATTGAGGAGACTTTTCCTAAATACTAGAATACGATGTTGTAGACTCTGAGCGGCAGAGAACATCCAATTGATGGAAAAGAAGGCAACAACTCCAAGGACACAGTTTTTGAACGTCTATCTTTCAAATTCTGTTCTGTTCTACTTCAAACACATAGTGAACTTCTGAGAAAAAATGACCGTTGACTCACTTTGAAGACAAAAGACAATGACAAAAAACTGTTAAGAATATGCAAAAAAAGTCCAGAAAAGTGGAAAAACACATGAAAGGAAAGAAAGTTTCGGCGTGCAACTCCCAAGTGAACGCCAGACCAAGCTCCAGCTCTTTAGATGATAATGATGTATCATGATGATGTGAGGCCTTTGGCACATGCTCTTCTAATAAGGGGAATTAATGTACGCAAAGATGCGAATGTACTGGTTATACACAAAATGTAACACATCAGTTTTTCTATTCTTTAGGTAAGGCCCGGTGAGTTTGTTTGCAGTTCACTCACACCGCAATTCAAAGTGCTTCAGTTACATTGAATTAAAAGGAGGCAGATCAAATCAATCCATGAAACATCAATAAAATCATAAATGAATGACATCAAAAGTGAAGAGTGCAGATAAAATGCTTTCATTATTGTAGCCACGGCTAAAAACGAAGTGTTTTCAGCCTCCGGGATTTGAACATTGTCTGAGGTGAAGCCTGTCTCACATCTTCAGGGAGGGAGTCGACTCCAGAAACGCAGCCTCATCATGTTTAGTCTTAACTCTGGGACCTGCAAGAGACCCCTGAGCTTCTCAAAGAAGGCGATGATTCATAAGGCAGCATGTCTGATGTGTACCATCATCATCAATCATCATCATCATGTACTCTATTCTCTGAGCGACGGGGGCAGTGCAGACACCCGAGCACTGGACTAATATAGATGTATTTCCTGGTTCTCAACAGGACCCGAGCAGCAGCGTCTAACAGATCGTTTAGAGAGGCCAGTGAGCAGCTTTTAGAGACGTCTAACACAATTCTTTTAGATGGTAAAAAGCTGTTGATGTTATAGATTTGATGTGGCTGTTGAAGTTCAGGTTTGAGTCCATTACCTCAAGATTTCTAACCTTTGGTTTAGACAGAGAGACTCAAGGAGACTGATAACACTTTGTTTCTGTGGGACAAAGACAATGATTTGAGTTTAGCAGGAGAAAGTTGTTTTGCATCTACACATTGATCTTTAGTACTTCTCCTTTCACTGTATGTGGGAGTGGTCAGTTATTTTGTATTGTTTGGTCATATGGTCTAGTTTAGTTGATTATTGTTTTGATTGGTTTAGTGCTGTCAGCTCAGCTGGGTGATTAGTGGTGACACCTGAGGAAGTTGGGCTGCAGCACTGGGATTGATTTAAAGGGGGGGTGTTGTGTTTCATTTGTTGTGTATGTTTTTTTTAGGTTCCTGTAATCAAGTATATTGCTTTAATATGATTTGATTATTGTTTGTATAGTTTGTTATTGTTTATTGCTTATCTTTGTTTTGTTTTGGTTGTTTTAAAGACCACTTGGCTCACCTCCCTTCCCTGTGAAGTGGTTGCTTCCAGGTGGGTGAGGTGGGGCACTGCTACTAATCCTTGAGGTGTAGATTGTCTAAGAGAGCAGTTTGCCGTGAGGCTGCACCAGTTTTTTTTGTTTGTCTCCTTTGTTTCTTTAAGTTAAATCCTAGGCTTTTTGTTTTGCTTTATAGTTCATGTTCTTTTGTAAATAAATCACTTTTTTGAGCACTATTTTGTTGCCTCCTCGTCTGCCTTCACGGGACATCCGGTAACATCCTTACAAGTACCAATAGACTGAGTAAGTGGTATACAGTATATAACACAGCCAACATCTAAAAACTGCTGATTCTGTAATGAATGTCTGTTCTAAAACTACTTACTATGAGAGAAAAAAACATCAATTTAAATGGGTTAATTGTATACCGGCATACATTATTCACTATATGTCTTGCATACAGTTTTTGTCCACAATTACTCAGTAAGTCTCATAGATTGTGCCACAACAGGCCAGAACTTTAAGACCGAAAAAGTCTAAACTAGTGCTGTCCAAAAAAATCAAAAAAATTATTAACGCGTTAATGCAAATCAATTTTAACAGTGTACATTTCTTTAATCACACGATTAATTAGTCTCAAACAAATGAAACGCCACATGAGCCACTCTGCTGCTGGCTGTCATTCAAACGGGAGCGCGGGTTTACAGGAGAAATAGCGTTTGCTTTGCTTTGCTAACACCACCGAGGAACCTTTGAAATCGCTTATGGACTTGGATCAGAAACTTTCCAGAGAATTCACTTTCACCAGGTCATGGACAACTCTTTTTGTCAAACAAAACAAAGTTTGGAGCTAAAGTGGAACTATTGTTAATTTAGCTCAGCCTTTCTTCTTGCAGCTGCATTATTTTCATCACATGTGCCAGTCACACCTGCACTGGAGCACTGCTGCTGTTGTTGTTGCTCACGCATTTGGAGTAGAAGAGCTACAGGCTCTTTTCTCAAAACTCGAGAAAACAAAACATGCTCATGTTTTCCTCATAAAACTGTATGTTTGCTGTGTGTTTGAGGTAAGATAAGAGTATAAGATAAGATTAGATTATTGATTTTCATATAATAATAATGCATTGGTTTTATATAGCGCTTTTCTGGACACTCCAAGACGCTTTACATTGCACTATTCATGCACTCCATACTTGGTGGTAGTAAGCTACTATTGTAGCCACAGCTGCCCTGAGGTAGACTGACGGAAGCGAGGCAACCAGTCAGGCCATCGGCCCCTCCGACCACCACCAACTACTCACACACTACATTTGTTAGGCTTCCTGGTGTTCCTGGTGCTTAGCTTCCAAAGTCTGACGGGATTGGGCATCGCAAAGGCGGTATGGCCACAATATAATTTAAGACTTTTGGATGAGAGGCGATTCGTTCAACACTTCGACTACAGAAAATGACTCAAGAACCTTCATTGAACAAAACATGCACAGTATCTGCTGATAGTCCATTTCTTTAAAAACTGCATTGGGGACAGCAGAAATCTTACATCGCAGGTGAACCTCATGACTCTCTGAAACATGGTGCTTATTAAAAGCTCCCAACGATCTTTTGACTCCAGCCTGACATTGGTCGAGGCACGTTCAATGCAGTACACTGGGATGAATCATGCTCTTTGTTCGGCCGTTCACATACAGCTTGTAAGGCTTTCTCTTCCTATCAGCCCAGTGCCCAGCCTCTGCAAATAGAACCTGAATGAAGAGGAGGGGGAAAAAAGAACTCCCACTCCACAGATAAATCATGTGCAACGTGTATTAATTAACAATAAATCACGTGCCACAATCACAACAGCCGAGTTTACAATGAAACTTTTGAAGTGGACCGAGCGCAGCAAGAGCCCTCTATCCCGCAATTAGCAGGGGCCGGTGTTTATCCGTCCGACATCTACGTGCCTAATGAAGTTTCCCATAAAAGTGTCATTAAGGGTAGGAGGAGAAGGGGGAGAGCGTGGGGGGTGGGGGGGTTTGTCTGGCAGAGAGGAGTCGGGAGACAGAGAAATGAAAATGCCGCAGCTTAATGTACGTCGTTATCGGGGATTCATCTGCGGGCTGCGTTATCAGAATACACTGAATCATCATAACTCATAATGGATGTCGGTTCTAAAGCTTCAATTACTCATGGCCTTTGTCAATTAAAAGTGCTCCCAACGCCCGGAGAGCACAGGTTCCCATCTATGTTGCCTTGATGTCTCACTTCATTGCTCTGAATGTGCTGTGCTTCTGTGATTTAATGTGAAGTCAATGGACAAAATTGCCTATATTTTCAGCGGGTAAATCAAGATAATGGATAGACCCAGGTTTTTTTTCCAGAGATTTTTTTTATTCATATAGTTTTTTGAAGTGAAAAACTTGTTTTTAGCAGTTCGTATTCCAAGGAATTTGATTTTAAACAATCCCTCTGAAAAACACTTAAAAATATTGTTAAAGTTAAAAATATTGTTAAAATGCATACTGTGTTAAAGTGCATACTGTTAAAGTGCATACTGTGTGTACGTATATATATATATATATATTTGTCTCTCACTGAAACATGTACAGCACTTTGGGCAGTGTCAACTGTATTTTAAATGTGCTTTATAAATAAACGTTGACCTTGACCATAGTACTATTAGACACAACATGTAGTTAACACAATTATATTTAAAGTACTAAGTAACTTGTTTACCTTTTCCTAGTCCCTCTGGGGGTAATACAAGTGTTAATAGGATGATTGGGGGGTCTTTCATCTCCCCTTTGTGTCTCTGGCCAGAAAGCCATGATTGCAACTTTCCTGCCTCCGAGTCGGAGCCACCAATACACACTAATGGATTCAAAAAGAAGAAGCTAACAGGCAAAGTTTACTGCGGGCCAGTATCTACAGACAGGTTTCAGTGAAAAAAATGATGTCCATTGTGCAACTGGATGTACAATATCCATCTCTCCCTTGGTCTTTTCTGTCAGTGTAGTATTTACTCTAAGGGATAATTAATGAGTGAAAAGTGGCGCTTATGGTCTCTAGGGGCATGAGTTACTTAGGACTGCTTTAAGATTTTGCGGGGAAAAAATTACCCAGCTTTTGTTAGTTTGACATTTTTTGTGATATTTATAGTTTCAAGAACATTTCTTCATTCATTTGCTGCTTTACAGAAATGAAATGATAATGATTACTTACAACAGATGTCATCCATCTAAATAGGTCATAATTTCAAAAGCATTAAATCCTGTCATATGCACTTTAAGTCCAAGACTGGAAAGTTTGGACTGTGGAGCAACTAACATGGAGATGTTATTGGAAGAGTTCTCTGAGGTCAGCACACGCACCTGTATTTTCTCCTGTCTTTCGCGGCGGCTGCCTCGTCAGAAAGCCATATTTGGAGAACAGCGTCATCTCAGTCATAAAGTAAACATTATCAAGGGTGCGTTTCATCTTTCTTTTACTCTGACATTAAAACCAAAAGGAAGAAAACCAGCTAAAAAATCTCAACATTGACCACTGTGTGAGAAATCAATGCCTCGCCTTAAAAAAACTCTGTTTACACATCACTGGTTTGCTCGCTATGGCGCTTCTGCTCGTAATATGCATGACTTTCTTCGACGTAAAGAACAATTGCCAGATCAAACCCCCATGTTTGGAGATTGCGAGCATGTAGCTGTTGCCTATTGAGACAGAATTAAGTGGTTCCTCTGATATGATCGCTCTGTATTATTTTTTTTCCTGCACTGCTTTCTCACTGTGATCTCTGCCGGCCGCGCCAGCCCTTGTTCCTGACTGAGGCAAATCAATTGGATTGCGCTTCATCATCCTTTTCATGGCGTCGAGCATCAAACAATTGCAGAAAACAAAGATCAATATTTGCGATGAGAAAAGGCACTTGATGTTCTCCAGCCGCGGCGCACTAATTTATGAGTGCCGCGTTTGGCACCGGCTGCGTACACACACACACACACACACACACACACACACACACACACACACACACACACACACACACACACACACACACACACACACACACACACACACACACACACACACACACACACACACACGTAGTTTTGTAGCGTACGTTATCTCTCCAGGTTTGATGTGGTATGCAGATTGTGAGCGGTTTCAGTAGCAATCTGTCCGTCAAGCTTTCATTCAGAGATACACTATGTCTGTCAAAAATGTGGCGAGGTTTTCAAAATAATCTGTGAAAAAAGACAAAAAACAGACTGCTTTTCAGTTCTGCTTTATGTTCTATATACTACATTCTCCCATTCTTTCTAGTTTCTCTTCTGCTGCTGTGAGTCTGTACCTTTTCATATTATGGTTTTCGCACCGACCCAATAATCTCCCTCTGCAGGTTTTCCTCGAGTGGTGAGACTATTTCGCCGACTGTGTTGAAGACGGATTGGTCGCGTGGTCCATTCACACTTTTCTCTCGTCTATTATAACTTTGAATCGATCCAATATTCCTGTATCCCGTATCGATAGTCAGTCCGTTTCATCCATCGGTGAGAGCAGATTCATATGCAGCTGCGTTCAGGCTTCAGGTTCGTTGTAAAAATTGTGAGGAAACAAAGTAGTGAAGTGTAGTTTGTCTGGAAAAGTCAGTCTTCGTGCTTTTGTCGGGTCTCGGCTGTGTAGAAGTGTTGATAGGCCATGGAAACATGAGGAAACAATTAACGAGAGGGGACAGAACATCGCCCTGCTGCGCTTCAGACAGTGACAAGGCGTTTGGTTGGTGTGAATCCATCTTTATCCACTACCTCTCAAGGCATTCATACAAATTAAATGCACTCACTCCCCATGTCTTATCGCCGAGATGATTTAATTTGAAAGCATACATTCCTGAATATGTAAATAAAATAAAAAATAAAAAAATGTTTGTAGCCTATTCCTGTGGGGAGTAGGACTGGGCAATATGGCCAAAAAATAAAATTTCTATTTTTACACTCAGTTTGGACAAATGAAGAAAACTGCTCAAAGTCCCGCTCATTAATATTTCATGATGTAGCCTACAATCAGGCCCATTAAGATAACAAAACCCTTTATTTACAAATAGTAATCTCTGTTTTAGATATTCCTTGTCTGCTCTCAAAAAGTAAAAACCTCTTAATAAGCCGTGGAGTTTTCAAAAGTGTTTTAGTTTTATCGTCTTCATGCCTCTGCTGTGACTGACAACCGTCTGCATGGAGACTCAAGGGAAAGGGGCGGAGTTAAATGGTCCGCTCAGAGCAGAGTGAGAGAAAGGCACAGGAGCCGACCGGAGGAAAGTGGGAAACTCTGTTTTAGTGGAAGAAAACTTCACCACGAACTCTTAAGGTGAGACACTACAGGCAAAACTAAATTTTTTCAGGTTTTGGGCCAAATTGGTCTCTGAACATACAAGCTTTCACCTGGAAAAAGAAAATATACCTAATCTTCACAACAATATGTTTAAATATTGCGCTGATTCAATGTTTGCCCATAGACTTATATGGGACAATGCAATTTCAAGGGCCTTTTTCTCAAAACGTTTTTCTGTCATTGTGGCGACACTATGTCCACGTCAGTCGGACCTAAAGACTTCAAATTTTCCTTGGACTGAACAATACTTGGAAGATTTTTTTCAGAGGGATTTTTTATTATTTAATCCCTATCCCCATTTATTGAATTTTGAGTGTCAAAAAATAAGGCGAAAATTAAATTTTTACAAATTTTTACACTAAAAAACAGCTTATTTTAAAACTAAACAAGACATCCAAAATCCCCTCTGAAAAAGTCTTGGCAACTCATTTATCAATAAAATGAAAAAAAATTTGAATGTAGCTTTATCCATTATTCAGATTTCGTCGCCAAAAAGATGGGAAATTTGGGGCATTTTTAGGCATAAAACACCTTGTTCTTATATGAAAAGATAAAATGACAGAAACCTATGTATTTTTTTCTCTCATTTATGCCAGTAATCTACAGCAAAAGTTTAAAATTGATATCTGTAAATATAAATTTTTTCCCTATTCACCTGCAGTGTCTCTATCTATCTATCTATCTATCTATCTATCTACAAAACATGTAAACTTCTATATTCTTCTTATTGTTGATGTCAGAGTATATACAAATAAAAAATGAAAAAAATACTAGTGTTGAAGTATATGCTGAAAGTTACTTTTTCCCTTTGCTCAATACAACCATTCAAATTGTAACCTTGATCAATCTTTTGGCCCCGGTTCCACCTTTCTTCAAGAGTCCATCATAAAAAGAAAAGGCGATTAACCGCACATCTTGCTGTATTTTTTGTGGAGAAGTTGATTTCTGAGTGCACTGAATGTTTACTCAAACTAGTAAGACACTGCAGTCGAAGAAACATCTCGACAAAGGAAAAGGCCGACGACTCCTCCGAGCTGAGGAGCTTTGCGGCGCGGACCGTGACCGCTTTTACAGTGTATGAGGGCGGTCCTAACGAGCCTCACCAGAAATCACTACACCCTGCTTTAAATGCTAAGCCCTCCTCACGCGGAAACCTACCCATGCTCAGCTTAGCTCCTCTTACACCCTGCCCTTTTCCTCACTTGGCACGTAAGGCAGACTTTTCCGTTGCGCTGATATTTTGAAAGTTAGAAAAGCTCACCGTTTCGGCACACTTGCAATTTCCGAACCACTTCTTGACATTTTGTCTAAAGACGGTAAAAGGGAGAAATTGGAGCTGAGTGGGTAAAACATTTTTGAAAGGGCAAATCAGATTCAGAATGTTTTTTGTGTGTTTTTTTTGCTATCTACTGGGGGGTGAGAAAAATAGAATCCAAATTGATCGAAATTCCATTGTTTTCAACCATTCAAGCACAGATTTTTCACAATTTTACACTGTAATAACATGCGTAGAATGAAATGCGTGCTCTCTAATGAGTTTAGAACTAATTAAATAGTTATGAGAGCTTCAACAGTCCGTCTGCCCAGCCTTCATTACCCACCTGTCAAAAGTTTAATTACAACCAAAGACTAAAATAATACCTCCATTATCAATTCCTCTAATATAGGCACAGAACTAATTTCTTCACCTCTCATATTTCTTCCAAATTACTTAAGTTGTCGAATATTTGAATCCTTTGACTTGAGTTTCCTTTATCACAAACTGACTGCACAACACTATATTATGAGGCTAAGTATTATGAAAAAGCCTAAATCAAGCATAATATTAGACTTTTCCATACACAATGAAGCACACTGTATAACTGACTTGGGCCACACTCAACAGCGCTCCAACTCGCTCACTCAGAGTCCCATGGCGTCGGATCGAGTTACGGCAAATGATATCCTACAATGGACAAGAAATGGATACACGCCGCGCTCTTCGGTCAGGCCGGGCACACTGCAGGCATTGTCCACTTTTACTTTTGCCTCTCACTTTGTTGCGAAGGGACACAGGTGCTAAATTTAGAAGAAAGAAGTGGAGTAGTACAAGGAGGCAGGAGGGGAGATTAGAGAAAGACCCAGAGTACGCGAGGTTTCACGTGGACTGAGTGAAGTGGCGGACATTTGCTCATGAAAGATTGATTCGAGAGTGAGAAGACATCCAGAGTAATGAGATGTATCGTCCAGCCCTAGGAGGGGGATTTTCATCAAACAAAGAGTCGACTGTGTTCAGGTTAATGAGGTATTAAGGGTCTGGGGGAAAAAAGGGTATTTTTTAGGTGATAATAATGTGTATAAACATGCTATGTTTGTCAAATAATATTTAAAAGTGTTAAATGTACCTTTTTGATATATTTGGAGCTTCTCTGCATAAAAAAATGTCGGGTGGCGCAACTAAGTTTTTTCTAAAATCGAAATAGTCAAATCAATCAAGTCAAATCTCCAAATATATCTTAGGATGTTTGCAGTGAACAGCACACAATCTTTTTTGGTTGTGTTTTTGTATGTGCAATAATTTATGATGATTGCACTCAACATGATTTTACAATTAATAACAGGAAAATGTATTTAAAAGTATATAAATGATTACATTAGTGAATTTCTCCTTTGTGAGATCAATAAAGGTTTATCTTATCTTATCTTATTCAATACTGTACCTTTTCTCATCATTGTTATTAAGAATTTGTTCACTTAAACCTATGTTTTATGAAAACATTTGCATTTTGCTTGGTTGCGCCACCTGACAAACTGAGAAAAGACAATAAATATGCTGGGCAATTGTATTGTTAATAACTTCAAATATGAAACAATGCATTAGTCAACAGTAAAAAAAACAAAAACAAAAAACACCCAAATTGTACATTCATTTTGTCTTCTTGCTTCAACAACTCTTCTTGTAGAAAGACCTGGTATTTTAACAACTTTGTTATACTTAGTGTTTACACCCAACAATAAAAGAGTTGATCCTTTTAATTTCAAGTTCAAAATATATCTATCAAGTTAAGACCTAAGAACTAAGTTGAGACCATTTAGCATTAACCATGGCAGCATAGGACTGAGGCAGCTGCTGTACAAGCCATGCATGTGTGGTCTGCTTCTGACTTCCTACAAATGAAAAGTTTGAAAATTAAAGCCTTGACTTGTCTCTATAGCCTTTCTCCTCTGAACAGTTCATCAGTAACTTTTAACAGACTGATGCTGTAATCAGCAATAAAACAAGAGGGCCACATAGTGCTTGGTGTCAGCCTAAAACAGATATCGGTTCAGTATCGGATATTTTGAACTGCCGCCAACAGGCACAAGAGGCAGTAAACACAAAAGTGAGACGAGCTTGGCGAAAGATTATGGCTGAACTTCTAATCAACACTGCTCTTGGCTGAGGAACGGTAGATGAGTAACTTTTAAAATGATGAAGGCTCACTTAAGCCTAAAAGTCGAAGGGCTTCGCTCACCTGGGGTTACACGTCACATCCCTACACTTCCACATTGAGGTAGGCTACACTGACCATTTCTGCGTGCCTTTTTATGCGTTTATCACTGCCGTCCCTGCCGCCCTCCTTTGCCCGCACCATGGGCAGCTCTGAGCGGATGCACAGTACTATGAAGACCTGCGGCTTATATTCGAGTGCGGCCTATGTGTGGCAAAGCCAACATAAAGACTACTTGTTCTTCTGGCTGATGTTACAGTATATCCTGTTTGCTGTGTTACAACCCAGCTCAGCTAAGGGGAAGGGGAAGTAACAAAACCAAGATGTGAAATGGTAAAACTAAAGTTATAATTTATTTAAAAAGGAATGCAAAGGTGAATTGAACAAAGGGTTTCAAAAAGGGTTCCAAAACAAAGCTCAAACTAATAACCAAACGAAATACAAAAAGCAAAACCAGTCTCTAACTTAAGTCACAAGGACTACGAGTGTCTTTACAACAGATTCAAAAAGACACTGGGCAAAGTGGCATGCTGTTCACATCCAATCCCAGCAGCCCCGAATGGCAGGTTGGCAGGTCCTTTAAGGGTGTGGCCGTTCAGGTGGGAGCCCAGAGTTGGCCTGACTCTGGGGCGGCACACCAATCACAGGCCAGGGGAGCACCAGGACCATTATCCACTCAGGAACCAGGCTCAGAGACAGTCCACCAATGGCTGTCGAGGACTTCCACAGTCACATTTAAATACAAAACAAACAAGGTTCAGCACACAAGATGACGCCACAAAAGGGGTATGGCCAAAATGGAGGAGCTGGTGGCCTAGGGCCGTAACACTCCCCCCCTTAAATTACAAACCATGTTTGTAAAAATTATGCAAAAATAAACAAAGCCATACTTACATCCGAACAAGTCATCGCACTTACAACTGTAAA
Organism: Gobius niger; assembly: GCF_951799975.1. Lineage (NCBI taxonomy): Eukaryota > Metazoa > Chordata > Actinopteri > Gobiiformes > Gobiidae > Gobius > Gobius niger. The sequence goes on from NC_136865.1 coordinate 11,160,775, forward strand.
CCCAGACTAAGGCAAAAATATTAAGCACCATCAGCATTTCTGCAAAACACACAAAGGGCAGAAACAAAAGGAACACGAGCAGAAAAGGACTGAGCTAAATGGTGTTAATCGAAACTAACGTGTAGACTGGACAGGAGACTAAGATCAGCGCACAGCTAAACTAACCAGGCGCTACAATTCTACCAACCTGACATTTTGAGCCACATTGGAAACCTCTGAGTCCTCTGAGCTGACTACAGCTCTTGTTATGAGGCAATATGACAATGCAGGGGACAGGTTTGGGGCTGTGTTGGTAAGATTCCATACACAGACTGCTTTTGGATCTTGGACTAGACATCCTGCTGGATACAGGGCGGGCTTGGGACCTTTCACCAGCAGAGCAGGATATCACACACTGGGTATCTGAAAAAGGCGTAAAAGAAAGAGAGTCAGGAATTACATTGACAGAGTGCTGATCAGATGCTTTGCCAAAAGGGGGTACTAAGTTATCAGACAAAGGGGACTCAAAATTGGAGTCAGAATTTTGGATGGTGCTAGTGGCTAAGGACTTTGGCTCGGACTGAATCATGCCAGCACCATTGGTTTGGGATGCAGAGCGTTCTGCTTTTTGTTTCAGGGAAGGACAGTTGGCAATGAGGTGTCCAGACTTATGGCAGTAGAAACATTTTCTTTGGTTTCTTGGTCTGTTGGGCCTCAAAGACACAGAAGGAACAGAATTTGAGCAGCTTTCAGGCGGAATGTCAAAACAGTCATGTTGATGAGCTAACACAAACGAATCAGCCAACATGGCAGCATCAAAAAGGGTTTGGACCTTTTTCTCATTTAGATATACTGAAACACAATCAGGCAAACATTGTTTGAAGTCCTCCAACAAAATCAGCTCTCTGAGCACCTTAAAATCAGTAGCCTTAGCAGAAGTGCACCATTTATCAAACATATTCACCTTCTCTTGAGCAAACTGGGTGTAACTATGGCTCAGAACTTTTGAGTGTTGTCTGAATTTTTGCCTGTAGGCTTCAGGAACCAACTGGTAGCCATTCAAAACAGCAGCTTTCACAGTGTCGTAGCACAAGCTTTGGTCAAGTGGTAAAGCGGCAACAATGGCTTGAGCTTTGCCAACAAGTTTGGTCTGTAACAAAATGGACCAAACATCACGGGGCCATTTTAAAGCCACTGCGATGCGTTCAAAAACAGTAAAATATGAATGAATCTCAGTTTCTTGAAAGGCTGGAAGAAGAGAAATGCAGTTACTCACGTCAAAAGGTGCTACAGACTGGGAGGTGGAAGGCAGGTCAGACCCAAAACCGGAGCAAGGGCCTTTTAACAAGGGGGTCTGAGACTCCAGCTCAAGCTTCCTGAGCATTATGGCCGTCTCAGCCTCAATCTCAAGCCTTCTGATTTCCAGCTCAAGCTGAACCATGCGCACTCTCTCCCGTTCGTCAGCCTCCATTTTGAGACGGGCCAGGCGCATTTTGAGCCGAGCCCCGTCCCACGGAGAACTTGAGGGCTGGTGATGAGGAAGAGTGTTCGAAGGGTTAGGTCGCCCATCTTCCCCCACAGCATTCACAAGCACACGCTCATGCACACTAGGCTCTTCAACCTCAGCCACAGACAAGGCCAAGGGACTACCACCTTCCACCACCTGGCCTGAGATCACAGACGCCATTTTAGAAAAAAAAAACTCCAATCAAAACTCACCTACTACAATCCAATTACAATGATATTACAACTTTAGTTGGGATAGGGTATAATTATCCCGGACGAGCCCCCAATTGTTACAACCCAGCTCAGCTAAGGGGAAGGGGAAGTAACAAAACCAAGATGTGAAATGGTAAAACTAAAGTTATAATTTATTTAAAAAGGAATGCAAAGGTGAATTGAACAAAGGGTTTCAAAAAGGGTTCCAAAACAAAGCTCAAACTAATAACCAAACGAAATACAAAAAGCAAAACCAGTCTCTAACTTAAGTCACAAGGACTACGAGTGTCTTTACAACAGATTCAAAAAGACACTGGGCAAAGTGGCATGCTGTTCACATCCAATCCCAGCAGCCCCGAATGGCAGGTTGGCAGGTCCTTTAAGGGTGTGGCCGTTCAGGTGGGAGCCCAGAGTTGGCCTGACTCTGGGGCGGCACACCAATCACAGGCCAGGGGAGCACCAGGACCATTATCCACTCAGGAACCAGGCTCAGAGACAGTCCACCAATGGCTGTCGAGGACTTCCACAGTCACATTTAAATACAAAACAAACAAGGTTCAGCACACAAGATGACGCCACAAAAGGGGTATGGCCAAAATGGAGGAGCTGGTGGCCTAGGGCCGTAACAGCTGGTACTACTCTTTATTTTAAAATAAAAGCCCTGTTCTTACGGTTGTGCCACCCTGACATTTTAAGATTACAAATTGTCGAAAGTTTTTTAGTGATCTTAAAAGCTCTAAAACCATAAATATTCACACATGATGGCTTATTTGAAAGATATTTAACATAAAAATATGCCATGATGTTTTATTTTTAATTTGTTACCCTGAAAATACCATTTTCAGAAGCTTTATTTGTCTGGTTATTTGCTCGGACGTTTGCACAACCTGACATTTAAGGGATTTGGGTGTGAAAACATAGATAAAAATATATATATTATTGAAATGTGTTGAAAATGTGTTTGAACTAAATAGGTTTTGTAGAACAAAGTGATACATATAATGAATCGATCGATTTATTTTTAAAAGAAATAGCCTTGAAGCTAAAGGCTAACGTTAATTTTCCTCTGTTTTTTAAATCTTAATTAATCTTTAATTTGTGTTGACAGGAAGTCGTCGTTACCCACACTGGTAACCAGGAAGTTAACCAAAAACATTCTGTGCTCATTATTCCGATCATACATTCCATCCAAGTATGACGTCATAGCAACCCTTGCAGAATAACGGCCTGTTGAGATTAGGTCATCACTTCCCACTGCTCATATCGTTCAGACCTTCAGCAGAGACAAGACGTATTTCATATTTCTCATCACAGCTACAGGACACGAACACGAGACTTTTCCCACTGAAATGGAGAATTCAAAACTCACAATGGCCTTACAGAAAAAGGTCGACGTCAGCTACAAGCATGAAATCTCCGAGGTATTTGAGCTCGCAGCAAAACATCGCCTGGACGCTTGTTTTCTCGAGCTGGATAAAGACGGCCCTATCCACAACGCCACCTTCACCTTCCGTTTAACGGTGGGAAAGTTTACGTCAGAGGCTCAGGGCCCGACCAAAATGATTGCAAAAACACTGGCCGCACAGCAGATTCTACCCAAAGTGCAGAGTATCCCCCTCCCAGGGAAAATGCTGGGCGGAAAATCCTCAAAAAGCACCAAGCTCTGGAGAGAGCTCCCTACTTTTGAGCCAACCGCAAACCCGATCGTGTGCCTGCATGAGATCATCACCAAATGGAGAGGGAACCCTGCAGAGTACCATGTAGCCAACGTGGACAAAGCGTTTTACCCCTGGATCTTGTACGTCCGACTGACAGTAGCCGACGAAACAGTGGTGGGAGCGGGACACTCCAAGAGTGAGGCCAAACAAAACGCTGCCGCCAAAATACTTAATGGATTTGGATACAACTTTCTCTGCGTAGAACCAGACAACACAAAAGAAGACCTTCTTCTTTTGACAGAGGTAAACTTTGCTCCTCTTACCCCGGACGCCCCTGTTCAGGACGCCCCTGCCCCCAAGGACACTCCTGTTCGGGAAGCTCCTGTTCAGGACGCCCCTTTCCCGAAGGACGCTCCTGTTCAGAACGTTCCTGTTGAGGACGCTCCTGTCCCCAAGGACGCTCCTGTTCAGACCGTTCCTGTTCAGGACGCCCCTGTAGAGGAGGCTCCTGTTGAGGATGCTCCTTTTGAGGACGCCCCTGTTGAGGACGCCCCTGTTCAGAACGTTCCTGTTGAAGACGCCCCTGTTGAGGACGCTCCTTTCCCCCAGGACGCTCCTGTTGAGAACGCTCCTGTTCAGAACGTTCCTGTTGAAGACGCCCCTGTTGAGGACGCTCCTTTCCCCAAGGACGCTCCTGTTCAGAACGCTCCTGTTCAGGACGCCACTGTTGAGGACCCCCCCCTGGACGCCCCTGTTGAGGACGCCCTTGTTGAGGACGCCCCTGATGAGGAGGCCCCTGTTGAGGATGTCCCTGTTGAGGACACCTCTGTTGAAGACGCCCCTGTTGAGGACGCTCCCGTTCCTGTTCCCCAGGACATTCCTGTTCAGAACGCTCCTGTTCAGGACGCCGCTGTTAAAGACGCCCCTGTTGAGGACACCCCTGTTGAGGACGCCCCTGTCCCCCAGGATGCTCCTCTTCAGAACGCTCCTGTTCAGGACACCCCTGTTGAGGACACCCCTGTTGAGGACGCCCCTGTCCCCCAGGACGCTCCTGTTCAGAACGCTCCTGTTCAGGACGCCCCTGTTGAGGACACCCCTGTTGAGGACGCTCCTGTCTCCAAGGATGCTCCTGTTCAGAACACTCCTGCTTTGGACGCCCCTGTTGAGGACGCTCCTGTTGAGGATGTTCCTGTTCTCCAGGACGTTCCTGTTCCCCAGGATGTTCCTGTCCAGGAAGCCGCTGTTGAAGACGCCCCTGTTGAGGACACCCCTGTTGAGGACACCCCTGTTGAAGACGCCCCTGTTGAAGACGCCCCTGTTGAGGACGCTCCTGTCCCCAAGGATGCTCCTGTCCCCAAGGATGCTCCTGTCCCCATGGACGCTTCTGTCCCCAAGGACGCACCTGTTCAGAACACTCCTGTTCAGGACCCCGCTGTTGAGGACCCTCCCCTGGACGGCCCTGTTGAGAACGCCCCTGTTGAGAACACCCCTGTTGAGAACGCCCCTGTTGAGAACACCCCTGTAGAGGACGCCCCTGATGAGGAGGCCCCTGTTGAGGATGCCCCTGTTGAGGGCACCCCTGTTAAAGACGCCCCTTTTGAGGCCGCTCCCGTTCCTGTTCCCCAGGATGTTCCTGTTCAGATCGCTCCTGTTCAGGACTCCCCTGTCCCCAAGGACGCTGCTGTCCCCAAGGACGTTCCTGTTGAGGACGCTCCTGTTCAGAACGCTCCTGTTCAGGACGCCCCTGTTCAGGACGCCCCTGTTGAAGACGCCCCTGTTGAGGACACCCCTGTTGAGGATGCACCTGTTGAGGACGCTCCTGTCCCCAAGGACGCTCCTGTCCCCAAGGACGCTCCTGTTCAGAAAGCTCCTGTTCAGGACGCCACTGTTGAGGACCCCCCCCTTGACCCCCCTGTTGAGAACACCCCTGTTGAGGACGCCCCTGTTGAGGACGCCCCTGATGAGGAGGCCCCTGTTGAGGACGCCCCTGTTGAGGACGCCCCTGATGAGGAGGCCCCTGTTGAGGACGCCCCTGATGAGGAGGCCCCTGTTGAAGACGCCCCTGTTCAGGACACCCCTGTCCCCAAGGACGCTCCTGTTCAGGTGTCCTACATTCTCTCACATGCACTGGTAAAGAAAGTGCTTAAATTGGCCAAATCCCATGACAGACAGGGCAGTGTGCACATGGCGATCAACTTGACTGAGAAGATCAAAGAACAGCTTATCATCAGTAGAGAATGTGACATTAGCTTTAGAGACCTGCAGAAGATAGGAAAAACAGCAGCTAAACAGCTGGTGCTGGAGCACGGCTCTGCCCACTCACTCCTGAAGGCTGAAGCTCAACAACCAGCTACTTTTAATGAAGATGTGGTGAAGCATCTCAACATTGAACTAGGAGCCTTCCTGAGCCAGCCCAAAACTGTCTCAGCTCACTTCTTCACCAGACTGGGGAGGGCTTTCTGCTTCTGTTAAGACCATTTCTATCGGTATCTGCCAGTTTGATGTCACAGTCTTCTTCAATAAATAAAAAAAGAATATATACTGTAGCTTTGTCTCTCTATTCTCTCTGATAATATTCATCCATCCATCCATTTTCTTTCGCTTTATCCGGGGCCGGGTCGCGGGGGCAGCAGTCTCAGCAGAGATGCCCAGACTTCCCGGTCCACACGCACCTCCTCCAGCTGTTCTGGGGGGACCCCGAGGTGACACTAGGCCAGCTAGGAGACATAGTCCCACCAGCGTGCCCTGGGCCTTCCACGAGGCCTTGTCCCACTAGGACATGCCTGGAACTGAAGCTGCCCAGGACTCCAGGAAGTCGCTACATCACAGGTTGAAGCTAATGATGAGGCATCAAAAGATAAGCTTTGTCATTTCAATATCTCTAATAAGATTCAGATCTTTCTTTTACAGGCACAGGTATTCATGAAGCCACTTTCAGAGAGCTGCAAAATTTCAAGGCTCAGTCAGAGCTTTAAAATGAGCTCTTTGTAAGCCACAACTTTGTAGGTCTCAGGCGAGCAGAGAAACATCGCGGTGAAAATCAGTCACAAGTTTGTACAATTATTTTTTAATATTTTATGTTGTGGATGTATAATTTTAGAACCATAAGAGTTAGAGACTTACCGTTCTTTATGTTTTTAAATCTATTGATTCATACGAGTTCTTTCATACGAGTTCCCTCTGAAGTACCTACTAAACATGAATGTCCTGAACAAATCAGCCCTTTGCCATCATACAGCGCCCCCTTCTGTCACAATTCAACACTTACACATTTAGAGGCATCATACACAGGAGTATCGACCAGAATTTTTTATTTTATTTTTTTGGCCTAAAATGTCATTGGTGCATATCGCCATTGGCCTTAGAAAAACCCACATTGGTCGACCTCTATTGGATACATATTTCTATGATTGAAACCTGAACTATAACAATAAATGTTTAACTATAAGCTATTGGAGATTTTTTTTTTTTAATTACATCACATTAAATCCATATCGGTCGGGCCCTACTGCACCGAACCCTGACTGAGAATAAAGCTAAAAGATTAAGGAAATCAATAAGGTGGTTAAAGTGAAGTTTTATATTGACATAAGTTAACGGTAAGTGCCTTTATTGTCTTTCTATTTTCTTTCTTTTAAAACCTATTGTCATTCAGTGACTCGCCATACACCCATATAACTGTATTAAGCCGTGTCTAATTGTAGCATCTTTACAGCAGGTTTCTGACGTAAATAGGAAGTGGTAGGATTGGGCAATTAATCTTTTATCTTTAATTTAATAAAACTTGCAATCTCTACTTCAAGCTCAATCATCGTCATGCAATTTTATGATTGTCTACAGCCGTTTCTTTGGCAGAAACAGGTCCTAGTTTTGGATTTTGGACGAGGCAATGACAGATTTTGTGATTTTTGTGTGTTTACACTTTTTCCATAATGGGGATAAATATAGAAAATACTGGCGTTATGTTAAGCGTCATCCATTTTTTATACTTTTTTAGCTATAGTCTGTGGACACTTTCATTATTTTAATCTTTATTTAACCATGAAAGTCCCATTGAGATTAAAAAGAATGTTTGCTTGTTCCCTCAATCATAGAGGAATACATTTATTTGACATTACTTAATTAGCAATATTTAGAAGCTAAAGTTAATCATGTAACAACATATTACGAATTCAAAATGTTTCATCTTTGAGCGAGCATGAGTGAGGTTAATATTTCATTAGGAGAAAAGTGTGAATAATTAGTTGTATGTTTTATATTCCTAATAGTAAATCAGAATAAACTATTCATTATGAAGCAACAATTATGAGTGGATAATTACTGCATTTTTAACTACAGTTCAATTGGATTAAAGTCTGAGTGAAATAAACAGTCTCCATTGTAGAACCTAGAATTGGGTCTGAACATCAAATAATTATTATTCTAAAAATGTTTTTTTGGTAAATAAACAGACACAAAGCAATAAATGATGGAGGTTTTAAAGAGAAAAAAACAACAATTGACAAATGGCTTGAATATTTCAATAACAATATCATCGCTGTATTTTAGTAAACCATTTCAACGTAGCAGGCTTGATAAAATTTAAAATTAAATCTTAATTTCTTCACCAAATTGCATTAAAAAAAAGACGTTTTTCACACTGGTTCTGGTTAGGTCGCTCTATAAAGCCACTCCGAGACCGGTCCAAAAAATATACTAGATAAAGACCAAAAACAGACAACTGCAAGACACAAAAACTGAACTTTAGCACGTTTTAAAGTTACCACATGGTTTTATTTCAGGCAGTAAATGTTAGTCTGTCCTAAATAGCAGAAGCCTGACTGGTGACTTGGTCCATATCTGATATTTCTTGAAATAAAATGTCAAGCTACTAGGCCTGTCACAATAACAAATTTGAGGTTCGATATATTGAGGCAGGAAAGTATCACGATAAATGATATTATTGACTCTAACGATACTAGATACTGTCAACTCTCAGGCATAAAAATGACCTTTGTTCTAAAAGTGCATCATCTTATCCTAAAATACCACAGAAGCGGCAATAAACATGAAATATAATGTAACTCAATTTGCTTCTGTTAGAAATCAAAGTTTTACAAGAAAAAATAAGGGAAAAATGCTGATAAATGTTCAGACGATAAATATTGAGCCCAAAATGTATCGTTTATCTTTTATTTATTGAACGATGAATCGATATAGTAATTATCGTGACAGGCCTTCAAGCTACCCTTTAAAAACTTCATACAAAGTTGATTTCTTTTTGTATACTTTATTAAATTGGCCAATCTAACACTAGCCAAGTCCAGTTTCAAGGATTCGGCCAGTGGTCAAGTAGATGACGCTGTGATAAATGAGTGAACAGTGGACAGAGACGTGTGAGCGCACGGGGACAGGTAGCAGCGACACTGAGCGGTCCACGCGGAGGGCCAGTCGGCAGCTGTACGGCCCGCAGCCAGGCTGATGGATTGCAGCTACTCTCTCCAGGGTAAACGGACACTGGCAGCCTCCAACCCACCCCCCCACCACCCCCTCGCAACAACGTCTCCGTCGCCATCGTCATTGAAACGTCTCGAAAGATGGAGGTGAACGCGCAGCTCAGCCACTTAATCTGAAACGCTACATTTCCACCACAAGCATCACGTTTGAAAGACTCCTGCAAAAGACCTTTTCTCAACAAATATCGTATCATATTCGCTGAAACGACTCGTCTAGTAAAAAGCAGTATCATCTGCGGAAAAACAAGACCATCCACAGCCACTCATCGATTCAGTCAAGACTAATTGCCGGGAAAGGAGGCCATATGGTTTTCATACAGATTTCCTCCCTGCTTGGCGCGTGCATCCCCAGCTCCCAGCGCAGTGACTCCTGACCTGCTGCGCCGCACCGCGCCATGCGGTTTCACAGGTTGTGACATCGTGGTTGTGGTTGCCCCTCCCGGTTTCGAATGAAGCAATTTGGGGGTCGTCGAAAAGTGCAGCTACTTGAAGCCACTTCCTTCAGAGGCGCGCTAAAAGGTCACGCTGCTGAGGAAGTGCGCTGGACCTAAATAAATAATGAGCGAGGGAATGCGTAAGAACAAAGCCGTGCAAATGAACCCACGCTCCCTCCAGAAAAACAGATTCCACGGTGCCTCCATAGTGTCTTTGTCAAAGGGATGTTTTCTCTTTGGCAAACGGAGATCATGCTCGAGCCCCCTGACATTTCGCAGCTACTTCACTCAGCTTTAAAAATTCCCACAACCGCACAACTTGTCAGAAGGCGTTTAGCAGCAAATTTATCATTGAAGATCTGCACTGGTCTACAAGCATATTTCTCCCGATGCTAAACGCTGATGCAGAACAGGTTTGGATTGCTGGTGCCATCAAAGGAGTCATTTTAACACTTTGCAAAATGAATATTGAAGCGTTTTAAAAGTATGTTGAATGTAAATGTGGGGATGTAGAGAGCTATTGCAAAGTCTTTTTATGCAAAGCAAGGCTTTAACACAGCGACTATAGTCCCATTGGCCAAATCTGGGGACACACTAGAGGATTTTATGCCCAATATTACGCCTGATTTTCTGCTCACCGAGTTCATGTCAGTGGTGTCAGTGCGACTGTTTGTCAGATCAGAACCTCCAAAACATCAAATCGTAACAAACGTTTGATATTTACGAGTCTGGCTTGCGATTTGAGTGACACAACTGTCAATGAGGAAACTCACTTGTCCAGTGTGAGAGCAGTCACTTCACGTCACACTTCAACTGTCCCCAACTTCATATAGTAAGCTGGTAGCCAGGCAACACCGCCACTTCTACTTCATAAGGAGGAGCGTCGTATTTCTATTAAATTCAGTATCCAGTGTCATGAACTTAATAACTTCTATTACCTCTCATTAACAGTCCGTATAGTGCTTTATTTGTTGGTTCATCAGAAGTTCATGCTGTTTCTCAGTTGTCTGCATGATTAATATTAGCGCTTATTCATGCCTTAGCACTCGTTTAAGATGCCATATTTGTTTTGTTACAGACAGACCATGTTTCCCGATCGATTAATCCGCCAGTCAGTGATGCCTATCGGAACTCACAAAGATAACACCAGCTCCCAGTCTACATGCCTTTGTATTTAAAAAAAAAGGAAAAAACAAAGTGCTAGAACTACCCATACTCCAGATACCTGCGTGAATGAGTCTTCAAAAATATCACAACCTTTTCATCCTGCTAACAGAGCCAGGCAAACCGGCCAGGCTTCCTGCTAATAACCACCTTAGTGGGGACAAGCGCACGCGAGTGCCCCTCTCACATTGCTACAGTGGTCCTTCAGATAAGGCCATGTAATGAATGGAGGGTAATGAATTCCTAATGACTCTTACTTAATTCAATTTTTCGTGCAGGTTTGACTGGAAGCAGCTGGGCCCATTCAGGTGCAGAGGACGGCCACTGAGGAGGAACGGACATTCGCTCGAACACGGCGTCTTGATGAAGCCGCGTCTGCATTAAAAGTTGGCAAAATACACCATGACCATCTTTGCTCATGCAACACACCACATTGCCTTCTAATGGAAGAAAAAGTGGCACAGTCTTTATCTAAAATGACGACCCGCTCCAAATGTGCTTAACGGTTAAAGCGCACCACTTAGATTCATTAATATAAGCTCATTTAAAAGCAAGCTAATTATTTTCCCTTATATGCCCACCAGTGCCTTGAGGACAAAGAGTTGCTCAATTATGGATGAAACAATTATGGCTGTAAATAATTGTAACATCATTTGCACAACAGCTGGGTAATTGGGTAAATTTTCATGAGGCAAACTTTAAATGGCTGGCAAGTGTCTATGAAAAACTACACAGAGGACAAAGTTTACTCTGAGCCAGTTCTTTCCAAGTCATTTTTCAGCCCATGGTTCCGTGCAACTTCTTATTTCTGCGGTAATGGGCACGCAGACTAATTGTTGAAGTAACTTAGCAAAACGTATAGTGTACAATATACTGTATGCAGCAAGTGTAGGGAAACTTTGTCCGAGATGATGTCGTAAGTGGGACCAACTTTACTTTCCTTACTTCTTCGGGACGGGATGCAACTCACAAGTCACATTTTAGCTGCGAATTTGACCGGTTTCAACGGATTCAACTCGGCAGCGCAGTAAAATGGAAATGATGTTGCCGACAGCTTACAAGCTTCACATCTCCGGCAGAATCTCTTTGACAGGAGCCCGTGACCTTTCAAGTTCTATAGTGAATAACGTTTTGATGTGAGATACTGTAATATACACTATCTATAAAGAGAGCTCTGTAAACTCTTAAATGGACGCTTCAGACATTTAGCTCTTTGTTGAACAATAGGGCAGTGTTAACAAAAAGGATTGAGAGTGAGAGTGTGCAGCTTCATGCCCCGAGGTTGTAGTAGCAGCAGAACACATCAAAAAACAAACAAAGCAGTTTTATGTTTTGGGGATTGGAAAATGGAATAAAAACACCAAGTTTTTGCATGTTTAAAAGAAAAAAGTTACAAAAGAATACTACGTTTTAATGCTGGGTAATAAATCCATTGGTTCATTTCATCTCTTTACAGTCCAAGCCATGCAGCCTTATTGATCACCTCATCTCCAGACATTTCTAAAAAATAAACCTACATTGATAGTGCAGATTTGAGCCAGTAAGGTCCCCATATCTTATTAACCTTTTTACGCAGTTGTCAAGGAGAGGCCTTGCGTCTCAATATTCGGCCTCTTTTGGAAGTGATTAAATCAATCTCCTCTTGCTTAGCCTTGGGGCTCTGCTGATAATGTCGCTCAGTCCGTTTGCTGGCTCGAAGTGGACTTTCAAGCATCTACAAGATCGAAAGTGGGGATATTAAGAAAGTGGACGACGTCGACAAAGTGGAGAGCGAGGCCTTTGCCAGCTCCGCAGTGAAACAATACTCGCCTTTGTGTTGGGGGTGCGCTCGTCCTGCCCAGTCGGTCAGGTTGCTTGAGGTCACGTCTGGGCTTGAAAAGATGCAAGGTAATGCCGCAATTAATCTTTCGACATGGGTTTTAACAAGAGGATTTAGTCGCTGACTTTATTAAAGATATTGAATTACTGAGTGTGTTTTTTCCCATTTAGATCTTTCATGCTGGCCTTATCCTACCTCGTGGGAGGCGATACGTGTGATCAAGTAGCCGGCAAACTGATGGAATATAATGACTCGGCGTTACCGGACTAGCCCGCGGGTAGAGATTAAGGAAATGAGAAAGAGTTCACAGACTTATTCATGCCGCTCTCCCAGTCTCATTATCGACTGCACACCAGAGGGGATCGTACTGGAGCTAGGAGCACCTGCGTCCCCTCTAACTTCAAAAATCCAAACAAATGGGAGATGGGGAGGAAATAAACCAGCAAGTGGACAAGGCTAGAGGGTGACGCATAGAAAGTATAGAAAAAGTTGGGTGAAAATAGAATGACAGCACTGTCAAAGGTGGCAACTTTTTAAAGATATTCCAAAGTGACAATATCAAGTGAACAAATAATAAGATATATGGTATTAAAAAAAAAGTATAAAAGTAAATCAGGATAAGGGTTATGACAATTTGGTGTTAGAGAGTGAAGCAAAGGGAATATAGTACTGAAAGGTCGAGGTTCTCCTCACTGATGCTTATCTTTGTTGGGGTTAATGGGTTTGAGTAAAAATATGCAGTCAGAAAGTTCTTTCTCAACAAGGTTTGTATAGTCGGACAAAAACATTCGAAAGTAATGAATTCCAATTCTGCATTGCATCATAAAAAATAAAAAACTGTAATTATAACAAGACAGTCGGGGCTTTTATGATCCACTTAATGAGGAAGTTAAGAGCTTTGGGATGAACTCTCATTATGATTTCCTTGGATACCTGACCACGCTGCAGATTGCCAAGATGCCTAACTTAATAAGTTAGATATACAAGATGTGTATATTAGATAGATAAGTTAGATAGATGAAATGCGCTTTGGTCTGCCAAGTGTTGTTTTAAAGTGCTATAGAAGTACACTTTGATTGATTGAGTGAACTATTAATGCAAAATCAAGCAAAAATCTTTTCGATCAATATTGCGATTTCGATATTATTTCGTTTTTTTCTCTCCCCATTTACCGTTAACACCGTTTTGTCGCATGTAACTAAAATATAGCCTAAACCGAGACAATGTTGTTGCACATGAAATATTTACAGCTGACTTATTAAAGTATTACTTGCTTTTAAGTCCTTAAAGGGGCTAGATGCAAGTTTGACATTTTATACTCACTACTGCCACATCAGGTCATGTGTGTAACTGCACCTTCTATATTAAGCTCGTGCACGACGGCACCTTTTTGAGTGACAGTGCAGGATTTTAGAGGCAGTTGTGGTGAACAGGTCTGGGCTCATTTTACACATTAGGACATTGCTGGAACATGTAGGGGGAGGAAAATACATAATTTTAACATTTTTAAAGTCCATATAGTCCCTTTAATAATAATTTGAAATACAATTAAATAGTCCACATGGCCATTTATATAATTTACAATAAGCTTATACTGAATATTTCTTGTAAATAGCCTAAATCATTTATTGCTAATTACATCTTACTGTGTTTTAGTCAGTGCTTATGAGATCAGTTCTTATCTTTATCCAAAACATTCCCGAACATAAGCCTCCTTTTAGGTTCTAAAAGGTCCAAACTGAGCTGCACTCGACTCTTTACAAGCTGCACAAACGCTGCTCACCTTCATCTCTGTGGAGGCAGAGACGTGTGAATCCGGAGGTGAGGGAGTTTCTGTGATCAGCGCATCAGAGTGTGTAGCAGCGTCAGCGCGGGACTCTGAATGGAGTGATTAGCGCTGCGGCTAATGCAATGCTAATGGAGAACAAAACAATAGTCCTATACGGTGGCTGCATCATAAACGCTGATATTTTCATGTACATCCACGATCTACCGAGCACCTTAGCTAGACTGAGAAGTAAACAAAGAGCATGCGATGGAGCACACGTCTCTCGCCACTACATTCATTTCTATGGGCCGCGGCCATCAGCTGTATGGGCCAAAATCATGCAATCTTATTGTGATAAAATTGCAGATAATATTAATGGTACATGGTTCTGTTTTTTAGATGATACAACTGTTCAAAAAAGTATTTTTAAGTATTTCCTTATTCCCTAGAGTCTCTTTAGGAAGAAGCAGAAAAAATTGCAACTTCTTGGCGCAACTTTAGGAAAAATCCCAGCAACAATCATGGAAAATGGCCACGAAATCCTGGAGGGACTGCTATACTGACAGAAATTGAAAGAACGAACATGAGTGAGATTAAACTCTTTCTTTTCCCTTCCTGTTTTTGCGTTTCTATGGTTTCCCAATAGGCTTCAAATCTGAATCTGGCCCCACTAGATCCATTTTACTTAGGTGCGTACACAACATTCTTCAAACACCATGGGCCCGATCTTGTGCATCAAAACGGAGACGATAGCGTGACATTTTGCGCTCAGTAGGAGGGCACTTTGTGATCTTGCCACTCCAGACTTAGCGCATTTAAGTGGGTGGAGACACAGATTGACACCAGATCGACTCCGCGTCCAGGAGAGTGGTTGTGTAGGAGTGGGGGGTGAACATGTGCTTTTGTTTTGCTTCGCGTTCACGCCAAGCGCGGGCCGATCCGCGCCACAGCGGACACTGTAGCGCTTTTTCTCTCGAGACGTGAACATCGTTTAGCTCACGATGGGGTAAATAAAGTTTTTAGTTTGACCTGTGAGAGCCTAAGGCTTAAGAAAGAACGCAAGACAGCGCAATGTAAACGAGGAAGTGAATGTCAGCCCTGTTTCCATCAGTGCAGTCACCTCCTCTTGTGACGCCCCCTCACAGGTGGCGGAGGCGAATGGCACATATAGCGCCGCCACTCGGAAAATAATTCGCCAAGAGCCTGCGCCGCCCCGTGCGCCGCCACAAGATCTGGCCCCATGACTTCATCATTACTATCCTTTTCACACTTAATATTCCAAACTTAAAGTGTGATTTTTTTCCCCCACCGTCCTCCTCATAGAGCCCCCTTAGGAACCTTTAGGAGTCTTTTCTTGACTTTCTGTGCCAGATTGTGAAGCGTTAACCCGCCTTGAATACACGCACTGCGAAATGACTCTCGAGATCATATTCACAACAACGCTGGAGTTGGCAAGTAATAAATGTGTGTACATACAGATGCATTATGGAACAAGATAATTAACGCTTTTTCACCATAGACGCTGTACACGTAATTAGACATAATATATTAGCAGAAGCACTGGAGTGTGGCGTCCCAGTAGGTTTGCGCTCAGCACCCAAACAGCAAACAGATGTCTTTCCAATAGTCTTTTTCACCTTCTGACTTGGACCTCTTGGCAAAAGTTGGAGATTTAAATGCACGCCTAACTTGAGTGGGTGGTTGGCTTTGTTCAGGCGGCCGTGGTTTGAGGTGGAGGCGCTGCACCGACTCCTCCACACTCCTCTAAAGGCTGCTCAAATCACCGGATTCAAAAAAAGCACATAAATACAAGAAGTATGGCTGCGGTTGGGGAGTAGCGTTCATTCTGGCAGATTGGAGTTAGTGTTTTCTGTGAACATTTCTCAGAGGCAGAGAGATATATTGGAGGCAGATGGTTCGTTTAACTCGATGTGCAGGAATAAAATGTGCAAAAGAAAGAAAAAAAAAACAATGCTTAGCCGAGTAGAAACGATGTGGAGGGAGTTTAGCGCTGCAGAGTCTAGTTATTAGTGGAAAGGCACGATCTATTTTTCAGATTTCGTGGCAATAAAATTTGAACGGCGTCATGGAAGGCAATGATCATTTTCCAGAGTTACCAAACAACATTCAGTGTGTCTATTAGCATCGCTTGTGACAATTGTATCACAGACTGACTCGCGCTTTGTGAAACAATGACATCTGGCAGATCTTGCGGCAAGACAAAGTTTGCAGTTTATGTTTTATTTTATTTTATTTTATTTATCGTTTCTTGTCAGATGACTGTCGGAGTGTTTTCCCCCTCGTGCATGACATTCACGAACCCGACCCCTCCCTCATCACTTTTCATAATCCGCCTGGCCCACAATCAATAAATTAAAATCCGGAGTCGGGTGCTTGAATGGTGCCTAAAGAGAGACATATCTTACGGACACAGGGGTCGTTGAGCTCGAGGAAGTCATCGCACGCTACGCTCCTTAAAGGTGCATTATGCAACTTTTTATGTGGAAAAAAAAGTTTATATTTGCCCGTATTTGACCTTGTAGTGACCAAGCGACTGTATGAGTGGTCAGCATGGCCATTTTCTTTTGATCACAGTGGCCTCTGCAATGCTCTAGAATCAACTGTTTTGTAGGTTTTCTGGTGAGAGGCAGCAGTGAAAACCTTCGAAACGATTGATCCCGGATCGAGTCCACTGTGATGGGAGGTAAAGGCGCCATGGTAACCACTCATACAGCCACTACAAGGTCAAATGCACGCAAATATCAACTTTTTGTTTCATAAAAAAGTTGCATAATGCACCTTTAAAGGGACAAGATCCAAGTTGGTCATTTTTATACTCACTACTGCCACCTCAGGTCTTACGTGTAACAGCAGGTTCTATATTAAGACAATTCGGACCCGAAGTTACAACTTTTTGAGTGGTGAACAAGTCTGGGCTCACTCTATACACTAGGACATGGCTGGAACCTGTAGGGGGAGGAAAATACACAGTTGTAAACTCTGTATAGTCCCTTTAAGGCAACACCTCCAAAAGCTCCAGTTCAATCAAGTCCTACCGTCTGACAGATGAAACCTAACCAACACGTTCTACATTAGAAGAATTTCCAACGACATTTATAGCACCTGCCACAGAGGTGCAAAAGAGAAGCTCAAAATACTCCAAATAATCCTTCAAGAGGATCCAGAATGTTAGACAGACTTCCACTACTGCAGACAAAGCTACATCGATTGAACAAAAATAAATAAAAATCACATAATACAAAAAGCAGTCAGTGACTCTTTCAACAAGCTGTTAAAATGACAATTGTAGTGTCAAAATCTACAAATAGACATGGGCACAGATGTACATTGACTAAAATGGCTGGCAGGTCTACAGGACACACGCTATGGCTAATATAAAACCTTATGTTTGACATGACTTATTTATGTGCACTGGAGATCCACACGGCCTGAATACACCGTCGTCCATAGTCTTATAGCCCAGTCCTACTGTCAAAGCTGCTACACCCCCGGCCCACAGAGGAGCATTTAACAGCCCACCATAAAACAGCACACAGGAGTCAAAGGGACTAAAAGGAACCTACCGCCGCGTTAGAAGCGCCAGGTGGAATTGCACTTAGAACGAGCCTTTAATGATTAATTGATTAGGCAAACTGAGAGGAAAAGTCTGTCGATAGATATTTTTCAGTCGGCTCACGGGCGCGCGGACATAAAGATAGTGTTGTGTTCTGGGGTATTTCAAAGTAGGGTTTATTCCAGTTTACATTGATGTTTCCTGGGGAGATGCTGCAAAGGAACAAGCAACAGCCCGGGTACTGTTGGTGGTTTGCTCACATCAGTGCAGTTTTTTTGGTGTTGCCTAGATACTGCAGATGCGCGCCAATATGGCTCGAAACAGCACATGAAGGCTAATTAGCTTAATTGAACAAGGCAGTCATATGAGCCTTCCGGTGGTTGTAAAAAGCAGCGGCAATACAAATCTAACGCTATGCGATAGATACTTGCTTTTATTTCATTTGTGTAAAGCAATAGGGGACCACTTAACGACCGCTGCCTTGGGTCGTTATCTTGCTTGATTTTTTATTTTTTAACAGACTGGTTCATCTTGATATTTTAAAGCACGGCGTTGGAGAGAAATGTTTGCAGATACAAGCGTAGAATTAGTAGTAGGTTGTGCAAATATTCTGAAGACCTACAAAGGGTCGATTGACATAAGAAGAAGGAGGCTGAGGTCACCGACACCAGGAATGAAGCCCTGAAAGACATGCAAGGATGTTTATGAATGGGAAAAGGCATTCTCGCTATAGGTTCTTGATTCGAAAGCATAAAATGGAGGGTGTGATCGACAGAATATCTCTATTGAAACTGCTTTCATTCCAATGCAATGTGCGTGTAGTGTCCCCACGGAGCGATAATGAAATTTGTGTTGCTAAAAAAAAAAAAACAGTATGAGTGATCTATCGTGGTCAGCGCGGCAGCATCTGGGCCATGGCTGCCGACAGAATGCCGGGGCTGACACCGACCTCCATCTCCCCTGGCTCCACCGGCAGCCAGCCTGTCAGGAAGATGAAAATATGCCTGCCTTCATTTAGTGCTGTGGGGATCCTGTGGAGAAAGGGGGCAGGTAGAGCTAATGGACTACTCTAGGACACAGCGGGCTGTCGACTCAGCAATGCCGCGGGGCCGACTCTCCAGGACGCGCCTTTCTTTATGACAGTCTCCCCGAGGCCGCGGCAGCGAACGTGGGCCCGGGAGCCGTCACCCCTGTGCCACCGGTGGACAGGATTTACTGTAAACAAAATCCATTTTCAGGGAATGTCATTTTATTTTTTATTTTACAACCAACGCCGGTGACATAAATCATAAGGGCAAATTTTTTACACTGAGAAAAAGGTTACATTTTGGTGAGCGGTGAGAAATAGAACATAGCGAAATAAAATGGGCAAGTAAATGAGCAATGATGAATAATCTATCTATCTATCTATCTATCTATCTATCTATCTATCTATCTATCTATCTATCTATCTATCTATCTATCTATCTATCTATCTATCTAACCAAGCTCTAAATAAATAAAATAAAATAAATTATCTGCCAAAGGAAGAAGGAGTAATGATTTGTTTTGGTTCAGCAAGTGGAATCTCTAATAAATAAAACTATTACTAAGAATATGTTTAAGTCATAATCCAGAATTTAGCATTCAGCAGTCAAGTTCACAGCTTCATTAAGGCAAATATATCTTTCATATATGTTCTTATAAGGCTATAAAAAGAAGCCTCCGTGTGTGATTACACTTAGACCAAGAGCTAGATGTTTCTCTTGTTGTCAGTCAGCGAGGGGAGAGCAGTGCTGCAGCTGCACTGACTGACAGAGAGGAAATTGAAGTGTCACATGAGACATGTTAACCATATTTTCCTGCGTGTCAACACCCACTCCAGACAAACAAGCGGCTCCGTGAAAACAGCACGGCTAAAGACGAGCAAAAGCAAAGACACTGTAATTATCACGCATTCCAAAACACAGGCCCGCCGAGTAATTATTCCTCATTGTGTCCTTCCCTCTCGCCCGATCACTTTTGTCTGGCAGTAATGTTTGACAGGGTCGGCCATGTCAATGTCAGAGCCACATCGTGAGAGCAATCGAGAAGTAAACAAACTAAACACTAGTGTCCACCAATGCACAAATGAACATACAACAGACCTGTATTCAGAGCTATTTAGAAAGAATATTCTGAAAACATCTGAATCATGATGGTTAGATCATGGTACTACATTTCACTTCAGTTGTATTACTTATATTTTGCTTTAAGAGTAATTTTACATTATTTTACATACTCTTAAAGGGGCTAGATGCAAGTTAGCCATTTTATACTCACTACTGCCACCTCAGGTCATACACCTTCTATATAAAGCTTGTGCATGACGGCATTTCGGACCCGAATTAACACCTTTTTGAGTGACAGTGCATGATTTCAGAGGTAGTTGTGGTGAATATGTCTGAGCTCATTCTACACATTAGGACATTGTTGAAACATGTAGGGGGAGGAAAATACTTAATTTTAACATTTTTAAACTCCGTATAGTCCCTTTAAGAATATGTTTAGTCTAGATATTTAATGATACTAAATGCTAATACATTTGTTGACTACCTTTTCAGTAGTTGATTCATAAAAGGTTGGTTGTGACCGTAAATAGCACCCCGGCTTTAGTGCTAATATATTACAATGTACTTGCATGTTTACCACACTTTGTTACATGCTAACATTGCATATATGGCTAATGGCTGATGCTGATGCTTGCATCTTGCAGCATCCGTTGAGGTGTACAGTTTGAGGCAGAGATGAGAAAGAGAAACCTCTTCCTCAGTGATGGACAGGTTGGTAAGTGTGAATGCACGCTGTGGAGACCTTCCTAACATTGCTAAATTCACACTCACATACAGAGACTGTAATCACAGTGTGGCTTTGAAACACATTGTTCTCTTGGCCTGTCTTTTATCTCAGCCCAGTTCTGCCACTATTGTCTGACAGTAATCTTTGACAGCATTGCCAAAGTCAGAGCGGCGACCTGAGACATATGAGCAAATAAGGGAGTGAAATGAGGGAAAAAACAAGAAAAGTGTGAAGGGTACGCAGACTCTCGGGCCTGACAGTTCACGGTGTAACACATAGAAGACGTGGCTTTATGTCATCTGAAACGAAAAATCTGTTCACACCGTGGCAGCGCTGCGTGTAATGCCTGGCTGCATCACCGCCCACTCCACATCATTAGGATGGCAGCTCGGCGATGGAAATATACGCGGCAGCTGTCCACTGTTGTCATTAAGTCCCGCCAGTTCAGGTTTGAGAGGGGCTTCACAATAAAGACGTCGCCCGGTGCTGTGTGCATAACATCTGGGTCCCTGCACTGAGACGATGGGAAGTAATAGAATGAGTTTGCAAAGGACTTGTGGAGAAAAAAACATTCATTTAAATGACGGTATGAAAGCCAGTGCGAAAAACGCCTTACTGTGGGCAGGTGATAATAGAATCTATGTCAATTGCTAAAGTGCATGCATGTACATGTTGCTATTTGCTGCTGAAGTCAGTGACTGCAAAATGAAGCACCTTTTTATTTATTCCATTTTAAACTTGTACTTCACTTATTTATCAGCAGAGTGTTCCGGTCCTCCAATCAAATGGTTCTGGATGTGCCCAGGTCCCGGTACAAACAGTGGGGCAATGGTTCCCTTAGTGTTGCAGCGCCTAAACTGTGGAACAGCCTCTGTCTGCGTGTTCTCACAGATCAGTCCTTTTTTTAAGTCCCTATCTGCGTATATCTGCTTGTGTGGCACCCTCATTCATCAGCCGCTTTCAGTAAATGAGCCAATGTATTTCCTAAACAGATCAACAATAACATTAATCAGTTAGTTGGCTCGTTTGAACGTTAAAACTAGTGTGGTGCCCAGAATCTTTGAGTCTTTCTTTTGGTTTGAAATGGTCCAAAAGGGCTCGTTGATGTTGAAGGTTGCAGACACCTGTGCTAGATCATTCAAATCAGTTTCCATCTCGCTCTGAAGGAATGACGGGCCAATCACATTCAACATAGTCTGCCTTGAACTACAAAAAGTTTCACCTATGCATGAAAAGAGAATAATGACAGACATTTTGAAACTGGAGCCATTTTGAAATGTATTGGCTCCAAAAAGTAATAAAGCAAAGGCTGTCAGAGTCAAATGCAGTATAAAATAAGTGCTGCTTTTCAAATGTGATAAATGTGTTCCCATATGAAGAAGCAGGTGAGAGTGGAGGTCATTTTAGTCCATTACACTTCAATATAATGTCCACTTAGTTCTCTGCTACAAAAAGAGCACAATGCGGTCAAGAAGTCAATGCAGTGAGTGGGTTTTATTTCTCTGTATAAAACAAACATTAACTAGCCTGTTTTGGTGGCTGCTTTCGGTCTATTACCAATGCAATATTGATCTAAAACAGCGGAAACAAAATATCCAGTAGTTTAACTTCCTGATTTCAACACAATCTCTGTAAATACCTCCTACTCCCCCTCCTCTTGCTCTCCTTCTCTGTACAGCTGTTTCAATAAAAGGAAAAAGAAGAGAAAATTAAAGCCGCAAGCGGCATCGAACGGCCCTCGCGGGCCGTGCCTTCTTTAGCGCCTCTATTGCCGCGCCATAACCCACCAAAGGGCGCCACACTGCATTTTATTGCCCCGATGTGCCATTAATCTTTGTCAGTAAACATCAAAACTACATTTTTAGCCTCTCCATGTGAATAATGGCTCCAGCCTGCAGAGGGCGCTAGCGCGCCCATAATCTTTTTAATTTCATAATTAGTATCAGACGGCCCTAACGGGCCGTATTTCCATGACCGCTGTCCACAAGCTCCTGACAGAGGGCGCTAACGCGCTGTAATTTTGTATAATGTGAGATTTATGTGTCAGCCCCATTGGATAACATGGGGGGCCCCGGGCGTCACCATGGCAACACCGTACAAAGTACGATAGGCGTCTCATTGGCTTTTTGGATCGGGACGCCATCAACTATTTGTGTACCGAATTTCATCCATTTCCGAGAAACTAATTTTTTTCCGATAATGCATTTTTTCTTCTGTACCTGGAGGGGGCGCTATTGCGCCCATTGTCACTTTTTCACATGTGTTGCGTCCAGGGGTGAAAGGTCAATAAAATGTATATTTCCGATTTTTAATCGGAGTTTGTTTGTGCGAATGGGAGCGATTATTAGTTTTTGATGAATTGCAAAATTCTTCGTAAAGATTGCGGCTTCGCCGCAAACAAACCGTAGAATATTGGCACAAAATTGGAATAACTTTTGATGCCCCACATCTCGAGATGAGCTGGAGCGATTTTGAGCTCATTTGGTCAAACGCCCTAGGAGGAGTTCGTTAAAATGCGACGTCAGCGAAAACGCTGACTCAGCATTCTCCGGACTTCCTGTCAAAATGGCGGACTTCCGGTTTGTCAGGGGGCGTGGCCACAATAATATTTTTTGTTTGTCGTCACATGACGAATGTCTGTACCGAATCTCTTCGCTCTACGACAAAGTTGACGCTGGCCCCTCCCCCATTGGCGTAATGTATTTTGATTTTTTTATTTCCCCAATATAAAACACACATTTAAATTAATTTTTCACCGGACCTGAATTTTGGGCAAAGTTTGGTGAGTTTTCAACAATGTTCAGGGGGTCAAATTCCTGCTCAAAGAGCAGAAGAAGAAGAAGAAGAAGAAGAAGAAGAAGAAAGAAAGAATAATAATAATATTTTTTACAAAAACAATATCGTCGCTTTCGCGACAATATCATATTATACATTTTTGGAAAGCTTTCAACGATCCGCACGCATCCGTGGGGTTCCTGGGTGGATGACGAGCGCGATATACCCCCATTCACACTATATACCCCCATTCATTTTAATGCAATAATAAGTATAAAGGGCCCACACCTCCGGTGTAGGCTTCACTGTTTTACACGGTGAGTTTACGGTTGACATGGGGACAGCGCTTCGCGCTGTTTTTGTGCGCTCCGCGCACTTAGGTTCAGTGCGCTGCGCGCACTGCGCTGTGATTACGATTACAATAGGCCCTTGCGACGGCAGGCCGCTCGGGCCTAAAAATGTCTGTACAACTCGTGTGGTTGTAGTGATCTATAGCATTTGCGATGACAGGATTAAGCTCAGGAAGAGACCGAGAGGTGAGGAAAGCAATTTTTGAGAGCTGCTACGGCGATGAGAGGAATAGCCACTGGAGAAGATTCAAAGATGTGCGAGTGGGTCAAAACACAGCTCCAAGTATGTTTTTGATGAGAGAACAACCGTGTTTTCCGGACTATAAGTCTCAACAAGCCTTGGCAACTACCTGGGCATGGAGGCGCAACAGCACCGTTTACAAACCTCTCCCGGTAACACGTTGTTCAAGCTCTCATTTGCGAACACATTCCTCTAGCTGTGGCCATCTAGCTTTTAGCCGGCATTTAGCTTTTTTGGTTTTCTTCATGCAGTAAGAGTAACATACACTTTTCGCCAGTCCCTCACAAGTTTCTCGCTCACTACAAACTTTCTTTCTGCTGCTCGATTACCATTTTTTTCAATTTTCAGTGGTACAGGAGTAAACAGATCCTGGTACACAAGCCTAGAGCGCCCTCTAGCGGCTCTCAACATGTGAAATGATATATTTTGATATATAAGTCGCACCCCAGCCAAAATATGAAAATAGGTGCGACTTGAGATATATTTACAGTACTCCTGAGTGTGTGCAATGCTTAAACCCGCCAGCGAGCCTTTCTTATCGATAACTATTTCCTAAATGTAATGCATTGTGAAGGTCAGAGTCAATTAGGTGGATAATATAACAGCAATGACATTCCCCTTGTCACAAAAGGAGAGGGTTCATGTCTCCAGGGATCGGGTTGAGACCTACTGCCTGCAGGAAGTCAATGAACGACGTCCGCAAAGACAACATTTCTGCCTTTGAGCAAATTGAAGTAACATAACCATAAATTTACAAGTGGCCGATCAATATTGCCCAGACCTAAGAAACATATCCTCATGAAACCATTCGATAAGTGCGATTGGAGCGGGAGGGGAGCGTCGGCCTGCTATTAATCTTCCATTACCAGTCCCAGGCCAGTGGACGCGGTAAACACTGTGGTGACAGATTCTGCCATTAACTCTAGTCTTGATGTGTGCACCTGGCAATCAAGACAGAATTCTTGCTTGTTCCATTGGCGCAATCATAACCGTCCATCAGATGTGGTCCATTACAGTGGTCACGTTACAAAGGGCAGCATACCGCAAGCCCTTTCCTATCAAGAGCGCGACTCTATATAGTGTATCACGCGCCGCCAGGCAAACATATTCACTATTCCTTCTCATATTGCTTACATGACAGACCATTGATCGCTTGAGTTGGATTTCCTTCATCGAAAGCTTCATTTTATACGGAGCACTTTTTTCTAACTCTGATAATGTAGTCAATGTAACTTAAAACAATGCTTAGTTAGGACTAGCAGTTTTCCTTTGGACAAGGACAGGCCCGGTGATTGCACTTGATAGTAATGTTCCCGTTATGCACAGGGGCGTCTCTGGAGGTTGGCCTTAAATACGCGACTACTCAATCATGACCAGAGGAAGCCATGTTGGAATGAAATGGGTCATAAGATACTTAAAATAAATATGATAATGAGGCAGACGCCAGTAATTGCCGACGGGCTTATTTGTGTTGGGAAAAAGGGGAGCAGGGAGACACGAGTACAGTACAATACAGGAGACCGAAACAATGTAAAGTGAATCTACTATGCGCTGATTACAAGCTAATGGAAAATAAAAGACCTCAAAGGAGCTTCGGTTGTTCTAGGTCAGGTGTGGTGGGGCTTTCTTGGGCATTATGGCAAATGGTCTCAACTAATATAGTGCTTTCCTACCTTCATTAGGCCCAAAGCACTTTACAGCAAGGAACCAGCCACCCATTCACACGTTGATTCATACACCAATGTACGGAGACACTGGAGGCAAGGTGGGTGAAGTGTCTTACCCAAGGACACAACTAGAGCAGGGTGATATAGCCTAAAATCTATACAATGATACAAAAAGAAATCTCACGATAATGATATATGTGATGATATAATTGACGATCGACAAATAATTCCAGCTTTACGCCTTTTTTTTTTTTTTTACAGCATACTTATTTCTTTGCACATATGAGCTACTCAAGCATCCTTCATTTCATTTTACTTTTTAAGCACCTGTCCCCATGTTCTACAGTCAGTGTTTATCCTGCTCTGATGGAGCTGAGCGTAATTATAACGATGATTTTTAAAAATGACAGCGAAATCAATTTTTTTTTATCGCGATAACGATATGGCCCACCTCTAGACACAACGACAGTGGGCATCTTCAGGAGTTGGGATTCGAACCACCTTCCGATCATGAGACGACTCGCCCTACAAATATCAGGATGATTTTGAATTTAAACAAAGCAATGTTATATCATGTTGTTTTCTTCTTCATTTTACCTGACAAAAATGAATGACCAAGGGGCTAAAGAGAATCTCATGCACAGTGGAGGTTTGGCTTTCCAAATTAAAACAAAAGTTTAATGTGTATGAATTCACCACAACGTCGTGGTAAAGAGGGAGCTGAGTCTGGGGGCAAAGCTCTCGATTTACCGATCGATCTACGTTCCCACCCTCACCTATGGTCATGAGATTTGGGTAATGACCGAAAGGACAAGATCGCGAATGAAAGCGGCCGAAATGAGTTTCCTTCGCAGGGTGGCTGGGCGCACCCTTCAAGATCGGGTGAGGAGCTCAGTTACCCAGGAGGAGCTCGGAGTAGAGTCGCTGCTCCTTCACGTTGAAAGGAGCCAGCTGAGGTGGCTCGGGCATCTGTTCCGGATGCCTCCTGGTCGCCTCCCTCGGGAGGTGTTCCAGGCATGCCCTAGTGGGACAAGGTCTCGTGGAAGACCCAGGACACGCTGGTGCGACTATGTCTCTGGTGTCGCCTCGGGTCCCCCCAGAACAGCCCCGGCCCCCAGATAAAGCGGAAGAAAATGGATGGATGGAGGGATGAATTTGCTACCTCTTTTTAAGCTTTTTTTTCTTAATATCAAAAACAGTTGCATTAGTATTAGTATTATGAAACAGTTGCTTACATTCGAAATTAAAAGTTAATCTAGAGATTTCCAAAGATATTCAAAGTCAGGCATTATCAACATGGGTTGTAATGTGATTCCACCGAAGTGAATGAGCAGAGTCAGGGTGGAACTTTCCCTCTAACCTGCCAACTACGCCAAATGAGGTGTACAGTCGTAGTTTAGAGCAGCCAATTGACGATATCTTTGCAAATGGCATGGCTGGTCTCAAGTTCTCTTCCCCTTACAGCGTGTACAATAGTCTATTCTGTCAACAATATCTAGCAGAGACAGCGAGTACTGAGTGCTATAGATGTCACAGGTGCCAAAAGACATTTTTTTTTTCCTCCTGTACCTGCCTCAGTTCCGGCCCCTCACATCCTCCGCTTTACCATTGTGTGCGTTTTGGTCCGACGCGATTCACTATAGCACTGTTCTCATTTACATATTATTCCGTTCCCATTGCAAACTCACCACATAAGAAATGGTGACTTCTTTTTCCACCTTAAGCGCAACTACAAGCTGTTTCTGAGACGTTTCCAAGCTGTGCCAACGCTGTAATAATGTCACCTGCTGACAAAAAGAAACGGATTTTTCATGATGGCATACTGTGTGTTTCTCCAAAATGTAATACGCCGCCAAATATCATGGTCCTTCTCCGACACAAGATGTGAACAAAAGAAATGTTTCAGCGCTCGTCAAAAGTACCATTGTGAAGTTAAAATTAGCTCTTGCGCAATGTCCTCAAATACGTTTTTCATTAGCCAGGCGTGTGCAGTTAAACGACGCAACTTTGCAAAGTAAATATAGACTAAATACATTCTAAAAATACATCTGTGTGCATTGAAGCTGCCGGCTCTCTGTAGTAATTCCACTCATGAATACAAACAAGCCGCAAGACATAGAATTATTTAGGACTAATCAGGAAAGTTCATGGATTCCTAACTACTTATATTAAGCCCAAGGAGCAGGGGGGAATTGAACAACTTGAAGAGCAACTTGAATATAATATATTCGCTTAAAAAGGAAAAAAAAAAGGACCAATAAGACAAGAAAAGTGCAGGGTGTTGCCATGGCAATGAAGTGTTCAAGTATGGCTCCTTAATATCTCCAAGACCTGGAGAAGATAGTTAACGTCACTTTGTATTAACCTCTTGTTTTGGTCAGAACTCAGAAATGAAATATCTTAATCTTACAAATGTTACAATATCAATTAATAGACACAATGCTTTTTATGTCACTAATAACATTTTAAAACAGGCATAGGTGACAAGTCGTTGGCTCCATAGTTGACTTTGCTTCGACTGATGTTATTCTCTGCACAATGCTACGTCCTGTCTACGAACAGGACAGCTTTGATTTGTTCCAGCCTCCGTGTTTTCTGATCTCAACGCGTATACGCATTGTTCATTTCACACCAGTCCCGGTGGCGTGCCGTGTGGATAACAAAGCAATAATCATTATGAGCGCAGGCGATGGGGGGGAAGCGGCGGCTCTGCACGCTGCGCTCTTCCCTCTCCGCGGGAATCACCATTACATCCCCGGAGCGCGGGCCCTTGCTGTGCCCCGCGGGGGTTAACGTCGCTCTCAATGGTCAGATCTATGACACGCGGAGCAGATGTCCGGCCTCTCTGCCCGAGACTGAGATGAGTCAAGTGTGCGGAGGGATGTCACTGTGCACAAGGCGCCGTGGCATTTAGCTTCTGTTACACATCACATATTGATCGTGCGAGAGCGTGGCGCTGGCGGCTCCCTTGGATCCGTGCCTTCTCGGTATTTCTTCTATTGGTCCTCGACTTGATATGCTCTAATAAGCTGCATAATATGTGGTGGGCAGGATCGTTTCCCTGTTCAATAATGATAGTGCACGCTGTTGTATTGAACCAGAATATTTACAATCTGCAGTGGATTGGTGACACAACTAATGGTTTGACATTGCCCACTCCACAATATGGACACTTTCCAGCAAATAAGTAAGTTGTTTTTTCACCTCAAAGCAAAGACGCCAATAAAAATGAAGTACCGTATTTGTTTATATTTGTCAGTAAATATGAAACGTCTCATTTACGTGACCGCATCTGATTAGACAATAAAGAAAGAAAGTCATAAATGCAGAGTCAGAACAAAGCCACTGACGAAATCTGCTTAATTACCGAAAAGCATCTGCAGTATCAGCACTTTTCTGCAATTAGCTGTGAACAAAAGCCTAATTAAGCCGGGTAACTTTTAGACGCTGACAGTATATTCAATTAGCGCGGAGGTGGGTGGCGTTTCCTGTCTGCTATTTGTGTCCCGCCCCGATTTTGGGTTGTGCTAAGACAGCGGCCAGACGGTGACCTGTACACAGCTCAGTCCGCTGTGTTTGTGTTTTGTAAATCAATACACTCTCTCCTTATTGATTGTTAGATACGATGCTCTTACACGGCGAGCATTTTCATTTGCCGCATGCGTTTCACTATGTTCCCCCGGCCCTGCTTGTACATTTCTCGCAGTATCTCATATTTACCAAACTATAATACTCATACTGTAAAATACAATTTGGCATTATTGTATTGTATTGGCGTATGAGTCCAACTATTTAGTGTATTATTAGATTCTCTGAACGATCAAAAAAATTTACTAATGTAAATTAATGAATTTAGCTCTGAAGTTACAATGGGGCATACATCTCCAATATGACATCATTACTCTAAACATACTTTTGTATCAAAACCTTAAAGTGACAGAGAGGGGGTACTATGCATTGTGCAGTATGTGCTTATAATGTCAAACACAGCTGTATCACTATTTTACAATTTGTTTGTTAGAAAGATACAATATTGATCTTTAACAGCAAAAATCCAGCATTTTCACTTCCTGATCCACCAAGTGAGTCACCATAAGCCCCGCCCAGCCCTCCTCTTGCTCTCCTTCACTGTGCAGCTATTTCAATAAAAATAGCAGTAATTGCCCCAGGTATGTTTTCGATGAGAGAACAACCTTGTAGCTAGGGATGCACCGATCCAATACTGGTATCGGATATGGGAGCCAATACGGGGAAAAATACGATATTGGGTATCGGCTACAAATAGCCAATACTGAGCCGATACCAGTTTTGCCTCTCACCACTTTAAAAACACAACTTTCACCACCTAAATCTAAGTGAATATGGGCATGCTGTATTTCATTTTGAAGCTAAGTTAGTTTTAACCTCAGCAAACTTATTTTTAATTGCTACACAAAATGGCGCGGCTAGCAAAAGCATACTAATGCTACCGGCCGTATGCTAATGCTAACGGCAACTAATCAAGGTTGAGTCAGAAACTCTGATAAATACCTAAAGTAGCCAAATAAAATAAAATCGGCGGATGCTGCTAAAGAATAACTGATAAAAGATTTTGTAATGATCAAATCACCTCATGTGAGCTGTTAATGTAAAATAGCCTGTCCCAAGGATAGCATCAAAAATCCAGTGATCCTTGTTAAATGTTTTTCCATTAGTTTATTAATATAGGCCTATTTGATAATTGATCTGTAACATCATGAGAAAATACTTGATTGAAATGAAAATAAGGACCATTCACTTTTTCACTTAGAGAAAGGCTCTTTAAAGAAAGTCTGGTATTGGTTAATATCGGCAGATACTCAAACTAGGGATGGCCGATATATCGGCGCCGCCGATATTATCGGCCGATATTTGTCTATTTTTGACATATCGGTATCAGTCCGATATTGGGAAATATCGGCCGATATTTTTTTTTCCCCTTTAATTATTTACTGCACCGTAATGTCGTAGCGCACCTGAATGCAGCAGCAGTGTAGACGGGCTAAACTGACCTGACTGGGCCAACAGTTTATTCAAATGATCTAAAATAAACAGTGTCTCCTAAAAATAAAAAACCTCCAGTATAAATTCACACGTCTCCAAAAGAGAATATGTTTTTACTAAGTTTAAACAAAGTGGAGCAGACACTCGGACACCACAGAGATGCAGAGACACAAGTTGCTGCTGCAACAAACTGGACTAAATCTGCCTCATGGACATTATTCTGAGTCAGGATTAACAGGAATCATTTTCTGATGGATTATTTGTTGCTACATCTGAGGTGAATGTTGCAAAAGTTTCTCCGTCCTGACGCCAGATTTATAACTTTGTTTGTTAGCGCTAGCATAGCTGCTAACAGGCTAAAGGCTACGACACGTAAACATGACCTTTCTGTCATGTAGGTGTAACTACAGTGATGATAATGTCTGTATTCATGTTTACTCTGCCCACTTTTGTCACGTTAATGACCCGTGAAAACGAGGCGTTATGTTGCATTTTCGCGCATATTTAATTAGACGCTTTTGCGATCGTTTGCGCATTTATCATTGAAGACAATGCAGTTCAAAGCTCATGCCAATCTTGTAAATCTACTGTTTGCTTTTTGCCAGCTCTAAACCAACTCTAAATCTTCAGTCTGGCCTCATTAGTTCAGTATAAGGTGCTGTTAAAGTGACTATTTTTCTGCAATTCCAAAGCTTCATACAGAGCAGTGTGTCCTTTATCAGATTTGTTTAAAGTTAAAACATGTAGCTTAAATAACATGGTAGGCTACATGTTTCAATAAACAATAGAATCAATAGTAGCCTAACATATTCCCAGTGTCAGTGTTTCCCATAAATAGAGGACATGGGTGAAAGTATAATAATAAGTAGGTCTGAGTTAATATTTAGCCAAAATCCAAATTACATTTCACTCCAACATTGCATTTGGTCTTTTTAAATATTTTTCTAATAAAAGGGATTGTTTGCTTCATCCTGGTGTGTGAGATGTGTCCCAGGCATAAGCATAAGACATTCCAGTAATGGAGCAATTTGCAAACTTTACCACATTTGAGCCTTTCTATTTATTTTTCACGTTGAAATAAATATCGGCAAATATCGGATATCGGCCACAGCAGCGAAGCAAATATCGGATATCGGTATCGGCATCAAATTCTCATATCGGACCATCCCTAACTCAAACCCCCAGTATCGGATGCAAAAAAGGTGGATCGGTGCATCTCTATTTGCAACATGGTTCAAAGCTCTACAAAGTTGATTTTGCCTAATACCTCCTTACAAGTGAAAGAAGAATTCTCTCTGTGAGTTTTTGTGACAATTAGTTGCAATGTTTAATCAAACTCTGTGCTAAGACGGGAAATAATTTCACATGTAAACAAACACAAACCATTTTCACACGTGTTTTTTTCTTTCTGTTGTGCACGTCATGTTACTATTACAGCGACACCTCTGCCAGCGTCCGTACCCACACTCCAAAAAACCACACACTGGATCCTGGCTCTGAAATGCAATCCAGTGCTGTCTCCGTGGATCGTGACTCCTTATCAGCGCCTCCCGGACGAGGAGCTGTCAATACAACAACCACAGAGAAAAAGAAAGCCATTCCATCCCTTTATCAACACCACCGATCTCCACACACACACACACACACACACACACATACGCGAGCGCGCCTGGTCAGACGGCAATTAAAAACCGGGGCCCTCTGGTGGGGTGTAGGGCGCCCGTCAACCACAGATCTATAAACCTGATTTCTATCCGTTCACCTCGTCCCATTGACACGTCCGGCTGAGGAGCATTGACTGTGCGGACTGGGCGCTCGCTTGTAATTATAATCGTCTACGCCAGGGATGCATTACTTATGACGGCGGAGAATTGAGCTGTTACACATGTGATCCTGTCAAACAATGAGTAGTCTGATAAATAGCTGCGGTAGCACACAGACTTTCTTTCTTTTTCCTTTTTTTTTTTGTTTTGTCGGGTGTAAGTGACAGAGATGCTGCGCAAGGAGAAAATCTAGAGAATGGAATGTCAAGAAAAACTGGTGTTAACAATAATGAGCTCAGAAATGTATAGAGCTGCAGTGCGTTTTAATAAAAGCATAGGTGGCACATTTTCCTGAGGACATTTGAACCTAATTTATTTATACATTGTTGAGTAAATGAAAATATACTGTCAGGCCAGTGTTTCCATCAAACAAGTAACACGCCACTACAGTGCTGCTGCAAGCCGCGATGTTTTTCGTCTTCCTTACTTGCTTAATGGTGGGTGGAACATTACTGGCTCCTCTTTTGGAATAGGTACAGTAGGTGCAATGCAGTGGGCGTTGTGTAAAAATACATTCATTCATGCTCTACATTTGGAAAATTACCTCAAGGCTGAGGGCAGTGTGTTGTTGGCGGCGCGGTCAAAGGGAAAAAAATGGTTTGCCGTGTGACCCCTGCACAACCAATACAAGGCTATGGGTTCGATTACCGCAAACCCACACTCTAGATCAGTGGTTCCCAAAGCATGGGTCGTAAGGCCTTGAGTGGGGGTCCCCAGGTGATTTCAAGATGAAATTAAAATAAAAATGATACTGTTTTTAGTATGTTTTTGAGTGTAAAAGAGCATATCATTTGTGAAATCCATTAAAATACTGAAAACAGACTGATTAAATGCATATTAACTTGATTTGACAATGTTTTTATGCACTAATGGGGGGTCCCATGCCATCCCGTCCAGACCTGAACCTTTGGACCCAACGGTGAATCCCCTCAGTCGAGCGGTCGCGTGGTCTGTTTCTCTGCAGCAGAGCGACAACAACTGCCCTTCAGCTCCTGACACCTTTTAGGAATGACTGAAATACGGCTCGCTAAAGTTTTAAAGCCGAGAAGACCCTAATGATCTCATTAAATATGCACGCGTGATCGTTAAGCGCGCACAGAGCCGCTGTTTCACGACAGTTTTCTAAAAACATTAGCAGCAAGAAGGTTTGAACCTGGACTAAACCTGCACCAAACCAGGACTAAACCAGGTCTGCGCACGGCTCAGTGTCAAGCACTGAGCAAAGAGGAGAAACACAGCACTGCATTGGCAACATCGTTCAAATTGAATATACAGGCGTTAATCTATTTGAGGCAAAATGTAATATGTAATAAAATGTAATATCAGGATTCAATTCAGTGCATTTTTTTTCAAAGCACAGTGAAAATATAGGATTTAATAAAGGTAAAAAAAAAAATCCTCATGTAATCATAAATTATCCCCGTACGTTCCCTGTATGTTAATTCAGGACTGCTGCTCTAGATGAATACTTCTGCTATATTCGCCTGACCTCCTCGATGAAGGAAGATGAATCCCTGGATGCTGCACACCAGTCACCCACAACCCGTGACATGTCGCCCAAAGGCACAGGCTGAAGGATGGGTTAAACGTAGAGGATGGGGGGGAACACAAATAACTTATAATCAGACACTGACAGCTGTTCATAGTGTTCACCGTCTGGGTTAAGGCACACGGTATATTTCTCAAAGCCTCCGATTTTGACTTTCAACTTGTTTCAACGGTCTTCATTAAAAAGCTGAAGGTTGCTTTTGCATGTCCCTTGCTGCTTGTCACAAAGGTCTTTATTTTGTCGAGGAAATCCCCTGAAAAAATCCATTTGTATACTCGGCGGACATTCGGAGTATTCTCGGTCCACTAATGATGGCCAGAGAGAGAGAGAGAGAGCAGAGCCGGGCGGCCTAACAAGCAAGACCGCTGCAATCCACTCACAGGTTGACCTATAACAAGTGCCTTCATGGGCAAATCCTAGGTCAAACTTTAACAAGAGGAAGAGCTGCCAAATGGTGCCACGAAGGTGCAAGTATGAGCCACAGCGGTGTC
This sequence comes from Gobius niger, assembly GCF_951799975.1. Lineage (NCBI taxonomy): Eukaryota > Metazoa > Chordata > Actinopteri > Gobiiformes > Gobiidae > Gobius > Gobius niger. Next base: position 11,195,120 of record NC_136865.1, read on the forward strand.
AGACTCAGGGCAGCAGCAGAATTTATTGAATTGCTGCGGGGAGAGGGGATAACTGCTTGTTATGAGGGTCGTATATCCCGATCTGACCCCTTGTTTATGGCTTTGCTGAGAGACTTAATGAATGTTTTACACACAATAGAGAAAGGCGCAAACGCGGTAACAAGGTGAGGAAAAACACACTGGCATCTGGCGGGTAATTGGAACATCATTTTGTACGAAAAATGTCTAGACTTTTATATATTATTTTAACTCCTTAGGGAAGAGGGAAAAAAGTACTCAAACCGCAATTAGGCTTTGCTTGAAATAGAGACGGTGCAGGTAGCAGGCAGCCCTGCAGGACACTGAGAAAAGGGTCTCCTGGCGCTGTGGTAAATGAGCATCCGTCTCCCTCTTCTTCACCGCCGCGTTACAGGAGAACTTCTCCCTTGCTCCAAAAACCCAGAAAATGCACTTAACTTTCATTTAGCGATATCCCACCGCCTTCGCTCATTAAACATTCATGCCTGCAACGCCGACTTTTCAAAAAGGTGTGCAGGACATTTAATACTTAACGCGGCAGAGAAGATGAATGCGGCTGAAAGGACGGCGCAGATCCGGCACGCTGGTTTTTCCTCGACATCAAAATGACGGCGGATAATGGCACAAGAAGGTAACCTGGTCGCGCCGTATTGTGAACCGCTCCGGAGGGATTTGAACTAAGGCATACAATCCGACAGCGCCAGCCTCCTATCATCTTTACAGCGCTGCCATTCAGCCGAAATCTCCATAGTGCTTTATAGGGGAATGAAACATTTAAAACAGGTAAAGTTTCGGAAGTCGAGTGAGTTTTTGGTTGACATAAATTAGGAGCTGTAATGGTCATTCTGTGTGGGAGTAATTCCCCACTTTGTGCTCTCGCTGGCTTCTTTACAGCATCTATAAAAGTACACGTAGTTGGACTGGTGCATCTTCACAGTATCTTCACAGTAAATGGATCTCAAAAGAAGGTTCTCTTCTGAACAAGTTTAGCACGTGCTAAATGCTAATCTGCAAAAAGCATGTGTTTTTATAAGGCATTGTTCTGAAAGGATTTCAGCTCCTGGAGCATAAATGCTGTGGGAGTTTGGCCGAGCAGATAAATGTTATAGTCATGTTCAAAGTAAGTACCATTTACTCTGCACTAGCAGTAAAAGGTATGGGTTTCACCATGCTCTTAGCAATGCTGGGCCTCTCTGCCCGCTTCTGTATAAAGCTATTTATAGGCCTCATTGTGTCTGTTGATACAGACCGAGGATTAGACTCACAGAAGTAATGAAGCGCAATGTATGCTGGTCCGTTTTATTCTTCAAACATCAAAGGACAGCCATCTAAAGTCGACACATTCTCATTACAACAGCCCGGGAAAAATGGAGGTTGTGTTCTTCTGCCCTGGATGTCTATTTCTGTGTCGAAGCCATGTTTGAGGGATGCATGATATCGTGGTGGATACTATGTTATTTACGGCGCGCAGGGGTGACTTCTACCATCTGCTTGTGAAGCAACAGGCTGAGCAGACGCTGCCAGTAAAAGGCACAAAGTCCCCGGGCTTATCTTGGTGGAGGTGTGCCGCGGCTCCTCGGCACCAGCGAGGTGGAACGATAAACATAATTAAATTGAGTTGGATTACACAAAATGGATGGGATCAGTTGGGAAGGCGGAGAAGCTAATCCAGTGCAATCCTTTCTACAGAAGTGCCAATCGCACAGAACCAAATAAATAAGGAGGAGGTCGCACTGTCACGACACCTCAAGCAGGAGACACAAAGCCGCTCAAAAGTCATACATGACCCACTATATCGCAGAGAAGACCTTGGGTAAACTGCGTTCAACAGACTTTTATAGACAAATCAATTCAACTATTATACTGGGGCCTAAAGTCCGAGAACTAATATAAAGAACCTCTTGTTTAGAAGCGACTCACAGAAATAGTTTTTCTTTTACTTGGCGAGAACTGGTCCTTGTCTCAACAGAGAAATGTCTGAATTATGTTGGAGTTGAAAAGTCAGAAGAAGCGAGTGGTGCATGGCATTGCTGAGCCTCCCTGAGCACGGCTGAAATGTACAAGATGAGACTCAAGTATATTGTGTGAAATAGAGGGTCAAAAGTAGCCGTGGATTTTCTGTTTTTCTTTAAATCCTCCAAACTTTTTATTTATTACCAACACATCAACGACAGCTCCTATAACCTCCTTCCATTCCCCTTTTCAACTCCCGTTCCATTTCGTTCCATTTTTGTCCTGCCTTCAGATTGCATTTTCACTTTTATAACTGACCCTGGTACAATCCCCTCACAAATAACCTTTCCCCCGAGGGAAGAGACTCCTAATTTCTCCACAGTTTCACCGAAGAGCCAATTCTTTTCTTTTGGCAGCCATGGTATTGGGGCCAATGTGATGAAAAATTAGCCCTTACCAGATACACAGTATATTAATTATGATAAATAAAAATAAATTACATAATAATCTTACTTTCTACGATGTGAACTGAAGACACATAGTGAGGGAACACGGCATATGTCCTTCACAAAGACAAGAAATATCAGCTTTCAGCATGCGGCCTAAACAAGTGCACTTTGCATTATTTAAGCTGCCCTGGCTGGCCGCTTTAATTGAGAGTCTCCTCTTGGACAGCCGTGCAGCAGATCGCTCAAGGCAGGCTCTTAGCGACATGGAAGCGAAAATGTTCAACCTTGTGGCATCTGAAATATGAATGCAGCATTTACACCTCGGCTAGACGGCCTACGAGGAAACAGTGGCGCCTCGACATTGAATCAACAAGCTGAGCCCAAGGCGAGTCGCACCAGGTGGAGTTTGGATCCCGAGCAATATGGAGATGTGCTGACGGTCGCTGTGCGCACATGCAAAAGACTAATAAGACGACACCTGGAGAATAATGCAGTCATTAAGTCCCATTGCCGCCAATGTCTCGAGGAGAAAATCTGGAAAGAGCAGAGCGGAGCACTGTCCTAGCCTGCAGGAAGAAACGGTGCACTTGTTTGAAACAGGCATATGTTGAATCTTAATTACTTAAAGTTTCAGGGGCCAAAAACTCCCCATTTCTCGAGAGACATTTGCTAAGGTGACCAGAATATTCAAATCTGACAAAATGACATGGCAATGTGTTGAAATTAGGGATGGGCAATGTTCCCTTAATTGGCAGTCGATGATGTTTACAGTGAATCATCGTGATGGACGATGGGATCGGGGGTGGGGGGTTTGGGGCGTGCGTGCTGAGAATTAATGGTATTTTCACAGAGTAACACGTCACTGGCAGGCTACTTCAAATATCATGCATATGTTCAGACTGCAGGCTGAAACGACCCGATGCGACCCAGGCCACTTGTCCTAAATCTGATACGTACTGTATCTTTTGCGACTTCAGTCTGAACGGCAGGTCGCTTTTATCCGACCAACACGCCATCGACGCGCAACAGATTCCACTCATTCAGCATTAAAGTAGATGGGAGTGGGAGGAAAACTACACGTGCACTTGTTACGAATAAAATCATGAGTGAAGGTGCTCACCTCCATCTCCAAAGCTGGACTCCACAGAGACATGTTTCTTGTTAAAGACATCGCTGCCTCTGCTCATCAGAAGTCCATTGTCCAAAAACTGTCTCTCTTCCTTCTTCAAGTGACTCCGTTATTGATGTTCTTGCTCCGATAGCTTCCAAAAACTTTTACGACCCCGCGACCTGGCCCCGGATAAAGCGGAAGAAAAAAAAAAGGATGGATGGCCCTTGATGGTGGCTCTCCATCGTGATGTTCATCCTCCATCACGATCGGAACAACCCTAGCTGAAATATGCACGTTTAAAGCAGCAGGTCTGTAGACAACATCCAGTACATAAACGGTAACTGGGCTCAACTTATATAGCGCTTTTCTACCTTGAACCAGTCACCCATTCACACACTCATTCATACACCAATGTACGCTGGAGGCACCCGAATTCAAACTACTGAATTCAGATGTGCTCACATCAATATAGTGTATGTCAATAACAACTACACAATGTAGTAGTTTAAAAAGGTTGAGAGAAGCATCATCAGCTCATTTTTCTTTATGCCGCACATTTCCTTCTGTGTTATTTAGCAAAATCTAAGAGCCAGAAAACTCACGCATGAGGAGGCTGAAATGCTTCTAATTGAGTCGAGAAAGATGAGGCTTGTTCCCCATCCAACACACTGCATCGGTAGCCTTCTCTTGAGGCCAAATTCTTGTTTTGTTTACCTTATTCAAAGTAATATATATTCCACAATCCAAGAATGCAGTGAGAAAATAGCCCATGTGTGTATTTGATGACAGACACGCCGAGGGTTTCATAACTTTGGCTTGTTTCCCTTGGTTTTGAAAAGTCAATTATGTCAAGGAGAAGCTATAACTGATTTGATATACTGCCCATGACTCTTGACGATAAGTACCGCGTGCATTCACCAGCATGAGGGGAAACAGGGATGACAATTGAACTGCGCCAAACAAGCCATATGTCACAGTGGCTTTCCAACTAAATCAGAGCATCTTCAGCTCATTACGCGGCGCTTGGAACATGTATTCCACATTAGCGGGGGGAGAGAATCAATGCGCGTGATGTGTGCCGTCTGTAAACGGGGGCCTGTTAGCTTTTATAGCCCGAGTTTGGCTTTGTTATTCCTGGCCTACATTTCACCTCCGGAGTCCACGGGGAAAGGGAGACGGAGCAGTGCTAACAGGACTTACGGTCTTCTGCTCATCTGAATGCTAAGGCTGTATGTGCAAAAGGCCTCGCAGTTCAGAGAGAGTTCATTACCGACAGCGCAACATGAATCACAGTCGAATCAAAACTACGATTTTTGGTGGTGGCAAGTAGAAAAAGAGACAGTTGTTTTGGTTGTATTTGTCTGGTGCAAACAACAAACTACACTATGCAGTGGGAAGAAAATCTAAATTTTAGGAGTGATTAAACAGTGTCTGCTTAAACTAATAACACCCACATATTTACATTTTATCATATCATGTCAATGTGAGAAAACAGTGCTTACTTTCCACTGTAATTAATATCTCTTTGTGCTACTTGTTAGTTTAGAACGCATGTGTCAAGGTCAAGATTTAATGTGGCCCTTTGAGGAGCACGAATTCCTGACCGTGTCAAAATAAAAAGTCTCTAGCCCATTTGCGTGCGGAATTATGGATTTTTAACAAGAACCAGTTTGCTCACTCCAGCCACTCGGGGGCAGCTTAAAGTAAAAAAGGAATTCCACAAGTGTCCAGCAAAGGTCACTGACATAATAAGAGATCAGGAAATAAACAGCATATTATAGCCACGTGGTAAATGGACAGTCTAGTAATAGTAATAGTAACTTACTGCCATCGAGTGTGGAGCTACTTTGGGAAACGTGTGACACAGGCTGATAAAGCGCAACAAGTGTACGCCTCAGTCATTTATGAGGTCACAGTACTTTACAATATATGCTGCCCACGACCTGCCCTGGGGGCTGAATTTCGGCCCTCGTCCCAAAAGAGTTCGACACCCTTAGTTTAGAAGTTACCACACAAAGTTTTGTCAAAAGGCAGCTCAAATAGATGGCCAAAACACAAAAATAAACTATAACAAATGGTCAGATAATAGGCTGTTAAATAAACTATAACAAATGGTCAGATAATAGGCTGTTATTCACAGTATTGATGTTTTTTTGTCCTATCTCTCTTTTACCTACAGTCTTTTGTTAAAGCAGTACTAAGTAACTCTTGCCCCGAGAGGCCATAAGCGCAACTGCAGGTGTCGTAGCAAGTTGCGATTTTTTAACTTATTAATTGTCTTGGAGAGTAAATACTACGCTGACAGGAAAGGCGAAGGGAGAGACGGATATTGTACATCTAATTATACAATGGAAATATTTTTTTTCACTCAAACTTGCTGTAAATACTGTTTAAAGTGACGCTAGCCCACAGCTAGCTTTTCCCGCTGGCATGTTAGCTTCTTCTTCATGATTCTATTAGGGTGTGTTGGTTGCTCCAGTCCGCTGGCAGTCAAGTTGCAAACATGGTTTTCTGGCCGGAGACACCTGGGGGAGATGAAAGACCCTCCAATCATCCCATAAACACTTGTACTACCCCCACAGGGACTACGAAAAGGATTTATTAAGGTTAGTATTGCTTTAAGTGTAAATCCAGGAAAATACCACATTATCAGAGAGCAAGACAGCGCTGTTTGCAAGTGAGCAGCGGCTTTTGCTGTTTGTCCGCATTTCACGGCAGACTCGATGCGATGCAAACAATGTTGTGAGCTCCTGCTGAGAAACGTCCAATTAAAAAGCACTAGACATGCAGGCTACGCGCCGCAGCGGGCGAGGATAGAACTGTGCCAGAGGTCCGAGCTCTACTCTCTCCACTCGCTCTGCATCAGAGAGAGGCATTTATGATACAAACTCAGGTACTTTACCACGACTTAAGGGACAATTTGGACATATAGTTTTCGTTTGTATATAATGCTTGTGGTTCAAATCATTCCATTGTTGTAATAACTGTGATCAATACAATGCTCTTCATTCTACTTACATGAGCTTGATGTTTCATAAAAGCAATGCATGGTTGTATAATTAAATCCGTAATTACATTAAAGGAAAAAAAATTAACTTACTTTACAAAACTTATGAACCTTTCTCATTTACAGTAATTACCTGCTCTGTCATTAAACACTTGATTCATGCAGCCGAATCTTATGGGGCTCCACTTCTTTTCCGAATGACCTAAGGCAACATTGAAATTACCGACAGGGCAAGCCACATAGGAAATAAGTGCTAAGATGTACAGCCTGTGAATATGATTTATGCTTTAATGACGGGAACCCTGTGTGCTGCGCTGTGGGCTACGGCAAGAGCGACTTCATGTAAATAACAGATGCACTTCTCTCCGACCCCAAGTGTACGTGTAACCTGGAAGGCGCTCGTTAGTATGCGGCGGAGGATTTTCCGCTCCCCGTTAGCTGCCGGACCTGCCCGTCTTCCCCGTTTTGGCTCCGCGGTCTCGTCCGCGGCGTTGTCTGGCGTCAGCAAGGGCAGAGGAGTACAATTCATAAGCGGGGGGACGACGGTTCCAGCCCTGATTGGGCAGCTGGGACGAGCCAGTGTGAGCTGGGATTTTCGGACGCGTTCATTCACGAAGTTTACAAAAGCCTTGGAAATGAACGCGCTCGTGCCTTTGCCATGTCGGCCACAATTACTAAAAGTTGGACGGACTCGTAGAGGCTCTTGATTTGGTTTTGACGCAGGTTCAAAAACTGAAAAGACAATCGAAATGATGAGATTGTCAGTGGTTTTATTGGTCAAAAAATGTCCACGTCCAACTTTTTTCGGTAACGCTTTAGAATACAGGTGTAAGTACGGGGTAACAAGAAAGTAATTACACATGTAAGTACAGGTACTCTTACATGTGTAACAAGGCAGTACAAAGTGTAACAAGGGGGAACAATGTGTAAGAAGGCAGTACAAAGTGCAACAAGGGGGAACAATGTATAACAAGGAAGTACAAAGTGCAACAAGGGGGGACAATGTGTAACAAGGCAGTACAACATGTAACAACGTGTAACTATGTGTCAAGGTATTTATTTTCATTTTTTTTATTTATTTCATTCAAAGGTTACATCATACAATCATAACAAAACCGCCAAGCCAATACCGTATGAATGAACTGGAACAATTAGTGGTGCTGAGCTATCAGATAGTTGTGGCAAAAGGGAATGTAGTATTGTGCATCCATTTTAATGTTGCAGGACAGTATTACTGTGGTGACAGTGTGTAATTACTTTCAATATAAAAAAAATAAAGAACAATCAATAAAAATGCCTGGAGTCATGTCTTTACTTTCACAACAGTAATACTGTTGTCCTGCAACATTAAAATTAATGCACAATTTGTGTGTTAGCTCAGCGCCATAAATTACTCTTTGAATATCTTTACTACACCTTGACACATAGTTACACTTTGTACTGCCTTGTTACACATTGTTCCCCCTTGTTAAAGCGCGACCCCTTTTTCATAGCTTTACATCCTATGCTTTCATTAACTGCCCCGCTTTGTTAGAAACTGTCCAGAGTTTACTCGAAACTCAATAAGAAAAGGCAATTGTGTTTAATTGTATAAAAGTAATCCACAAATTACAGTAATTTAATCATCTCACGCAACCCTTTCATCCCAGGCCGATGTGGTTGCTGTTTTTAAATGCTTCCCGAGGGCGAGTCTAATTAGCTGACAAAGATCTTGTAATTACTGTAAATTGGCGTGGATATTTCAATTGCTCAAGATTATGAGTTTCTGTATTTCGAAATCAGAGTTTCGCAGCGCCTACCCAACTCCTGGAATGGTCGTCCGCTCAATCTAATGTAGTAGTCTTGTATGTTGTTGTTTTTTTTCCATTTGCTTAAAGAATCTCCAGTTTGTCATCCCTCCGTTCTCCTGCCAATTGCATAATCAAGTCCAAAAACTCATCAGCGAGATGGCAGAAGAAGTGCTCTATTAAGCTGCATCATGTTCCATCTGTTGTGTAAGAGAGAGATAACAGTATTTACACTTTTTTGGGGGGGAGTTGTGGCAGACTGTTCTGGCCAAGTCCCGCGCACCGCAGAGTTCAGCTTACTTCACAAAATGTCACGGATTAATTTGTGCGATGGCGTCCAAAGCAGCAATCTTCTCCCCAGACGGAAATACCACAAACTAACTTTATTGGAACGCTTGATTGAGAACTTGCGCGCTTTTCGTATTAGGACACGCTTAAAGTATTCCATCTTTTCTTTTCCTTTTTTTCCAGTTTTTTTTGAGAAATGTCCAATATTTGCAGTAGCTCGAAGGGAGGACCTGCTCTGTGGATGAAAGACTGAAAGAGCGCGTGTGTCGGGGAAGTGGCTGCTAAATGTCTTTCATGAAGCATTAAGTATTCAGAGCTCCTCCGACGGTGAGCTTGTTCTTAAAAGAGTCTAACCCAGATTTGCGCGGCGCACCAGATAACAAAGTGCTGAGTGAAACATAGCCTTATCTGGCGGCGGACGAGAGCGGATTCACCTCGTTGCAGAGGGAGACGTCTGGGCTGCTGGCTCTAACTCTGGCCAATTACTGTTTGCAGGACGGAAAAATTGACGGTGGGTGTCCGAGTTACTACAAGGTGTCGCTGCTATCCTACCCCTTTCATGGCAAATTATATCTATGCAAATATGGAGGAGAGCGACGCAAACTAAAACAAGAAAAAGGTTTGCACAAATGTGAAAAATTTGTGATAAAGTAAGGCCGGATAATCATGCCCGACCCTCAGCATCTACAGCCCTCAGAACACGGCACGTTACCGACCGCTTTTAACAAGGGATGCACCGATCTACTACTGGCATTTGATATCGGCGCCGATACTGAAAAAAATACGATATCAGGTATCGGCTGCAAATAGCTGATACTGAACCAATACCAGTTTTGGCTCAACTCCTTAAAAACAAAACTTTTACCATGTAAATCTAAGTGAATATGGGCATGTTGTATATCATTTTAAAGCTAAGAAGAGAATTCAATCGCTGTGTTAGTTTTAACCCACGCAAATGTATTTGTGATCGCCGCGCAAAATGCAGCGGTGAGCACGAGCATGCTAAAGCTAGCAGAAGCGTGGTAATGTTGATGTCAACTTATCAGATGGGACAGAAACTATGGTACAAATACCTAAAGTGGCCTAGTAAAATAAGATCGACCACTGCTGATGCCAAGTGTTTGTATTTTAGTTTAAGAAATAACTGATCACTTCATGTGAGTTGTTTAAACGTATTAATGTAACCTCAAACCTGTCATATACCCAGGGATATTTACTGTAGAAAAGTTCAGTGATCCTGGTTAAATGTTTATCGGAGAGTTTATCAATGGATATAATTGTTGTGCCCTGATGAAAATGAGCACCGGTCTGTGCAACTAATTGAGATCCTGGTGAGCCCCATATCCCAGATATAACTGTTGATTGATCTGTAATATCATGACCCCTCTGGGGTCAGGACTCCCCTGAAAAAGAGATTCTTAATCTCAGTGGGACTATCCTGGTTAAATAAAGGTCAATAAATAAAATAAAACAATAAAATATGACTTTATTGATCTTGAAATGAGGGAAAGAATCAATTAAAATTTTCACTCAGAGAAAGACAACTGGTATCAGTGTCTTGGTATCGGTAAATATCGGCAGATACTCAAAACTCAGTATCGGTATCAGCAGCAAAAAAAGTTGGATCGGTGCATCTCTACTTTTAACAGTACTACATCAATTAAATGAAAGAATTCCAAATCATCTCAGGCTGACAGTCCAAGCACCATCATAGTTGTACTTTCTGCAGTGTAGTTCAGCTGTAGTCTGGATGCTGTGTGGTGGAAATGGCCAAGTCTGAGACTGAGTAAAGCAATAAAGTTTTTTTATATCCGAACTGATCTTGAAATTATGTTGGCAGTAAGTTTTCACAGTGTTAAAGTTAAACTTGTCAGATGAAAAGTTGGGTCTTCACTAGATTCCTAAGCGGTAAAGCAGATTTTCTTTAGGTTTTACGAAGGGTGCGTGTTAGGAATGAGGCTCTGTGAATCTGATGGGATTTTATCAGACAAATATCGCAATTAGATTTGAACAAATAAAAATAAAATAATGACTCAGGTCACGGTTTTAAACACATCTGGAAAAAGACTGACATATGTGCTGCTAAACCAGATTCCCGACCATGTTCATAGACATTCAGACCTGGATTCAGAGGATGCGTTTGTGCTGGGGGTTCAAACCTTGGGCCACATATTTTTGGAGAATCTTTTTCAATATTTCTTCACTCTACCTTTCCATTTATGTTTGCACCTGAAGGACAGTGTAATTCTATTTTTGCATCCTGTTTTTTTAGATTTCATTCATATCGCATGTTGTTAAATCAAAGCAAAAGTTGTACATCGTTGGAACATTTTTCCTTTTCCTCTATAAGCTGTAGTCCTATAGTTTCTTCTCTATACTGTGTGCCCCTGATATTCTTCCACATGACTCCCAAAGCTTACTGTTCACTTTGTACCTCGCTGTAATTTGCATCTCAGCAGCTGTTTGAATCTTACACTTCAGACATAAAAGCCCCTGAAAAGAAAAGAGTTACATGCGATGCGCTCCGGCTCGTGCAAAGAGGACCGACGTAATGAGAGGTTTCGAGTGACTGGGTAAGTATCTGGGAAAGAAGCCTGCATAACTGAGCGACATAAGCTCGCACCGGCCCGACAATATCAAAGTGGTGAAGGAGGCAACACTTCATCCATATGCGCCACGAAAGAGTCAGTGGAACAACGCCAGCAACACTCGGAGCGCAGACGCAGCAGTGCATGTCAGTCAGCCAAGTGATAATAAGACTTGATACCAGTGGCCTCAAACCTGACAAGGAGAAACAAGCTCATGGGATCAATGCCGCGCAACGTTACGCGATAATACCCTCTATCCCAAAAAAAAAAACATGTACTTCTGAGCGGTAAATGTAAACCTTTTCATCGTCAACAAAGCCGACTTCAAACTGACTCGGGGCAGGAATTGGGTTCTCTTCTCTCGCGACAAAGGGTCCTCGCGCAACTGTTGTTATGTTTCAAAGAAAGCACAGCCCGAAGTGACGTTTCATTCCGGCTTTGTTTATCCAGCGGATTTTCGCAGCGTCAAGGCAGTGTTACAAACATACTGCTCCCTACAGACATCTGAACTCAAACTCCTCGAAAACAGAAAGTAAAAGACTTTCATATCAGGACGATGACGATCAAAATATAGATGTAATTCTGTCCTCAGGTAAAGTCTAAATGCTTAGTTTCATATACTTTGTGACTTGGTTTTTACACTTACTACAATATCGTTTACATGGTATGTCAATGTGCCATGCTAGAAAGAATAAAAAAAAGTCGATGTATTTCTGTAAGAGGTGTTGGAAGATCAGTTAAAACAGTCCCAAACTGTCAAAGCTTTCTAAGAGTTGTATAAATCGACTAAAATTCAAGAATATATAAGCTTAGGATGAATAAAGTAAGAAAAGAAAGTGAAAAGACTTAAATAGATCCATAAAGGATGAATTTGAATCTAAATGACTTAGTTTAAAATAAATTAACATAAAACAAAATGCATCTATGTTGGAATATTGAAATTGACTCGAGACACGAGCTAATTTCTCTTCTGTTTGACACTTGACATAGTTTATTATAAATGTTTGTGTTTGTTTTCTAGTGGAAGTATGTAAACTGTGTTAGGCATAATGAGTTTTCACTTCAGCCTAAACCCTTTCGGTCATGTTGTACACGAATAATTGGAAATGTTTGTTTTATGTTTAAAGGAAAGAGGTGACCGAATAAACTACTACTACTAATGTATTGTGATTACTTCCTATGCCCGACATGACTTTGGGTGAGAAAATCATTTGGTTACACAGCGTAACACATTCAAATATTTGTCATCGATTTATTGTATGAGCCGACGATTAAGATTGTTGTTAACGATAACAAAATCTCATTTTTGATTTACTGAGGCAGGAAACTATCGCGATAAACGATAATATTGACGACCTTATAATGCCACAGAAACGAAATCTTAAAATATCCAACACTGAACATGAGATGCGGCGGAACATGACCTGCTTTGGGTAAAGTAAAAAAAGTATTACATTGGAAAAATGGGGGAAAATACAAATCTATGTAAAGACGATAAATACTGAGCCCATGATGTATTGTTTATCTGTCATTTATTCATTTATTGAACGATAAGTCGATATAGTAATTATCGTGTCAGGGTCGGGCAATTATTAGAAATGTAATTACAGCTACTATTAATCCTAACCCTTCCCACCAATCTCTCTGTGTGTGTGTATTGGGGGGACTTGTAAAAGTGTGTTATATAATGGAATATCAATACAGGGGAAAAAAAGACATTGAAAACTACTGCTTTCGCCTCTCAACTATCTTGACTTCAGTAAACAAGCCCCTCAGAAATGATAGGAACATGCACTTACCAGGCTGAGTCTCTTGTCTGAAAGCATTACCATACTATTCACAGCAAACACACTGGTCTTTTGAAATATAATGGCGCGTCGCGGTTATGCCCAAGAGTAAACGCCACGGCGAATCACATAAAACTATGCGAGTGATGATCCATGAGAGGCAGGGGAGGCTTATAATGATCTGGAGTGTCTGATTGCGAATGCGCTGGGCGACAGTATCCGTGGAAGTAATGCTGTGGGAGCGCGTCATTAAATAAAAATTATGCCTGACTTTGCTGGGGGAACGTTTTTTTTTTTTTTTTATAGGGAACCCTCGAGGTCTTATGTTTGGGCACAAGCTGTGAGCAGGACCGGCCTGTCAGATAGGATAAAGCAGCCCGCGCAGCACCAGTGTCTGGGGGCTCATAGCATTAGTTCCAGTGCAGCCACAGCGGCGCACGCAGCGGACCAAATCTGCTTGTCTGTTACCTTTAAAAGAAACATAGTGCACCAGTGGCTGTTGAAGAATACTTAAAACGTCCCGGCAGCCCATTAGGGGGGGGGGGGGGTCGTGGAAGTGCCGTGATTAGCCGTTTGTGACTGGATCAGATCTTTGGTTTCATACAGTGTAACTTAACAAACCTCAGAAACAGCTTTACAGAAGAGCTGGCTTCGTGAGTGAAGGCTTTTCGCACTTAAACTTATTCGGGATATGGCTCCGGACTCATTCCTTTCACTGTGTCAAGTTTGAGTTACGTAAGCCTATTTTCAAAGTTTCGGTGGAAGGAGTAGATCACCATACGTGCCCCTATACGTGATTATTTCTCACATACCCTGAGTCTATGAAAAGAACGGCTACAGGAAATGCACATGGGCTTCCTAACCTGTGCCGAAGATTTGCATCCCATTTTAGAGCCATAAATCCCATCGCTATGTAGTCCGAAAGTAGGGGAGAGGAGAGGGGGGGGTGACAAGTGATAAATGCGTAGCAAAAAAAAAAAAAAAAAAAGATTTCCAGCATCTTCAAAGAGGCAAAGGATTAATTAAACTGTGGCTGTGGCTCCATCCCCGTTTTTTTTTAATACAAATTCCATTTCGGTCACGTCCACTCGCTTCAAAGAGGGGAAACACATGTACATTTGAATAAGAGGGTGATTATTCCTGCTCTCGCACTGCGGCTTACACGTGTCGGCGTGGGGATGAAGACGAGTCCAGCCTGCTAACTGGATGTCAAGTCGACTGAATGCTGAAGGTCTCACTAATGCGCCCGTCGCAAAAACTTGGCTTTGGCAAAATGTTGTGCTTTTTGGGGTTTTGGGGTTGTTTTGTTTTGTTGGTTTTTGGGGTTTTTTGGGTTGTTGGTTTTTTTTTGGGGGGGGGGATTCAGAAGAGCTATTCAAGAATTTCAACAACATGAAAAGAGTTCATGAGGGATATGCACTGATTTGGGGGATTCCTGGCACATCCCATAATAACAAACCAAGTGATTGTTTTTTTTTTTTTGTTTTTTTTTTGATCGTTCACATAAGAGCGCTTGGACATTACAAAGCAAACGCAGCACAGCCCTTTTCTTGTTTGTTGAAGTCAGATTTTCTGTAGTTAAGTCACATTTTTTAACGTTCAGTTGCGCCGCGCTCTCTATCGACATGTGTTGGTATCGTCAATCGCGTTAAATAGGTCCCACGTTGTTCGTCAAAAGCTGCAACGTCAAAAGTTTACAAGAGTGATTGACAATTCGAACTTCGACCACCTGTCTCTTTCTGAAATCCTACGCACATGTGAGTAAAATAGTCTGTATTTTTTAACACAAAGTAGGCGCGTTGTTGGTGTCGAGTAACCAACAACGCCACTCCGATCACCACGCGGCTTTACCTTGGTCCAGTAGCCGCATGGAGTGCAGAAACGCCGGGTCCAGCGTGTCCTTCTCTCCCATAAGCTCCGGTAAGTAGCTCTCGCTCCCCATTCTGTTTCCTTTTTTTTTTTTTTTCGTTCTTCTGCGTCTTGTTCTTCTTCTCCCCCCCTTTCACTCAGAGTCAACGAGTCAAATGCAAAAAAAAAAAAAAAAAAAACTAGTGAAATTTGCCCAAACGGACAGGTGGTGTTGGGGGGGGAAACTTGTTCAACGCCAAACTTAGCAAACCTGGAGCGTGAAGCGTGAGGCGGCAGCTGCTGTCATCCAAGCGTGCGCTCACAGGAGCATGTCTCAGTTTGTTTTATCGCCCCGAAGAATTAAAAAAAGAAGAAGAAGAAGAAGGGTAAGGCTTCGTGTAGGATCCGAAAGGGCGCAGCGCTGAGACCGGTGCGCATTACAGCCTGCGGGGGGGGAGAGAAAAGTGGTTTCGTCGTGTCGTGTGACGGGCTGGCGGCAGAGGTGGAGGAAGGAAGGAAGGAAGGAGCGGTTCGGTCTCGCTCGTATCCAGCGGGAAAGTGAGGAGGCAGAGCGCGCGGCCGGCCACACAGGCGGCACGCAGCAGACACGAGGGGCGGAGCCAAGTGCAGGAGCTCTCCGTGGTGCTGAAGCCCGTCATTAGCATACGCGTTACCATACATCTCCAGCGCTGTGTGAACAGAGGATTTAATAATAATAATAATCATCATATCATCATATATTTTTCTCCCCTTGCACTTTGATGCTTTTTTGCCGTGTTTTATCATTTTTCGCTCTTTCTGGCTTTTATGTAGCTCTTTTGTTTTCTTTTCTCGCTTTCTGGTCGCATTTTCATCCTCATTTTCGTTGCTGTTTTGACGTTTTGTTGTTTGAAAACGTGTCAAAATGGCAGCACGCAAGTGAGACAAAAACCGAGGATGAAAAAGCCACAAAAACGCAACAAAAAAGGCACAAAAGAGCAACAAGAAAGCAACAAAAGAGTAAAAAAAAGCAGCAGAAAAGACAAAAAAAATTGAGACAAAAGTTAACAAAGAAGCAATGAAAAACATGTGTAGCAGACCGAGGCAGTAGCCCACTTGTTAACTGCATTGCTTTACAGTGATCACAACGCCACTCTGAATTGTGGGTCAGAGAACCCAGTATTGACTTTACCCCACGCTAAGGTCACACAGGTTCGTTGGACTAGGTAGGACAGAGACAGGTTTATAAAAAATATATTGTTTTTATTACTTTGGATTTAAATATATTTTTAGTTCATTTGAGTTGAGAGCAGGTTACATGAGCGGTGCAAATACAAAACTTGCAGATTGAAATTAAAGAAAACAAAAACAGCAGAGAAAACCCATTGCTAGTCAAGTCCTTGCGGAACGGCTGGCGGCCCAGATTCAGCAGCCCCACGTGTCCATCACACCTTTTACCTGGAGTGACGGTCCAGCAATGGATGAGGGGACTGACGAGGGGCGGTGTGAGTCCGAAGCCCTCTGCCCTAACAGACCACTGCTATCAAAGAGGTCTCTGAATTTGGGCTGTGCAGGGTTGCGATGAGGGATCAACATAGCGACGAACAGACTTGCATTTTCTCAGAAGGAAGGAAGGACCCGTGGGATAAAAGCGAAGCGCTCACATTACGCACACCTGCGCGACACAGGGCTGCGACCCTCCCCCATGGTGACAGCACCCGGAGAGCAGGACGCGCACTGGACCCCGCGCGAAAGCGCTATTGAATTGCTGGCTTTCCGCGCACAAATTCGGCCACTGAAGCGCATGTTTGGCCCAAAGTAGCCGGCCTAAACAGTGGAAGCCCTTGCTTCCTGTGTTCAGCCACGCAGCGGGTGACGTCAGAGGTGAGAGGTCGGGCTGCGTAACGAACCCTCCTTTTTATAGTGCGCCCTCTCACCTCATCAGCCACTACGTGCAGGAGCGCAAAGGGCTACCCTGTCACACATGCGAGGAAAAATATCCTGCTAGATCACTTATGTTGGTCTTAGCTTTCAAACGAGGCGTTACTCTGGCCTATAGGCTGTAACATTTTAGATTTGGGTAAAGCTGAACAAGAGAAAATGCACTTGGTCATGGCGGGGGTTAAGGTTAAGGTTAAGACCCTTTACAACGCTCAGATGACAGAACTAAGAGCTTCAACAATGTATCTGGGCTGTTTAAATCGCCCCTCATTGGTTATTTCATGTTTGACCATTTGTTTAACCCGTGAGGTCCCACTGAGATTGAGAATTGTACATGTTGTCAGTAATAGGGAAAACTGGAGCTCCGGAAGGGAACTTCGCCGACACGGGGAGAACACCGTGCACCGCTCATTATTCTTGGAACTATATTGCCAGGGGCTTCGTTTCCTTGGAAGTCCATTGGCAAACAGGTCCTATAGCTGACAGACCGGACAGCGCAGATAAGGGCATGAGCAAACATGAGGAGTAAACCAATCAACGGCGGGTGGATGTGTGTTGTTGGTGTTATGAGGTGGTCCGCGTTAATAGTCGAACAGGATAATGAATCACAAAACTCTTAACTCCCGTGCGCCATCCATGGATTGTTACTGTAAGAACTTCCATGTCCCAAGATGGAGGATGCCCACTAAAAACACTTGACTGCAAATAAACTGATTGCACGGGCCCGTTTGAGTTTGGCGAAGGAG
Source organism: Gobius niger (assembly GCF_951799975.1). Lineage (NCBI taxonomy): Eukaryota > Metazoa > Chordata > Actinopteri > Gobiiformes > Gobiidae > Gobius > Gobius niger. The sequence continues at coordinate 11,212,622 of NC_136865.1, forward strand.
GGCATGGTAGGGCATCCTGTGTATGAAAAATAGGGAGTGGTATCATTCTGGACTTGCCAGTAAGAAAGTGAAGAAAGTGGATGAATGGCTCATTTGGGTGAACATTAGGGCTGGGTTAGAATCAATTGTCCTTTGAATAGCCCAATATTGATAATAAAAACAAACTTAGAGCAATCTTTTTTTTATACGTCTTTTTTTCCATAATATGCCACGTGACTTCCTGGTCAGGTGGTAAAAAGTACATGATTAATGTACTGGGTTCAATTCTTAATGAATGAACCAAGTTATTTAACCTCTTAACTCCCGCCTGAACCGAGAGCATTTTCTCCAGTTTAGCTTTACCCAAATCCTGTAGGCCAGTGCAACACCTCATTTGAAAGCTAAGATCTACAAATCTCATCTAAATGGATCTTTTTCCTCACGTCATCAGATTTTTTTTTCCATCTTTTTTGGGGGGGTATTCAACTCATTTTGTAACTTTTTTGTCTTTTTTTTTAATACATTTTTTGTCACATTTTTGACACATTTTTTGTCTTTTTTAATCAATTTTTTGGTCATTTTTTTTCACATTTTTGTCACATTTTTGTGTCAATTTCTTGTCTTTTTTGTCATTTTTTGTCACATTTTTGTCATTTTTTCATCACTTTTTTGTCAAAGTTTTCTCACTTTTTTGTCACATCTTCATCATTATTTTCATCTCAGTTCTGTCGCTATTTTCACTCCTTTTTTCCAGAAGCTTTTGGATTGGGGTAAAGCCAAACTGGTGGGGTTAATCTCTACTATTTGCAGCATTAGTTCTTCTGAGAAGTTCTGTGTGACATCCTGTACTGAATCGAAAATCAAATTGAATCTAATCGAATTGGGCCCTTGTAAAATGAATCGAATTGATTTGGGAAATCCAAATCAATTCCCAGCCCTAATGGTCATATCACAAGCGAATCCTTTTAAGTGCAAGTGTGATCGTTTCGATAGAGAAAGCCTGTTGCAGCACATGTACAAACTCACAGCAGATTATACGTGCAATCAATAAGAGCTTATTGACCAATATTCATGTGACCCTTATCCTCCCAGTGCTTTGTCTTCTCCCAAGCCATTCCTCTAAAAGCTACAACTTTACAGACAACTTCACATCCGCATGATCAATAACACTGACATCGCTGTAATTGGACTCATTAACAACAATAAGGAACAGAACAATCATCTGAAAATTGCCCAAACTGTCTTAGTTGGTGCTGAGACATTTATGGCTGATTTGCCTCCACAATATTAAACCAAAATCATCATACCTGAGTCCATATGATGAAGCACCAGCAGCAGAGCTTAATTTGTAGATTACAGTCTCAGGAACACTTTTGGATTGATGGGATGAATTCGGGTCCTTTACCCTGAAGCTCAAACTCGGGAGCTTCTTGAGGTTCAAAGCTTCGAAATAAAAAGAAATAATGATACAATGCTCATACTAAATTAATCACGCTTTTACACCAGTGAAGTGGCAATCTGATGAAGCTGAATTTCTCATGTTCTAAAAATACACGTGAAGAGATTATAATCCAGCGTTGTATTCTTGATTATACGTCCTATAGATTGAAAAAGAATAATAATTGAAATTCCATGATCGCTTGCGCAGTTACAGACCCAGTTCCACTATAAACAATGTGTTTGGTTACTGTGGCTTGAGGACTGATGTTTAGAGCTGATATAAATGAATAATCTAAATGGTCTTAGTCACAGAATGCATCGCCTGAAGACATAATTCTCATACTGCAGAATGAGGCCTTTCCACTGGGATACCACCATGTGTTTATTTTCTTATAAATAGGATGCCACTTCCGAAGGCTTTGTTTACTCTTCAACATGGCCCAGAGCAGTGAAACATTGTGGCGGCTGAGAGCCTTCTGTGACTAAGTCCATTTAGATAAATCAATGTTATCAGCTTGAACTATCAGCCCGGGATAGTTATAAATACCCTATCAAGAACTATGTCTATTTTTTATTTCAATGAATTCAAATGATGGTTAACATTTAGCTTTATTTCATAATATCTATAAAAAAAAAACAGTTTGGGGAATTTTAATAAGCCCTTTCTCATCGTAGATTTATTCAATACAAGTTTTGTTTTTTCTCTCATCTTCTCAGTCTTTTTATATTATTGTAGCTCCATACCATTCCATCAAATTCAAGCCCGAAGCTGCGCTACAGAAGGATCATATTGATACCAATATTTGTATTCTCCTCAAGAACTACACTCCTCTCCAGAAAGAGGTTGTGATCCGAGCCAAGACCGTCATTAATGTTTGTTGTTGTTGTTTTTTTTTAGAAAAGTTGAAGTGAGAACTAGAGTTGTGCTTTAACTTGAAACGCAAACCACCTGAAACATTTTGAATCATGTCCGGGCAGCGTTTAGCACTCTCGCCTCACAGTTTGACAGGATGTGAAAACCAGATGTGAAAACCAGACAAGATCAGGAAGCGACAAAAGACAAACCTTTAATCGTCAGCATAGTCGTGGCTCTATGCGTCACGGCAAACAGAGCTCTGTGCCTTGGTTGAAAATGATGTTTGAAAAAGCAGAGATTGTTGGCACAAGTCTCGTTTTAAAGCCCAGGATCAGACGTTTATTTAGAATTCTTTAGCAATCCAAATGCATAAAGCGATAAAATATGAAAAAAAAAAAAAAGAGCGTTGCCTGCTGTGCCTAACATTTTTCATTATTACTATTTCAATATTATCTTTTTATTTCACATAGCAAGTTGCCAGCACAATCTTTGTGTTTCCCCTCATGTCCCACCCACTTATAGAGAGACCGAATAACTCAGTACGGACTGTAATCTGCTCTATTGCACTATGTGGTATGTCCGCACTATCACTTATCACTGTATCACTTTATATCACTTTATCACTTTATGCACCATATGTAAATCCAATCCTGTTGTTCTATGTCAATTGTCGTCATATTTTGCCTCTTATTCTTATCTTTTTTAATTTAATATTCTTATGCATGCCCCTATAGCCTTATAATTTAAAGTTTATAGCTTATTTTTTACGTTTTCCCTATTTAAATATGGTTACGTGAAGTGTTACACTACAAAAGCATAATTCCACAAAATGAAACAATGTGGATTTTCTAAGCGGATAAAAGGGGTAACTATATTGTAAGGCGTAATAATACCAGGAGTAGTTCGGCATCCACAGTAAAGTGAAGATACTGCGCGGATTTCGAAACTGCTCCTACAGAAATGTTTTTTGAAATTTTGTTTTCCAGTAAAAAAAAAAAAATACATTTTACTGGTGTAAGGTAAAATCTATAAATACATTTAAAATCTGCTTCTTTAATTTTATTGCTTGCAAATGGAAATTAGGTGCATTCACTATGTTTGACCATACATTTTCTTCGAACGTCAACCCTAAATATTTCTATCAGGTGGTGTTTAATCTCTTAACTCCCACCTGAACATGTTTTCTCCAAATTCTCCAAATCTAAAAGCTTCTTCAAAACAGAGGCAAAAAACGAGAAGAAAATGAGAATGTAAACGCAACCAAAAAAACGCTAAAAGGTGACCCAAAAAACTGACAAAAGAGCAACAAAAAAGTGACAAAAATCCAGCAAAAAAAAGACAAGAAAAACTGCAAAAAAATGTCAAAAATCAAGCAAATAAAAAAAGACAAAAATCAAGAAAAAAGTGACAAAAATCCAGCAAAAAAAAAGACAAAAAAATTGACAAAAATAAGGCAAAAAAATGACAAAAATACAGCAGAAAAATACAAAAATCAAGCAAAAAAGTGACAAAAGAGCAGCAAAAAAGTAATAAAAAAGTGACAAAAACACAAAAGGGAAATAAAAAGTGATGAAAATGGCAAAGAGGAGAGAATGGATTTGGTTTGGGCGGGTGGTAAGAGGTTAACATCTGGAATGATGACTGTCCTCCATTTTCAAGAATACTGTAAAATTCACTAATCTTCCCCTTAATTGTATTCGATTTTAGTAACCGATCTTCAATTTCAAAGAGTTCCAACGGTAGTTTATTTGTTTTTATGAGCTGTGCCTAACCTTAAATGCTCTGTCTCTTCTCATCCTCAAGTTCAAGAAGAAGAAAAAAAAGAGTGTCCGAAGGCGTAGAGCAATGAATCTATTGTTTTGCCCCCCTCATCTTCCAAAGAGGGGTAGAAGATAACATTCCCAGACTCCCCTGCCCCCCTGCCCTGTTGGTCCCGGTCTGTAATTCCAGTCGTGGCTTTGGTGCGTAACTGGACATGACACTGGCATCAGCTCGCGGTCGCGTCGGGCTAATTACTCCTCAGGTGACGGCAGCCAGTGTAAAACAAGACTTTATGAAGATTGAAAGCTGACACGTCTCACACTGCAATCAATTTGGATTTACATCAACTGGGCCACTGGGAAGGAGGCGCGTTAAGTCTGCTGCTTCCTATTAGCAGCCGAACACTTCTACAAATAGATCTTGCTTTGCTATAATAACAAGGTAAAATCTGCAGGATGAACGCGGGTCTTGTCATGAGGTCTCTAACTGCGTGTTCACGTTTAACAAATATGCTCGTGTTTGGAATTGGTGAAATAGCCCACGCCTCTCCTGTGCATCTCAAAATGGTTATAAAATTGGATTCGCCCTGACCGGAGTCTAGCCGCGTCTTTCCGCCGCGATCTGAATGCGAGTCCAGTTGTTAAACCCCTCCCCCTCCACGAGGCTGGAGCTGTTACCCTCAACTAATGATGACTCTGATGAAGAAAGAAGGAAAACAAATCACAACAGTCGAAATGTGTATATGTATTTCCTTTGTTTTATCGAGCAAAACATTGCGAGCACAGGACAAACAGTTACAACAAGCAGGATATGCAGAGAAATGTGTCAAAATAGCAACAAAAAACAAACATTTGATGAAAAAGAATGTGAAAAAAAGTGATCAGGATCAGTTTTGTAGGTCTTAGCTTTCAAATGAGGCATTACTCTGGCCTTGAGGCTGTAAAACTCCGCAGGCGAGCAGCTTTCAGATTTGGGTATAGCCAGACTGGATAAACTGTGCTCGGTTGAGGCGGGTGGTAAGAGATTAATAAAACATTTACATCCTTTAGCCTGTGTTTGAATGCAGAGAGTGAGATCAGTGATTGCAGCTTTATTTTGGGCCGAATTCCAATAAGCAGCAGCAGCAGCAGCAGCAGCAGAACGAAAGGACATGAGGCCAGCTTTATAAACTGTGATAATCTGGTGTTTTTTTACCCAAATGCACCCACATTTATGCCCGAAGATAGAACTCAAAATGCAGTGAATGTAGTGATATAGTACTCCAGGTATGTCTTTGACGACAGAATGTGGTAACATGGTTATCATTTTCTATGTCATTTCTCCTCCGCCTAAAACAAGCGCATTTTCTCTAGTTCGGCTTTACCCAAACCTAAAAGCTTCCCAACTGGAGAGCAACAGTCCAATGCTTAATTTGAAACAAACAAAAGTGATAGTAATGCCGTGTTTTGTCACATTTTGTCACTTTTTTGTCACTTTTTTGTCACTTTTGTTTTTTTATTTAATATTCTTATGCATTTTGTCACTTTTTTGTCACATTTTGTCATTTTTTGTCACAATTTTGTCGCTTTTTTGTCACTTTTGTTTTTTAATTTAATATTCTTATGCATCTTGACACTTTTTTGTCACATTTTGTCACATTTTGTCATTTTTTGTCACCATTTTGTCACTTTTTTGTCACTTTTGTTTTTTAATTTAATATTCTTATGCATTTTGTCACTTTTTTGTCACATTTTGTCATTTTTTGTCACAATTTTGTCGCTTTTTGATCACTATTTTGTCACTTTTTTGTCACTATTTTGCCATCTTTTTGTCACTATTATGTCACTTGTTGTCAACTTTTTGTTCACAATTTTTCCACTATTTTCCACTACTTTTTGGTCACTTTTTTTTTTGTCACTATTTTGTCATTGTTTTGTCACTTTTTTCACTTTGTTACATTTTGTCACTATTTTTGCTTTTTGTGTCACTTTTTTGTCACATTTTGTCACTATTTTGTTACTTTTTCTTGTCACTATTTTGTCACTTTTTGGTCACTTTTTTGTCACTATTTTTGTCACATTTTTGTTGCGTTTTCATCCTCGTTTTTGTCGCTATTGTGATGCTTCTTCTTCTTTTTCTTTTTTTTTTAAGCTTTCAGATTTGGGTAAAGCCACACTGGAGAAAATGTGCTCAGTTCAGATGGGGATAAAGCATTTATTTAAGATAAAGCAACTCTCTATTGTCCCTATTGGGCCTTCTGTGGGCTGCCACTGGGGCCATCTGTCCGGAGCACCCTTCTTGTTGACAAAGATTCAGAGCGAGCACCTATAGCTGCTGGTGCGTGTTTTGAATTGAAAGGGGGAACCCGCCGACACGATACTGGTCAGTGGAACGTCTCAGGGCCCGTGACATAACGGATGTTCCTCCCTCAGTCAGACAACACTCCCGGGATCTCCTGGACTCCCTCTTTCGCGGGCGCTGTCAACGTTATATTTAGTGAATTGACAAAAGCTGTGGGCCGGTGCGTGAGCGAGAGAGAGAGAAGGGCCAGCCATTTCCACAATGATCAAAATACCACTTTGTCACCGTAATGGCCCACTGTTCCTCACTCTTCGCGCCCGCCTGACAGGGCATTACTTTAAGTTACGGCCACTGCCCTCACGCTTCCTCCGCCGCGACTTCTATATTGAAAAACATCAAGCACTGTTATTTGTATTGCCGCCGATGCTTTGCGATCACTTAGCCGACTCCCCGTGGAACACGCACGACTTTTTGCTTATATGACAACGCATGGGTTTGTTTATGAAGACCAACAGATGGCGGAGCATATCTATAAATAAAGTCGCTCCCTTGGAATAGGAGATTAGTGCATTTGAGCCGCATTTTTAATGGTCTCTGGGTGAGATTAAACAGTAAGCTGATTCATAATGCGTTTGAAATGAATCACTCAACAACGAGCAAAAAAAAAAAAAAAAAACAGAAATCCACTGACATGTTGAAGAGAGCAAAGTTTTTCATCCAAATGCATAAAACTGACTGATCTTTTGACCTCGTAAATTGCTTTATGCATACCACATGTCAAAACAGCCTTGAGGGTATGCATCAAAAATGCAAGCTGGAAATTCCTCACTCTAAGTTTGAGAGTTCATGCAGATTAATAATAATAAAAAAGAAAATACATAAATCCATTGCAATTTTCTTATTTCCCCCCTGGGTTACATTTCACAAGTTATTAAAATAGAATGGAGAGAAGAAGAAGAAGGAAAAAAAAGTGCATCTCAATTATATAACCGGAGCTGATCAGCCTACAGATATATCCGCCCACCTGAGGCTACCGCTGCATCCTCCACAAATATTGACAGAGTTTATATCTTCCATGCTGCGTGTGTGTGTTCGAAACCGATGCAAACCCGGGACATTCGAGATCCCCACAGTCCTGCGGGACAGACTTAAACTTTCAGAGCGGAAGGTCGAATAAATAATCCAGATACAAAAAAAACAGGAGAATGTGACTGTTGTCTGGCTCAGAAGAGATCAATCTGTTTTGACATGTTTAAAGTGCAGGTTCCGCCCATTGCATTGTAACATGCTTACCGCAGTTATGCTGACTATGCTCCGTGCAGGTTCAGCTGTAGATGTGTTGTCCTGCTGTTGAACATAACTAGATTTTGTTATTGGAAATGTGGTATAAGAGGAGGTAAACATTCAATGAACCACGAGTGCAGACTCTCTTGGTGAAATGAACTCTCCCTCCTCTTATGTCACTTATGTTTAATGGCACACTGCGTAACATTTTGGATTTATACTGTTGCCATCAATACAAAACCTGATCTTAATGACCAGCTCCACACAGAAAACTACTTTTGCAGTGGGTAATCAATGAATGGATTTGGATGAGGACCTGACCTCTTTAAATCTCATATTTGGCTGCGTTTAGTTCATGGAGACGAACAGTCAGGCCTGAGGAGAGTTGAGCCGCCCACAGCAACACACACATGTTGGCTTGGTAATTTTTAGGTTTTTCAGTGTTATAAATGTATTTTATTCCATTCATTGGGTGAAATGTTACTTTGATACATGAGGATTTTGAAAGTAATTGAAGTTATTGAAGTTGGATGGGAGACCGTTTGGGAAGAGCAGGAAGGAGGGGCCGATGCCGCAGAATGGTAGCCTCACTTCCGTCAGTCTACCCCAGGGCAGACAACAGTAGCTTACCACCACCGGGTATGGAGTGAATGAATAAGGATCACAGGGCAGCGCTTTGAGAAACTTGGTAATACAGGCTTGTAAAGTGTAAGCCAAGTGTAAGCCATTATTATTGTTATACACATTTTGGTAAAAGAAAGTAAGTAAGTAAGTGCTTTATTGTCATTGTACAAGCGCTGCCACTGTGTGTCAACCTGACCAGCATGACCTTGGAGGTCGGGGAAACTGTCGCACTCAGTAGAAACCTGGCTGACCTCTGTCTGCTCTGATCCTCTGAAATGGTGCAGCGCCTCCTGGGTTTGTCTCTGTTTCAGAGCGTGGTGTCCTGCACTGGTCAGCTCCACCCCCTCGTTCCTCCTCCTCCTGCAGCTCCACAACAGTCTTTCATCATCTCCTCATTTGTCCCTTTTTAGTTTCCTATAGCTCCTCTTGTGACGCCTCCGGTGTGCTGCAGCTGAGGGGGCTCTTGGCTTTAAGTATTCCTATGTTCCTATATATATGAGCACCATTAAACAATATCACTTTGATACCGGAAGAAACGATTAGGTACTACTGATTTCGAAAAATGAAAAAACTATTGAAAGCAGGTACCGAAAAAATATGTATAATAAATTATCTAATATCTTTGAAGATCAGGTTTTGATGCCTGTTGGGTCCAGGGACAGCCTTAAAGGAAGTGATTCAAAATGCCATGTTTGACATTTCATTGCAACAGCGAGAAGCCCCCGAAGCTTCAATGATATTTACACCTTTAGCACGGTGGAGAATTCCTGGAGGACTGAGAGCTAACACAAATGTACCCGTCTATGTTACGTTTTAAGCTTGGATGGCTTGCTTTGGACAGACCAATTCCCAGTGTGGCAAGTTCAATTCAAGTCTTACGCATCAATTATGTTATGCTTTCCACTGATACCTATATGAGCCCATTTCCCTATATGCACAAACACTGACTCACGCAGTCCTATTAACGCATTCTTCCCCATGAGCGCCGTTTATCTCCCCTTACAAACACCATACTGCCCTTTAACACCTCTGACAGCCTTTACCTTTATAATGAATTCATGCACACGGGCTGGGATGCTTGACCTATGCGAAGGTGAATGGATTCCGCACAATCTATTGACAGGTTGTCTAACAAGTAAAAGCAGCCAAAGAAGTCACGCAGTCGCCATCAATTACCTAAATGAGAGAAGGAGGCAATTACGCTGCCCGCCGGCCCCTCGAGATAACATACAGGTCGGCTGCACTGAAAGTTTGAACATAGGTTTTTATGCTGTAGCGTAGTTATTGCATTTGGATGATAGCGCTTGGCTGAGAGCTGTCACTTCTGAGTTGCCTCTGTCAGCACTTCTCAAGGGCCATTGGTTGTTCACACTTGTTTTTAATGTGATATGTGCCGAGTCCTATATAGGAAAGAGCCGGCCGTCGAGAGATGTGTTATTGATCTCTTAAACCCCACCTGAACCGAGCACATTTTCTCCAGTTTGGCATTACGGAAATCGAAAAGCTTCTTGGAAAAATAAGTGTGAAAATAGCAACGAAAACGAGGATGAAAACGCAACAAAAATGTGAGGAAAAAAGTGACAATGAAGTAAAAAAAAAGGGGCAAAAAAGCGACAAAAATGTGCCAGAAAAGCAAAAATAATACTACAAAGAAAGGGACTAAAGAACGACAAACAGGTGACGAACCTGTGGCAAAAAACACAACAAAAAAGCGGCAAAAGAGCGACCGAAAAAACCAACAAAAACACAACAAAAAAACAATGAAAACACGACAAAAGCGCGTTAAAAAATAGGACAAAAAAACCCCACGAAGTCAGGATCAGTTTTGTAGGCCTTCGCTTTCAAATGAGGCATTACACAGTTGCTCTCCAGTCAGGAAGCTTTTAGATTTGGGTACAGCCGAACTGGATGCACTCGGTTAGGCCAGTGAATTGTGCAACGTATACTCTCATAACTCAATAACGTTACCTTAGATCAGACCTGGGCAAACCTCGGCCCGCGGGATGATTCAATCCGGCCCGACGTAGAGCATAAATTCCTGAGTATGTAAAATACGTTTCTCGCCCATTCCTGTGCAGAGTTATGATTTTTTAAAGAATTGACCAGAATGCTCATTCCAGCCACTAGGGGGCAGCTTAAATAAAAATGAAACGAAAGAATTCCACACATGTCCAGTTGAGGGCACTGACATAATGAGAGATCACGATACAAACAACACATTGTAGTCACGTGGGGGAATGGACAGTCTGCCCCAGGGCAGCTGTGGCTACAATAGCAGCTTACCACCACCAAGTGTGGAGTGAATAAATAATGACAACAGTGTGACACAGGCTTGTAAAGTGCAATACAACTGTAAGCCGTTTTTATGAGGCTACAGTCCTGTCAGACTCATTATTACTCATTGATTGAAAAGAAGTTTCCTCAATAATATTTTCCCAATCAAAATATTTTTATTTTGGAGCTTATTATAGTAGTTTATGGACCCCAGCAATACACTCCCGATATATTTTAGAAATAAATACTCCTTCTAAATAACAGAAGGTAGTAGCTATTCAAAATACACAGTTTGGTGTAATGTACAATAGGATGAAGTTGAGCAGAATAAGATCGAGTTATTGTCGGTGCGGCCCTCCGACTCAATTCAGGCTTCTCATGTGGCCCCTTATGAAAATGAATTGTCCACCCCTGCCTTAGATTGATACTTAGTTTTATTGTGGGGAAGTCATTGCTACTACCTCTGGATTACTCTCATGTAATATGCAAACAAATAAGTAATACATTACCTACTACAGAGCCAGTGTTTCTGGTTGTCGTGCGATAGGCTCCAAAACAGTGAGTTAAACCCAGGCAGTGTAATTTGAGACCAAATGTTCCGCCACAGCCAAAGACTGATGCGCATATGAAGGGTGTGTTTACAAATTGCCTGAATAAGTTTGCCTGACTGCACACAGCCTTGTGAATCCACAGTGACTAAGGCTGGGGTATATTTACAGACACACCGTGACTCACTGATGGCATATTGTTTAAGAGCAAACACACACGTAGAAAAAAACGGCATAAAGGAAATAAAATGGCTTCAATGGTTCAATGTATTAGGGGAGTATCTGTATTGTAAGGCTTGGAACCGCAAAATTCGATCACCATGCCTGGAGGCAAGGTACTGGGGTTGCTGCTGTTGGTCAGGTCTCGGTTCAGCAACACAATATGAGCCCAAAGAAAGAAAGAGATCAGCTGGCGACCTGAACATCCCGAATAACCAGGTTACTCCATAATGGATTTCTTCTTCCCTGGGGGCGTTTTGTTTGGTTAAGTATACACCTTTACGTTTTTCCCTATTATTAATGCAACCAAAATACTGTAAATCAGAGCTTACGTGGGCAATCAGACATTTCAGTTAGATATGATGAATAACTTGCCTCTTTCGCAGCTCCCAGTGTGACCATCAAGTACATGGACCAATGTTATAATCAAAACATTTTGAAGGTAAGTCGTCATTTTTCATGCTGCTCCAATTCACACTCAGCTCAGAACAGTTTTATCAGCCGTGGAGAGTAACAACAGTGCCTCCTACTGACCATGCAGCAATGTAAACAGCACACAGGTACACGGTGTAAATGTTATAATCATAAGGCAAGACAATGGAGATGAATTGGAGTACAATAGAAATTCATTTGCTAAATTTGATATAAATGTGAGGGGAGACCTTTTTTTATTATTATAGTACACTACCTGGCTATGATTTACTACAGTGCTACTACTTTTATTTATTCACTTATTTATGTAACAGCACGTACTAAAAGCCTTGAAATGAAATTGGAAGCCAGCTCTTGTTTGGAGATATTGTTTTCGTCAACCCCTCATCGCCGCACAAAAAGCCTCCGTCTCCCACGGTGACAAAAGAGAGCATCATTGTGGCCACTAAATAGAGCGCTCGCATCCATTTAAGCGGCCATTGAGCAGAATTATATTGCCAGGGCCGATCTATCAGGCGCATTGATCACAGCCCGGGTCTGCAGTGGAGTGCATTCGGTGGTCTAGCCTCCTCCGCCCGTGCAGCTGGAAGTGTTGTGCGAAAGGAAAAGCTAATGAGAAAGTGTCAGGGGCGCACAGGTAAACAAATCAATGGCACCCCGCAGCGCTACCAAGGTCAGGACATGCGCGCACACACACGCACCTGTCAAGAAGGGCAGCAAGACTGGACAATGGCGCGAGATCACCAGCATTATATGGAGAACGGCCCATTGCTGTAAAAGGAAAACGTGGTCGCAACAGCCTAACACAAGGAGCCTATACTTTTGCTATATAGTCCCATTGTTGTAGTGTATTTTCCAGACATAGGCCTGTACTTTTTTTTTTTCTTTTAAGATCTCAAATGCAGTAAGGTGAAGGCGCACACAGTTTCCATTCCAAACCGCAAATGCACACTGTTGTTATTGTTTGAACGGTATGTGAAAATGGGGGCCAATTTCCGCGACGCTTTCAATTCGAGGAGAAATTGAAAACGCGACCTACTTCAGAATAAAACGGTACTGGCAGTGCTGTAGACCTGCGCGTGTCTGTTTGTTTGTTTTTTTACCCCCCATTCTACAAAGATGCATTGGGTCTTTATAAGTGTATGTTTGTTTGTTTATGGGTTTACTTTATAAGAATATGATCAACAACGCTCCTGTCTATAATTTCTATATAAATGTAGCCGAGTTAACCCTTTTTAGAGCAAGTGACTATTTTTTAGTCATTTCTGCATGCTTTACATATGGCCTCCCTACTGCACATCAGTAAGGTAAAGCTGCATGTAGACCTCACTCAGCCAATCAGAAGAGATTACCCTACATCACAGATCCCGCTACTGTGGCATTTAACCAATCAGCAGCGACTTGTCATACCCTCAACTTCCTGTTTTCTCTGAAATCTGAAAAAGACCCAAGTCTGGCTAAATCCATGGTACATTTCTTTACACAACTTGTAAATTTCACCATGGTAAGTTGATGAAACTCACATGTTATTGGTGAATAATTGTGCAAAGTGATGATATATGTGTTGGTTTTGGAGGACGAAGTGAAATAAGTGAAATTACAGCATGAAAAAGGCAGGCACCATATTTGATCATACTTAAACCTAAAGTTAATTCGTTTTGTTACAGTATTTTCTTGACAAAAGAACCAAGAAACCCTATGACTATGCTCATATGTTGCCAAAGTTTATTTTTAGGAAAGGTTTTAGGAGAGAAACTTCGCACATCAAAAGGGAAAATCCCAGCGTACATGAGTAAAAACAATATTGCTCACATAGATTTTCTGCATGATATTGAAAAAATTGGAAAAAAACGTTAAAACAGAACTAAACTTGTGTTATGTCCCCGAATAACAGTATAAAAGTTTTTCAATGAGTGCCCTATAGGGTTAACATATCAATACAAGTTGTACACCCAGCCTTAATTACCTTGAAAGCAAGGACATGCCAAGTAAGTCTAAAAATAGCAACACAGCATTCATTTGTTGCACTTTGGATAATGATAATGATGAATGATAATAATAAGTACATTTGCGCGCAGTCAATATCAATGGAATATCTGAGTATTCCATTGCATTTCCATTAGCTTTGACGTCTTTCCCTGTCATTTCCGATCCCCTCAACCGCTCCAAGTGAACATAACAACCCTGTTTCATCAAGTTTTCATTCTTTCAATTTGTTTCAAGCACATAACAGTGTCGCCGAATCGGGCCCGGCTTTTGTCTCGAGGCTAACGTCGCCGCGCGCAATGTGTATCTCTCTCCAAACGCTCTTTACATGCCAAAGAGTGCCACAAGGTCAAGAGCGCTAATTACCCCGTAGGAAGCGGCGTTGCACAATTTCATTTCCCGTCGTTAGCCACAGCGATTAAGCAGCAGAACAATGATACGGAGATAGCATCCGCGCGCCTTGGGCCCGCGGCATGTCGGCCCCGCTAATGTGCCACTAAAACAGGGAGGCCAGGGAGGCTTGTTTGTCTTCATTTTTGGACGGAGTTATACTGCAAAGCGAAAATCTAATGAGTCACTGGCAAAAGAGAGGTTTATTTCTGGGCACCAAGGGGTAGGGATTAGAAAAGACTATTAAAATTTACACTGTGGAATTAAGTGAAGTTGCGGGATTGGCTACATAGAGGTGTTGCTTTGCTTTGACATCAGGTAGTCAAACACATACACTAGGGCCTCTTCCAATTGCTTTATTCAATAACACACTGCCCCAAAAAAAAGCACAATTCTCACCTGTTTGAATTCAGTGCTGCTTCAGTTTCCATTCGTACTTGTGCTCTCTCTCCTGCCGTGGCATCAATGCCCAACGGTGGGCTGAAGCTTATAAACCCAGCAGCGCTCCACCGTTTTGTGGAGGTTAGACAAAAATCCATAGAAATTTGACTTTTAACTATTTTATTATTCATGAATACCTTAGTAACTCTAGCCTTGGAGCTATTGAATAATAAATTGTGGCTAATGATTTTCCTTCCCTTTAAATAAAAATATTGCATTACACAGACGGATCATGCGCGGCTTTTTTGGGGGAGCTTTTACAGTAAGTGACTTCTGGCTCTACAGCCATGATGGATATTGACTCGCAGTACTTTGAACTCTAGAACTGGAAGGTTGACCCGCCACTTAAGGAAACCGTAGCTCTGAAACGATCATCTTGCATTCACCCTTCGCGGGCTAAGCGTGTTTCTAAGTTGGAACACAGAAGATGAAGGCCTTGTTTGTACAGCTTGTGCGCAGAATGTCAAATATGTACCGTTTAGCTTTGCCCTGGCAGATGAGGCGGTAAGGATTTGGCTAACAGGGGCCGCGCTCATCCCGGCACTTCGGTTGTCAAGACGACGCAGGTGAATCCGCTTCTTGGGTCTGTCTTCACAACCTTGATATGCACCGTAGCTTTGGACCAAACTGACTGGCTCTCTCGTGCTGTGGGAGTAAGGGCTTATGTTTGGGTTGATGGGACAAACTGGCGATGGGTGGTTAAGCTGTGGTACCTCAACTTGGCATTTTTTCCGTACTCCAATCCGAGTAATCCAGATCCATCGATCCATCGTGTTTTTTTTACTCTTGTGTTCTTGCGCAGCGTAACACCTTCTCTTTATCTTGGAAGTAGTGAAAACACACTACGAAGATCCTGGGTGAGGTCCGCCGGGAGTCAGAGCGAGGCCCGTTGCAGTGAGCTCTATCCAAGACATCCGCCCCCATGCATTCTCTCAGCAGTTCGGACACAAACTCCACGGTGTCAAGGCCGGTCCCGTTGCCCTCTGGGATATTTGTAATTCTCAGGTTGAATCTACGAGATCTGTTTTCCAGTTCATCAAAGAGCTGATTCTGTTCTCGCAACGAACTGTGCTTTCAGCTTCCATGTGGTCCACTTGAGTTTTTACTGTGCATTCAACACATCCACTCTCTCCTGCACTGGCTTGCTTGAGTCTTTCATCAAAGTGGACATTTCGTCTCGACAAACCATCAAACAGAAAATGGTGTTTCACCTGCTGTATCTTGTCCGACTTTTCCTTTCCCGAAGATTGGTGAAGATGAAACGCACAATTTTGATTCACCTTGAAGATGCTGAGACTTGGTTTGAGGGATGTAAGGAGTGATCTTTGCCGTTGTTCCCAGCCTTGAACGTCATTCAGGTCACAAAAGATACTCAATATGTGACTGGGAATACAAATTCAGTTGTAGTTGTATTTTTTTTTTTTTTAAAGTAGATCTTCATTCAATAAGTATTTCTGTGTAGGAGCAGAAAGTGTGCCAGAGCGTTTATTCAAGCTGCTAAACACAAAGTCAAACACAAGGGGAGCGCGGGGCCTGGCGGACGCGAGATCAAACACTTTTACACTCGCTCAGACAAAGAAAAGAAAAGAACCATTTACCGAATTACCAGAATCAAAAAAAAAGAAAAAGCGAAACAACCCTCCAGCGCCGTTAATAGAAAGATCCGAGGACCACAGAGCGTCTCGGGCTTTCGACAGTCTCGGCTCCAGAAATGCCTCGTGTCCGCGAGCAATTACGCGCGTACAGCATGAGGAGCTTTAATCTGCGAAACCTGTTTAAACAAGTGGGACACAAAGACGCGCAGAATCTACTGGCACTGTAAAACCATTTGAAATCTATTTATGTAACATCAATGTCGATGCAGAAATGGCTCGTCTCAGTAGGTAGCTCACTGTATACTTAGCTCAAGACCTAAATTCCTCATTTAAATAAAGATGTGAGAGAGCGGTAAGTAACTCTTTTTTACATGATACCATTTTAACAATTCAAATGATTCAAAGGCACACTTGTACTTTCCCAACCTATGAAAAGTGTCATTTTATTGCAAGGGCATTTGTTAATAACATTTTTCTCACTTTCTAACCTTTTCTTATGTTTTCAGAGCGCACGCTGAGTAACGTAGCTATTGTTTGTCGAGCGCTCGGGCCGTGCAACAGACGGCTGCAAACAATTCGCTCTTATTTTGTCTGCACAAATTAGCATTCATTATGGAACTGTTAATAGACATCTGCCACTTGGGAAATTGCAGCACCTTTTATTCCCGCTGTCTTTAAGCTCTGCATGAAATACCTGCGAGATGTGCTGAGGCCATCAGTCTTGCACACAATGCTGATCCATTCCAGCAGAAGACCACCTTTGTCGAGAGAAGTAAATAGGATTGCTTTGTGCCCTAACCGTCAGACACTCCTCCTTCTTCCCAGACAGCAGGCCTTGTTTAGAGAATTCCACTTAAAAGAAAGGTAATTATAAGGTTCTTTGCTGCTGCCACTCAATGGGGGTGGGTTACATAGCACTAAATGTTCTTGTGCTGACAGGGACAGGCCGGGGTTTCCAGGACTTTGGACTCAAGAAAACATAACTCCTAATATCTCTATGTATGTTTTGATGAGAGTGTAACTTTACTCTACAAATTCATCTTTCTAGAGCAGGAGTCCTCAAACTACACCCCGTGGGCCAAATATACTCATTCCAACCACTAGGGGGCAACTTTAATAAATAAAAAAGAATTCCACACGTGTCCAGCAGGGCCACTGACATAAGAGATCAGGACATAAACAACACATTATAGCCACGTGGTAAATGAAGCTTAACACCACAGAGTGTGGACTGAATGAATAATGATTGCAGTGTACTTTGAGAAACTTGTGACACAGGCTTGTAAAGCACAATACAAGTTTAAGCAGCTAATACTTTGGTCACATTACGCAATGATGTTTTATTTGAAAATAAAAATAGATGGAATAGCTGTGGTATTTCAAATTAAAACTAAATGTCTGGGTCATACAATTCTATGTTATAGCCAACCTGGCCCGGCCCCCCATCTCAGTCAGGAACGATAATGTGGCCCCCAGAGAAAAAGTTTGAGGACCCCTGTTCTAGAGTATTCAGCCAAGCTACAGTGACTGACTTTAGTGCTAAAAGCTCTTACTTGTGTGGCCTGCTCTATTGTTGGGCTGTTTCTTGTGTTTGTTCAGGGGAGTTCTGGGTAAAATTGTCTAGAAAAAAAAGAAAATTTGGATTGAACTGTTCACCTTAAAAAAGCCGGCCCGTCACGTCGCCCTATCTGACGCACGAAGGCGCTCTCCTTAACCTCCCGCACAGGCTCCTGAATCGCAGCTTGCAACTCCTTTGCACAGTGCCGTCAGGCAGAAAACATCTGCTGCAGAAGTCAAACCGCAAGAGAAGCCAAGGTAATAAATCGTTTAAGATCCATAGCATTACCAACAAAGTTTTACATAGCGATCAGTATATGTTTGAATGTATTACCAAATACGGGCAAAAAGCTCACTACTCTAAATGAAATCAAATACAAAAATAAAGTAAATGTATCATTGTATATGCCAGGTAAAAAATATAGTATAGGAAGAAATAGGGGAAATAGGAATCCTTTACCTAATAGAGTTTGATGCACCTGAAAAAGCTTCATACAGTTCAGAAATCAAACCTGAGACCCACAGTGAGGCGAGTGATAGACGCTCCTCTCGCTCCTCTCGGCCTTGTTAAAACGGCGTAATCAAGGTTGTTCAGGAAAGGTTCCTTTTTGCTTCCACTACAGGACGGTTAGTTGGCGCTAACGTCCGGCTGCTGACAGGGATGTTTCCACAGCAGTGAAGCACGCGGCCGTGCGATCTGACACCAGGGGCAGCAGCTCTCGGGGCACAGTCCGAGCCAATTAGCCCACTCTCCTCCAGCGCTAACATCTTCCTCAGCTGGACTGGAGCACGGCTAACAACAACCTTTCCCCGCAGGTTAACGTCCCGCTAGCAGGGGCGCTAATGATGTCACCGTGCTCACATTTGTATGCAACAATAAGCCTTTACCGGTGGTTATGTTGTCAAGATGAATGGCTTTGTAAAAGGATTGTCTGATTTGGTTTTCCAAATCACAGAGAAAAACACAAAAACAGAGGCGTAGGCGTAGCCAATAGGACGGACCGTTGCCCAGATGGCAGAATGAATCCTCTGTGCACAAAATATAACCTGAGGTGATTGCATATGGACTTTGTTGGACTTGAATACACATAGACGACATGTTAATTTGAAATACATCAGGGTGAACAAACCTTCTATCTCATACTCAGAGATTTTGTGTTTTATTTGTGTGTTTTTTTTTTGGCAAATGAACTCTCAAACTCAAAGAAGTACTTGTTGTTAATATAATTAGATTAGCACTTAGTTTCTGCATGTTGCGTCTTTTTCGAGCCCAAACCCGTGAAAACAGTCGTCCTAAATACAAGGATGACACGGGTAACCCACTTTGTCCTGGTGCAGAGGCCCTCCCGTGGCTATCATGGCCCGGCGAACACTCTCTGCTCTCCATTACACCTGTCATCTCCGCTCAGCCACTCCCTTTAATCACTTCAAATATCATTTCGCACCAGGAATTCTATTGCCCTCTGGAGCTATACGGGGAGGACAAGGACCTATTAGTTGAGAGGGAATGCCTGGGTATCACTGCTGAAGGGGCGGAGGGAGATGCCTTTTGTTTTGATTTGGAAGATTCAGGTGCATTTGGAAAGAGAGATCGCTGATTGTCATGAGTCCAAGATTTGACATGACCATTCGGTTCCTGAGATGTCTCTACACAAACATCGATATATTTACATATAGTGAACAGCAAAACCAGCAAAGATAACAAGAGTTGTGTGCTGCTAAACACGAGACACTGCTAAGAAGAAGGCATCTGCCATTTTTGATAATAATAATAATAATAATACCTTTAATTTGTAAAGCACTTTACATGGAATCTCAAAGTGCTACAGCACAAGTAAAAACTGACAATAATAAAATAATAAAAGGTTTGATGCATCAAACCAAGTGATTCCACGAGATGGAACGGATCAAGCACTCAATTTTCTGCTTGTCTGCCACACCAATGTCAAAACTATTCCGTCCTATCCTGCTCACCACCCGCTGGAATAACTACCCACATCGAATAGCGCTTTCTCATGATATGCTACCCATTCCTCTTACTGCACTTACTGTACGCCCTATTGTTGACCTTTGACTCCAGCTCAGGAAGTCGGGAGGTCGCGGAACTTGCCGAGGCAGTAGCTTTATCTCTGGGGACTTTCGGCCTCTGCAATGAACTCTCATTTTTACAGCAGCGTGTAAGTATCTAGGTCTCAACTGGAAAGGTCAAACTCGAGGTCTATGCGGAGAGGGGGTTGTACTTGAGCTAAATTAATGTTATCAAAGTGGGGGAAGGGGGGTGTTTATATCTCAGACTGTATGAAATGATCCTTCGTAATACAGTTGAATAGAACAGAGGTTATTGGATACATTAAAAAAAGCCAATTCTAAAAGGGAAATGCAAATTCATGTCGGCTTAAAGTTCCTAATGCTGGTGAAAAATGGAAAACATGAAACTTTGGCTTCTGTACACTCTAAAAATTCTAATAACAGCAGAAAAAGGCATGTGTTACTTCTACAATGTCTAACTTTATTCTTTGGAGTGGAAGCAGAACTACAAAAATGTATTGTTTAAACGTCGGCGTGGCTAATGGTGCTACAAGACTCTATTTTGTTGACGCAAAGAAAGAAGCCATGTGTACAGTTCATTCAAGCATTCAATCCGTGAATCAACTTTTTTTTTTGTCTCCATAAACAAACAAGCTTCCGTATGTCGAAGAGCTCGTTTTCGTCTTGCAGTCCCTCCTTGTTCTGTGATCGGTCCCCAAATCCATGCGAAGATTTCGGTCCCCAGACTGCTGTGCTGTGGGTATTCCCAAGCTAGTGTTAAGTGTGTTGAGTTCAAAATAAGGCTGAAACGTTCTTGAATGCAAACTTTTTACAGGAAAATATCACTAGAATAAACTTTTCTTTTAAAATCATATTGAAATTAAATTCAGTTTCTGAAATTATTCCAAGGACTCCCTGCCAAACGCTCGCGTACCCCCTGGGGTCCCCCTAATCCATTTGAGAAACACCAGTGTAGATAGTTAAAATTGCTCTTTATTTTTAAAAGTTTTGTTAAATTTCCGTTAAGTTGACAATTATATTATATTCTTATTTCATCACATGGTAAATCTGTGGCGACATCGCCCTAACCTAATGTCAATTAACATGAAAGCGTTTCTTCCCTCCTATATCAAAGCGATTAAATGGTTGTCCTCAAATAGCAGGGAACCCAAACTGCATTATCCGCACCACCACAGTCCACCTCTAATCTTTTGTTACTCTCGTCACTTTGTACTTTCAATTACCGCTCCCTAAAGCTGCCCTGGAGAACAAACGCTCCCCTCCATTTGATGAATGCCTCTGTGTTTGCCTGCCCATCACCTGTCACTCCTCTGCCCCATTCTTCCTGTCACCAACCGGAGCCGCGCGTATCCATTACGCGTGTCCTCTTCAACCTCTGGACGGGACGGGCCCGTGTTGCACAGTCTGAGTGAGGGGGGGACATGGCTCCAACCGCCCCAACCCCCCCTCCCCTCTATCCCGTCGCCCTTCCCTGCCACCTCCCTCCAAACCCGAGGACTCAGTGGACATCGATCCCCAGCCGCGACACTCTGTCCCGGGGAGGCAGTAAGCAGATACAGCCGGTTGCCTCCAACAATCATTGCGCTGTGCCCTGTAGGGACAACTGGCGGTAAATTAATAGTGTGCTTGCAGCGACTAGATATTGTTAATGTATTTGCTATTGATGGAGCGAGATAACATGAGTAGCTTCAGACTTACTTAACACAAAGCATAAATCCTCCCAGGCCGGTGAGGAAGAGCGCTATGGGCCGAGGGAGGCTCGTTCAGGCGTTAAGAAGATCACAACAACACTAGAATATTGCAACAGATGTACTCAAAATCTATATGGCAGGGAAGCCATAATATATTGCAAAGTACTTTTCTCATAATTATCTGCTAAATATTTGAATCCCTGCTCCTGATGTGCCGCTGAGTCTGCTTAGAAACGGCATTGTTAATTGTCCCTTATACCTTAGTCCTCATACCTTTGCAGTAGACTGTGTGAGGTGTAGTGCACTCATCAGAGCAGAGGTGTCTAGACCAGAACAGATCAGGCTCTTAAGTCGTGTTGGAGCACACTAAAGCCTGTCAAATCCACCCTTCGAAGGAGGACTTACAGAGTGCATGTGTAACAGTGGCATTGCTCATCCTGGGCCTGCTGGATTAAAAGTTTTTTAAAGCATCACCGTCGTCATCATCGTCATCAGTAACAGCATAACTTCGCTTTGTATCACTCTGAAGAAGTCAGGCAAAAAGTTTGGAAGATTGAGACTGTGGAGGTGAAAGGGAGGAGATGAGGGGGGTGTTGGTTTAGCTGCTGTGTTTTTGACCTCTTTAATTTGATGTTTAGAACCACTTTAGCCAAGGTTATGTCCTACACACCTGATTTAGTTCTGGTTTAGAAATAATTCAGTTAAAGACACTATACCCAATTTTGTTCTAATTTTCTAGCATTTCTGTGACCCTGTAAGTTGTGAAATGTGCCTATAAAGATGTGAACTGTGATGTGAGGAAAGTTAACAATGACTTTGGACCACAACCAACAATTTCACTTAGTGGCTTCCTCTTTAACTGTTTGTAATAAAAATAAAAAAAATCAGGTACAGGGCCTTTAAGACCTGGTATGATCCTGTTAGAGGCCTAGACGTAGTTCTGATCTAATTTAAGACAGGGGTGAGATTAGTGCAAAAGCTTTGTGAAAAGATTGAGAAACATGTGTCTAAACTATAGGTTTAACATATTTAATACTACCTAATAAAATGAATAAATAAATTAAAATAAAAATTAAAAATTCTTGTTTGCAGAGAATCAAAATAACTGAAGCATTAGCAAGGCAATGCAAGGCAAATGTATTTATACAGTTAGGATTATCTGATGATGTAATCTAGAAGTGGAAAAAAATACACACAATTAAATATTAGTGACTGCAGATATTTTCTTGTAAATGGGGCCCCAGTCTGAATTTTACACTTGGCCCTCACAAAAGCTTGAACCAGCCTTGATTAAAGGGATATTTCAGGATTTTTGACATAGGGCCTCATTTCCTAGTTATCCAGAGTGTTGCTGATACCAGGAGATATTTTTTTTGTAATTCATGCAGTTCTTATGTTTGAAGAGTTTCGTGGCGCTAGGCTAATACAAGGCTAGCGCATTTCTACGATATCAGCTAGCCTGCATTAAAAACAGTCTGACCCGCTCCACAGAGCACCTGAGGCAAATCACTTATAACACCAGACTAACCATATAAATGTAGAATCATTTTAACCGTTTTGCATTTAAAATACCTTATATTTGAGCAGCATCAGCTTCGTGGTTGGATAAGCTATGCAGCGGCAGAGTGATATGCTACAAAATAGTCCCTCAAAATGCAATCATTCATGTGATGCAAGGTCAGTTATATAACAAAAATTATTCTATCGACACAGACATTTATATGGTTAGTCTGGCGTTATAAGTGATTTGCCTCAGGTGCACTGTGGAGTGTGTCAGACTGTTTTTAATGCAGGCTAGCTGATATCGTAGAAATGCGCTAGCCTTGCACTAGCCTAGTGCCACGAAACTCTTCAAACATAAGAACTGCATGAAATACACAAAAAATATCTCCAGGTATCAGCAACATTCTGGATAACTAGGAAATGAGGTCCTATGTCAAAAATCCTGAAATATCCCTTTAAAGACCTGTGCTATCACTTAATGTCCACTCGCGTGTCAAACTGAACATGTGCACTAATCATGAAATAATGACTGTGTTGAGTTTTGGAAAGATGATGCAAGGGCGGCAGTGGCTTATATGGTAGGGTGTGTTGTATAACTGTGAGGTTGGCAGTTCGAATCCTGACTCCTGCGGGTGCAGACTGTCATAATACAAGCCATTATTATTATTACTATACGTCATTTCAGGGTCTGATCACTAGCACCAAAGGAAGATCAAACACATGCGGACATGAGTCACAGGGTACAAATAAAAAATAACAGATAAAATATGTCAACTATTCAAATAACCAAGTCTAGTTTACCTTGCAAAGAGAAAGCGTCAGAAAGTATACAGCAAATAGAAACACATATTTCATGTATAACTTCGGTGTTCCAGCTGTCATGGGTGCATGAGGGATGCTCTAGTTTCCTGTCATTGACGTAAAAGCGCAATTCTGTCTATATGTATGAACATAGAGCGTATTTCCAGGATGACTGTTGCTCATGTGTTGCCTGTCAGGGATGGCACTTGCCCCCATGACACTTGACAGGACATGGGAGATGGATGCAGCGGTGGTTATTGAACAGAAATTGGATAGCTGGCTGGTTGGAGTTTCATTGGTACCATAAGAAAATGGCACTCAATGAGGCAAGTGGGGAAATACATTTTCAAAGAAGAGGAAGGGAGAGAAGAAGCCATAACAACAAAGAATGCTTTAAGATTGTATGTATTAATATTATTATGACTTTAATCAGCATAAGTGCAGCACATACATTTTCTGGGAAGCTACTAGGCTTTTGTTTTTTTCAAGTGTTATTTGGTTAAATACATTTAAATTGAATTATACAGATCATTGTTAAATATAACGTTTCTCTTTTTAACTTTTTGTATTTTGCTCATATTTGGTTATAATGGCTTTTGTTACTATTTGTTACAAATATAAACTGGAGTACTTAAATTTTACACACTAAAGTTTTTTGTCATTTTAGTTGAGTAAAGTGCAGAGAATTTCTTTTTAGAACAGAACAACGCTTGCTTTTTCAGGCTTCATCCTTGTTTTTGATGGATAATAAAGTACCCTCCTTTTTTTATTGTAACTTATTGTCAACAGTCATGCAAACAGCAGATGCATAAATCTTTTGTCGTAATGGTCCATTTAAAACAGAGCAGACACATTCATCCAAAAAAAATCTTAACCGTGTGGAGGATCTAAACGACTACAAAGATGAAAATAATATGAAGATCTGGATGTTTTTTGTTTTTATTTCTTTTTTTTTTAAATTTGCAGATCAATAACTTCTGAACAGAATAAGATACTAAAGACACATAAAAAATGGAATTTTGACTAATTTAAATGAATGTAAAAAAAGTAAAATAAAAAAATCAGCACCGCTCTCCCCCAAACAACAGCTGTCAATATTGTCCGTGGTCAGAGCGTCTTTCTGGAAAGACAGCACGCTTCCTTAGCGCAGGATCTGCTAATGAATCTCATATAGCAAAAAGACCCTACAAGGAGAAAGTGTTCCATTCGGGTGAGCACAGAAAATCAGCTCGTCATATAATAGCTCTGGGCAATTTCAGACCACACGGAATGACAAGGGAATCAATCTTCCTGGTTAGGTTATAGATAGATTTTCTTCGCTCGGCCTTTTGGTAAGAAATAACTCAGACATGTTATATGAATTATTAAGAAATCCACCAATGTGTGACATTCAGAAATCCAAGGCGACTCCCAATACTAAGTATTGCTGTTGCTCAGACATTTTAAAGGGACAAACTACAAGACCAGAATAGCCAAATTAATGGGGAAATAGTGGAATAGGTTATAATAGATATGTGGTCTGGTTTTAGGCTGTATCACAAATGTTACTCCGCTATGAAACAAAGAACAAAATGGTACAAGCCTGACCTCTACTGGAGCATGCGTTGAAAAGCAGCTTTAAAAACAAGAAAAAGCTGCTCAATTGGATTGCTATAAAAAGAAAATGCAGTGTTGAAATGAACATTATGGATGACAAAAACTGCCGAAAATTAATTTAAAAATGTATAATAATAATAAATGTAAATAAATGTATATATTGGCGAATAATTATTTTTTTTAAATTACTACAAACACAGAAATAAAAAGCTAGTGCTTTTACTAAAACTTTAATAAGTGTATTCATCATGATTCATGGGTTTTACGATGGCAGTAACACTATCTTTGAGTTTTCATTCGGAAATCAGCATTTAAGCAGCAAAAAAGTTATTATAGGACTTTGTTTGTTAATTTTAACTCAAAAATAGCATGTTAATTAAAAATATAATATTTTTATTCCAGCATTTGCAGTGATATTCCAATAATTATTCACCAATATATGTATTTATTAATTTTGGTTCCCCACATGTTTCGGCAGTCTCGCCTTACTTACGTGGTGATTCACAGGGACATTCCGAAGCCTTGTACTACTACAGATGGCTAATCAAGAATTGGTGATTAAAAATTGCAAGTATTATGGCCCTCATTGTTTTAAAATAAAATCACATTGTTTATTAAGCAACAAGAAGGACAATATGATTTTTAAAAATAGTCTAAGGAATTATAATGGCGCTTTATTAACCTAACTAGTCTCAGATAATAACATACTCCGTCATAATGGCTGAGGCTATTAATTTTCACTGAGCTGCACCTCAAAACACGCAATAATAATCATAACAATAATAATAATAATCATAACAATAATAATAATAATAATAATAATAACAATAATAATAATAATATGCTCAGGTACATAAAAGACTGTGACAAGAACAAGGAATTGCAAACAGACTATAGAATATAAGAACTATGACTACCTGTAATGATCCCGGCAGAAAGTGAGAACAAGGGCCAGAGCAAAACAATAAGCACTCCAGCAACGAAGGTCAAAATGGGAAGCAAAACACAACCCTGTGTTACCAACTTTCATTATTCATTCACGACATACTCGGGGGTGGTCAGCTATTGTAACCACTGCCGCCCCTGGGGTAGACTCTCTACTATAAATGACCACACGCGGTTTTAAATGGAATGGTTTGAGGACAATTTGCCATAATATGGTGTTTATTTTTCAATATAAATTCCAAGTCTGATTTAGCTAAATTAATATGTCAACAAAACACAAATTAATACATTCAAAACTTGAAAACAATTTTGTAATTTGAATTTTATTTTATACATAAAATGGCTTAATTTCAGTTCAAAAACATTGTTCTTATATTTATGTGAGGAAATTACATTAGGAACATTCACAAATCAATGCAGTATCTCTGAACGTAGCTATTTATTTATTTATTTATTTATTGTTCCCTCTCACAGCAGGCTGCGTGTCTCGCCTTAAAGGCTGTCTAGTGTGAACCAAGTACAAAAGACCAACCTTTTTTTTTTTTTTTACCTTGGAATAATCTAAACAGCAGTGCATTCAGACAAGCAGGTCATTTGTGAGTGCAGGCTTTTCTGCAAAAAATGTCAAGTGAAAATGCAAATGCAATTATTAGTGTCCAGGCTCACGGGGGCGGAGCTCTGTTGCCATGACAATGACGTCAATGTTGGTGTCGAGTAACCAAAGGTCAAAATAAAGACAAGTGAATGAAAACGGAAGGAAACTTAACTGGCTGCTCCGAACAGGATACAACACAACTAAAATCCACCGAAAGTCCGGGATTACTCACCGCTGTGATGGCTCTGTGCACTGCAGGAAACGATCGTTTTGTCCGCTGGTAAGGACCGTCAGACATCAGAAGGTTAGGGTCAGACACGAGCTAACTGCTAGCTCTGTCACTGAGCTAGCTAGCCTAGGACGTCTGCTAACAGAGGCTAGTGCTAACAGTTGCTACAGTTTAGAGCTTGTTTTTACGATCAACGTCTCAGTAGAAAAGTTACTTTAAGAAATGTGTTGGAAAAGGTGGGTTTTGTTCTGCGGTGGGTGGTACATAGCAAGTGTCATACATTCCTCTAAGTGATCTTTTTCAGTGTTGCAGTCAGGATAGGACAAAGTAGCTGGCCTTCTAACAGTGTTTGTTCTCCAGCTGTGCAACTTTAACTACTGCACCGTTATTTGGAGACGTTCGTCTTTCAGATAGCCTGTTAGCTAGCGTTTATTTTTGCTAAATGTCATTTGACATACTTTTAATGGAAGGTGAAACTTGCTCGTTTATCATTGTAAAACTGAATATGTAAACAAAGTTTTATTGTTGACGTAAGCCATCCGAGCACGTAATTGTCGCCGCTCATAAATCAGGAGTCCTGACAGTGGATGCGAGCGGTTGACCTTGTGGAGAAAAACATTGTTCTTTTTGTCATTGAAAGTCGACCTCACGAGCAGCCATTTAACACAGAGCCGGGCTTGTGCTGTGGAAAATAGGTTAGGCCAACTTTTTGTTCTGTTTAGTTTATTTTAATATTAATGGCATACATGACACTCCTTGTGGCTACAATATGTGTTATCTGTCTGGAATAACGAACTACTGCATGTTAAAGCAGGACTCAAGTATGTCATTTTGTACTCTTTGCTCTTTTCTCAGCAGGATTTTTTTTTCTTTTTTTTTTTTCTTGTATAACTGTATATACACATTAAAGATGTTTTGTTGTTAAGTAATTGTTTCCTTTTACTCTCTAACAGGAGTCCGTGTTCTACAGAGCTCACAACTTGACTGAAGAGCTACACGTTTTGTTGCCGCCGATGTGTTTCATGACCTGCTACTATTCTGTCTTGACCTGGGCAAACCTTTTTCCATTGTGTGACCACTGAAACTACAAGTGCGCTTCAGCAGGCAGTTTGGAAGCTGTAAACATCCCCGACTGGAAGCTGTCTGTCAAATCAAGCTTTCAGTCTGATGTTTGCTGCTGCCGACTTGCCCCTCCACTTCCACAGAAAGCGCTTCAAGATATGATCGTGTCCAGCTATTTCAAACATAGCCCAATGAAACTGGAGCGGCCCTCGGAACTGGTTAACGGCCTTAGCCTATGTCCTTGGCATGATCTGTTCAGACCTTGTCCATGTAAACATCCTACACTCAGCTGTGAGCAGATGCAGCAGAGGCTGAGAGAAGGTTGTTTACTTGAACCGGCTGCTGAAAAGCAGTCATCCACGTCAATACTACCCGATGGAAAAGATTAGAACAATAAACACGAATTGGAGAACAACTTCATATGTTACTATAAAAACTAGCGACTTTGGTATGTATCGGTAATATTCTTTAATAAAGAATTGCTAATAAAAAAGGATTTGTTTTGCATTTTATTGTCTATTCTGAATAATTACCCTCAAAATATACTATTCACTTTTGAAATCATATTTTCAGTTTTAACACATTCAAACGCTTCCTTCTCTGACGCTTTACAGAAAGTACAACATTACAATATAACTGTACAGTTAGTATAAGAAAACCAACATAAAATATATCCCTTTTTTTTAACAAGCTAAAATAGATGGTACAACCCACTTGAAACTTTACCCTCTTAGAAAATACAAAGGAAGTCTGCCGTGTGGAGCTGGAAGTTGAGACTATTGTGCAACACTGCTGGTATGACAAGAATGCACTATGGCTTTAGATATGTTCCTCTGCCATTCATTTTTATCAAATTTCCTGTTGGAGCTTTGTTAGCTGCAGTCTAATAATAGTGCACCGCATACGGGTGCTTAATAGAATGGGCCAGATTGCCGATGTTCATTTAGACAGGTAGACAGAGCAGTGGAAGCAGAACAATTCAGATTAATTATTTTATTTACTAAGGGTAGAACATTGGTTTTCAAACTGTATCATTAGTTGTGGGCTTCTTAAGGTGGCACTCGGGGTAACATGCATTTTTTTTTACTTCATTCTAAACAGGACCCTTACTTATCCAATCCGATTCTTTTGCTGTGCTGGAATGACATCTGCATAACATCTGTGAAATTCATGCTTGATTTTAAATGATTGAAGTTACTGGTTCTTCTGGTTTAGAAATTGTTTAGTCCTGATTTGATCTTGATCCAGGCCTTGTGGTGCAGGCCTTGTAGACCTATAACCATTCAGGCTTATATAGAGGTAATACCTTTTTGCATTATGAATTTTCAACTGACTGAAATTTGTAAACTTACTCGAAAAGAGGTTCCTCCTCCAATATAACTGTTGTGCGCACATTTCTTGATTGCAAGTGTTATTATTTATTTTTTCAATGAATAGATAATCATAATATAATACAACATTGATCATCATAATAAAATAAAAATAAAACTAGCCTTTTCCAAAGTGTGTCCAAAAGGACTCTGGGGGAAAACAACAACAAAAACCTACACAGAAATAGGCCTAAACGTAGCCTATAGGGAACAACCTATTGTCACTTAATAGCCTTTTGTGTAAATGTTTTAGTTTTATCATGTCTTGTGAAAATCAAACTTGCGCGAAAATATTTAGCCTATCACCTACTTTCAGACCATGCCGACACTACAACGTGTGTACCAGTGGGTAAACACTAGAGGGCGGCATTGCTTTCAATTTGATCCGAAAGACGAACGGGACTCCAAACCGTATTGTCGATGGTCTGCGCGTGAGACAGCATGAACCCACTGACCAACAGAAGGTTGCAGCCCATTAAACGTTTACATTAGGGTATAAGAAATGAGGCCAGCTCCTGCTTTGACGATGTTAAAAATCCTGTCTGGAAACACTTCTGTTCAGCGGTGCATATAGCCTATGGAAATAAGTTGTATCCACACACTTTTCATTTTGAAATGACTATATGTCTTTTAACAGCCTATATTGATTTTTTTGTAAGTTCATGTGCTATAAAACACAATGAACTATTGTACAAATCGCGCTACAAAGTAAGGATTGTTAGATTGCTTTCTCGTGGTTGGGTGTCAGCAGTGGTGGAAGAAAAAACAGACACAGGACCAAAAATGTACTTAAGTAAAAGTTAAGAGTATAATGTGTAGGATTTTTTTTTTTAATCAAACCAGATCTAAAAGAGTAAACCACTAACTCTAACTAACAACTCAAAAACAGGGACTAAATCAGCTCTAAACCCGGACTAAGGTCTAAACCAGGTCTTAACCAGATCTAAACAAGGTCTAAAGGGGTAAACCAAGTCTAGACTAAGACTGAACCAGTTCATCGTATAGAGGTCACTTTGAAAATAAAATACTTTTGCTTTTAATCCAATTTAAAAATGTAGTGAAGTAGAAAGCACAGATACAGGCTCTAAAATGTAAGTAAAAGTAAAAAGTATTCATCATAAAATGTACTTAAGTAAAGTAAAAGTACCTATAATTTGTACTTTTTACTTGTACTTTTTACTTTGTTACTTTCCACCACTGGGTGTCAGTGATATTTTCATGGGAAATTCTCAAATGGAAAATCTGCAAATGATCTGGAGTATTTGATGACTGAGGCTACTGTTGACAATAATGATGTCCTTTACACCTCTCTTGAACCGTCTTTTCACTCTAGCTTGAATTTTGACCTGACTGTATGGCAGAGGTAGGCAACGTCAGGCCCGGGGGCCAAATTCGTCCCTCCAGCATAAAACCTTTGGCCCCCAAGAGAATTTTGAAGAAACATTTATTCATAAATCAGAGACCAAATATGTGAAAAGGACTCAAAACTGTGGAAAATAATGTAAATATTTTCACATTTCCCAGCAAAACACCAAATTGGGTCATATATTATGTGCAAAACATGAAAAAAGGTGCTTTACTTTGGGCTACAATGGTGAGTTTCAGCCCTTGGTGTTTTGGCACTGACGCATGACACAAACTTGCCTACCCCTGCTGTATGGTTAGTGGCTTTCAGACGGAGATGTATCTGCGGCTGACTGTGGGCCAGCTGCTCTTCCTGCCATGATGAGCCTCTTGAAAAGGGGCTGCTTTGTTTCCACTACTGGTCACTGTCTGCGCTCTTCCTTACACTGTAGTGTATTCATTTCAAGCCCACATTTTTTAATGTACGGGTGTTAATTGGTCACTGCATTGAAGCAAGCCTATATGCACATTTATTTATATGAATTATATTTATTACAATAGGAAAAATTAATTATATTATTGCCTCCGGGCCGGACGGGACCTTCGTGTGTGGATTTTGCATGTGTGTGCGAAGGCCTCCTCCAGGTGCTCTCGTTTGAATATAATGCAAATAAGCTTCCATGTTGTATGAAGGCTCTGACTGACATTTTATGTTTTTATGAAAAACTGTGCTTTAGTAATTGCACTTTTAACTGATTTGTATATCCTTTTTGGTGTAAACTGTGAAGCTGAGGAGAACTCCGCCCCCCCCAGGAGGCAACAGGTGCATAGAAGGCAGGGCAGTTTATACGAGAATGAACAAAAGCTCAAGCACAAAGAGTGAGACAGTTTGCTGGGGCTTTGGTTTTTGCACAAATTGCCTGTCATGCCATGTGTGTTCATCCGTGCACTGTCCCAAACAAATAACTTGTGACATGGTTCATGGATCATTTTCAGTTCTGGATGTGTGTTTCGCTTCCTCAAATTGGTGTTTAAGCATAGTAACAGCATGGCACATTCCATCACAACAACCACATAACCACAGAGCAAAATGAGTGGCAAATGGGCAAAGCTATTCATTGATTTACCATTCAATTCGCCATTTGTATATCTTTGTATGTGGGTATATTTGTGTAGCAACCAAAAGAAGTGGAATATTGCATCACACTAACTTTATAGATGTTCTTTGTCAGTGAACAGACACAATTGAAGCGTAAATATGCAAAAACCAAAGCTTACCGAGGGCTTTGAATCGACATTTGCTGAGAGATGACACAGGTGTATTTGCACGACAGGGGTTACGTTTCAAAAGAAATCCTGCGTTGCCAAACGATTCGATTCTTCCGAAATTGCTTTCCTGCATGGGTCAGGTATAGTTTTAACAAAGGTTGCTGGTGTTACTAAAATGGTGCTCTCAAAATACACAAGCCTGTAATTTCTCACGTGACCTGTCAATGTCATTGTTCTCCACCTCTAATTGTTTCTCAACTCTACAGAATATAAACAGCTTCCCCTAACCTTTGACATACCTGGTATATGCGCTTGTTTGTCTTTCCGCTCACAGGTATTGTCCATTGAAAATGCTTCTTATCATTACAACATAAAGAGATTCATTATTAATTTGCTTTTCATTTTAGTGCCTCTGAAGAGCACTTCAGTTGCTGCATGGCTGCGCTCTTCAGCCTTATATTTTCTGTGCGCAGATGACACTGTCTTATCCCTATCCCTTGTCATGTCATAACCAAAGGGCAAAGAAAGCACTTCTTTTTGGTCCTCGTGGCGGGGTGCTGATATAGCTTGTGTTTTTGTATCATTGCTGTGCTGTTAATTTGCTCACAGGCTTAGATCAAGAGCAAACCATGTCTACACTAACTTAGTTCAGAGCTGGATGTGTTAACCAAGACCAAGTGCCTCAGACTTTGCAGTAGTGGTGAGTAATGTATTCATGTCACTGAACTTCCTTACTCAGCACCAAACAGGCTGGTCTTGTTCAACAACCAAAGGCAAACATAACCGATTTAGCTGCGACACTAACCCCTTGGCCATAAGGGCGACTCCAGAAGGTTTGCTATGGGTAAAACAACTATTTAAATGCCTGGCTCCAAATA
Source organism: Gobius niger (assembly GCF_951799975.1). Lineage (NCBI taxonomy): Eukaryota > Metazoa > Chordata > Actinopteri > Gobiiformes > Gobiidae > Gobius > Gobius niger. Next base: position 11,245,620 of record NC_136865.1, read on the forward strand.
CGTGTGTTTCCTTGCTTGACAACTCTGAAGAACCACATTAGTTTTAGCTTTGGCCTTTGATGGTGGTGGTATGTTCCAACGAAGATTATCCCGGTAGATAAAACAATGAAAGTTAAAAAGTTTCAACTGGACATTTTGATACATAGTTGCCCGACGTTTCGAGAAATCGAGAAATCCTTCAGGTCTAAGGACAGTTTCAGACCCTGTTTGTTCCACTGTTTGATGCCTTTGAATGAGAAGGCCGTCTATGCAAAGGCCGAGCTACGTTTAGGAGTTAGTCTGCAGTCATTGCGACTCGTTGACCTGGAGCTCTTGGTCGTCTGTTTAGAACAAAGCTGGGCAAATGTTGTCAGTGGTAGAGTATTCGTAGAAAAGGAAAAATCTCTCGCACACTGTATACTTGCAACACCAGTGTTCCTTTATTAATGCAACGTTTCGGCCAGTGGCCTTCGTCAGGCAAAATCAGTGGTAGAGTATTCAACATTTTTAAAAACCTATTGCACATTGGCGTATACAATTAAATGATCAAAGTTTAACATGCTGCATTTTCCAAGGCTCAGACAGTGATGAACACTTTAACAGCTTGATGATATAGAGATTGTAGAGGTTTTATGGTTGTCTCACTTGTCTGTGACCAACAAGAAATACAGTATATGAGGAATGATCATTGCCTCCAAATACATTTTGCAGCATCATGAATCATTGTATTCATCCAGGTAGATCCAACAATGATGGTTGTATGGTTATAACACACTCTCTAGACGGTCTACATAGTTTTGCATGTACTTTGTACATCATTATGGACACTTCCCGTTCCTTTGTCAGCTATTCTTGTTAAATGACAATACCCTTTCAAAGAAATCCTAAGGCAAACCTGTTAGCCCAGGGTTTCCCTCACCTTTACTTAGTTAGTTTTGATGTGGCTGTTTTGGGCGGCACGGTGGCACAGTGGTTAGCGCTCGTGCTTCACAGATGGAAGGTCCAGGGTTTGATTCCCACCAGGGGCCCTTTTGGTGTGGAGTTTGCATGTTCTCCCCGTGTCTGCCTTTCCTCAAGGTACTCTGGTTTCCCCTTCCACTAAAAACATTTATTTATTAGTTGATTTGACAGGGACAGTACACATTAATGAACATTTCTGTAAATGTGTCAATATAAGCTGCAAAGCTAGTTTTCAACTGTTGTCCCTGGGCAAGGTGTATAATGCCAACAACAATTATAAAACCAATCAAACATTGGCTTCCCCTCTACAGGTCGGTGGGGAGTCCTTGCCTTAAGTGGAGGAGTTCAAGTATCTCGGGGTCTTGTTCACGAGTGAGGGACGGATGGAGTGTGAGATCGACAGACGGATCGGTGCGGCGTCAGCAATTGGTCATGAGATTTGGGTAATGACCGAAAGGACAAGATCGCGAATACAAGCGGCCGAAAAGAGTTTCCTTCGCAGGGTGGCTGGGCGCACCCTTCGAGATCGGGTGAGGATCTCATGTTACCCGGGAGGAGCTTGGAGTAGAGTCGCTGCTCCTTCACGTCGAAAGGAGCCAGCTTAGGTGGCTAGGACATCTGTTCCGGGTGCCTCCTGGTCGCCTCCCGCGGGAGATGTTCCAGGCATGTCCTAGTGGGAAGAGGCCTCGTGGAAGACCCAGGACACGGTGGTGGGACTATGTCTCCAAGCTGGCCTGGTGTCGCCTCGGGGTCCCCCCAGAACAGCTGGAGGAGGTGTGCGTGGCTCGGGAAGTCTGGGCATCTCTGCTGAGACTGCTGCCCCCGCGACCCGGCCCCGGATAAAGCGGAAGAAAATGGATGGATGGATCAAACATTTTAAAAGTTAAGGCTACATACTTACATAACATAGAATTTGTTCATACAATTCATACATTGATGACATCTGAATGTTCGTTCTGTGACTTGCACAACAGAAATAGATTTTGGTGCAAGGGCAGGTCATACAGTTCAAACAGAGGACATTATGAGGATAAATATACAAATACAATTATTATTTACAAAGCAACACCTGTGCAGAGGATCCTAGCACTTGGCTCAGTCATGCATCAGCACATTGTTGATTTGATTTGACCAGTTTTTTTAAATTGTCAATAGGTACTGTGGTAATACACCACAGGGTGGCACTTAGAGAAACTTGGTAATACAGGCTTGAAAAAGCACGGTACAAGTGTAAGGCATTATTATGATTATGATGATGATGATGATTATTATTATTTGTGTGGCCTTGTAAACACATAATGCAGCACTTAAAAAGAACACATTTCACATTTGCTCTCATGTGTGTCATACAACAAAATCAAAATATGAAGACATTTGATAAATGAGATTGAGCCCACACTTTCGATGATACACCATGTAGTGCTTGTGCCGAATGTTGCCATAGGTTTTGTGTGATATCATACTAATGAATTGTTTCACCATTATTAATGATTGCTGTTGTTAGTGTGTTTGCTGCCAGCAATCCACATCTTACCAAGTTGAAAACTAGCTTTAGAGCTAAAACTGGCACATTTACAGAAATGTTGATTAATGTGCATTGTCCCTCTTGAAATAAATTAATAAAATTGTTAAAAAAAATAAATAAATACATGTCAAAAAAGGTTTTAAAGTCTAAAAAAAAAAAAATTGTGAATATCTTTTTTAAAAATGTATAATATGTACAAATGCAATACGATTATTATGCACAATTGTGCTGAAAAGTTTACATACCCTGGCAGATTTTTTTTTGTTTTTTTGTCTATTTTTCAGAGAATATGAATGATAACACAAAATGTTTATCTTCACTCATGGTTGTGTGAAGACATTTATGATCAAACAACTGAGTTTACTCTGTTTAAATCATAATGAAATAAAGAAACTACCAAGGTGGTCCTAATCAAAAGTTTACATACCCCGGTGATCTTGGCCTGATAAAATGCACACAAGTGGACACACTGGGTTTGCATGGCTACAAAAGGTAAGCATCCTCACCTGTGATCTGTGTTTGTAATTATTGTGTGTAAAAGGTCAGTGATTTTTTGCGCTCCTGACATGCTCGCATCTTTCAGCCAGTGCTGCTGGGGTTTCTGGTTTCTGAATCATTAGGAAAGCAAAAGAATTGAAAATGGGAAAAGGTTATAAAAAAGATATCCAAAGTACTGAGAGTATCAATCGGCAGCTACAAAGGCACTGGGAACTAGATCAAAATTGATGAATGCAGCATGTTATTAAAGAATACTGGAGGAAAAGTGTCACTCATCAGCCTGGAAGCTGTGCATGGGACGCCCTTAGACATTCCAACATGGCAAAAGTCCACAGCACAAGGCCATGTCGACCTCTCATTGGCTACAGCAGAATAAAGTGAAGGTTCTGGAGTGTCCATCTTAGTCTCCTGGCCTCAATATCATTGAGCCACTCTGGGGAGATCTCAAACGTGCAGTTCATGCAAGACAGCCCTGGAATTTATAGGAACTGGAGGCTTTTTGCGAAAAAGAATGGCCAGGCCCAACCACAACTACCACAAAAGAATCCAAGTGGTCATTGATGTTAAAGGGGTAAATACACAGTATTAAAAACTGGGGTATGTAAACTTTTGATCAGGGCGATTTTTAGTTTAAATTATCATTAGGATTTAAAAAGAGTAAAGTTGTTTTACCATAAACTCAGTGATAAAAAACCTTGTTTTTATCATTATTCTCTGAAAAATAGCACAAAAACATATATTTGCACTTTATTTTGTGACAAAAAATCAATGTCAGAGCCCACAGTTCTGCCCAAAATGTATAAACTCTACCAAAAAAAAATATATATATATATATATATGTGTGTGTGTATATAGATCAATTACATTTTACTTTGGGTTTGGGTCTCCACCTTCCTAAAATGGAATGGAATGGTTTAGATATACCGTCTTTGCATGACAGCTCTTGGCAGCAGAGGTTGGTACTGTATCGTAGTAAGTCACTGAAATTCTGCCTGACATTTCTTTCTCAGCACTAAACAGGCTAATCTTGTTTCTCAACTCTTTATCCGTCCATTATTCTGTGTACAGTCCTTATTTGTAGACCAGGTTTAATTAGCTATAAAAAAAAACCACAACAAAATTAAAGTAAAACAATATGTTATTATAAATCAAGCTTCTTTTTTTGTTACTGTAAACAATCTTTCAAGATGTCAGGTATTGCTATACACAAAATCACAGATTTGCACACTATGTATAGATTGTCAAAACAGATATTAAAATATAAAAAAACAAAAGCCTTTGTAACAGTCATGTATTTTTTTTTTTTGGAGGATGTTTCACCACCCTCTGAGGAATGTCACTTTATTTAGCTTTGCCAGCTTTTGAATCAGATCATATTCATGTCTGCCAGAATGTACTCCAGTCTTTAAGTTTTTGATCTTAAGTTCTTCCCAGTAGTGATTCCAGTTTCCATTTTTGTCAGCTCCAAATCCAAAAATCTTCAACTGGGAAAGCAAAAATAAAAGTAGTCAGTATGCGGCAAGTAATTGAAGAAGAAGAAGATCTTTATTTATATAGCGCCTTTCACAGACATATAGTCACAAAGCGCTTTACATGAGACAATTGTACATTCACTCCATACTCAGTGGTGGAAAGTTACGTTGGTAGCTTCAGTTTCCCCTGTGGGAGACTGTCAGAGGCGCTTTCACGACTACACACGTCTGCGCCAACGGACCCTCTGACCACCACTACTTTCACTCACACATCATTCATCCTGGCCTATTGTGCATGTTTTTAGTGGTAGGGGAAACCGGAGTGCCCGGAGGAAACCTATGCAGACACGGGGAGAACATGCAAACTCCACACAGAAAGGCCCCGTCCCTGGTTGGAATCGAACCCGGACCTTCTAGCTGTGAAGCGAGAGCACTAACCGCTGTGCTACCGTGCCCCCTAATTGAAGTGTACCTGAGCAGACCAACATGTCATGGTTGTGGTGGAACGAAGAAAGTAAAAACCCAAAGTGCAGGACTGCAACAAAACTGGTGACGTTTAATGGATGAAAACCAAAATAACAAAATCCAGAGACAAAACTAAAACAGACCGGGGCTGACATAGACAATGACGCGACAAAGGACAAGGGAAACACAGGGGTATAAATACAAGAGGAAACGGGGCACAGGTGAAACACATCAGGGCGGGGCAGGCAGGTAATGAGGGAAGTAAAGCAAAATCACAAGGACAGAACACATGTCAAAATAAAACACAGGACAAGACCAAAGACAAAACATACCAAAACAGAGGAACAAAAGACAAATCATGACAGTACCCCCCCACCAAGGGACGGCTCCCAGACGTCCCATGGCCTACTGAGGGCCATGGCGGTTGAGGCAGGTCTGTAGGACATCAGGCATGTAGCAGGGACAGGAACAAAAAGAGCCCACTCCAGACAGAGGTCTCAGTCTGACGGGGGCCCCAGGACAAAAGGAACCCACCCCGAACGGAAACTGGTGTCCAGCGGTGGTTCCAGGACAGAAGGGGCCCATCGAGAACGGAGGTCGGTGTCCGGCAGTGGTGCAGGGATGGATGGCGCCCACCCCAGACGGAGAGTGTTGTCTGGCGGTGGTTCGGGGATAGGTGCAGGCACTGGAGGCAGCTGAGAGACAATGGGTGACGTAGAGGGATAGGAGCAGGAAGGGCCCACCCAGGACGAAGAACAATGTCCTGCAGTGGACCTAGGACACGGACAGGAGGCCACCCCAGACCGAGGTTCCAGTTCGATGGTGGCCCCAGGACAAGAAGAGCCCACCCTGGACGGAGAACAATGTCCAGCGGTGGCTCAGGAACAGAAGGGGCCCACCTCGAACGAAGGAAGGAGTCTGGCGGTGGCTCAGGGCAGGAACGAGGGGAACGGGGTCCTCAGCTGCCAAAGGGCAGTCCGCTGGGTGTGGAAGTGGTCGCGTCATTCTGTCATGGTTGTGGTGGAACGAAGAAAGTAAAAACCCAAAGTGCAGGACTGCAACAAAACTGGTGACATTTAATGGATGAAAACCAAAATAACAAAATCCAGAGACAAAACTAAAACAGACCGGGGCTGACATAGACAATGACGCGACAAAGGACAAGGGAAACACAGGGGTATAAATACAAGAGGAAACGGGGCACAGGTGAAACACATCAGGGCGGGGCAGGCAGGTAACGAGGGAAGTAAAGCAAAATCACAAGGACAGAACACATGTCAAAATAAAACACAGGACAAGACCAAAGACAAAACATACCAAAACAGAGGAACAAAAGACAAATCATGACACAACAGTCTTCTTTGCTCCTTTTGCATCACTAAACAGCATCGTCACCACAGAACAATTATCTAACCGCAACTTCCTGAGCACTTTAATATTTAATTTTCTAAATGGAGTTGGAATTGGACACAATGATGCCGTACACTCAGTGCATTTTTCCTGGGGTTCACTGATTGAAGCATCAGGCCTCCGCAACCACCACCTATCACTCACTGGCACGCCACATTCAGGAACACAAGGATGGTAAACACAGGTCTGAGCTGGATTCTAAATGCCAGCTTTTTGAATCTGTGTGGACAAATACTGTAACCACAAAGTCACTGTCGTGCCAAGCTTGCAGTATCTAGCGTCAACCCTGATGCCAACCAGCCCCCGACAAAATTGGCGACAAACCAAGGCCCTAACATAGACAATAGCTCACCTCGTCACAAATGTGCATGGCGAGAACCAGGGTCATGAAGCCTGTGGAAGGGTATCTTCCTACACTGAAAAGCCACGATGTGTGGACATACTTCATGAATACAGGATTGACAATCATCACCTGCAATCAGGAAGACACTTATGAAGAAAAAAGAACTGAAACATCATTTTAGTTGTCAATGGAGGTCAATAATCATCAGTACTTACCAGATTCTTGTTAGCCTTAATTTTTGGTATTATTGGTGCGTATGATCTGGGAAGGAAAGGCATAAATTGTTGATTGTATATTCTCATTCGTATAGAATATTTTTTATTTACTCATATGATGCTATTATTTTAACTTAAAACTCTTTAAAGGGGCGGTATTGTGCAAAATCGACTTTTTCAAGCTTTACATCATGTTATTATGTCATTCCCTCATTAAAAACATGCCTGAAGTGTTGCCTTGGCACATTCACGTATTTTTGAGTAATCTGTAAAAACTCTGATGGCAGCCATCTTAGGGATAGGTTTGCCTGAGTCCTCCTAGGAACGCCCCCACCTCCTGGAGACGCCTCCGAGCTTTTGTCACCAGCCGAGGAACCAACCACTGCTCCTCAGCAGAATCCCCTCCCCATTGATGCCACAGACAGCGTGTGGAGGGGGCGTGTCTGAAAGAGTCTGAGGTTCTTAAAGAGACAGAGGCCTATTTCAAAACATTTGCTACAGCCATTTTGAGAGAGCAATTTTATACAAGGCAAATATTCTAATTTACTGCATTTACAGACCAACAGAAGGTTTGGTCATCATTGTAGTGTGCTATAGACTGGTGCTATGTGATTGAAAAAAGCATAATACCCCCTCTTTAACAATGAACTGGTATGCATTTAGTAAATGCTTGTTGCGCTTCTATTGAGGATATTATACTGCTTTGGGAGGGGCAGATAATTGTGCATTTATTATGTTACAGGTTTAATTTTACAAAATCTATACAAATTTGTAGTATGTATACACTTTTTTTCAAATGAAAACTCCCTGACCAACTGTATGTATTAGAAATGGCTTACTGTCCACGGAAACCAGTGGTGAAGGCCTCGGTTATCCACTGAAGGTCCAGGATCTTAAAAGGGAACAGGACCAGGTGAGTATTATTATCCAGGTCGATGGCACTCTCTGGGTACATGACACGATGAGTTGTCTTTGTCCCCACGTCCTCCTCATAGCCAGTAGTCATAGCCTTATTCATTCTATGACAAAATGGTAAAATAGTAACTTTTGACTTGCACTCTTTCAAATGTAGCTATATGAAATGTACCTTATAACAATATCATGGGCATCTATTTGACTTCCATACTTGGATCCCTTCAGATTTCCTGAGTTGCCCACGACAGCGCACGTCCGACAGCGGTCCAGACGGGGTCCAGTTATATATGGCTTGGATGGAAACGTTGTGAAAACACGCTTCTTTGCTTCCATGAATTGTTTTAAATCACCGTTTTCACGCTGCAATGTCTAGTGAACAGAATAAAACAGTCTCTTAAAGTCTCAAAAATACGATAGGTAGAGCTTATTAAAATAGAAATAGCTTTTGTGAATGAAGCCACATTCACCTTCCACCATTTGAATTCCTCTTTAGTGATATCCTCCAGCGGGGTTAAAAAAGGATTGACTGTTCTGTTATATCGCTTCATAAAAAATACGTTGAAATCTGAAATGCACGTAGCACAACTGCAAGATTTGATTTTTGACCATGTCTCAGTCCATTTGTCCATTTCAGGTTCTTCTAGTGCCTCAAAGGAAAGGCATGAGGCAAATCTCCAGATAGCTGCAAAGCAAGCAGCGCTGACAATCAACACGACAAGCTTAGCTCTGGTATTCAACTTCTTCCCCCACATGAACATCTGTAAGACACATTGACCAACACAGTCATCATAAAACATTAGTTTATAAATACAATGCAAGACTGGTTTGTTTTGTCCCCAATAATAAAAGTATGTAAAGATAAAACATGTTAAAAAAAAAATTTACAAGAAATTTCCTACTTCAATTCAATTGGCTTGATTGTCAATTCTTTCAAATGTAAACCACAAGAAATAAATCTAAATGTTGATATTCTCAAACCCTTGGTGCAAAGTACAGCTGTTGACACTACATACAGAGCAATAACCAATACACAATAGGGGCTAGCAGAGCAAGGTAAGGGGAAAGTGCAGTTTCCTGACTGACAGGAAGGAACACAAGGCCCGAGAGATGATTGTAGAGCATGAATTTCACTTGTCCAGCAGAGGGCACTGACATAATATGAGATCAGGATATAAACAGCACGTTATAGCCATGTGGTAAATGGTCAGTCTGTCCCCAGGGTGGCTGTGGCTACACTAGTAACTTACCGCCATCGAGTGTGGAGTGAGTGAATAATGACTTTATGTAGATGTGATAAAGCGCAATAAGTGTAAGCCGTTGTTATTTATTAGGCCACAGTTCGAATCAATATATGCGGCCCGCCTATGGATGAACCTAGCCTGGTCTTACCATGCCCTCGTACTCATTTCATACAGAGGGTCTGGATCTTCACAATTGAGCTCCGTTTTCAGGTTGGGAGGGGTGAACTCCTTCTAAAGTTTGAAACGATTGGATTTGATTTCACCCAATTTTATGTAATGCTGTCCTTCAGTCAGTTGGACCTGTCACCTGAAAGAGGCGGTGCGATGGGTGTGGTACTTCCCTTTGAGATAATCCTGTCTGCTTTACCACACAAGGGCAGGCTTACAGACACACACATTCTACAGAGAAGAGCGAGTTCAACTTCATATCAAAAGAGTGGCCTCTACAACTCTTCACTCTGCTTGTTTTTATTGGAATCTGGACATGTTACACTGCCTCAGAGCCTTGCCCTTTATGTCACCTCATACCACAGGCACTTTACACCATGTTCCTTCAAATATACACATCTTAACATTATAACCTCAAGAAGAACAGACTATTCATATACTGTAAACAAAATCTCATAAGCGTCCATTTAAAGTACTTGCCATGGTCCGGATAGATAAGCTCTGTCGACTTCCCCCCTGGTGGTTCTACAAAGGAATAAAGATAATGTTAGCATTGTCGCAGCATGGAAACAGAAGCCAAATGTGTCATTGATAGGTTTAGGCAGGGATTTCGCTTTGAAGGTCACTTTGTTTTTAAATGAAAATGGTGTAATTGAATATTTTTGCATATTGTGCTGTAAATGATTCCTTGGCATGAAGTATCATTTTATCATTTTATTGTTTATCATTTTATTGTTTGTTGTTCATCAATTTTATTATTGACCTATTATTCAGTCTTTACCTGCATTCAGTCAGATGATTTTCCATATAGCCAGCGTCAAAGTGCATACAGATTAGGGTGTCCCAAAAATGTGGAAAATGTCAGTGCAGTCCCCCTAAAAAGTTTCACTATGGCACCATGACACTACTCAAAAAAATTCTGCTCATTTTGATAACATTTAGAGGTCCCCCAAGGTCATTGAAGTCTTTTAAATGACAACGCAAGTGTTTTTCAAAATAGTCTCACAGCTCTTAGTACTTTTACTCTGCTCAAAAGCCTCACAATAAACCCAATAGTCCACTTAAGCTGAACTACTACATGTTTGTTTTACCTGTAAAACAAACCGTTTCTCCTCTTCATTATTCGTGATGCTTGCGTTGCAATTATTAAATTCTTGATTCCTGTTTCCTTCTGTTTCTGTTGGTCTTTGCCATTACTCCACTAACTGACCATGATGAGAGTAGAGGTCTTTGATCTTTTTGATAATGTCCGGCTTGTGTCGCACCGGTATGCGTGACTTGATCCAGAAAGGAATCAGCAGGTCTTGCACTTTCATTCATTTTGCGATGCTAATGTACAAAGTTTTTCATAACTTCTCGACCGTTTATTGTTTCGCGGATGACCGATCAACCGGACTTTATCTGTACTTCGAGTTCGAGGTGATGCTTAATTGATGTGGTCATGTTGCTGCAAACAAACATAAATGTTAGACACATTATACTGTGCACAGTGAGCAAACTTGTTTACTGTTTAGGATAAATTTGTCTGGTTTTCAAGCTAGTTGAAGGCCTAAACAGTAAACCCTAGCAAAAAGCTATTCCTGAATAATTATTAAAAATTAACTTCTTAACCCCACCTGAACCAAGCACATTTACTCTAGTTTGGCTTCACCCACATCTTAAAGCTTCTTGAAAGACAAAACAGCGAAGCAAAGCAACAAAAGAGCAACAAAAAAGTGACAAAGAGCAAAAGCAAAAATGTGCTGGAAACGCAACTATAACACAATAAAAAAGCACAAAAAAAGCAATGAAGAAAGACCCCACTCGGTCAGCGGGTGAGCACTACAGACTTCAAATTTTCCAGTCTCGGACTTAACAATCAATACTTTAAAGGTTTTTTAAGAGGGATAGTTGAATATCTAATTCCAAGCCTGATTTATTCAGCTTTAAACCCAAAAAAAACAAGGTGGAATTTGAGTTTTTATAGGTTTTTTCACTTATGATTAGTTTATTGAAAAACTAAACAGTATATACAATTGTGAGCTGCCCCATGGAAAAAATTATATGAGCTGAAAAATGAGCATCATGGAGTCATAGTGAAACTTTATGGGAGGACTGCATTGCAATATTACAATTTTAAAATGTTCACTGTATAGCCTGGGACACCCTAATAGATAGATAATCTCATTACAGACTCATGGTCCAGATCAAAACACAAAACAAACAATAAAAACCTCTAAACTTTCAAGAGGCAGTCATACCCATGTTTCCACAGCTGCGAGGTGTAACGTACAACACTGCACACAACATTCGACAACATGTTTAATCATTCAGGCGACATATGAATTTACATATCAGATTTCTCAAGACAGCTCGCAAAGTGTTCACTCGATTTGACACAAAGAGTTCACTGGCACTTGTTCATCAGGGCTTATTTAGTAAATGTATCATTGTATGCAACTGTAAGTTTCTGGATACTGGACTTTTTTATAATTCACCCACAGATGGGCAATAGCTTTGAAACAGAGCTAATTTCATCTGTACAGAGCAGGAGGAGAATTTCCATGACAGAATGTCATCCGGCACTGGCGATACATGTCCTCATCATGGGATTAAACGACCAGTTATGATGTGGCCGAGGTACTTGACAACATCACACACATTCAAGATGTTCCCCGAGAGCTTACAGTCAGGAAACTTCAATGATCTGTTCTCCTTTGTCCGACAGACCCTAATTACACTTTTGTGGAGTTGTATTTCACATCCTGCAGTTCCCCCGCACACAGAGCACACATTAAACAACTGCTGGAAACCGGCTGAACGAGGGCTAACACCACTAGGTCGTCCGCATACATTAAGTGATTGATTAAGGCATCTCCAAACACACAACCAGTTTTTCACATATCCAACTGTTTGGACCGGCTATTGATGTAAAGTTAAAGAGCACAGGGAAACAAACTGCCTTGTCTCACACCGTTATGAATCTGAAATGGATCACACACATAACTGTCCCATTTGACCTGCATGGTCTGACGGGCAAACCAGTAACAAAGACATCAAATGAGAGATTTAGGCACAGCTGCTTGACACCATTTCTTAAACTATTTCCTGTGATTCACAAGATCAAGATGAATTAGAGGGCATCTAAAAAACACATAAAAACAGTGACATTTTTACTGTGTATACTTACACAATAATTATTTTAGAGAAAAACACACATATCAGTTCCATGATTTGCTTTAAAGCAAAATTGATTGTAGCAGCGATCAATGTAACATGTAAAAAGACAGGTTTTAATGCTTTTGAAAATATGACTTATTTAGATGGATAACATCTGTTGTGAGTAAGAACAATCACTTTATTTCAGTGAAGCAGCAGTTTTAATGAAGAAATGTTGGGAAGAAAAGTTATTTTTATTTGAATTTTGGAGCTACTGACAGGAAGTGACATAGATAGAGGCAAACATGGTTGTTTGTCTCTGTCACTCCCTGTCAGTCCAATGAAGAAGTGAAGCTATAAACGTCACAGAAATGGTCAAACTAAAAAACTGGATACAAATTTGATTAAAATCCTAAACGTTAACTATGTTTTAGCAAATAATGCTAATGATGCTCTTTAAATGGAAGAACAGCACAACAGTGCTCACGGTATCCAGTTACAGAGGGGAAGCTAGTTTGTTCCCCATCTGTTTTGTTTACGCTTTTAATAGGAGGACTTAAAGACACATTTACAACAATGTAAACGCACCGTCTGATCCTCTAGTCAACTGTTTCTTTATTTTTTATGTAGGCCTATATTTTACACATAAAATTAATATTCAATTTCTTGTGATTTATATTCTACCAGCAATTTTCCAAAGATCCAAAGATTTCAAAAGATCACAAAGCAATATTTTTAAATAATCAAGATATATGTCTCAGAAGATGGTATAGTTGTAGCCATTAGGGTCATTTAAGAATGCACTGGTAAAAACAAAGGCTGGATAGCTATAGTCTGAGAGGAGGCGCGTTTAATTTGCTAAATTTAAAAAGAAAAGAAAAAGAAAAAGAAAAAGAAGAAAAAAAAGAAAAAAAAGAAAAGAAAGAAAAAAAAAAAAAAAGAAAAAAAAAGAAAAGACAAGAAAAAAAGAAAAGAAAAGAAAAGAAAAGAAAAGAAAAGAAAAGAAAAGAAACAAAAAAAGAAAGAAAACAAAACAAAAACAAAGACAAAAAACAACAACTTTTGTTACCTGAACGAGTTCTTCTTTCCGATAAGGCGTCGCTCAAATCTAACCTGGTCTACACGTTTCCAGTCGGCTGAACGTTTGTGGGGCGACTGAAACTGGGTGGTGACTGTGGTGTGTGCTCTGCTCTGGTGACATGTCCATCGCTGGAGTCACAGCCATGGTTGCACGGATTCCTGAAACCACGAGGAGCATCTGCAGCCTGCATCTTTCCAAAATACTCATCCATCCACACAAAATAACTAGAGCGTCACCATAAGCCTGCTTTCACCGTCCCGCTACGAGTAATAATCCGCAGTTGTGTAAAAGTACAACTCTGTGCACATTATCGAACAAGGCATATTTTAATGATGTGGACGGACACATCTTCCATCTCCCGCTCTGAGCCTGAGCCGAGACACCGCTGCCCTTTCAAACTAAAAGCACTGTCTCCGGACAGCGGTGGCCCGAGTGCTGTTGGATGCTCTGATTTTAGCTCACGTCCGACAGTTGTGTTATCTTATTATATATCCTATATCTAGTATTTTACTGGTGTATAAAAATAGAAAACTCTTAACAACAAAACCAGGCATGATGGATGGACTTATCCCATTGTTCTATGATGACATAGGCGATCCTTATGGCAGAAGGTGAACAAGAGGTTTAATGCCAGCAGGGGGCAGCAAGAGATAGCCTATGTAGCAGCTGTATTATTATTATTATTATTATTATTATTATTATTATTATTATTATTATTATTATTATTATTATTATTATTATTATTATTATTATTATTATTATTATTATTATTATAGTATTATTAGTATTAGTATGTATTTATTTATTTATTTATTGTTACAAATAAACAATATGTTGTTTTTTAGAAAATGTACATATTTTGAGCCTATAATGTGTAATGAAGCAACTGTAGCCTATTTGTTTTAAAAGTGTAGGCCATTGTAGTAATGAAAAATTATGAATAGCCTATTGTAAAGGAAAGGACTTTATTTGCATAAAGCCTTTCACACACATGGTCACAAAGCGCTTTGGTGGTAACACCACATCTGCCCTGGGCCAGACTGACAGAAGCCAGGCTGCCAATCTCCAGTTCACTTTCTTTCACCTGATATTTCTGTCCCCTATTTGTTTAACCGCATGCATGATGTAATGTGATTATGGGGGGGGGGGGGGGGGGGGGGGGGGGGGGGGGGGGGGCAGGACCCAGTTTTTCCTATTAACAGCATTACACTTTCACAAGTCGTAGCTAAAAAGAAAATGTATGGATTAGAAAAATTATAATTAATATCAGTCACTGGGTCCATGATCTCTTTGTACAAGACCAAAAATGTCCTCAAAGACAAAATAATTTTTCCTCTATATAATAGAATTGCTGGGTTGCAGGTGACATCACAGCATTCTAAAGGCCTATACTATTATATAGAGGAAAAAATATTTTGTTTTTGAGGAAATTTTTGGTCTTGTACAGAGAGATCTTTGACCCAGTGACTGATATTAAAGATCATTTTTTAAATTCATATATTTTCTTTTTAGCTACGACTTGTGAAAGTGTAATGTTATTAATAGGAAAAACTGGCTCCTGCCCCCCGCTGGGTCCGATGACATCATCACATTCTAGAACCTGCAACCCAGCAATAGGCCTTTAGAACGCTGTGATGTCACCTGCAACCCAACAATATCATTCGCTGGGTCCATGAGCTCTTTGTACAACCTTTGTACCTTTAGAACGCTATGATGTCACCTGCAACCCAGCAATTCATTTGTTTAACTTTAAGTCTTTTGCATATACTTTTTTTTTTAACCAGTGGCCCATGAGCAACTTAATGCTCTTGAAGTTTCCCTCGGTTCTAAAAAGGATCCTGACCCCTGTCTTTTACCATTAACAGAGGGATTATCCTGTATTACTCACTGAGGTGATCGCCACAGTCATCCTCTCATCATCAGAGATGCTGCTGACAAGAATCATGCACAGACCGATAAACTAAAAAGGGAGCACGTCAAGTAACAATTGTTATTTCTAGTATAAACTCATTTCAAACTTTCATAATGCATCTGTAATATCCAAAGTCATTGTGAGATGAGACGAGTTCATGAGCATGTTTCACAACGTTAGGGAGCAAAGAGGAGCGTAACTGTCGCAGTAAGTTCCACAACAACTAGCCTGCAAATTTGCAATTAAGAAAAAAATCCAGGCAGGGCGGCTATATTATCCAGCTCCCACATGGTCCACACTGTTGTTGTGTCTTTGGGCAAGAGACTTCACCCACCTTGCCTCCAGTGTCTGTGAATGAGAGTGTGAATGGGTGAGTGGTTCCTTGCTGTAAAGTGCTTTGAGTGCCTAATGTAGGTGGAAAAGCGTGATACAAGTTGAGACCACTTACCATTTGTCTGCTCAGGTTTCGTCTGCCTCCGTCTCACCTGCTGGAGCCAAATCTAAATTGAAGCGACCTAAACCCCAGACCAATCCCGACAGCTGCGCAGTGCATGTGTGCTCGATGTTATGGCTCTCTGTTAAATGTTACACGCTGTGTGGTGGTTGTCTCTGGCGTGTGAATTGTTTTCTCAGAGGCCCGTCATCTTCAAATTTAGAAAAGTTCAATAACTAAAAAACACTGTAGAAAAGCCCCAATATCCAACAGAATCGCTGACCTGCCGGACCGGTAACACCAGGTCAATCACAGCACTCCTACTCCATGAGACAGCAACTTGACAAACACGACTGACCTGTCTCTCACGTTCTCTGGAAATGTTGCCAATAAAAACTAGTTATACCTCCTTCTGATAAGCATTCCGTGTTGATTGATGTTTGATAACTAAAGTATGTCCTCGTTTGTCCCTTTTTTGTTTCCTGTAGCTCTTCTTGTGACGCCTCCACCGTGCAGCAGGTGTAGGGGCTCCTGGTGTGTATTCAGTGTTTCAGAAGACGAAATGTGCAGGTCTCAAATGGGTCTGGCTGATAAAATGGCTTGTTGTTTCCTTTAAAACAGCTGCTTAATCTAAAGCATTTCCTCTGATGCCTGTAATTTCATGTGGACATTATTATTAACTTATTCACTTTATTTATACATAGCACAATAAAGCATACAGGAATATTGGCGACATGAATTATGAAAACCTTTGAAGCCAGAAAAGGTTTGTATAATACTATAGGCTGAGGGTGCAGCATTCTTTCTGTTCTCTGTTTTGTCTATCACTTGTGTCCTTTGATACATTCATCTCAAGAAGAGCTGTGGATTTGCTTCTGGGTTGATCCATGTGATCAGGGAGTTATGGACGGTACAAGTCAGAACTTAAGCAACAAAACCCAAAAAAAAGCAGAATCCTCTATTGGTTTGTCTAAGATTTTGTCCGATTCTTTGGGTCTCTTTGTTAACCAGTATAGAATAATGAGATGGTCTAACCTAATTGTAAAATACAACTTTTGCTGAGCTCCATCAACATCACATATACTGTGCTATATGATCAACTTCAAATGGTGAGGACCCACAGTGTCCACATGACACTAGGGAAGGTCCCCGTCCTGTGGAAGACCTCCTGTGTGATCCCGGTTCCTAAAACAGCACACGCCAGGGAACCGGCCCACTAAAGCCCAGCCGCCTTGACCTCCACCCTGGACCCACTGCAGTTTGCCTACAGGCCTAACATCGGAGTAGAGGACGTCATACTCAACAGAGCCTAGATAAGGTTTTATTTTTCAGGACTTTATGATTCTAGTCTGAATTTCCATCGCTGAGGAGAGAACCGGAGCAAAGCCCAAACTTATCAAGAGCTATAAGAACATCTCAGACAGTTGATCTTAAGCGCTTCGAGTGCCCCATGTAGGTGGAAAAGCGCTATATAAGTTGAGTCCATTTACCATTGGTCGGTAAACACAGGATGGGTAACTTACTAGACAGTCAATGAAAATTTCACAATTCTCCCCCAATATTTAGAGCATTGAAATTTTATTTTTGAAGAATTAAAATGTGTGCTCTCCATTTTTGAATATGGTGTAAACATGTGTCAAAACAATCAACAGAACTGCACTTCAGATGAGACAAATTGAATTGTTTATGTTAAAAAAAAATTAAAAAAAAAAGTGAAACAAATATACAGTATGAAATATATGTATACAGTAATCTTTTTCACCAGCCTCTATAAAAAGCAACTTTTCCTTGTCTGGCCAGCTCCGAAATCATGTCATACTCAACAGAACCTGGATGAGGTCCTGTTCTTAACGCTTTGTTTTGCAGGACTTCCCAGTAATGACTCCAGTTTCCATCGCTGTCGGCTCCAAAACCAAACACACTCACCTAAAAACAAAGAGCTCATTTGTAGCTGTGCTTTCTTGGGACACAAACTCAGTATAAATAAAAATGAAACAAAAACATCCCATACTGACCAGGAAAGATTTCTTAAGCATAATGTCAAATATTAATGCTAATGGACAGTTCAAATAAAAAAATATAAAAACACTTTTTAATAATTGTGAGCCCAGACACTGCCCTAGGACTGATCAGATGGTGCACATGCTCTTTGGGCTACGTAATGCAGACATTAAAGAGATTTTACAGTGTTTCTTCTGGGATCAGTAAATGAAAACATGTCAATAATGTTCTGAAACAAGTACAGTGTATCCCATGGACTTACTCAGTAATCGTGAAACAGGATTGGCTGAAACTTCAACATGCAGTCTACTCCAGCATTAACTGAAGTTTAGAAAAGTGCTATACAAATAAAGTGTATTGCTATTATTTGTGCTATATATTACTGTTACTACGTTTAAGTCAGATTTTGACCAGGAATGTTGTTGGAGATGGTTTCAAGGTTCCATGGCCAGAAAAAAACGCCCAACTTCTAAGTTGCTTCATGGGCCCCGCGTTTTTAATGCTGCATCTTACCTCATCACAAATATGCAAAGCTAGAATCACAACCATGAAGCCGGTGGATGGGTATTGCCCTTCCTTTTCAAGCCATGATTGATGGACATATTTCATAAAGGCTGGATTGACCACCATCACCTGTTATACAGAAGAATCAGTCAAGGTCATCACATCTGCAAATGAGCACATGAACTCACCAAGCTCTTGTTTGCTGACATCCTTTTTTTTATTGGAGCATAGGACCTAAGAACCAAACACTGTTAAGATGGACCATGGGCAGTTTGAACCAGCAGCATCTTTTAAACATCCAAATAATACAAAAGGGGTTCACTTACTTTGCATTACTGCCTGTTTTAAATGCATCCACAAGCCACTGAAGGTCCTGGATCTTAAATGGGAAGAGCACCAGGTGTGTGTTGTTGTCCAGGTCGGTGGCGCTCTCTGGGTACATGACACGATGAGTGGTTCTGTTCCCCACGTCCTCCTCAAAGCCTTTCGTTTTACCAAAGTTAATTCTAGATGGAACATTTTTATTTCATCATTAGTTTTATGGTAACTTTCAGTAAAAGAACACAAATGCTACTTACCTAAACACAAAAGTGTGTTCATCTATTAGTTTTCCATAATGGGATCTTTTTAGATTTATAGAGTTGCCCACAACAGCACATGTGCGACAGCCATCCAGACCAGGTTCAGGCACAGGAGGATATGCAGGGAACATCTTGAAGATTTTCTGTGTGGTTTGTTTGAAAAACTTCATGTCGCGTCTCTCAAGCTGCAGTTTCTGTGAGATACAAAAGCACAGATTTGACATTACCCATTAGAGGAGTATTGACCAACAGTATTGGCCAGACTGTATTCCTCCCTCCTTAAACTGTTCTCTGAGCAACTTGCTCCTGTTCTGACAGATCTTCTCAACATGTCACTTAGGAAGTGCACTTTTCCACTTAGCTTTAAAAGATCAATCATAATTCCAGTGCCCAAGAAGACACCTGTGACGTGTCTGAATGACTATCGATGAAAACTCTTGAGTGTTGAGATTTGGATTTTTATCAGAGATCAAATTGGAGTGTCTGTTGACCTGCAACAATTTGCATATAGGAAAAACAGAAGTGCCATTTCCTTTCCTTTGGACTCTGTCTTCAGCATCTTGATGAAGAGAAAGCATATGCTAAAATGCTATTCATAGACTACAGTTCAGCATTTAACTCAAATGGCCCCAACAAAGCTCATCCACAAACTAAGTGCCTTGGACTTGATGATGACATTTGTAAATGGATTTTAAATTTTCTTATTTGTCGACCACAAAGGGTCAAAATCAATGGTTGTGTTTCAGATGAACTGAATGTCAGCACTGGTTTCCCGCAGGGGTGTATTTTGAGCCCCCTGCTGTTCACATTGTTTACTCATGTAGCATCTCATGATAAAAATGTGATAATCAAATGTGCCGAAGCAGATTGTTGAGAAATGTAAATTCCTGGGTGTGACTCTTTCTCAGATCTTGAATTGGAGCTCTAATACTACTAACATTGCTAAGAAAGCAAGACAGGACCTCTTCTTTTTACACAGGCTCCGAGAGTTAACTCAGAATACTAAGATTTTGAACTTTTACTATTGTGTAATTGAGAGTGTCCTAAACAGTTGTATTGCTGTGTGGTTTGGTAATCTCACTCTGAAAGAGAAAAAGTCTTTGAACAAAGTGGTTCGCTCAGCCAGCAGCACCATTGGCTGCACTTTGCTGCTCCTGGAGGCCACATATAAAGCTCGACTCTTGAATCGAGCTTTACAACTTGCTAATGATGCCTCAACCACGTTAGAAACAAGGCACTAATGTTCCAACCCTCCCACTGAGGTGTAAGTGAATCACTGTTTATCAGGGGTGTGTGTGGGGGGAGGCACACTTTCTGTGCATCACAGTTTATCCTATCCAGCTAGCCATACTATTATTAGTTCAATCAATCAATCAAAACTTTATTTATAAAGCGCTTTTCATACAGGGTTGTAACACAAAGTGCTTTACAGATTAAAAGCAGTTCCCGCCCACCCAACCACCCACTCTTCCAAACAGACAACACTGCTCACGCCACCCCCCTCCCCATAGCCACACACACACACGCAGCCACACACACACACACACACGATGAGATAATGGACGTAGTGCTGAGTCTGGGTACAGATGAACCAGGTAAGGAAATGCCATCAGAAATGCCATCAGAGGAGCCGTTATTTGCAATATGCAAATAACGGCTCATATTTGCAATATGTAAATAACATTAGAATAATAAAAACATATATGTAAAACTAGCTAGAAACTAGTATAATAAGATAATTATAAACATAAATAATAATAAAAATAACTGAATAAATAAGTAAGTAGAAATCAGCTAAAAGCTAAGCTAAAAAGGTGGGTCTTGAGCCTGCTCTTAAAAACATGAATGTTCTCTGCTGCCCTGAGCTCCTCCGGCAGGTCGTTCCAGAGGCGAGGGCCGTAATACTGGAAAGACGCCTCGCCGTAAGTATTTTTGTTGACTTTAGGAATAACAAGGAGACCTCTGCCGGAGGAGCGAAGGGGCCGTGAAGGTTCATAGGGTAAAAGCAGTTCTGAGAGATAAGAAGGACCAAGACCATTAAGACATTTAAAAACCATTAAAAGAACTTTAAAATCGATCCTGAAACACAGGTTTATTCTAAACAGGAGATGCTTTTCTTTCAAATATATTTCAAATAAAAAGAGAAAGAAGTGAGTATGGCTAGCCAGTTTAGTTTGTGGCTGCTGTAGAACTGTAGAATTTACCATATGATAAAAAGTCAGTTGAGATCTTAGCACACCACTGACAGATGCACAAAACTTTCTTTGCTCACTTCTCATCACAGTCTCGATACACATCTTTTCACAACAAAAATAGCATGAACGTAACAGTTCCTACAAAAATGTGTTTTTCAAAAAATACAATTTTGATAAAATACATTTAAAACAAATGGGGCTCTTACCTTCCACCAGTTAAAAGCCTCTTGTGACAGGTTATAATTGCTGGTCAACAACGGTGTGATGTTTTTCTGGAAACGTTGCATAAACCAGGAGTGATCCTGCTCAAGGCATTTCTCACTGCCACATTCTGTGTTTGTCAAATAAAGTTTAAATGAAGGTGACATTTCTGAAACTTTCCAGATGGTGGTGATGCCAGCAACGCATAGCAGCAACAAAAACACTGTCCTTTTAAAAGTTTGTTTACTCGAGGGGTTCATTAGATCTGCTCTGTAGAAAAGACACATTGTGAGATTTTTAATATTACATCAACTTAATTAGGCCTATATGATAATTAAAATAACAAAACAATTGGCTTCCTACCTGAGCAGTTAACTTCCAATCATGGCATCTGTGTGTCCAACAATAATTGCTGAGGAGAGAGGCAAGAGAGCGGGTGTTCTTGTGAGACTGCATGCCAACTGTTCAGAAATTTGACATGCAAAGGGCGTGGGAGTCTACCTGTTTCCATAGTCACGCCAACTAGGTGGACCTTTTCACATTCATTTTCAGAAAAAGAGAGATTCAGTGGAGAGCGCAGTGAATTGTTTAAGATGAGGTGAGCCTCGTCTGGAATGTCAGCAAGATCAGGTGGGTACAGCTGAGGGTGGGGAGGAGCCTTGAATGAAGTCCGATACCACCTCTACATCAGGTATCACATGGCCTTATGTAGCCTCTCTTCTTAGTCGCTTATAGGGAGAAGGGGGGGAAAAATCTCTGGATCGAGGTTAGTTATTTTGTAGTGTAAATCTAATCAAATGTTAAAATACTTACTGTGTATTCCGCTTGAGTACTAAAATATGGTTGATTAATCCATGTATGAAGTATTCAAGTAGAGATAAAAGGTCACTGAACAACTCAAGCTGTTGAAATAAGCCATGGTAAAGAAAAAAAAAGAAAAAAAAAATACATTTAAAAAAAAAAAAGCCAACGAGCCACTGTCCCACCGAAACTCACAAGTCAGAGTACAACAGACCAGAAAGACTAGACGACCTAAACTGAGCTCTTCCGCCCCGCCGTGTGAGACAACACCATATGCCATTCAGCTCGGACGCCGAAAAAGGGATGTCAGGTTCCACAAGGTTATATGCAAACATGAACCAGACTTATGTATCGGGTTACAACAAGTAACACCCGGCCATCCTGTGCATGTGGGAAAAGAGGGACGACTTTCAGGGGGGACATAAAGATTTGTTTTCATATTAAAAGATGGCATCTATAGATCATGAATTGTGTTTGTGTATAATATATCAAATGAATGAATAATAAAAATGTACAATTGGTCAAAAGTCCCATTTTCAACAGATCATTTTTGTAAGGAACTCATGATGCACATAAGGAAAAAAGTTTGTGCTTTTCTGCTTTAAGTGAAGAGTGTGCCTCACTTACACTATGAAAGCTACGACCAATACAATAATGTGTATTTTTCAATCTGCTTTTTTAGGTTGATCAAAAGACTGAAAACAATAGAAAGGAATAAAAATCATGCAATTATTTTTGAACCTGCATATTTAAAGCACTGAAAAAATGGACCTGATGGCCTAATAAAAAAAAATGTAAAGAAAAGGGAATCAGTAACACTCTTTGGTTAGCTCGTGTATGTATGATTATCGGGCATGAGCCAACGGGATGAGGACTGGTTAAAATTCCTCAAACTTGTGCAGGAAATGTCCCATGAATCTAGTGGATATCACAAAAACTTGAACAGAGCGTGGAGCTAGTTTGTGCTGTGGTGTAACCTATAGACTCGAATCAGGCCGACACAGTGAACTAAGAAGGTTTGTTTTGAGAAGGGCTATAGGGAGCCCATGCCCCTCCACTGTTGGGACAGTAAACAATCACTGCTATGTGGAGAAACTGGTCAGATTCCTCTCTATGTGGAGAAACTGGTCAGATTGCTCTTCACCACTGCTGGAGTTGAACAGAAACTTGGGCAAAACATGCAAAAGATCTAATTTTAACCTGTAGGGCAGCAACTCCCACTGTGCTCTCCCACTCTCTCCTCCTTTGTCTTCTTCACATTTTGAGTGATGCACTTCGCGGCCAGGTGGCACAATGGCAGGGTGAATAGTGCTCTTGCCAGTTTGAATGATCGGCCCACTGTGTTTACTCACTGAAATGGAAACAAAACGTCTTGTGTTATGGAGAGATGCTCTGTGGTTTGCTGTCATCTGTTTGGTCACCATTCTTCTATGCTGTTTCCACCGCAGGTGCATGACTTGTTCACCCTAAGTGGAATTCTGCCTGTTTGGACTGACATAGAACACCTTAAGACCGCAGTACGTACAAAAAACCTGAAAACATAGCAAACAAGTATGGTATTTTGGATAATGGAACATTGCGTAACACAGTGTGATGGAGTTCACAATAAAACTGCTGTTGTGGTTGTTTTTTTTTTTAGCATACTGGTAAAACATTACCATGTGTTACAAGTTGCTCTAAGACCTTTAAACTAAATTGTTCTACGTTGTCCTGTAAAGTCGATGAAAAGGCTTTATGTTTATGAATAGTGTGAATACTAATATGTAGTGCAAAGTACATTTGGTTTGTCCATAAATATCAGTAATAAACCACTAGGCTGGTCATGGTCCTCTGATCCTCTCACAGCAGCACCAGGGAGAAGCGCAGGTGCTTGAGCACCACCTGGGTTCTCTCTGTGCATGTCGCTGTTGGTCCACTCTGCAAAAACTCAGGTCACAGTGCCACCCAGTGGATTATTGTTGCACATGGAAGAAAAGGCAAGACAGAGAGAAGATGACGTTGATATGTCATCAATTGTAACTTTACAAATAAGATCTGTTAAATTACAGAAAATATAATTTTTCACATGTCAATGATACAATGAAATAAATAGATTTGTGTTGCCTTTTTCATATTAAAGATGGCATCTATGGAGCATGACTTGTGTTTGTGCATGTATCAAATGAATGAATAATGATAATGTCCAATTGGTCAAAAGTCCCATTTTCAACAGGCGTTTAGGGATGTGATGGATGTGAGGAACTCATGACGCATATAAGGAATAAAGTTTGTGAATGTGTGCCTCATTTAGACGATGAGAGCTACGGCCAATACAATAATATATATATTTTTCAATTTATTAACTTTTTTAATTGATCAAAACACTGTAAACAATAAAAAGGCATGAAAAAATACATTCATTTAAAAAAAAAAACAATTCATAAAGCACTGAAAAAATTGGCCTGCGCAAATAGCCTAATAACAACAAAAATAAAGAAAAGAAAATACTCTTGGTTAACTCAAAATGGTGTAGGAAATGTCTCATGAATCCAGTGGATATCACAAAAACAAAATGCTGACATGCATTTCCGAGCAGCGCGTGGAGCCAGTTCGTGCGGTGGTGCCTTGATTAGTAGGCTATGAGGAGACACCTCTAATGTAGCTTGATGTCTCCATTTTAAGCAGGTGCCTGCGCGGCGCTGGAATAGTTAAAAGTCTAATTAAAGTTGTGCGAAGCAGAGCTGATAGCGCTGTCTGAGAATTATAAAGCGCTTCAGCTTTCACTATTGCCATTTAAAGTGCAAGTCTTTGCTTAAACCCCAATGTGTTTAATTACTCTGCACTCAGAAACTTATCACATGAAGGTTTTTTTTTTTTTAACTGCAGTGACAAGCTCAATTCACACCCATGTAGTAGAATTCTGCACAATAATAGAGAGTGGACAGGAGTGATTTTGTCTTATGAGCCAGCACGTTTCATTTTAAGACATAAGAGGTAAATAGAGGTGAAAAGGTTTCCAGCTAAACTCACATAAATCATTGTCTCTGGCCTACAGAATCGCATCTTACCTTGTTTCGGGAAAAAAGCAATTCCGACTGCCATAGTATCTCAGTAGTAAAGCTGTCGATGTGGATGGACATGAGCTCTGAGTCAGTCATCTGTACATGGATGTGTATAAGTAGCCTGGGGCTGTGGGAAATGTCGAGCGAAGGTTTTAATGAAGGGCCCTCTGAAGCTGCAGAGAGATGCCCAATGCAAGGTCAGAGCCAAGAGGGACTAACAAGTCATCAATGCGTCTGTAGGATTAATGGACTTCTCTGAGATGCGCGAGGACATATTGCAAAACTGACACACATGAACGGCGACAGTTTAAAAAAAAAAAAACTCTTCTCATCCAGCTATGCCTTTGTTCATCGGGGCGACCAACAGCAAAGCAGACACAGCCATTTATTGTGAAGATCTATACCAGAGGTTACCGATCGGGCATTTCCCAAGGCCTCATAGTCCTCCAAAAAGTGGTTAAAAAAGACGAGAGCACAACAAAAACACTTTCAAAATGTGACAAAAACGCTGCAAAAGCGTGATGAAAAAGCAACAACAAAAACGTCAATGAGAACACCACGGAAAAGTGATAAAAAAGTGACCGAAAAAAAAAAAAAACACGACAGAGACGCTTCAAAACAATGCAAAAAAACCATTATTTTTTTGGTGAAAGAACTGTCAACTTTGATCAAAATCACTATTTCGAATGACAAAATCTCAAATCCAAGGCTCTGTGAGTTTCTCATCATTGTAGGAGCACATGGGCTCTGTAACTAAACAATGTAGTATGTCCGCGGGCTTTCCACGGTTTTTCAGATATTTTTGGGCGGGTTTGGATGCCCAGACCTGGCAACCCTGCTTGAACACCTCACTCACACAGCCTCCGGTGCTGCTAATCAAGAGGGGAAGAACCTGATGGCTCCTTGTAGATGTTGGATTATAGAACAAACAGACATTGCATGTGGATTTCAGCTGCATCAGCGTAGTTTGGTAAGATATTCAGATCTTTTTGTAAACTTCTGCCATAATGCTAAACTGCTAAGCTGCTAACTGTTACTGTCTGCTGATCTCTGAGCAGCCATATGTCCATTCTGGAAGAGCACAGAAGGGCCACTGGCTCTAGGGCCACCGGTCCCGCCTTAAAGGAATAGGCCACCGTTTTTACATACTGAGATATGTTCTTACCTTAGCTTTGACGAGTTCTTTAGGACCTGTCTGATCTTCACCCGTGCCTTCAGTCACGTATACACAGCGCAGACGGCGTTAGCATTTAGCCTCTCCCCCTCTCCACTATAGCTCCAAAACAGGTCAAGATAGAAGCTACCAAGCTCTTCCACGTTTTCCCTATTTAAATATGGTTACGTGAAGTGTTACACTACAAAGTATAATTACACAAAATGAAACAATGTAGATTTTCTAAGCGGATAAAAGGGGGAACTATATTGTAAGGAGTAATAATACCAGGAGTAATTTGGCATCCGCAGAGTAAAGTGAGGATTACTGCGCGGATTTCGAAGACCAGACAGGTCCTAAAGAACTCGTCAAAGATAAGGTAAGATCATATCTACATATTATGTAAAAACGGTGGCCTATTCCTTTAACTGAGCTTTACCCAAATCTAAAAGAAAAAAAGAAAAGCATCAAATTAGCGACAAAAAGAGGATGAAAAGAAAACAAAAATGTGCCAGAAAAGCAACACAAAAAGTGACGAAAAATGTGATGAAAAATCAACAAAAACACAACAACTAAGCAACGAAAA
The DNA here is from genome assembly GCF_951799975.1 of Gobius niger. Classification (NCBI taxonomy): domain Eukaryota; kingdom Metazoa; phylum Chordata; class Actinopteri; order Gobiiformes; family Gobiidae; genus Gobius; species Gobius niger. Next base: position 11,272,438 of record NC_136865.1, read on the forward strand.
GGCCACAAAAACATTACAAAAAATGATAGAAAAAATGTGACAAAAACACAATAAAAACGTGACAAAAACACAACAAAAAGCCGCAAAAAAAGTAATGAAAAAAAAAAGAGGTTAAAAATTGTGCCGACTTGACAAAAAGTTACAATCACTCTTGTAGGTCTTAGTTTTCAAATGAGGTGTTACATTGTTGCTCTCCAGTCGAGAAGCTTTTAGATTTGGGTAAAGCCAAACAGGAGAAAATGCGCTCCGTTAAGGCGGGTGGTAAGTGCCCATTTACGCTAATTTGGGCCAGGCTGGTCAGAGTCCAGGGCTGTTTTTCAGTCCCAGTCCGGCCCTGTCTCTGAGTCTACACGTGCTTGTGTTTACATGGTGCGGGGGATGGGTGGGGGTGAGGGGTGTGTGCTGCAAGGTAAGGGAGATCCAGCGAGAGGAGAGCACTGTGGGAATGCAACCTTGCCGGTCCAGCAGAACAGGGTCGCTTTATGACCTTAAAGCCACTCCGCGTGAAATTTCCCCCAATGAATAAAATTGAAATACAAGCATTTATTTTATGACAGATATTTTCATCATTGAAAAATACGTCATAAATGTACAAACAAACATCTATGAGGCTCACCCCTCCCAATATATGACTGTAAACTTTACTGGGAGTGGGTACGTCTCCCGCTCGTCGCCATGGAGATGTGACGAAAGGCAGTGGAATTTGAGTTTTACACAGGTTAGTTTCTCATCCAAATCCATTCTTTTCTCACACACTGCAGTAATAGCATTTTCTGCGTTGAGCTGGTCATGAGGAGCATGTTTTTGTTTTGCCGCATCAGTGTAGTCCAAAATGTTACGCAGTGTACCTTTAAGCTCCAGTTCTGCAGAACCCGGTCATTGCTTTTCTATCGTGCTGTTGGTGCTGGACTATCTGCTGAGAAGAAAAAAACTTGGTCATTAAATCTTAAGTGTTAGCCGTTGCTCAAAGAAGAGTAGCATTTTTTTTTTTCAAATTCAATAAATTTTGCTTCCTAACTGCAGTGTGAGAATAACCAGACTTGATAAAGCACCAAATGCTTTATTTTCCGGTTTGCTGGAATTACTGGCTGCGAACTGATGTGTAATTAAAATGTCTCTTTCAATTTGAATTCTGTTCACATCGTGGCGTTTGAATGGGTAAATTAAACGCACCCCACAAAGCTATCCCCCCCACCCCACCCCACCCCCCTCCTTCGTTTCATGTTCAAATCAAAGGCAAATTCAAAGACGGGAACAGACGTAAATCACTCCCGAACAATATACTCAGAGTTGCCGCAACGTGATGACATGTTGGCAGTGACAGAGGAGCAAGTCCGAATGCTTCTCTATTTTTTTTTTTAGGTTTATTTTAAGTTGCAGCCAATGAAGGGGGGGTCTTTGATCAGGGAGATGAGAGAGGCGGAAGGAAAGGTTGAACACCTGCAAAAAAAAAATCAAATCTACAACGATGTTTACGAATCGTAGAGATCGAGTGGCGGGAAAAACCTCGACTCGTTTGGCCAGTCGCTTCTGACACGCTGCTTCATGGTCCGTCTCAGACCAAATTCCGCTTCTGAAACAGGACCAGTGCAAGGCGTGTGTCGGTATTTATGAATGGGCCATGCAGCTGCTCAGGAGTAGCAGTAAGGGGTCTTGTGAATGTGTCAATCGGCAGGTTAGTCATTGAGGGGGGGGCTCAGGGGACGCTCAAAGCTCCTCTAGTTGTACAAGTACACCGCCAGACGCATTGCAGAACAAAGTACGGAAATGGGAAGTGTTTTCTTGTACTAATCTACTCCCAGTATCCAAGAACTGCCACATGGAGCCTGGTTATATGAAAAAAAAAAAAAAAGTACTTTGTTGCATTTGAGGGAATTGACAGCATTATAATTTGGAGACGAAATACTGTAAGAGATTCTTTGTACACACAATGAAGAAGAATTAAGTGCAGTGTGTTTGCTGCTGATAACTAACCAAAACACAGCTGCCTTGTTAATGACAAAGCCCAGTAATAGCTTGAGGAAATGTTCAGCCATATCCGTTGCAAATGATTGTCCGTATGGCAAATTCACAAGAAGAAAATGAAGAAATCCTGCAGACTGTGAAGTGTTTAATTGAACATTTGTTTCTCCAGAATAAGTAATTGTCTTCTGTTTTTGGTTCTCTCGTAAAATGATATATAATGTAATGAAAGTGTAAGCCCATAAAAAGCTCGTCACTCACACAGAGTGTTTTATATTCTTAGGACACTACATGCCCAGATGAAATGGTTTGTTTCGCCCTCTGGCCGTTCAGTGCCACATTGGCTTTGACTGCATTTTTCTAACCTTATATACTGAACCTCGCCCCCTCTGATGGATGATTAATGATGTGGCAAAAGGCTCTGTCAGAATGGGGCCATCTACATAGACAAAGTTAGTCTATCAGGTAGAAAGGCTTGAGGTTGTGTCAAACATCTCACACACAAGGGGAGGCAAAAGCAAGGCTTCACCGTGCCTTTCGGGTCTGGTTCTACAGATTCATCGTTTGTGACTTTGTTATTTTTGCTTTTGTGATGGAAATAAACTGAACATCGCCAACAACCAGTCAGTCAATCAATCAACAATATAATTTTCCACTTGGTTGTGTCGTATAAGGCGAAAACAAATAATGGAGGGCAAAATAACACTGTGTTTGTTTGTCTATAACATTATCCAGATTAATTCAAGACATCGTTTTCTTTTTCTTCCCTCCTCTGCAGAATGACCTTCCTTGAACTAACAGAAAACAGATATTGATGTGAGGTCAAGATCACTTTACAAAGGAAGGGAATATCTTGGTGCACCCATATACCCAACAACATAGGTCTATAGGTCATTCACTTCTTTGTTAAGAAATATAAATATCAAGGACTTTGTCCCCTGGTAGAGTCTCCCACGGCAAACCTGAAGGGTCAGAAAAGATCGGATTAGAAGCCCATTATAATGAGAGACATCACCCGGGTTGGCCCACCGGCAATTTTTTCTTCCAAGGAAGTTGGTGCACAGTATACATTATATCAACCAATCAGGGTCAGGGTTATCCTATTCCTAGGATGCAGTCGTTGGGAACTATAGGAATAGGATAGCCCTAGCTTGGCCTTAGCCATCCGTAAACTCCGGTCAATTATAAGTTACCTACATGTATGTATATACATGTGGCTGCGTTACATCGGTTGAATTTCAACCTACCATTCAGCGAGCGGGGGAGGCGGGTGTTGTAGGTGACGTTAAGCATTTGCGCCACATTTGCTGGTTGTAGTTTGGCAATGGCGGCGGATACGAAAGTAATGGAAGCTCTTCAAACTGTTCGGTCTCGGCTCCCAAATATCCAGAAATTAAAACTGAAGCCTTGGAATATGCAAGGAAATGCCCCCAAGAGTTATGATAGCTGCGTCACTCACTCGGGCGCATTTCATACGTCACGATCAAACACTAGCGAAAATCAGATCCAATCGTTTCAAAGGAGTTCACTCCTCCCACCTGATAACGGAGCTCAATTGTGACGGTCCAGACCCTTGTACGAAACGCAATGAGGGTCTGGTAAAACCAGGCTTGGATAACCCTAACCCTGATTGTAAAAAAAATTGTCGGCCTGACCAGGCTGACCCCACAAGAACATCAAGAGACGTCCTAACGGGGAAACACCTGTGGGAGGAGCCATTAGGGACACGTGCCCGCGAAACCTGTCAATAGGTAAACCGGAGTAGACGGATGTTTTTCCCCAGTCATTAGATTGAGAAGAGTAAAATTTGCTCTGAATAAAAGAAGGAGAAAGATCGGGAAGATTTGATTCACATTTAATTTCTGCAGCTAAAGGTCCGTGATTGGTTCATTCACAAACTTTGGGAAGCAGAATGATGTTCTGAGAGGAATGCGCCTCACCCATGGGCTTGATTCATGGTTGATTTGAAGTTTAAATGAATCAATTAAAAGTGTGCCCATTATGCCAAGGTATCACTATCTTCCTTCCTTCTTGCCTTCCTCTGAATTTTTCAGTTTGGAGAGTGTTCCATCCCAACTGGCTGCGTACTATATTATACGCCGCATTTCCTGGAGAATCAGCATGAAATCACATGAAATGACCTGTGTCCATTGTCTGACTTGAAAATTGCCTGAGTAATTGGTTTTGTCTTCAAAAGGTCCTTGCTTGGCTTCATCTTTATGCATTACCTGCAGCTTGCGGCGGACGCTATAGCTGCCACTCTGCTGTATTCTCAGGTGAGAGAGTGAGTTATTAAGCCCGGTAAATATGTCCCACCTCCATCCTGATAGGGCGCATTTTAAAAACCACGAATAACAAAGGAGATTAAAAATAAACAGACCTTGATGTGAAAGACTGAGGGGACTGCTGCAGAGGAGGGCGCTGCATGCATTAGAGTGTTTGTCTCATTTATGGAAATCGTTCAAGTCTATTTGGATCTGTTCAAACGGAAAAGCCTTGCTATTCATTTCGCGCTGAACAAGCAGTGATTATGCAATATCCGCCAATAGACAAGAATCCCAGGCAGGCATGGACTACAGTATGTCAGTCACTCCAGCAGCCGCTCAGGTGGGATCCGCCGCGTCGCCCGGAGAGCGGGGCAGACAACATGGCAGCCTCTGCTTTGATCACCGCGGCTGGCCCATGAATTATGCACATATGCACATCAACTATTCTTCTTGTCGCAACCTGTTGTACTTGAGACTTCCAGGTCCGGGAAACCAGCGCGCGGTAAACAATGCGGCAGTCGGGGGGCTTCACGTAAGCGAGTAAAGTGTATAAACGGGGCGACTTCATGAGCTTGAGTAGAACAGTTGTTTTTAGTGGTTTTTGAGGGGGGGGGGGGGGGACAGTGAATGTACTTTGCTGAAGTAGTTAACTGTTCAAAACTAGATAAACAATAGGGCAGGGCTATGGCAGATCAGGCCAGTGGACCCCCAGAGGTGAAGAAGCTTTGTGGATGAGGAGGGATAAGTAAAAAAAACTCTACACAGTTGTTGTTGTTGTTGTAATGGACAAGAAGAAAAATGATTATCAATCAAACAAGTCAGTGAGAAAACCGAGAGAATATTTCCTTCTTAACAATGTTATCATCTCAGCGCGCGTACTCATCGAATGACATTATCCAGATATTCTTTTTCTTTAATCAAGACTTTTTTTTCTCTCTTTCTGAATCTGCCTGTGAAGTGAGGTGAGAGCCCACCTGCCACAGCCGTCGCCGCAGTACAGCAAACTTCTCTCACTTGTCAATTGAAGCGATTTTTCACTTCTGACATCTGTGTTGGCTTTCCATCTTGTCTGAAAATTGAATCTCAGATGCTCCTCCCTGCCCTGTTTTCTCGCCGTAAAAATGAAAGACACACATAGAATCCACAAACACGGCTCAAGCAGCAGCCAAGGATGAGTTTCTCCTGCTGTGATGCTGTAAACTCTTTCTTTTCTTTCTCTTGTCAGGAGATATATTGCTCATATTTGATAAGCATGCAGTGAGGGGATTCAATTTGACATCTGGAGACGTGCTCGGTATGACTGCTGTTACGGCGTCTAATTGTGAATGGAAGCATGAACATAGACACAACATATCAATAAACAGATTTAGAAATAAAAGCTGTAACGTATCAAATCAATAAGTTATATATAAACAAAACATGCACAACCCAATGGGAAGGATTTAGGGCTTTGCGGGTGAGACATGCGCAACTTTTTTCACTGCAGTTGTGCAAAAGTTCACCAACCAATTTCTACTTCTGGTTTATTGAAGTATCTCTACGAGGAAAATGTTTCTTTGGAGGTGAAGGAGGAGCCCCCTTTTCAAGTTTCCAAGTGATGTCACAGGGCGAGATAAGTCAGTGTTTGTCTGTGGTGAACATATCCTATGTATCAAACTGTTCTTAATTGAGCACGGCATTTTCCGGACTAATGCTTTGAAAACAGAACTTATTGGAGAGCGACAAACCTGGTGCAGTGCCAAGATATAAGACACTGCTTTTCCCCCAGAGCCTAAAACAGTGAGTAAAACTGCAGCGAAATGGTTACATTTGGATAATATTATGTGCACTGAGAGGCTAGAAGCTCCAGTAACTACTCCTCATAATATAAATATGCTAAGCCCTGACTGTGAGACATTACATGTCTCGTAAACAGCACGATACAAAACTACCCTCGTGTCAGATGTTTTGTCAAAGACAGTTCAGTGAGGCTTTATTCACCGTGATGTATTTTCTTGACCAGTGATGCCAGTGATAATCTACTTTTTTCAGTAACTGGTACTATGGTGGGGAGATGGTATCACAGATAGTAGAGCGGGGTGCCTTGAGACCAGAGGGTTGGCAGTTCGAATCCAGCAGGTGCACACCATACACCAGTGTCTATGTACATTGGTGTGTGTGTGTGTGTGTGTGTGTGTGTGTGCGTGCGTGCGTGCGTGCGTGCGTGCGTGCGTGCGTGCGTGCGTGTGTGTGTGTGTAATTGGGTGACTGTTTCCTTGATGTAAAGCGCTTCAAGTGCCTAAAGCAGGTTCTATATAAATGTGACCATCTATTATAGAAAACGCAATCTCAATGGGCGCCGCCTGGGCGCCGCCATGTTTATTTCCCATACCGACTTTGAAGCTAAGCAGGGAAGTGCCTGCTTAGAACTGGGATGGGAGACCGTTCCTCGGATGCTAAGCAGGGAAGGGCCTGGTTAGGACTGGGATGGGAGACCGTTTGGGAACACCAGGAAGCCTGGCGACAGTACTGAGCGTGTGCGCGGTTGGTGGTGCTGCTGTCCCAGGACAACCCGCTGTCACAAAAACGCGAGTGCACGAGATCTGACTACCGTGCATGTGCGCGCATCCAAACAGGGCGATGTATGTGTGCGCGCGTGTGTGTGTGTTCGTGCGTGTGTGTATGTATGTGCGCGTGCGCATCCAAACAGGGCGATGTGTGCGTGTGTGTGCGTGTGTGTATGTGTGTGCGTGCGTGCCCAAAACCTGCTCAAACACGAGCCTCTAATCAAACGCGCTGCTCCGACTGATTTATCCTCCGTCTGAGTAAATGCGAAAATGAAACTACAACTTAACGAGCGCATGGCCTGCACTGCGTTGTTTTTTTTGTTTTTTTCTTTCTTTGCTGCTGTACCATTTGTTTTCTATTTTGCTTTCACGTATTGTGAGCCCAGAGGTACATTTCATTCTAAAGCAGCTTTGAAGCATTGCCAATTTTATTGTAAGGTTATAAATACTGTCTAACAACGATCATTAGGCTATTTCAGTTCAAAACCTACTCATTATTTTTTTTATTGTACACTGCCGTGATGCACCAAACCACGGGTCCTGCACCGTGAACCGAACCGTTAAAGCTGAACCCCTAATATTTATCCATCATTCTTCCACTGTCTCTTGAATCCTGTTCCCCGAGTTTAGCGAAAATATTGTCGTAGTTTATAAGAAAGGAGTACGGGTGCATCAAACACTCCAATTGCAGTTTGTTTGAAATTGTTTTTGCCTTCATTCTTTTACTCATTTGTAGTGGCCATAGTTTTTGGAATGGGTTGGGAACCACTGGTCTACAGCTGAACTGTGTGACGGGTTGGACATTTCTTTGTAATCACTCATAATCTCAGATTATCGAATGTGGAGACTAGCGAGGCCCGGCCGAAGGCCGGGTCTCAGCTAGTTTAATATAACACATTACTTTTTCCAGACCAGTAATTAGATTAAAGGTACTTTTCCATATACCTCTGTTTCTTGTGAGTGACGTTTCACATTTTCAGCATGAGGACAACTCAAAAGATAAACGTAGACAACAATAGAGGAGGAGAAAGATAGAAATACGTCACTGTTCTGAATCTATGGAGGCATCGTTGATGTTGCTGTTAAAACGCACTAACGCGAGTATTGGCCAAACCGATCGTCATTTGCATTTTGAGGCGGGGAAGGTGATCAGTCGGCAGCAGATGAATGCAACTATCCACCCATCCATCCATCCATCCATCCATTTTCTTCCACTTTTCCGTTGCCGGGTCGTGGGGGCAGCTGTTGGATCAGCCCAAATCACATTGCACCGGCCCCTTATGGCTCCTCCTGCAGGTGGTGGGTCCACAGAAGGACGGCCTCATGGTTCTAACAGGGCCTGTTGGTCTCTCCTAACAGGGCCTGTTGGTCTCTCATGAATGCAACTAAAGAATTAATTTGTAATCTAATTTAGTTACTTTTAAAATCAAGTAATCACTAATGTAGCTAAGTTTTTAATCCGATTACTTTTTCAATTAATCTATGGCAACGCTGATGACGACTGGTTGTGTGGTTGTTTTTTGGTGGTTTGCTTTGATTTGCAAGAGACATTCTTTCATTGACGCTGTGTTGTAGTGACGACTGTGTGATGTTTACTTAAGGGAAGGTATCAATCAGTTCTTTGGAACGGATATAACGGAGTTTTAAGTTGTTTGAGGTTAATATTAATGTTTAAAGTGTTAAATTGTGTTGTATATCACAAAATGCCAGAAAATTGAGTGTTTAGTTACTCACCACTCAAATGAAAGACACTTACCTAAAACCAATGTACACAAAATAAACATGAATTTCATGACTGCCCACAGCGGCCAATAATATTCAACACTTTCCATGTGTCCACAAACACCATACATCACATGTGCTGACAGGCCTATTCTGACCAGTCTGCCGTCAAACATTGATTCAGGTTGACAGTGAGATAAAACTCAGATGTGTTCAGCGATGCACCTCTGCAAAAGCCATTTCAGGAGCAAATAGAAAACACACGCGTATGGGCTAGGACAGGGGTATTAAACAACACTTTGTTTTGATAGCTAATGAAAATTCAGGGACAGGCGGGAGACAGACCACAGCCACTGAAATGTCAACTGCGGCTGTTGGATTAGAGCTCTGATGAAGTGGAAGTTGGGACAAGGACGGCGGGGCAGCCCGGAGAGCCACAGCAAAAGACTGATGGGAAACTCACCCGCTGTTGGGATGAAAAAAAAAGGCAAATCTTAGCCGTGCAAATCAGGGCGATGCAAATGACTTTTACATCCCTGGGGACACAATTCTATACAATCAGTAAACCACCGGACCAGTGAAAATTCTATTTATAATAAGTGACAGAACAGAGCTGGATGGAGTTCTCACTCCGAGTGGCCTTGGGGCTGCAGCCTTGCCTTCATAAGAAGCTAAAATGTAACCTCCTGCCCTTCGCCTTAACTGAGCACATTTTCTCCAATTCAGCTTTACCCTAAAAGCTCCGAGACTGGAGCTTACAGCCTACAGGTCAGTGTAACGCCTCATTTGAAAGACCTACAAAACTGAGCTAACCTTTTTTTTCTTGTGTTGTCGTCACTTTTTTTCATCATATTTTTGTCACTTTTTTGTCGCCTGGTTTGTTGCTTTTTCATCCATTTTTTGTCACCGGTTCAAGCAATATGATTCCTAAGCTTTTCATATGCCCTTCATCAACAACACACCACTGAACAGTCGCCTATTCTCCAGCCCTCCTGTTTCCAAAACGTCTGTGATAGCAAATGCAGCAACTGTGCTCTCCGTGTGGGGATGGAGAGGAGCAGCATCTCCTCTCATTCCCCAAGTCTGAAAGTTAAAGGAGAACTCAGTAACTTGTTTACCGTGATGAATCCTTCCCGTAGTCCCTCTGGGGGTAATACAAGTGTTAATGGGATGGTTGGGGGGTCTTTCATCTCCCGCTGGTGTCTCTGGCCAGAAAACCACAATTGCAACTGCAATACTCACTAATGGAATCACGAAGAAGATAACAGGCTAACGGGCAAAGCTAACTGCGGGCTAGCGCCAATTAAACAGTATTTACAGCCAAGTTTGAGTGATAAAAATGTATCTCCATTGTGTAATTGGATGTACAATATCCCTCTCTCCCTTTATCTTTTCTGTCAGCGTAATATTTACTCTCATGCCGCAACATGCTACGACACCTGCAGTGGCGCTTATGGCCACAAGGAGCATGAGTTACTTAGTTCTGCTTTAAAGGAACAGGCCACCGTTTTTACATACTGATATATTCTTACCTGAGCTTAGATGAGTTGATACATACCTGTCTGGTCTTTGTGCGTGCGCTCAGTCACGCACAACACACGCCTTTAGCCTTTCCCAGCATATTCCTGTAGCTCCAAACGGGGTGAAGTTAGAAGCGACCACACTCTTCCACGGGCACGCACACAGACCAGACAGGTACATATCAACTCGTCTAAGCTCAGGTAAGAACATATCACAGTATGAAACAACTGTGTGTCCTCAGCCACGCAAAAAGACCAAAGATGTTGCTAGCATTTGGCCTCTCCCAGTATAGAAGCGACCACGCTCTTCCACGGTTACACACAAAGACCAGGCAGTTATAGCCTGGCTAACGCCAGACTAAAATCACAAGTGATATTTAGTCTGGGGACCACCAATTCACTTTCTCGTAGGAGAGGTGTGGTTTATGATCGTCCATAGCCGTTTATTGGGCGCTACGAATGTCTATTATGCGTCTGCACGAGGCCACAGCCAATCGTATCATCGTATCCGATGACGTATGACATACCCGCTGTAAACTTTCGAGCTAAACTATCTAGAACACGGCCTAAAGCTTGATCGAAAAATAGCGTTGCGTCTGCTGCTGTAAATAACCTTTTTTAAAAAAAAATTTATCCATAAATAAACTACAAGTTTTCGTATATCAAATAGCTCGTCATCATCTTGCCGTCCCTCCTCGTTCTGTGATTGGTTCCCAAATCCATGCGAAAATTTCGGCCATGGTCCCCAGGCTGCTGTGCAGTTCGAAATGATTCAAGCGCACACAGCAGTGTGGCGTTAGCCAGGTTAGGACAGTAACGCATCAGCTAAGCTCAGGTAAGAACATATCTCAGTATGGAAAAACGGTGGCCTGTTCCTTTAAAAGAAGAAAGGAGTAAAGTTCTTTGTGGGCACGGCAGTATGATTGCTGATATTTAAACCATGTGTTCCAGAAAAAAAAGAAAAAAAACACACAGAGAAAAGATAAATGTGTGGACGACGGGGTTTTATGCGGCGCAAACTCTCTTCGATCAAGAAAAATGCTTGGTACGTACATCATCAACTGGCTTCTGACCCTCGCTTCTTCAGGGCTTCAGGGCAATCAGCTGACCAAGCCATAGGCTACTCCACACTGAAGTAATCCCTCCGGGTCAAAAAAAAAGGGGGGGGGGGTGTACAGATAAGCAGGCACCCATCACATTAGCTGCCTGGGGTCCGTCTGACGTGAGCGTTTGTAAAACCCCTGTTGTAACGAAAGCTTTGCAGTGGAAGGATCTTTGAAGAGACATGCCACCATCTTTTACATCTCTCTGAATCTGTCATCCTCAACCAAAGACTATTTTCTTGCTGCCAGTCATGCGGGGAGGGAAGGAAAGGGTGGGGGAGTGGGGGGGGGGGGGGCACTTCAAGGTCTGCCAAGGTTGAAAGCAAATGATGTCGCCGACGAGAGAAGCCTGTTCTGCACTTCTCCTCCTCTTGACAATATGTCTAACCTTGCCCATCTCCTTTAATGCAGGGCTTACAGATAGGCAGCCGCACAGAAATGATGTAGCATTGAATATGTCACAGTGGGCGCACTCTGCGGAAAGGTCAGCGGAGTGCTTTGTGATGTGCACACGCCCGGATCTTTATTATATGTGACAATGACATCAAACCAAGTAATGAAAGGGATGGAGGAGGGCAAAAGGGGAGGCTGAGTGCTGATGGCTGTGTAAAACCAATGGACAGGAAGAGTTTTTTAAAGCGTTGGTCCAGAGAGAGTGTGCTGCAGTCCCTTAACATCGCATTAAAGAGTTACAAGTAAGTTCGAGATGACCCATCGATACACATATAAAACGCCAGGCACTGTATATTTTGAAAAGGACACATCAAAACATGTCCTTAAAGAGGAGGTATTATACTTTTTTGGCAGGTATTTGGTAAAAATGTCACACACATCTGTATCACTATCTTATCTATCTTTGTTGGTTAGAAAATGCTTTAATGATTCTTAAAAAGCCAAAGCAAAATATCCTATAGTTTCAGTTCCAGATCCTCCAAGTGAGCAACCATGAGCATCTGCAGTTACATGATCGACAACTGAGGTCGTTAAAAATATGCAGTACTGCACGAAAACGGCAAAAGCAACTTCTGCCAACAGTCCATGCGCACACACTCAAAAGACGGCTGCTCTCGAATCTTTTTGTGAACATGAAGAGCTGACCTCTATGTTTTGAGGAAACCCGTTGTCATGTAAACAGCACCCTAATGCAAGAGGACATCTCAGAGCAGTTTACTCCCACAAGCTCTAAATAGAAACTTACAAGTAGGGCACCCATGACAATCTTGCAAATGCAAATCATGAATTCCTTATTTCAGAGACGTTGCTTGTGCTGTTGTGTCTAAATGCATAATTAATCAGCATCACTGCAGCACTGGAGGAGATTTCTTCTTCTAATGAGAAACAAAGGACTGATGATACACGGCGCTGAAGTTGGATGTAGGAAATTTCAAATGTACAAAAGCTGAGGGGGCTTATCTGAAGTGTGAAATGTGTGAAAAACTCTCAGGCAGGAAAAACTCTTTATTTATTTGCAAGTCAAGGTCCTCCAACATAGTTTTCTCCCCGGTAAAAAAAGGAAGTCAAGTGGCGTGACAAGATTACATGGTTTGGAGGGATTGCTTTTCACACTTGTGGGCCTGAACTGAAATATGCAGAAACTCCACAGACAGACAAGAAAACAGAAAAGAGAAGAGGAAGAAAAAAAAGGGGGAAAGAAAGTCTTTTCGTGTTTTTGGCCAGCAAATGCGTCAGGAAAAAAAAAAAAGTAAAAAGGAAGTAGCACAATGTATATCACACTGCGTTCCAAATGATTATGCAAATGACATTTTTCGAAGATTTTCTAAATTGTCAACTCAAATGGCAGGTCAAGTGTTTAACTGGTAGAGGATCATTTGAATGTGGTTGAAAAAACCTCCCAGTGATAACAGATTTTTTTTAAAATAAATAATAAAAAACCTCATAATCTAATGTTCCAAATTATTATGCAACTCAAGGTTTCAATGCATTTTTAAGGTTGTAATTAACAGAAAATGGTCATTTGTGGAATTTGTAGCATTAGGAGGTCATATTCACTGAAATCAAAAGCAAAGCTATTTCAATCAAAAACATCTTAACAGGTCAAGTTATATTTTAACATAGGTGCCCTTCTCTGATAGCAGCTTCAAAATTCTTAAATCCATTAAACTTTTTTGGAGAGTTTCTGCTTAGATTTGTTTGCAGGATGTCAGAATAGCCTCCCAGAGCTGCTGTTTGGATGAAAACTACCTCCCACCCTCATAGATGTTTTGCTGGTTTATGCTCCAAAAGTTCTCAATAGGGTTGAGGTCAGGGGAGGAGGGGGTCCACATCATGAGTTTCTCCTTTTATGCCCATAGCAGCCAATGAGTCATTGTCATGCATGAAGATGATTTTGTTCGGGAAAACACCTCTCTTCTTTTTGTACCATAGAAGAAAGTGGTCAGTCAGAAACTCCACATATTTTTCAGAGGTCACCAACCATCCACTACTCCATCCATCTGACCATCCAGGGTTACACGACACTCATCAGTGAACAAGACTGTTTGAACATGAGTCTTCATGTATTTCTGAGCCCACTGCATCCGTTTCTGCTCATGAGCATTCAATTAACAGTAGCAGTCGTGAAATATTGAAGGTTTTCATACCTAGTCCAAGGCATTCAACTATTTCACACTTTTCATCAGCAAAGAGATCCTTTTTCTTTCCCATATTGCTTGAAAATGATGGTCTGCTTAATAAAGTGGAATGCACTTTTTCAGTAGTTTTTCCCTTAACTGGGCTTAACTGACAAGAGATTGATGTCAGTGATTCAAAGAGCCCTGAGACACAATACCATCCATGAGTTTCATTGAAAATTATTATTATTATTATTTTTTAATACAATTTGCATAATAATTTGGAACGCAGTGTAAAATTATGAATTGCTTTCTAAATTTAAATAGAGACCAAAGACAAGTTAATCTGTACTTTAAATGTGGGGTATATGTAGCTTATGATTTGGCATAGATACAAAAAGCTGTGTTGTCCATCATAACCTGTCATACTTTTCAGATACATACAGAGGGCTATGTATAGTTTTAGTTGGCGAAACCTTTCCTGCCTCTACGTCTCGATCCTGTATCACCTGCAAGATAGTGCCTTGGTTGAGGTCTACAGTCTTCAAATGCTTCATTTTTCTTTACTTTTCATGTTCAGCCTTTGGTATTAAAATGCCTTTCTTTCATCATGGATGAAAACCCAAGACTTCTGAAATGGATTTTTACTGGATATGCTAAATCTAAAACTATTTTTAGCCAGTGAGATCAATGCGGCCCTGAGAGAAATCGATGGCTTTGAATTACTGTCTTCGATCTTCATGGAAAACATAAAATCAGCTTTGCCTTGACTGATGCGCTGCGGCTGTGTCAAAGCCCTCACGTCGCCACATTAAAGCGCGAAGTTGTTGCCGCTGTGTGGATAATAGAGTCTGGATAAAGCCTCGTCTTCAGCTGACTTGTCTCACATGTTAAGTCCGGGTAAACCATTGGCTGGAAGGAGCAGATCCCACTTGCGGGAGTAACAAAATCCCATGGTAGCATCCAGAGCTACTCCTCTTCTCCTCTGCAGATGTGGAGAACGAGGAGATGAACAGAGGGGAAATAATCCAATTAGCTTTAATGGCCATGCCCAAGATGGAAACGCCATCTTCTCCCAATGCTGGCACTAATTACTGTGGCTGTGTTTACAAAACAAACTTTCAAGGTGAGTTATAAGCCAGGGCGTGCTAAATTAGACATATGAAAAACAGCTCACAGGTGTTAGCCCAAATAAAGGCACTCAAGTGTGTGCTTCCTGTGACAGAACTTTTTGTATATATCATAGTTTAAGTGATATTCATGGCATTGTCTACTCTTTGGGGTTATGGTTATGTTAGTTTCAGGGTGAATAGATTTCTAAATAGTAAATCCACTGTAATCTCTACTTTCATGAACCCTCCACAAGTGGTCCTGCTGCGTACTCACATCCCATTACCGCACAAGTGATCATGCTGACACACTGGTCCACACGCATTTTGAGCTGTAGTTCTCAGCCTCCGAATCGTCCGGACCATTGCTATTAGCGCAGTATGGCACTGGGGGGGATGGCTCACACATGGTTAGCTTCAGCGGACCTCCTCCTGCTGCAAAGTACTCACAGACCACATCAGGGCTCATCAGAACCACCGTGTTTGTCATGCAAGTTCATCAGGTCAAAGGCTCAGCAATAAAAGCTCTTTACTCTTTTCGACTGTCAGTGTTTGTACTGATTTTCTTTCTCTTGAGTCTTACTACATATGTCTTTCTGGGGTTGACTTTAAAGGAACAGGTCACCATTTTTCCATACTGAGATATGTTCTTACCTGAGCTTAGTGCTGGTGCTGAGCATGGAGGAGCGTCGTGGGGCTGCAGTGCGATCTGGGCACCTTAGACTTGATGAGAAGATGAATGGATGTATAAATGAATGAACAACTGAATTGAGATTTGAGTGCGCTCTGAGAGTTGGTATCCTTTCATGAATAAAACGGGCACATTCTAACTATCGCTGCAGCACCTGAAACCCATGGATTTAAAGACAAATATGTTTGACTTTGCTTCACTGAAAAAACAAATGAGACTTGCAACCTGCGCTAATCCCATGTTTAAACGCTTTAGTGAGTTCTTGTAATGTTTGTGTTTGGGTTGGATGAAAGCAGCCCGAGAAAAAAGGTGTGCTGTTTGTTCTCAAGAGATAGTGTAGTTTTCAACTTCCCGTTTGATTTTTTTCTTACAAATGGATGTCTGGAAATCTGTTAATATTTTTTAAATGCTTATTTCTTAGTGCTTAAAAGAATGTTATTAATTATGATCTAATACTTTGCCATAATATGCATCTGTCAGAGACTTTGCAAAAGATGAAAACGTCTCATTGTTTTTTGAAAACTCAACAGACATTTTCGAGAGAAAAAAAAGTGCTTATCCCAGTTCAAAGATGGGTTTGGTTTCTAAGGCTCCTTTCTCTTGACAGGCAGGTAGGAACAGAGCTGTCCATCAGAGCTAATTAGCCTTGGCGTGCAGCACCAGATGATTTGGCCTTTTAGAGAGTCTGGAATGAAAAATAAGGTTTGACTTTCACAGACAGAAAGAGCTGGCACCAGAAAGATATGCTTAATGGCTTGCTAACTACTTTTGCTTTCAATGATTCGCTCATTAAGCTGCATCCTGTTCAACATTGTGACAAGCAATACACTATCAGAATCAGAATAGGTTTTATTGCCATTGTCATGAACCAGGGCGACCGTTCCATGGCACACCTTTGTGTTGCTGAAAGTAGAAATCACAATAAAGCAAAGCACATACAATTATACACAAGATTAGGATAATACACATTAACTGAGTGGTGGTAAGTTTCACACAATGGGCTTGTCTTTGGTCCTGATGCAGGAGGGCAGGAGAGCAAACACACACATTGAAGGACAATGTATTGATCATCTGAATTTGTACATGACCACCTCTACTACATCAAGTGAAATGGAGACATCTTCTGAAAAAAATAAATCTTCATGATGATCAGCAGCCGTGGTTTGAAATGCCTTTCCTGAGCCCAGGCATTCGGATCAGAGAATTATACGCTTCAGTAAACTTATGAAAAGACGGACGCAACAAAGGATTACAAACATGTTTTAAAGGGAATTTAACTATGATCGCTGGACAGACAGGTACTGCACACTCCAAACCCACACATACTGAAATAATATCCATGAGAAGGAGAGAGGAAAGTGGCGAGAGAAATGTAGGCTGGTAAAACTATTCCACTGTCACCAAAGTACAAGCAAAGAGTCAGGAAACAGTTTTCATTCACATCTTGGTACTCAGCAGCAACAGGGCAGTTTTTTTTTTAGTTTTTTTTACAGTAGTAGCGCCGCCTGAAGTGAACACATGAGTGTCTCATTGCAAGCCTTTCAAGCGTCCAAATAGAAGCAACAGCGCGATCCTAGGCACCATAAGTCTATGACTGACAGGCTCTGGAGCTCTGTGGAGGCTCATAGCCGCCTTTTTGCCCGTTTAAGGAACAGGCTTCGTAGGAGGAGATTGAATGGGACCCGCTGCCATAGACCTGACTGATGGAAACGTTACTGCCAATGGTGGGTGGAGTGCTGAGCAGACACGCTTTTGTCACAGTATTTCTTTAGAAATATAAAGGGTTTATATTGTGATACTGTGAATATTGTGGTTTGACATCTAATGTCAAATAAACGTAGTAAGAAACCACAAGTTGATTTACCAACAACTTTAAACCAAATGCTAAGTAGCTACGTTCATATCAACCATTTTTTATCTGATTTTGGGTCATTCACCTAAAACAATACACGCATCTGGCATAAAAACCTTTATGATATATGGCTAATGTTTTGCAGGTATTGGGTATTTATGCAGCATGGCAGTATTGTATTAGACACCCTAAAATAAAGAGTGAAATTTCAAAATTAAAAGTAGACTGTAAACTAATGTTGACAGGGGGAAAAAATACTGAGATTTTCAGGGCTTATGTTTTTGTATCAGTTGGTAAAACAATAAAAGGATCAAAAGATTTCCCTTGCTGCAAGAAAAGGATTTAAATTTCAATTAGACGCCAGCTCTTCCCTTTTTTAAGCTCATTCTTATTGTGATACAATTTGTTACACATTCAAGTGTCACATTTAATCTTTTTCTCTACACATTTTAGAGCCCTCTTGAGCATTATTGTAAACTGCAAGTGTCGTGCCTCATCAGCGAGGGGGCCGTGTAGATAAAAAGACAAGACTGAAAACCCCCAGTGCGCCAGAACAAAATGAAAAGATCTCAAGCACACTGAGAGGAGTGAAAGCTTCCACTATGCCTCCTCCTGTCATGTCTCAACAAAAGAAGAGCTAAATTAAATACTACCGCGGCATTTGGCCTTAAAACGTAAGCGAGCACAGAAAATTAAACGTTGCGCTTCCAAATGAAAAGGCGTTTCAAATTAGAAGGGACAGACACAATCAAAGCCTTCGGGATGCCGCCGCGTCATGTCAAATGCCAATTCAAATGCCAAAAAGACGTGGTTGATATGTGGGCCACGCAACCTTTGTCTTAGCACTTTATGGAAGCAGCAGTACGTTAACGGAGTCACAGGGACACATTTACATCTATTATTCAAAAGAGCAAGTGAATAGCCAGTCATGTCATGTCACTTTAATGCACTTAAGTCTGCAGTTAATTTCAAAGGAACCAATCTTTTCTCAATGATAAGGTACAGTATATACATCTGCCAGTGACGCTTACATACTACCTGCATATCAGTCGTGTTCAAACTGAGATGGAAAAAAAAGTGTTTTACAGAGCTCTTGGCTCAGCCATCCTAACAGAAGAGTTTCTTACAGAAGAAGCACTTCACATGTCAAAGATCTGTTACATAGTGAGAGCGCTCACTCTGTCACCAATAATTTACCAAAACTGTTCCAAAAATGGCTAATGCAGAGTGAGTGCTCACTTTTCTCACAAATAATCTTTGATCTCCTCAGGTGCAGCTATTTGGTGCAGCCAGGAGTTTTTTAACAACAGCACGTAACTTCAGGCTCTGCGGCATAGGTCTTTCGCTTGAGGTAAATAGCTGATGTGTTTCCTGTTGTCACTGCTTTTCTCTTTGTCTAAGAACTCTAGTTTCTTATTCAGTCCTGGTTTAGTCCTAGCTCAGACCGTGGCTCCGCCATCTCTGATAACGATTAAAGTGTTAGTAAGTTATAGCTTTGCTTCGATTTAAGCAAACATCTGCATTTGCACTGAAGCTGCTCATGAGTTCAGGCTTTTTTAGACTCACTGCATATCATTTATTGACGTCTGGAGAGAAAAAGTACCGAAAGTTAGCACCAAAAACCCAGTCCTAGTACCCAGTCCTAATCATGACTGGGGCTCAGACCCTGGTGGAAGACGGAATCAACGATATGAAATACACAGCAATGATGAATGATTGACAGCGTCTTCCCCCGGAGTCTGGACACTAGTGGTGGTTAGGGATGAGACCCGGGCAGTTGACAACAACAAGCAGAGCCGAGGAGAGGCCAGGTGGAGGAGGGGCGGAGGAGGGTCACAGCACGAGCGACGGCGAGGAGGCTTTAGAAGGGGATTCTGGGCGATGACAAGCAGAAGCAGGAGTGAGCAGCTGCTGTGATTTGCTGACGCGAAGGTGCGGCTTGAGATGGGGCTATGATTGGTTGATTGGATGATTGGTGAGGAGCTGAAGCAATGAATGAGTGCTGCAGGAAGAACTTCCTGGTTAAATTTGTTCAGACACTTCATCCAACGTCCTCATTGGCCAAGGGTTTCTAGCTGGAGAATAAGCTGGCTCACATTTTTGTTGTTGAATTGTACACAGACAGGTATCACAGAGTCAAAGACATGTATGTGCGCATTTGCATATGTAAATGTTGGACACAACCACATTTAATGTTTTTTAATGACTATTATCATTGTAGATTCTCACTGAAGGACAAACTATAATTAACATATTTCATTGTATGTGTATATACATATATATATATATATATATATATATATATGTATAATTTTTTTTTATTTTTTTTTAAGAAAAGGATGAAATAAACAGGTTTTATGTTTCTTCAAAATGGCCACCTTTTGCTTTTAATACTTCTTTGCACAGTCTTTCAGGAGTTCCCAGAGCTGAGCACTTGTCGGCCCCTTTGCCTTCACCCTGCGGTCCATCTCATCCCAAAACATCTCGATTTGGTTTTGGTCAGGTTAAATAGCCTCTGCACAGCCTGGAGGTGTGTTTGGGGTCATTGTCCTGTTCAAAAATGAATTATGGTCCAACTAAACCCAAACCGCTGGGGATGGCATTTGTGTGTGCTCTCTGATCTGAGGCACGGTTAACTTTCTGGGGATTTCTGAGGCTGGTGACTCGGATGAACTTATCCTCAGCAGGAGAGATGACTTTTGGACTTCCTTCCCTGCGGTGGTCGTCATGTGAGACAGTTTTGTCAAAGCGCTTGCTTGGGGACACACTCAAAAGTTTTTGCAATTTTGCAGACTGACTGACCCACAATTCTTAAAGAAATGATGACTTTTACTTAGGTGAGTCATAGTTTTGATGCCTTCAGTGTGAATCTACGATATAAATAGTATTGAAAATAAAGAGAAACACAATAAATAAGGTGTGTCCGAGCTTTTGGCTGCAGTGAAGAAGAAGATCTTTATTAATATAGTGCACACATTAGACACAATGCCTGACATCAATGCTAGGGAAAAGTGAATTTACATGTTTAGCTTTTGAGATGCTAACAACACTTTTAAATGATTAGCTGAACTAAGCACTAATCAATGATAAAAGACTGTCTTTATATGATTACATCAAACTTCCCATTCCCACTTAAAAAGCACATGAACACAAACCAGCTGGGGGCAATGATGTCACATATCGGGAAATGAATACTTGGATACTTCATTCACCTGAACTTTACATTGTCATATTTATTGCTCTGTTTTATTGCCTTACTGTTCGGTGCAGCCCTGTGAGGCAACTTCTGTTGTGATATTGGGCTATACAAAACCATTAAACTTGAAACTTGAACGCAGCAAAACTGCTCTGGAACTTTACCTCTATCTATGCCAGCAGCTTAAAAATTCTAATAAAAAAAACGTTTCTGCCCAACATTTCTTCATTAAAACTGCTGCTTCACTGAAACAAAATGATAATTATTACTCACAACAGATGTTATCCATCTAAATAAGTCATATTTTCAAAAGCACTTTAAACAATTCCGATTATCTCTCCAATAGGCTTCAATAAAGCTGCACATCTTAAGCTTGAGCTATACCATTCTGTGAAGAGCAAAGTATATGCAAGGTCATTTTGCTTTACAGTTTTAATTGATAAGTTTTTGTTAGGCTGTACCATGTTTTTGTCAATACACTTCTTGAGGTCAAATAAAAATGCTTGAATTTCACATTGACAAATGCAACACATTTGATTCTGTGGTTGGAGTGTGCTGCTCTTTTGAATACTAATGATGCTTGTACTCTGAGTGCTTTTAAAAGGCATCCCTCGGCCTTTATGTGCGCCTCCCAAGTGTATGTGACAAATGCACTTTGAAGTTCTGAGCAATCTGGCCAAAGAGCTGTTCATACCAGCGCCACACTGTAGCACTCCAAATATTGAAGAATGAAGATGAAAAACAAGAAATGGGCCACAAACCAGTGAAGACAGGACTCGCGTGGTCCCCGAGTCCCAGAGGTTATTTTTAATCCTAGTACAGTGTATATGTACAGTATATATCTGCAGTGATGTTTTCCCATACCTTCGATAACACATCCTGTGTGAAGGTGGGGGCATAATAAATATACATTCCACAATATTGCCAGCAGAGTGTGCAAGCCTGAGTCTATTTTAGATAGACAATAAATCACTATGGTTATGGTTCTTCAATTTACAATAGCATACTGCTCCTATAGAAAAGGAGCATCTCTTATTGAGCTCCACATTCTTAAAGAAGACAAATCATGCATGCTAGAGGCTAAGCACAGTTTTAGCATCCTTTTAAGCGTGGATATATTACATTTTAAAGTGTGTGGAACATTCTGTAAGGAGTAAGAGACTGAGCTGGTCAGGATTTAAAATGTATATTCATTCAGCAGGTTCAGCAACACACTGTGCCCAAAAAATGAGATCAGTCAACGACCCGAACATCCTGAATGACCAGGTGATTCCATCAGTGGATTTCTTCTTCCCTGACGACACGGGCATATTCCAAGATGACAATACTGGGATTCGTTGGGTTCACGTTGTGAAAGAGTGGTTCAGGGAGCATGAACATCATTTTTACACATGGCTTGGCCTCCACAGAGTCCAGATCTTAACCCTATTAAGAATCTTTGGGATGTGTACTGGAGAGCAACACTGGATCTTTTGACATCGCGGAGGCTTATTGAAAGTGAATCTGTTGTTGGAGCTGCTGTACTTGAAGACACTGACTTTTCCACACTAAATAAACTACACTGAAGAGGAGCCTCCACAGGTCATTGGGGCAGTAGATCTTCCAACAAAGCACAGACTGGTCCGTCTCAAACATTATCCTTCACTCCCTCTGAGAAATACCAAGAAGGGGAGATCGGACCTCTCCAACACCACTCCCACAGTCTTTTCAAAGCCCTGTTTTGGGAGCGTCGTGCCGCAAACCATTTTCTCTTTTGATTGAAAAGACTTGAGGACCAAAATGTTGGAAGGAAATCAGGTTCAGTATCATGCCTTACAAACCAACAGCATGAATAAAGTAAATCCGAACTGAGGTCACTACAGGGAAAGTTAAAATGGACTTCTGGGTTGACGAGTTCTGTTGTGAATACAAATCCAAAGATCGTGGGTTATGTAGCGCTGTTATGTAAGAATGAAAAAAAAAAAAAAAAATCTCACTTGGATCAATAGTTTTGTAAATGTTACTGCCGGGCAAGTTGCAATACAAATGCGGTGACATTTCATTTCCCTTTTTCCCCCCCCTCTCTCCATGCAACAGATAAACCCTCGGCGAGCCGGTCGGGAGTTCTCAAAAACAGCCTCAATCACCACCTGAATAGGCTTCAGAAAATGTCAACTTTCCACACAGCACAGTGAAATAATCTAACAGGGAGATGCCAGGAGAGGTTTCATCTGCGTGCTCCGGAGAGAATAACGCTTTCCAATTCCGGCTAAGCCCTGTCCCCCGGCCTCTCTGAAGGACAAGGGTTACATACTATCTGCTGCCGTCTTCCAGGCCAGAGCATGACGCAGCCTTTCAGAGGTTGCTTTTCAAATTACAGTCGTTCTTCGGCAAAGTTTCCTCGATCTTTTGCCCTCCGCCATAACAAGCAACACTTTAGACTCGACTGGAGCTCAGAGAGGCCAGGCCGCGTGGCAAGTGTCACGTCATGTCAACAATTCGACTGCCCGCCCACGCCAAGATACATTGTCTGCGGTGCCTTTTTTTTTTTTTTTTGCTGATCAAAAGCATGGCAACTAAAAGCTTCTTGACACGAGAAGCCGGGACATCAATTTTCTCAAGATACACAATGCGGGAGTGTGTTTTTCCTTGCACACTGCGGGATGCATTTCTGTGTTCGCCTGGGTCCTCTTGCAATGCCTTTTATTATAGGGCATCGACCACCCCCTCCCGAGACCTCCCTTTGAAGCCACATTTCACTCTATTTGATTCTAACACTTACCTCTTTGGATTTGAATCACAAGTGCATACTTATCCTCCATAGGCTGCATGTCTTGCCTATACGCTCCCCTCTGTACTCCCCGTGAGCGTGATATAATTGCACAAAGATTTGGAAATAACGGCAGTTCTCCCAGTGGAGCGGTGAATTGATAATCGGCAGAGGAGTAAGACTCCCGAGGTCGCCGCTATCATGTGGAGTTGAAATGGTCGACTCTTTTGCATGATTCGCGCTGCGCCGCTACTATCTGTCGTCATCGTGGACTAATTAGCCCATACAGCAATTCATTTGAGCTTATTGGTTATGTCACGCCATTTTGGGTTTACAGCAATTTTAACAGCTTAGTTATCGAAATGTTATTCCTGATGAGGCCGAGGCGGAGACAACGACAAACTGTTATGTCTTGCAATTATGTGAATGCGGGATTCTCTCTTTGGACATGTTTTCATCACGACAGTCTCAAAAGTGTCATGATGAATATTACATCGCAACACACACCTAATGAAGCGCTAACAACTACATCCAAGATTATCGGATGCCTCTCAATCAATGAATTAATCTTTATTTATACAGCGCTTTTCATACATTTCATGTCACACAGACTGCTTTACAGATTTAAAAAACATTCTCTCACACCCACGTTCTCCCACAAATACAAACACATTGTCGCATTCACACTCTCCCCACCCACCTCCCCAGAGACACATCGCACAAGCACATCACACACACTCAAGGTAAAACAATGGACGCAATGGACTTAAGGCTGAGGTAAGTGTGGGTACAGATAAACCAGGTAAGGAAACACCATCCAAGGAGCCGTCTGC
Organism: Gobius niger; assembly: GCF_951799975.1. Taxonomy (NCBI): domain Eukaryota; kingdom Metazoa; phylum Chordata; class Actinopteri; order Gobiiformes; family Gobiidae; genus Gobius; species Gobius niger. The sequence goes on from NC_136865.1 coordinate 11,296,558, forward strand.
ATCGGGAGCGGCACCTCGGCTGCAGCCACAGGGACCAACACAGGGAGCACATAAAAATGGTTAAAATACATAAATACAAAATAAATATTCATAACAGTTAAATATCAATTAAATTAACTATACGTTGCTGAGATAAATAAACAGGTCTAGCAAAAATAAATATCAGTTAAAGGCTAAACTAAAAAGGTGGATCATGAGCCTGCTCTTAAAAATATGAACGTTCTCTGCAGCGCTGAGCTCCTCCGGCAGGTCGTTCCAGAGGCGAGGGCCGTAATATTGGAAAGACGCCTCGCAGTGAGTCTTTTTGTTGACTTTAGGAATAACTAGGAGACCCCTGCCGGAGGAGCGAAGGGGCCATGAAGGTTCATAAGGTAAAAGCAGTTCTGAAAGATAAGATGGACCAAGACCATTAAGACATTCAAAGAACCTTGAAATCAATCCTGAAACACACCGGGAGCCAATGCAGCGATTCTAAAACCGGTGTAATGTGGTCCCGCCTCCTGGTCTTCTCCTGCCCTATATCAGGACATTTACAAAAATAGTAGTGAGAAAAAGGGTTTTGGCATCATGCAGGACCAAAGTACATTCCCTCTTCTGAAATGTTGTTGAATGGCAGAATTGTGTGGAAATCTCCTATTACTGCAGCTGTAAATAGAGCTTAAAGGAACAGGTCACCATTTTTCCATACAGTGATGTGTTCTTACCTGAGCTTAGACGAGTTGATACGTACCTGTCTGGTCTTTGTGCATGCCCGCGGAAGAGCATGGTAGTTTCCAACTTCACCCCCGTTTGGAGGAATACAATGGGAGAGGCCAAATGCTAATAACATCTTTGGTCGTTTTCCGTGACTGAGGGCACGCACAAAGACCAGACAGCTACGCATCAACTTGTTTAAGCTCAGGTAAGATCATATCTCAGCATGGAAAAACGGTGGCGTGTTCCTTTAACTAAAAGCCCAAAACAAAAGGAGCTTCGGTTAAACATGCTAACTGTACAGGGAAGACAGTTTGAGAAGAACAAGTCAAGGGGAAGGTATCTGTATTTGAAAACTCGGTAAAGCCTCGTGAATGTGGACCTTTTCAGAACGAAAGAGGAAGATGCCGGAATATGCTGGATTACTGAAACATGCGCTTTAAATAAAACAGAACACATCTCTATATGTTATTTTTTGAGGAAAAGAAGTCACTTTTGCCTGGTCAGTTTATTCATTCAGCTCATGAGATCCCTGAGAAGCATATTCTTAACAATCATATCTCGCACAAGCATCGGTGTCACCGATTCCCACTTGCATTTGACAACATAGGACTTGTACACTCCACCCTGCAGAGCTGGGGTTGTCAACCTCAAAATGTCAAGTTCAGGTTTCTATTGTCACAACAAAGCACTAATTTGACTGGTGTGTGTGTCTGTGTATTCTTAAGTGAAGGAAAAGGAGAAGTAGTTCTGCAGTGGAGGAAGCGAATATGGTAGGATGAAGGAGAGAGTACATTTAATATGAATGAGATGAGAGGTGAGATCTACAGACAGCAGGATGGTGAATATAAAAAAGAGTTCAAAATCTAAACTTTTTTTTTCTCCACTGAGAGGGTTTTCGGTGAAACCAAGAAAGGCAGAATAACTGCAAAAGTACAGGTGAAAGGAGCGAGTGGGAGGATGTGCAAAGACCTGCACTTGGAGAGCGGCCATAAAGCGTGCAAGCCCATTTTTCCACAGGTGTAATTAGGTGCAGCATGGAGCAACACAGAAGAGCCGGGATGAGCGCAGGACTTCACACCAAATAATGAAGGGGGCAGAAAACGCTGAATCGGCAGCCCTTATGATGGAGGGTTTGTTAAAGACGAGTCTCCCCGCTGGACGGCTGCTGCTGTTGGCCCACAAACTGGTAATCCTTTGCGTTGTAAGATGAGACAGAGTAGTTAGCAGAGTGACCTTGGCTCAGCGAGGGAAGGGTAGTGCCGGAGGGCTGGACGCGTCACGCTGGGAGACATTGCTGTTTGGCGCACTGATATTGCAGCTGAAGCACAGCAGGCATCACACTGTGTTAAAAAAGAAAGATATGTGCTGGTGATAGACTTTTGCACTAATAATCAAAATGCATTGCACACACCATGTTATTTAATGACAGGAATTTTCTATTCGTCAATTTTTGCAAGTTTATTTCCTGAATTTGATAGGCCTATGATTAAATTGTGCTTCATTATTACAAATCCTGTTATAAAATCCGCGCTGGAACTTATTTCCCTCACATAGTTATGGAAGATTGTATTGTCAGTCTGCAACAATAACAGACAAGCAAATAGACCTGCTTTTATTTGTTCAATCTGTTTTTTTACAAACCGCTTTTCAAAAAGTAATGTTGGCAGACTAAACTCACTTGAGGAATTCCCAATCAAAGGCTTGGCTTCTCATCTGTAATTTGTAATTGCAAAATAAAACGATTAAAATCGCTGAGTCGATGCCACTGTGCCGCTCTGAAACTCACTTCAAACAGATTGGAATAAAATAAAAAAATAAAAAACGGAACTCATTTAAAAAAAAGAGCTACCTTTGAAAGTACAAAATCTATCTGGCGTTCATCGTTAATTGAACATCTCCAGGCTATAGCATTTGGGGAGAATTGTTAATGTTCACTGTATCGATTGGCCTGTACGGCGCCTTCACGGGAACATTGGCAGCCCTGCACAAATCCAATCTTGTCCCTTCTTTTTTTCTCTAATTACGTGCTGACATTATCCTGCTGTATTAAAATTTCATGACCCCAGGACAAAAGCCAGCCATCGAAAAGTAAATGTGCACAGCCTGTCAATTCAACAACAACCCAACTAATCTCAAGTTCCAAAAGTTTGAGTAAAATGTCACCCTTAAAACGACATACATATACTACAGTAAATCATTATTTGCTCAAGCAACACTGTGGTCGGAGGTACATGCTTAACCTGCTGTGCCATTATTGCCCCAACACTTAAGTCAGAAGACAATGACACACTTTTTCAGTACGTTACTAGCCTCTGCTTCAGATTCAGAAACTTGTTAGGGTGAAAATGTCATGACGCATTTTAAATCATTCATCATCGCCATTCAATATTTATAACAGTTATTTTCTCTAAAGTTGGCATTTTCTTTTTGTGTAATACATCAGTGTTGTAAGGTGATTCTAAGATTTGTTTAAGATAAATAGAACTACAGTATAAGTCCAGCCCATTGTGTAGACTTCACTTTTCATTCAACCCAACAGTGAAATATTTAACATATTTGTACTCCTGCAAAAATAAAACCCCCTCCAGCTGTAGGTTGCACCATATTCACTCTGCTAAAGAACAAAACAAAACAAAACAAGAAGACAAAAACAAAATATAGGAGGCATAGGTCTCCAGCTCTGCTCGGAGTGAGCTTTCCCTCATGCTGGCTCTGACACTGCCCCCCCATACCCACAGCGCCCTGCACTCGCTCCCTGCCAGCTCTCATCACTCCACTCTGTATGTGCAGCTGCTTCGTCCAGTCCCAATACAGGCAAGTGCCCACCCATCTGTTGGACCTAAAACTGCATGTAAATCACAAGCACATGAGTGGAAATGTACTTTCAAATCAACATTTATCTGAATGCAAGCAAGAGGGCTTCAGCGGACTGCAGTGGCCTTTTGGGCTTAAGGCTCCGAGGATTCCTTCAAAGATACACGGCTTTGCAGTACACTGTGGCTTCAAATGGCAATCTATCTCTGGGCATACTTGGTTTTGATTGAAAACACAACTGACTATCTCTACAAGGCTTTATTATATGACTTACGTATTTTTTTAATCCAACTTGAGAGAAGTTAGTGAAAAGCAATCTCTGAATGACACAGAGATTTTCCACATTGGAGAGTCCCACACGGAGCTATCAATAAATGACAGACTGGACCGCTCTAAAATTGTACAGAGGAAATGATTTGCAGTGAGGAGGGTTCCAGATGCTCCTCTACAACATTCATAAAGAAAGCAAGAATGTCCAACTCCCCAGGCTAACTAAAGAAATGTGAGGTGAGGTTATGAAAAGTGTTATATATTTTCCACTATGGAAACACTATATTTTTGTTTTATTAATGGAGTGACTTTACATGATTGTGTTGAACATGATTGGTTATAGGAGGAGAAATTGCAGACAGTCTGTGTCATTTGATTGCATATTTTAGGTTAACAGTGCCCCTGCTCAGGAGGAACTATGGAAATGAGCTGTAGCTGAAAGAATCTTCTCTTTAGACAGAAGGATCAATGTGCTTGTGCAGTCAAATAAACAAAACATGTCTGACCAAGATGGAAGTGTCTTTCCAGTTTAATTCCGCAATTCTTTCTCCTTATTGGTGAGCAACAGATGGGTTTTACCGATCAAAGGGAAGTGTAAACTTTTAGAAGCAGCAGATGGCTTAAGTACCTGCTTAAATGCAAAATAACAAGTGCACACATGTATTCTAACAAAGTTAAAATTGTGATATATTTTTCTTATGGAACATCGCTCACCACTAACGGAAGCAGCCTGTCTGGAGCAGTGGGTAACTGCGGAAAAGAATATGGGTCAGGAATACCTCTGCATGTTTATTTAGGCTGATGGGGGCAGCACCCGGGGGAAACGCTCAAAAATGTCTCAAAGTTCTTCTTGCTACGAGGTGACTGAACCATTGTGTCCTGCACTGGGTGATAAAAAAACAACAGAACCAGCTCCACCACGTACTAGCAATACTATCAACTATCTATTCTCTATCTATACTCTATATAAAACCTGCAGAACTTGCTCGCTGCTAGACAACACTGCCTCCCACAAGCCACTGAACAAAACACAATATATATGCAAGGTGTTTTTTTTTTATTGCGCGGATATATAACGGAAAATCGACTGGGCCGGTGCTTTACAATTTATTTTCAATTACCATAACATACTTTTTATTGTGTGCAATCAGCAAATAGTCCTGACCTGCAAGTGCTGCCGTAGTAAAGGATGTGCGTTTTTAATAGAAGATGGAAAAAATATAAACCTCTCTAAAACTTTTCTAGAACTAGTACATAGTCCTATTTTTTTTTCATGTCAAATGAATGTGGCCTGGAAGAATTAACAATGCTGTGAATAGGATTTAGTGGCTGTACAGTCAGTTTTCATTGAGCTGTTACCTCATAAAGCTTTGTCTGGTCCTCGGGCAGCCTCAGGGGGCGACGTAAACTGTCACCTAGCCCAAGGCATAAATCTAAGCAGCAGGTTTGAGCGCCTCGGGCTACGGTGGCTTTGTGGACTCTTTGCTTTAGGTCTCACTCTCGAGTCACCTCCCTCATCCTATTAGCTCGCTGGATGTGTAGGACTTAAGGTAATTGAGCAGGAGAGATCCTGTAAGAACATTTAAAATAGACGTGACACATGTGATGAGTGTGACAAGAAGTGCATGTGCTTAAGTGTGACAGGGTTTAATGCTTTTGAAAATATGACTGATTTAAAAGGATATCATCCGTTGCAAGTTCATCAGTTGCATATTATCATTTTATTTAAGTGAAGCAGCATCTTTAATGAAGTTTTTTTAAGCTGCTGACAGGAAGTGACATAGATAAAGGTAAAGTTCCATAGCAGTTTGACTCACTCGTTTCCCATTGACCTTTGGTACGTTCCTGTGTTCCTGTGGACTGCTCGTTTTCTCGAGATGTGACATCATTGTCCCCAGCTGGTGTTCATGTGGTTTTTATGTGGGAAAGTGGGGATTTTGATGTCACTTTCTTTTATCATTGATTCAGTAGTTTGTTAGTTTTAAAAAAAATCACGCATATTCACTTTTTCCTAGCATTGATGTCAGGCATTTCACTTGCAATTTTGTGACTACGAGGATGACGTCAGCTCACACGAAACTCAAAAAAGTAGCAGTGTTTAACTATAAAGCTCGCATTAGACGAAAAAGGAACCAATGAGCTGATTTCCGCTGTCAGGGGCGGAAGTCGGGAAGCTCGTCTTGACCCGAGTTCCCCAGTGTTTTCCCAAGTTGAGCAAGCGTTCACGTGCATTCTCCATCTGGGGAAGTCGTTCGCCCGAGTTCCCGAGGACCAAATGAACGCACCATTAAGATGGTCAGCACGGTAACTGTTTAAAATTGTTTGCCTCTATCTATGTCACTTCCTGTCAGTGTCGAATAAACTATAAAACTATAAACTACAAACATCACAGAAATGGCCAAACTAAAGAAAGCTGGGTGCAATCTTTAGCAAAATCTTAAATCTAATTATGTCATATAGATACAGACGGCATCTCGTCATAGAAGGGGGCGTGGCCTCGCCAAGGGGAAAAATAGAATCTTTTGGGAAACACAATTTTTCACTCTTTTTAGCCATTTTCTGGTGGAACTTATTATGAACTTATTTATCACTTATTTATCACATACAAATAAAGTCAAGTGTAAATCAGGTCCATATGGATATTTTCTCACAGCAGATTGTTCTGTAGAAGTGAAAAACGGCAGTTGTAGCTAGTGCTAGCTAACCGTTAGCATTAGCCCGATGCTAACCTGTAGCATCATGTTAGCATTCTCCGTTTTTTATGAATTTATGGGCTGCTGAACTACTTTGCTCCTCTCCATGTCTTTGTATCTTTATTTAGTAGAAAACTATATTCATAATTCTGCATTTGTTAAAGTAGTTTTTGAATAATTAGAGAACGTTTTGATTTTTTCAAATTTGTTTTCCCCCTTAACTGTTTTCAAACATGACCATATATGGGCGATTCCAGAGATGCGTCTGTATCTATGTTATTAACAACTATGTTTGCATATTTGCACTTTCAACATTTATTTCAGTAGCCTAGTCCTCAATACAGGTTAAGCAAAGACTTGAACATAGATTTTGAAATGATATACGTTTAGCAGGCATGTGGAATAGGCTGGGTCACGGTCGGTGCCCCACTTCCAAACCCACTCAGCAGTATTAAATAATAAAATGCTGCGACACGTTAATGTTAATGCAGTCCATTATATATGAATATGAGTGGCTATAGGAGCCCATTGTTCATTCCCACAATGGGCTGGGGGCTACGAGCCGCTGCACCTGGACACGCATGCTTAACAAACCCTGAAGTGTGAGTGCGCGCGTGTGCACGTGTGAGAAAGTGAAGATGCTGAGGGGCGTACCAGGGAAGAGAGCGGTGCCCCTCGTGTCCAGGCTGCGCTCGGGAATTCAAATGCTCTTTTTTTTTCTTTTTTCTTCCCAGGCTGCGGGCGAGAAAACGGAGCACTTCTACAACTCCAGCTGAATTCTGCTGCTGGTAACCGCAGGTCCTCCTCGTGCGAGACCGGGGAGAAGCTGCTTTGCTTTTTCATACATCCATCTCCGCGCGCGGAGAGGGGAAGTGCCACTCGGTGCGCAGGAGATGCAACGGCTCTAAATTGGAGTAGTCACATTGGAGTGAGCGCAGGCGGCTTCTCCTCTTCTCCTCTTCTCCTCTTCACTCGGAGCTCAGAACTACGGGACTTCTGAGTCCCCCCCCCCCTCCACGAGTTTTGTGAGTTGACGTTTTGTTGCTAGGCTAGTTTAAATGCGAGCTAATAGGTTTTTATCTCTGCGCCTTTTCCGTTGGACTTGTAGCGAGTGTAGAGTGGTGACGCGCGCGATCATCAGGTATTGCCCCCACTTTCTAGAGTTTGTCTCAAAATATCACAGATGATTAGTTAGCAAGTTGTTCTTTAATGTGTGTTTAAGATTGTTTTGTTTTTTTATTCCCTCTTACGTCGTACGTGCTCTCCGCGTGTAGCCTGCAGTTTAAATGTTCCAGAGAAAGCGGCTCGGTTCTGTTTCAGGGCAGCGGTCCCGTGTGTGGAGAGAAAGTCATTCTTGTGTGTGTGTGTGTGTGTGTGTGTGTGCGTGTGCGTGTGTGTGTGTTTTCCTTTTTCCCCCCCTTCTTCTTCTTCTGAAGGCTGGTTTTGATTTTCGGGTTCTTGTAGAGTGGGGGCTGGTGTCTGCCGCAGAACTATGTGACTTCAAAAAGGCTGTGAGCCGTAGTGGACCAGGCTCGGGCAACTGTTGAACGCAGAGCAGATGTGCAGAGACGAGATGAACCACAAGCTGCGAGCCCTACTCCCTCCGAAAGTCTGCTGGTGAGTGCATGCATTAAGCCTTATTGCAGTAGAATCTAATGTGTTTTGAAATATAATTAAACAATAGTGTAATATCTAATATCTCCCTGTGAGCAAAGTCGGAACTTATTGCTTGTGGGTTTAGAAATAATCCCCTCTGTTGTGCTTTTCCAGTGAGATGTCATCTTATCTACTAATGAAGGTGTCTCCTGCTCACCACTTAATTTCCATTGAAACCTCTTAAGCCATTATAAATAATAAGCAGGCAGAATACATTAGGCCGCTCTCATTATTTACTATCAGATTTGATGGCGTGACCTTGTGGGACAGCGCTGCAATATTTACAGATGAGATGTGGACAATGGACATCCATTATCAAGCAATCCAACTACAACTGCGTGTAGAAAATGTGGTTGCCACAAGCAATTGCCATTTGTTACAGTGAAATGCGTAGAGAGCCTTTTAACAAGGGGCGATTGAAATGTGCAGTTCAGTAGGTCACGTTCGCATGTTTTGCCATTTCGTGTCATAGAATGGAAACAGAATAATCTAAAATTGACAGCCGTAATAAGGAGGCAACGGTAAGCAGCTAAAGGTCAATGTTGAGTGATGTTGAATCTCAAAATGTATTAGAAAAAGTGTGAAAGTGCAGTTTGTGTACCCCCTAGTATTATAGAGAACTTTTCACCAATAGTCTAGAAACATGTTTAATTCTCCTCTTTGCGAGATTGTTTTATTCAATTCATTGCAGCCGTGGACATCCCATTATGTTGTAAATAATAAAACCTTTTAAGCAGGCTGATATTGCAGCTTGCATGAAACAAATACGCAATACCAATAGTAATTTTGAAGGCCAAGCTTTTATAACTTGCACATGCTATTCAAGAGCATGTCGGCCATTCTCCCCATGTAGGCATTCATCCCTGTAATGCAATTTAAAGCCCAGTGCGATTTGTGTGAATCGCTCGAACAATGGAGTACGATAGAAGGCGTGAGTCACAGTGAATCATGGTAGTTCTCAGCAGCTGCCAGCCAGACGAAGACAAGCCAGGGGTCAGAGCCTGATGAAACTGTATTTGTTTGCCTTCAAAGCTCCAGCCAACGCCGTACGAGCGCAAATCCTTAGCATTCCACATGGACACCAACATGCAACGCATCCAAAGTTCGAACGACTCTCTCTCTAACGATCCCTCTTCCCACTGTACGATCTTCGGCGCAAGCTATTTCCTCTAAGTCTTTAGCTGCAGCGGCGTGGGTTAAGTCAGTGCAGGCCTTACGGTGATCAGTAATTCAGCGCTGGTATTCGCGGCTGCAGACAGAGTGATGGCCATGTCTCGCCACAGACAAAATCAGCCCCTGTAAATGCATGGCTTTTCTACAAGGTCCGGGTCTGCGGCGCAAAAGCACAAATGTTTCCAGTGGCTCGAGTGGTGGTCTGCTGCTTGTATGTTTCACTAATGGTAGGTGTCTTTTGTCCAGCCTCCAATCTCCAAGCCACTCACTCCTCTTCCTTTCCCGTCTCCGTGGCTTTTTGATTTGCCCTCTGTTTCCACTTAACTCAGCTGGACGTTTTCCAGGAAACACCTCAGCACCATTTTTTTTTTTTTTTTTTACATGCATTCGGAGACCTCCTATAGACACGGCACACATGGAGAACCCATGGGGCATGACATGGAATGTGTGGAAACATTCCTGGTTTTATTGTAAGCTACAGTTCTCCAAGCTATTTCAAGACGATTTCCAGGACAGAATCTGTATCTGCCTCTCCTGCGCAGAGATAACGTCCTGTGATTGCTGCCGTAATCTGTCCCCAGTGCAATCAGCAAAGTAGAGATTGCACATCACTCCCCCAATTAGCCATGTCAAATTACAGCGTGGCTTTTTATCCACCAGCCCCTGTTTGATAATGTTTATCGGCAGGTGTCTACAGAAAGAGAGGAAGTGAATCCACAGCTGGTGCGTTCCAACAGGGACCGATGCATTATGTAAAAGACTACAGTAGTATATAGCAGATGGCTATTTCACATGAGGCTCTGCTACTGTACATCTCCATAGCATCTACGGAAATATCATACATTTTTCATTTGATGGACATGTTTGCTTACCTGCACTTTTCTTGTGTTGTTAGCGACTCCTTCTAAACCCGTCTCTCCCACTTTCTGCTACAATCCGTTACCTTGCACACAGAGGCACATTTCTTTTGTCTAGTCTGTCCTACACTGCCTTCCTAGAGATTTTTTTCTCTATAGAAAAGTATGCAGCGAGTGACCTTGTCTTAAAGTCAGACGTCAAGCTTATGCTTTATGCGTGGCTTATACAATGGAGCACTTTAGAAGCGGTTGACTTGGATTGCCACTTGCACCTAAGTACCATTTATTTCATGAACAAACAAACGGCCAAAGTGATTTTGTCATTGGGCGCGACATGAATCCTTTTTTTTGGGGGGGTTTATGTGAAAGAAAGGCTAATTGTTATGCCTCAGAGGTCCATTGTTAATTAGGAGTTATCTCGGGCGGCTCTCGCATGGTCACCGCTCTAATTGGCAGTCAGCGCTGGGCACCACCTGGCCTAGCCTTTAACTCACCAGGTGCTCGCAGCCAAACCGCCAGCCTCGGCATTACGTGGGCATAGACGGCGCCTAATGGAAGCAGGGCAAGAGACAGGGAGGAGGCATAAAGGGGGAGGAAAGTAAACAACTCATCTGCTGCCATTTTGTAATTAGAGCATAAAATCCAGGCAATTATCATTTTCAGCCTTTGGTATCACATGACATAAACAGATCACCGTTTAAACTGTACAATGGGAAAATTTAAAATACACGCTACCTTGCCTTGGTAATCTCGGCAGCTGTTGTTTGCAGCAGCACATGAAGTGTACGCCCAGAAAGCTGTAATTAAAGTAGACAGCAGTACTCTTCAAGGCACAGGCAACAATACTGAAAATAAATGGGAAAAAAAAAAAAACATATAGATGGCACATATGGATTCAAGGCCACTCTCCTCTTAAAGCTCTCATTATTGTTCTTGCTGTGCTTTTGTAAGATGTGGAACATTACACAAGACGTCACAGATGTGTTCGTGCAGGATGTGGTGATGCAAAGGCTCAGACAAATCGATGGCGATTCACCTTTGTGTTTGTGGTAAAGGCAGCCAGTGGAATCAAATAACATCCATATGTAATTTGTGTTAGTTGCAACGGAATTCGTTTTAGTGATTGACAGATTAACAGACTTGAAAATATTGAACTTGATCCATATTTTCTCCCCACAAAGGGACAAGAGTTCAGTCTGTTCTCAAGAAATCAAAACATAAGTTATATGAATCTATAACAGCCATTATTGGTGGTCACATTTTAGGACCAGCATATACAGTGTGATTTGAACATGTGTTGTTTATGACTAGTGAAGGCCAAATGAGCTTCAGAGTTTGTATCACTCTTCCTGAAGTGACATGATTTGAAGCACTGCGCCAGAGCTTGTATCACAGCTGGCCACATGGTCAAGTATCAAAGTATTGAAAGCTGGTTTGCTCTGCTTGTCATTGGGTGTTTCAAAGTGTTTAATTGGGCTTTGCTGTGCTAAACAAGACAACATACAGCGCAACGCAATAGGAGGATAGGGATAGGGAGGGCACGTTTCATTTGTGATTTTGAACAAGTCGTTTGGATTCTCTCTTTCCCTTCATTCATTCATTCATTCTCAAGTAGACCTGGTTACACATGAATGAATCATATTATGTATCGGATTGCGGCCCTAAATATCGCCTCCTTTTCCATACTAAACCATACGCATTCATGTGACGCAGTTTGCAAAAGCGACATCTATGTTGGTATTTCAGCGCCAAATGAATGAAGTAACAAGGTCGTGCTTTCCTCTACAAACCCAGTGCAGTGTGTTTTGTGCGCCAGAGCAGCACTCTCGCAGCGGACAGGTGAATGAGTCTGCCCCGCCCACTGTCCGTGGAAAGTCATTCATTCACAGATCATCAAAACATGTCACCACCACACTTACACCACCACACTTTTATTTTGAGCTTTTATTGTTGAAACTAAATGTAAAGTGTCAGTGCTTCAATAGTGCTAATGATCTATAGCACAGTAAATATAGCACATAGTTGGTAAATGGTAAATGGTCTCAACTTGTATAGCGCTTTTCCACCTACATTAGGCACTCAAAGCGCTTTACAGCAAGGATCCACTCACCCATTCATACTCTATAGTTACAACTATAACATTCTTAGCTGTCTACCAACTAAATATGAAATTAAAGGCTGTTCAGATTGTTATGATGACATGTAAATGCTCCCTATTCCGGTCGTGCAGCTTGTAGGTCCAGTAGCCGGTTGCAAACAATTTCCAAATTTTCTCTAAAGTTTGATTTTTCTCTGCTGCGCTGGTCACCAGTGCAAAAGAAGAAGAAGTGCGCCCTCTGTGGATGTTATTTTATTTATAACTTCGTTTGTATAACTTTTTTGTATAGGATAGCAACAAACAAACGTTTTTACATTTTTACTCTGAGAAGACAACATTATAAAATCTTAATTTTCTGTTTGATGGACATCAAAGTCTTCAAAGCTAAACATGCAAATTTAAAGATTTAAAGATTATGGAACAACATGAGGAATACAAATGTTTTGTTGTTTATTTTTTATGTCTGATTATCAATAGAACTGTTTGACTAAAGCTTTGTTGTTTTCACATCAGCTGATGGAACACATCTTGTTAGCGCTTACTCCATGATTTTCTCTATGATGTTGATCTGCAAAGAGCAAATGTCTGTCAACAGCAAAACCTCAAAGTAATAAAACGTGACATTGATAAATAAGTGGGGATATGTAATAATCACTTGCCGAACATGCAACAATGAGCAGCTTTCTCGCCTGACGACGTGAATGGTTTCGCTGGATGCCATATAGAGGAGGTGGTGTATTTGTCACGTACTGTATGTGTGAATCCCAAATCAGCCCAAATTGATACTCTTATTCAGAGAAAGGTGTTGTCATAAACTGCAGATGGCTCCCGGTCTGGTCTGAAATATGATAAGGGCAGTGAGATGGCCTGTGAAAGCGGTAGACAGGTGCCCCTGTGTAAGGCACAAACAAAGCCCTGATATAACGGGCTGTGCATCACTGTGCCCCTGAGAACAAAAGAACTTTGTCTTTACATGGCACAAAGTCAATGCGGTTGCTTTGTGTTGCCGCTTCAGAGTTCACACTTATTCAAATGTGTCGTCCCTTTGTTCTCTTATGACAATGACAATCTGAAATACAGGGGGCTGGATAAAGCGCTCTAATAATGTAAAGAAACAGCGGAGAATGGTGCTTTAATTATGTGGAGTGCGTTGCGGACACAGCCTTGGGCATCACGCCGCAGAAAATGTGAATGTGAGGTGTTTGATGTTGCCCTTATTATTTTTACTTCACTGTTTCGGCCTTGAGCTTCAGACATGTGTGTACTTGCATTAAAACATTAATTCACTCTGGATGTGTCCAATCAGCAACCGTTGGCTGCAGTAATAACTCATGTGTATAATGAAAAAGCTAAAAGGCCAAGACAAAGAATAAGACAAATTGAAAATCGCTTTATTTTTCAGCCCTAATTATAATAAAGTGACCGATCAGCGGTGTGACTGCTGTAATTAGTGACGGCACAATCATTGCTTTGAATGCTCCACTGCCACCGGTGTTAATAACGCTTCATTAATTAAACATACTATGGGGGAAAAAAAAAAACAACTGGCCCCGGCCTCTGAAAAGTGCACTTATCCTTGACTGGACTTGCTGATGTCTCGCTAGCTTCATTTGGCTTTTGGAGGTCATTTGAGGAATAATGAGCAGGAAACATGTAAATTCACACCTCGGTTGTCCTGCTGTCGCACCTAGTGTCTCCTTCACAAGTGAAGGCAGTCATGAGGTTTGATTAGCCCTTGCTTGTTTTGAATACGTTTTGATTCGCAAACCAGGAGATTATCCTTTGATACCATATTTATGCACTGGTGAGGCCACATTTTGTTTAATTACTGTGTCGCTTATTATTATCAGTGAGTTGTTATGGCATCATTATCAGCCGAAGAAGAACAGCCATGATGGATGAGTTATGTTTGTGCTCAAGCAAACTTTACAGAATCTATGGAGACGAAAGTTCTGTGACATGTTTTATAAAGTCTGTAAATGAAATGATAAAAGAGTGTGTTACAGTGTCTACTGTAATTCTGTGTTGGACAAGCGTCATGTACAAGCTGTGGAATTTTAGGTCACATTCTTGCAAGACCTCTGGAGAAATGCTTTACTCAAAGTTGCTTTTGCTGCCAAACGATTTCTGTGTTTCTCTTAAAGTGCAGGTTTACAAGGCCACGTTGCAAATCGCAGTCAATACCGTTTGCAAGTTGAATAGTGAAAAGCCCCGAAGGAATCCGAATTTATCCGTTAACTAAAGACGCAGTGATTATTTATGTTCTTGTATGTAAAAGCAGCTTTGCTCGATTCGCAGAGTCTGTGAAGCACATGACCCACCGAGTTTCGCACCGCACACATACCATTTGGTCTCTGTAAGTCTCCGCAGTAATTGCTGTCTTGAGAAATGTGTTAATCTGTTCCTCTCTACACTGGACTGCCCTCTGTGTGGTTGAACCCCCGTATCAGACGGATGCAGACTCTGTCATTTCCGACAGTGGATCCTTTGAACACTGAAATGAAAATGTATTAACTTGTTCCATTTCTTGTCTCAAAGAATGAGAGTTTAAGGTGAGGGAGCAAATTGCGATCATTGCACTGAAAATGGGAAAGTAATACTGCGGCTTCTATTTAACGAGCTTGGCGACAACTACAGATTCTGGTTTCTACAGCTGTCTAAAAGGCGCCTTGGAGAACTCGCTGAATTAATCCAGAAGTTTTCTTTGGATGTTCAATCCCAGAAATGATAAACATTTCCCCTTCTTGAGAGCAGTGTATGGTTGATTTGACTGTGTTTGGATTGGTTGCCAAGTTTGACAGAAAGGATTTTACCTTGACTTGTGTGATGTTTTTTTTGCCAGAGGGCAGCTGATATTATCCGTCTGAAATAGCTGGCTATTTGAAGCAATTCGTCTTCCTCACCAGCCCGAGCAAAGCCTCAGTCCAGCTTTGTAGCACAAGACAAATAAAATCCATACACAGTTCAGCCTGTTCCTGAGAATGGAGCTTTGCAATCTTGTGGTCATTGCAAATCTTAAATTGCAGACATGTCCTCAAATTAAATTAAATTGTTCTGTTTTGTTCCTTTTTTTGCTGTTCTTTTTTCTTGTAAGCGAACAAATTATTCTTGACAGACCCATAAGCATAAGTCTCCATATTTTGTCCATGTGCACTGCCCGTAAACCCCTCCTCCGCTCGCTCCCTATCAAAACAAACCTCCGGGTCTGAGAATGTAACATGCGGTCTGCATATCACACAGATGTCACTGGCTGCAGCGTGTTCGACGGATGTTTATGCCTCTTTTTAATCTTTGAAGCCGTGGGGATCGATAGAGCACGGTAGTACAGCTGGTGCTCGTGCTTCACAGCTAGAAGGCACGGGTTCGATTCCCACCAGTGAGGGGGCCTTTCTGTGTGGAGTGTGCATGTTCTCCCTGTGTCTGCGTAGGTTTCCTCCGGGTACTTCAGTTTCCCCTACTACTAAAAACATGTACAATAGGCCAGGAAGAATGAGACTGTGTTTGAGAGTGCGGCTTGTTCATTAACATGCACTGTCCTTTCCAAATAAACCAATAAACATAAACAAACAAGCAGAGGGAAGAGCATTTTTTTGATGAGGGAACAACGTTGTAACTAGAGATGCACCGATCCAGTGTTTTTGATACTGATACCGATACTTGGTTTTGAGAATCTGCCCAAACCCGATATTTACCGATACCACTTTCTTAAAAGTGTCTTTCTCTAAGTGAAAAATTGAATTGACTCTTTTCTCTATTTAAGTTGATGTTACAGATCAATTATATCTATTGACAAACTCTTGGATATTTGTTCAACAAGGATCACTGGACTTTTCTACACTAAATATTCTTGGGTAAATGACAGGCTTTAAGTTGCATATAAACAACTCACATGAACACTTGGCTTCAGCAGTGGTCGATTTTATTTTATTTGGCTACTTTAGGTATTTCTATGTTAGTTTCTGTTCCAGCCTTGATTAGTGTTCGTTAGCATGCTAGCTTAGGCATACTGATCCTAGCTTTCCAATGATATGCCCATATTCACTTAGATTTAGATGGTAAGCGTTGTGTTTTTAAGGTGTTGAGGGCCAAAACTGGTATTGGTTCAGTATCGAATATTTGTAACCGATACCCAATATCGTATTTTTTTCAGTATCAGCGCCGATATCCGATACCAGTATCAGAACGGTGCATCCCTAGTTGTAACATGGTAAAAAGCTCTTAAATCCTACATTTTAATTCTTTGTTTTGATAACTCTTCAGCGACACTAGACTTCAGACTTGGATTTGCTCCTCATCAATTTCATCCTGAGCACATCTTTTCCATAATTAAGGAACAGGAAGTTATTTTTAGGGGGAAATGGTGTCTGTCTTGCCACCTGACCGCACAACCCAGAAACCTTGCCAAAACGCAAATGAGTGCAAGCCTCACACTGGGAGACTCCAGCATATGTTGTTGCTCACATTTCCAGTAGCGCCGTCACCTTCCTTCCACTCTCCTATTCATCTCTGACGGAGCTCCAGATCCTCTGAGATCCTGCAGCTTGTAATACCTCTGCTCCGTCATTATTGCGCTCATTGTTCTTCCTGGGAAATGGGGGAGAAGCACTCGGACATTTCAACGTTTTAATTTAAAGCTTTTCAACAATAGAATCTTTAAGATAAGTCGCCCTTTTAATCAAACCATTTAGGGCCTTTCCTATTACATCTCTGAACTAATGCGGCCTCGAAGCAGCGATCTGATGATAAGGCATAAGTTGATGAAAAGCTGTAATGGTGATAAATACCATCACATTTCCTCATCGCCAATTCCATTAACAGATATGAGGGTGGTGGGGGAGTTAAGGAATGACTAAGGCAGGGGATCATTTGTGTTCTATTATTTAATAAAGGTGTGTGCGGGTTAGTATCATCCATCACCTCTGTCCTGTTCTTTGATGGAATTGCTCCAACACATCACAGCAAACAACCCAACATACTCAACATTTATCCAAATACATAATAACTGTCAAGTCAAAAAGACCAAAGTGTGATTTATGTGGAGACGAGATGCTGTTACATCTTCGAAAGGGACTTTTATTGGCAAGTATGACATAAAACCTGTTGATATTGCTAGATTTTCTTTTTTTTTTTTTTTTCAAGAGCCTTGTGCAATTTGCTTTTAGCTTATAGATACAAACTACAGCATTGGGGCATATGGAAGTAAGTAAACACAGGATTCACGGACTAAGGCTTGCAAAGTGGGAATCCAGACTCTTTTTTTCCACCTTCTCGTCTTCGTTCCAAATGAGGCACAGAGCACTCGGAGCCTAATTCTCAATCTGTGCCGTGCTTTTTTTTTTTTTTTTTCTTCAAACAGTGGAAGTTCACGTCGCAGATGTTGCTAATCAAAGGCGAGCTGCGGGAGAGAACACGGAAGACGAAAATTAAAAGACAGAAGCTACCTCCGTTTCATCCTGTGACCCTTGCTCTAAGAACAGAGGGGGCATTTCCAACGTGCCGCTTCCAGTAGCAATTTCAATACCACGCCTCTGTCGGCTGCACATAAACACAAACAGCGGGTTGCGAGATGAGGCCCAATCATCTCCCAGGACCTTGGTAATCAGCTTAAGGGATAATAGAGCCATTATTGAGTTTTCTTATCTCCTGTGGCGTGTGATCTGCTGTATCCAGCCCTGACCATTTGACTTTGCTATCTCCAATTTGGAATTAGACGTTTTCATCACACCCCGCAGCCCCTGGGAGCAGCAGAGGGCTCCGCAGAATCTTAATAATACACTAAGTTGTTACTGTAAATGGGATGGGACGGTCGCTGCGTATGCATAGTCAGACCCGATCCATCGCTTAATGCAGACCTCCTGGTTTGCACAACGCCACTGGGTTGGTTGATTGCCGTCGGTCTCAAATAATTGGCGTGTGGGTATAATTAGAGCTCTCTCTCTTGTGTACTGTCACTGCTGCTTCTGTTCAGCCGCCTCTCACACAAATGATGTTTTTCATGCAAACATGACCCCAGGGCCAGTTGCTGGTTCATGTCATGGACGGTCTCTGACAAATGTGCTGACACAGTGCGATCTGTCAACAAGAGACGCGCTGTAGCCAGATGATGGGAAGTGCATCTTTATTAGGCAAGGAGGAGCTGCTTTAACAACAGGGGCATCTCGTTTTCCCACCTGTTCACCTCCACCTTGGAAGCTTTACGTTCGTTGTATAGAGTGTTTTTTTGTTTTTGATTCATTGCCATACAGCCACTCACACAACTGCTCCCTGACTGTATCAACAACTTCAGAATCTTTGTCCATGATGGAAAAGACATTGCCTTCATCTGCCTTTTTACCGTACACTGGAGATGATTATGGTGGATGTGTGAGGCAAGAAAGCTATTTTCTAAGTGATTTTTTGGGGAGAGTGCAACAGCTTTGGCCACATGTGGCATTTTTGCTTGTTACATAAAAAAGTAGCTTGTTTTGGGACAGAATTTTTTTTTCTCATCCAAAACCAGGAGAATTTCACTGTGCCGGGTCCTTATTACCGGCTTCAGACATTGACAATTTCTTCAGTTTTTCCACACAGATTTTTTTTTATCACCCATGGCAGCCTTATTTACTGTAGTAATCACTGATTTTGGTACACTTGTTGACCAATTAAAATGCAGTATTCCTTTTGCAGCAAAAACATAACTTGTTTACCTTAATAAATCCTTTTCGTAGTCCCTCTGGGGTTAATACAAGTGTTAACACAACCATCTTTCACCAAATAAAAAAAAAAAAGAGTGGTGCGCACTGAATGGGTGCTGCTGCCGGATGCTCTCTCATCGAATGCAATTTCTCCATCTGTGAGATCAATAAAGTACCATCTTATCTTATCTTATCTTAATGGAATGATTGGGGGGTCTTTCATCTCCCCCTGGTGTCTCTGGAAACCAGAAAACCACAATTACAACTTTGCTGACTCCGGGTAGTAGCCACCAATACACACTAATGGAATCTCGAAGCAGAAGCTAACAGACTAATGGGCAAAGCTAACTGTAAACGGTATTTACAGCCAAGTCTGAGTGAAAAAATGATCTTCATTGTGTAATTGAATGTACTATATCCCTCTCTCCCTTTGTCTTTTCTGTCAGCGTAGTATTTACTCTCACGGACAATTAATGAGTAAAAAACGTAACATGCTACAACACCTGCAGTGGCGCTTACGGCCTCTAGGGGCAAGAGTTACTTAATACTGCTTTAAGTTAACCATTTTTTTTGTAATCTATGCAACATTCTGGGCTATAAAATAATGTCATCAAATTAGGCAGTGCTGTTGCAACCATTCAATTTCCCTGCTGTGCTATTGATGTAATAATGGATGCCAAATATGTCTAATTGGACTTAAGATTTGGTCACGAAGCATGTTTTGAATGTTGTGCATGTTATTGCTTTGAGATCAAACTCCTCGCTGACTGCGGCACTTAGACCATGTTGAATTTGCCTGTTAAACTGTTCTTCCGTTCAAACTAGAACCGTGTCACAGGTATCAGCAGTTTATGTTCAGATTTGCCTGACATAAAAGCGCCAATTCAAACTCAGCAAAGTGTCCCACTGAATTATATCAGTGTGATTAAGTGCAGCCGCCAAGGCCAGCAGCATTACGGCAGTGTGTTCCATATGATTCACACTCCTGATTTTATGAACTCCTGTCGGCACTGGAATTTAATGGAGATTGTATTTATTAGCGAGAATAATAGGGTTGTTAAACCAGTGTGGTGGCGTTAATGTCGGTGTAGGCATCGGTTTTGAATGTAATCTTTTGCATTAGATTGTATGAATGTGATCTACCAATTGAATGAGACTGGGCTGTAGAATACAACTTGCTAACTTAAAAAAAAAGAAAAATTCTAAGCTTTATTGACAACTCAGAAAAGAATTCAGAAAGCCTATCTATTCTCCTTTAAACCAATGGACACGGCAGCGGAAAGCTCTATATAGGGACTCAAGTGAAGAGGAATGTGTGCTGTCCACCGACGAGATGGATGAGTTGGCAGAGCTGAGTGGCATCAAGAGGCATCAAGAGGAGCAATCATGGCAGATAATTCATCGCACCCATGCTCTTCACCAGTGCTGCCAGTGTCATTGGTCGTGACATTGAAGTTGTGGAGTTTGAAGTTTGGTTTCCTCCCTACCATGTGAGCCTTGGTTGTATTTTTCTAAAGTACTCAACTCGACCAAGAATCTTTCTTTACTCCTTTACTTGCTTTTTTTTCTTTCTTTTTTGACTGACCAAGAAATATTCTGGGTCACTGAGTAGTCCAGAGGCCTATTTTCTGAAAGTTTTATCCCCTTGAAGTAAAATGTCATCGATTGCCAGTTCCTGGATTGTCCTGTCCAAGGCTGTTCAGTGTCATGCAGAGGAGTTACATAGGTATTTGGTTTCCATAATTTCATTTTATGTTTCCACAGAGAAGACTTGGGAGCAAATACCACCGTTAGATCAAGTCGTGTCAAAAGCTGCTTGTTGCCATGACTATGCATTGATCGGTTGTATGGGATGTACAGGGCTGTACATTATTATGGATCGATGTGTTGTGTCTGTGGACACATAAATTGTGTGTGGTGGAAGCTTTAGATCTGCCAGAAGCCAGGGCATTATCTACAGAACCATAACAATGTTTTCACAAGGATTCAAAGTATATTTTGAAAAAGGGAAGGGGAAGCTTCCGGCGTTGCTTTGAAAGTTAATGTGACTGGAAAAGGGAGTGAAAAGGTAAAAAATACAAAGTGATGAATCAAAATCTCCCTGCGTTTTATTGTGATGGGAAGACTGATTGATGCAACCAGCTTATTTAGTAGGTTACATTCATGTGCTTCCACAAGGTAGAATACAAAACCGTGACAGTGACAGAAATGGAAAAAGCACAGTCCCAGCCATAAAAGTGTCTCCACCACTGGATAAGGCTGACGATTGGAGATGAGATTTATTGCTGAGAAAAATCCCTTCAAATCCTCTTTTCCAGCTCTGAGGTAGATTATATAAGATTTATGTAAAACTGCGCCCCCTGGAGCCACAGCGTACGGCGGCAAATAAAAATCAAAGCAAAGTCACCCCCTCGGTTTGTTATTCCAAAACAGAAACCACAAGGCACAAACAAATTCTTGCCTTAATCCAAGAAAATCCCCTACACCCAGTGGTATGGTTAGCCCGGAAAACATGGCGCTACCAAAACCACCTATCGCCGATGGACCTAACCTTCATTGTTACTCATTTACAATTCCAGGTGTAAATGTGAGCCACTCTGCAAAAATGTTCAAACAGCATCCAACTGTTGCTCATCGCCGCATTGAAATTGCACTGGCAGGAACGCATTAGGATGACAAAGCAGTTGATTATTCCACGCTCCCAGGGATCCAAAGTATGTTAAAAAATGGACTAAAGGCATTATCCACTAAAGTAAGGTAAAAATAAACAATAATGTAACTACCTCTTATCATTCTCCCAATATTTTTGATTGTGCCACCTAAATGTTCCCCTTTTCTACATTAGCTCCCGAGGTCATTTTCTAAAATTATTCAGTAAAAGGCTTGTTTATGTTTAAGGAAGCAACCCATAATGCATTCAAATACAACCCGCGCATCACTATTTAGTAACATTTCCCCCTAAACTAGACGTTCCCTGCTTCCCGTGTTGGTCTGGGAAGTCATGATGATTCTACTCACTCAGTCTTTTCTATGGCATCCAATTAAGGTCTGCTGCAACGTAAACGTAAAAGAGGTATTGTTAACATAAAGTGAACACTGTAAATGTCATGAAAATTTCATGTAAAACCCATGTGTAATAAAATGTACCTGACTCATATTTATCCATAAATATTCCACTGTCTCTTGAGTTTGGTCAGTCTTTATCGCAGAAATACACTATTCCCGGAGTTTAGCGAACTTATAGTAGATGTGGTTTGTAGCAATAATGAATACTGATTCAAAATATAAATAAATGAAAACTTTCTGCACGCCGCAGCACGTGTGACGTCACGCAGCGAAGACGCAGTAGTGTGCTTCTTGCCCGAAACACAAGAGTCAATGCATTAGTAGGGCTGAAAGATATATCGTTATATTGATATTGAGATATGAACATTCAAGATATTCATATCTTAAGATATTAAAGGGATATTTCAGGATTTTTGACATAGGGCCTCATTTCCTAGTTATCACGAGTGTTGTTGATTTCTGGAGATATTTTATTAGGTATTATTTTTTTGTAATTCATGCAGTTCTTATATTTGAAGAGTTTCGTGGTGCTATGCTAGTGCAAGGCTTGCACATTTCTACGTTGTCTGCTAGCTTGCATTAAAAACAGTCTCACAGTGCACTTGAGATAAATCACTTATAACGGCAGACTAACGATATAAATGTAACCATAGCTTGTGAAGTGTAGAAGCTTAAATGAAAGTTTTGCGTTTACAATAGGTTTTTCTATTTATGATACATTTTCGTTTAGGATTTTAGAGTTACATTTACTGTTTTGACGCCTAATTTGATGCTATACTTTTCTTCTTTAGAAAAGAAAAAAAAATCTAAATCTTTTGTAACAAGCCGCTAATATTTTTGTCAAACACTTTTTTCAAACATAACTGCGACGCTATTGTCAGCCACACAATAAAGCTGTGGCCGTATTCTTTCAAAAGTATGCTGCAAATTGAATAGTAAGGTGACTTTGACCCCCACAGAGTTTTTAATTTCTAAGTGAAACCAATTTGCCGCAGTCGTAATGTTTATGTATATAATGGAACAATATAGGACTGTAAATAGGAATTACGAAGTGAGATTGACAGCTTGCTTTGTGTTTACCTTTTCCTTCTTTCAAAGCAATTTGCGCTTCTCACGCGGCGTTAATGGACAGGCTGTAGAGGCGGGTAGCTTGAATAAATATATCAAATGAGGAGAAAAAGAAAAGGGATTTTATTTATGCTATGGTAAATGCTGCTTGTTAAACATAGAATGAATTGCGTTTAGCGGCGCAATAATGTCTCCAGTAATCATCGAGGTGCAAATTATTATTGCAGCTCTATACACCACAGCATACATCACATTAGAATTCATTTTGTGGCTTGGGGGCCTTGTCATCACTCTGTAATTATTTTTTTTTTCTTATACACCGTAGATGCAACCAACAACGCCAAAAACGGAATATTGCTTTCTTTCTTTTGCCTTTTAAAAACGCAAATGAACAAAATACGGCAAAGTCATCCGAGCCGCACCTCCAGCCTTTCCAAGTTTGAAGCCAAAGGGAAAAAACGACTTCAGAAAAGCAAAACGCTGACCACAAAGTGAATCGCTTTCGTATAGGTTGTATTGGAGCCCCCCAAGTCATGCGGTATATATACTACGTGTGGCTAGTGACGGATTACTTTTCTCCATGCTCCGAGTTAAAAAAATATAGCTGCGGGTGGAATTCACTGGAGAGCGGGATGATTTCGGGCGAGCGCGGCAAAAATGTAATAAAGTCGCGGCTCTATTCGTGTGTGCAGAGTCCGGGGTGTGTACACATGGGGAGCTGGAGAAATGGATTGCCCCCCCCCCCCACCCCCTGTAATCCAGCTTCATGTACAATTTGCGGTGTAATTACGTCCTGTTGAGTACGTGACACATTGTTTGGGCTCGGCCGTGGAGTGATGTCTTTGTGTCGCTGCGGCCCCGTGAAACATGGTCCCCTTACGCGCGACGATAGCGCTGCCACGTGTGAATCACCGCTGAGCCGAGGTGTGCGATGCAGGCGGTGAATCTGCCGCGCGGGACGGCAATCATCCGGGGGGATTAGAGCTCTGCTTAAGTGCTGGAAACGGTCTTATTTGTTCTGTTTGATGAGGCACACGTGACGCTCTTACAGAGGAGGGTGTGTCTGTTTTGGAAGGTAATTTGTTTTTTCATTAATGGCACACATTGTCAGACTTTTCTTCAAAGACCCTTGAGCTTTTAAGATAGTTAACGGCATAATGATCATTAATCTAGTTCTTATGCATTATTAAGCTCGTCTTGAATATTCATAACATGTATTACACCCTCACAGCAGCCTTATGGGGCACATATTTAGTTTAGTGCAAAAGTAACAGGAAAAAGTCTTCAAACAGTAATGTGGCTTCACCTGGTCGCCATCAGCCAATGTAACTGCATTTAATAATCTATAATCAATTCAGTATTTTTGAGTTTTCTGGGCTGCTCGTCTTCTTCGGACTCCCGATCAGCTTGATGTATTTTCTTCACTACAGTACCGATTGAACTCAGGGTAGCTGCTGATACCGATACCAGTCCGATACCATGGTGTAAGAATAAACACAGCAGCAAAACTTTCTCTTTTATGGTTAGCTTTTATATTTTGCAGGAAGTCCACAGCCTGTATCAGTCAACAGTGGGGCTATTATTTAAGTGTAATGTTAAATGGAGTGATTTTGATTGAGCCTTCTTGTGTTGCTGTGTTTCACTAGCTTTATATATTATCCATTGCAGTGGTTCCCCTCTGAGACCCCTGTGACGCTCTGGACTTTGGGAATGGCTGATCTATTGTTTTGCCTGTTCACTGTTCACCACATGCAAACCAAATTTCCCTCTGGGTTAATAAATTTGACTTGAGTTAGAAAAATACAAACGTGGTATTGACACGGATTAAATTTGCGTTATTGGTACCAGCGTTGGTATTGGAGCAGCCCTTCTCTACTGAGGTTAATAACACAGATGAACACAGAAGACCTAAGAACTAATAAGACAATACACTTGTGACATAAATAGATTGTAGATTAAAAGTAAGTTCTTCACTCTCAAGTTTCATTTTTGTTTTTTCAAAAGATTGATAGAAATGATGAAATTGCAACTTCCTCCTGTGTTTTTGAGGCTGTTTGGATTTCACAGCTTTTGCTGCACCGTGACGATGAGTTGTGAAGAAATGCGAAGTGCTATTTTTATGCACAAAGGTGACATTTTACCGCTCAAGCCTGGGTTTTACAGTGAAATACCAAGTGCTGGAATGTTATGCAGTTTTCAAGCCCCATTTCAGTTGCTCTTGTTGAACTCTTAACATGCACTAAAGCTGCTTCTTTTAAGGATCATTGCCATGTACATATTAAAAGCAGCTAAGCTCAATTGGCGTGCTATATTAATGCTTTGTCCGGTAAACAACTGATTTAGATTTGGGAAGTTCCCCTGTAAGCTAAAACCCGTGAACATGTTAAGTAAATATTTTAAATACGCATTGGACGTATTGGATGCATCTTGACGTCTCTTTAAGAAGGGTAATGACAGGAGTGTAGTTTTGTGTTTGAAGTTGATTACTTGGTCTTGATGCTTCACAGGGCATGGTTAAAAACTACATTCCTACTTTATGGTTTAGAACTTTTCAGAGACAGTTTTAAGTTGATTGAGCATTGAGCAATGATTGAATAATATGCAAATCAACTTTTTGTGATTGGGGCGACAGTGGTGCAGTTGGTAGAGCGGGTCGTCTCATGATCGGAAGGTTGGAGGTTTGAATCATAGTTCCTGAAGGTGCACACTGTCGTTATATCCTTGGGCAAGACACTTCACCCTCCTTCCCTCCAGTGTCTGTGTACATTGGTGAGTGAATGATAGAGTGAATGGGTGACTGGTTCCTTGCTGTAAAGCGCTTTGGGCATAATGAAGGTAGAAAAGCACCATAAAAGTTGAGACCTTTTACCCTTTTACCATAATTCCCATTTAAACTAATAAAAGCTCATCAAGCTTATCAGAATCGGAAATTCAATTGAACCTTGCGGGGATAACTTGGTAAAACAGTTGAGCAACATTGACATACTGCAATGATGCTTGGTGGTGGATGATCGAGTGCAGCATTTTTATTAATTAGCCTACTCACTCTGACCTATACAACTGAACAGTCCTCATTTGCATTTTTATTTCCTCTGGCTCTTTCACCGCGGACCTTGTTCACTTTGCACTATATTCATGGCTGTCGTTTTTACAGAAGGCTGGTCTATAAAAGCTCAAATTGCGTCGGCAATTTGCCGTCTTACAAACTGGTGCGACAGATGACCCGCACCTCTGTCTGTGTGCTTCTCTCTTTAATCCATTGTGGTAGTTAACCTGACCCTGCTGCCACTTTGGCTCCTTCTGTTTTAGATGGTCATGATAGTTATGCGATTGCCTTTCTGTTCTTGTCCATTACACCAGAAGCTGCTTCATGCAACATTCTATGACCAACTTTAGGCCAACAAGCCATAGTCCATGTAATTCTATCATGTTTTATTGTAATGCAATATATTATGAGATACATTTTGAAGACGTATGTCAATAAGAACCGTCCACTCTGATGCCGCTGAAGAGCAGAAGTCTCTGAAGTGCAACCCCTTAACCTTCAAATCATTACTATTTTCAATGAGCCGATCCCTCCAATGTTTGTGTGCCTGGTAATTATGCTCACTATTAACTGTAACATTGCGTTTTCCCTACAGCCACAATGATGGCACTAATGAGCCATGCTCGCCAAAGCAGGAAAATGAATGCCCTAAAATTACCTGAAACTTTGAGAGAGGCCGAGAGCTTCCAGCGAAATGGCTTATTACAAAGTTTTTTGATGTGTTAGTAGTTTCACTAACAAGTACCTTGAGAGACTTATTAACTGGATTCTGAATATGCGCAAAATTGCTTTTAGGTTTTAATGATCAGGCATAAGGATGCACATATTAAAAGCGTTTCTGTTTTGTGGTGACAATGAAATGGACCCAAAATAAAGATTTTTGGATTTGTAAAATTGCTCAAAATAAGAGATATTGTTGTTGACATTGGAGGACGGCCCAATAACACAAGCATTTGACATTGATCTATAAAGTACAACATGTCTGTTTGTATTTAAAGTAATGAAAGTAAAATTGAAATGAACCCTAGCTGGCATCAGCGGGGTGTAAGCCCACCACTGGCTCACACTGTGCTCTCTGAAAAAAGCTCAAGTTAAGTACATTATAACCTTTACTGTAATGGCATTGAATCTCAGCATGTAACAGGACATGCCTCTTGGCAAGAGCGATGAAAACCCTTTCTCCATTGATCACAGCACAAGCACAGGGCCGCTGCAGCCATGGCCACCTGCTCTGTTCGGCATACAGCCCAATGCTATCTTTAATAGATGGTGTGTACTGGGTGGTAGATGTTTGGAATGGCACAGTCAATAGTGTTTTATGAAATCCCTTTGGGTGGTCAACTGTGATTAAATTAGTGATGTGACCAAATTTTGACCCGGACAATGGCGGCATCCGACAGCCAAACAAAGGTGGTGCCTGTGGCTTTCTGACATGAGTTTTTTTTGCAGTCCTCATGGTGGCCATGATGGGGTCTCCTTATTAACAACCTGCAGCGGTCTGATAACACTGTGGCGCTAGATTAGACCGAGCAAAGCTGGCTGTTCTTCCTGAGGAGGTTCAGGTTATTTAATGCTGCCTGTCTTAATCCCACACACACACACACACACACACACAGCCAGAGAAAAAACTCCTGCTGCAAGTCCATCTGTTCCCTGCGCATACAGTGTGATCAAATAAATGTTTTGGGAAAGTTTTCCTTGATGTGATAAAAAATGATATTTTTCTCTTGTTTGAGGACAAACTATATACAGTATTTCATAAATTCATCATCTATTGTTGGAGCTGATAACAAGTGCAGTTTTCAACAGCGAGAAAATGTCTCCTCCTACACAACCTCCCACACCATCCACCAGTTTTCTCCATTTGTGTCTGGCACACATTATACGCCATATTTTCAGAAGTGCACTGGGCAACATGTTAGTGGAGTCAAAGAAGGACATCCAAAGTCCTGAAACTCTCCTCCATTTGGTCATTAGCATTTGAATTCAAAAGCCCTACTGCTTTTCACTTATTCTCTACCATTTCAAACCTGTCATTGTCCAGCCATTTCAGGAGAGTTTATTATGTAGTGGCATTGGCCCTATTTCACAGTGGTCAAGATGTGTAGTATCAGGGTGACCCAAGGCTTCAAGCCTTCGCTCGAGCATAAAGTTTAGCACAGAAAGAGATTTATATCTGTGTCTGCATACATCGGTGTATATATAAGAGTGTGAATGGGTGGCTGGTCCCTTGCTGAAAAGCGTTTTTTGCCTAATTCAGATAGAAAAGCTGCATATACATTTGAGTAACATCATGTACCATTTATTTATTTGGCCATGTTTAAACTTTGTTGCCAAATCGCCTCAAGTTAACCTTATATGTGAACACGTCCAGTCGTCCGTACCATTTTAGGCTTATCTTTACACACACAATAAAACCAGTTTAAACTCATTTGTATTCAGCACTTATATTAAGTTATGAAGGTTTTTTATTGTCGTTTTGGTTCTCATGGTTTTTAGCAAAGCCTCAAATCATTCGTATTCATTTTTTCCCCTTCAGAAAATATTCTGACAATTGTAGCAAACAATAATAAAGTTTTTCCAACTGAATTCAGCTTGGCAAACCGGCACGACCCTGACTGTTGCTTTCATTTAATGCCATGAGGCGATATTTTTTGGCTGGCAACTGCTTTCCAACAATGACAATTCTGGATTGTTTTATTGTTGATTTTCCACATGGTGTTGGTTTGATGGCATTGGAGCAAGGGGAAATTAATCATCTAGGCCTTTTAAGAACAAGATTGTTTAGCCTGTCAAGCAAGAATCGTGAACGAGTGAGGGAAGAAAATATCCATCCATCCATCTTCCACTTTATCCGGGGTCGAGTCGCGGAAAGAAACTGTTTCAAATATATTTCGGTCTTCTTGAGAGGACATGGATGAAGTACTGTAACTGTTACGGAAGGAGAGTAGGATGAGACATTTGGTAAATTGCCTGGAGCCTGGACTCAAGCCCACAAAGCCATGACAGGTATTTCTTAGAACTTAGCAAGTTCACCTTTTGGATGGCCCCCTAGAATGTAAGATTTGTGAACGGTGATTTTAGTGGTAATAGGCAATGTTTTCTGGTATCATTCATTCATATGTAGATATACAACTTGTTTTTCTCTCTTTTGGGTGCTGACCTTATTGCAGCTGCCAGTAGGGAAGAAATCTAAAGGATTTTGTGAAAAGTTCTTTGTTCCAATTGGACCACTGGGCAGATATAGAGCCGTGAGAGCCCAGAAATGACAGCACTCATGGACATAATCGTCGAGTCATTGGTATCGATCAACAACTATATCAATTCCCTGCAGAAATATATCGCTGCGGTCACTGGAGTTGATTTACTGAGGGACCGAGGGGCTTCTGTGACTGTGAAAAATGCTTGTTGTCGCACTTTTAACAATCTCTCTATAGAAGCTGCAGGATTTTGCTAAACCAAGATAACCAGGATGCGGATATCTTCTGTGTACGAGAGACTTGTGGATCAAAACATGATTTTTTATTTCTTTATTTTTTTAGTCCAAGAAAACAACCAAAGGCTCTTGCGTCTCACGAGAGGACGCTGTGCTTTTTATGTTGCCTTCGACAGACATGATAAGCTTTCAGATGCACAAGAGGGATTGGATAAAGATCAGAGAACGTCTTAGCTCGTCAGTACATCTGTGAACTCATAAAAAACACCTATCACTATCAGTATAAACATGTAGCCTCAATAAAGAAACATGGGCTGGCTCATTTTAGAACTTTGCTAATGTTGTGTCAAGAACTTGAAAATCCTAAAAGATCTGCATGTTGTAAGGAGAAAATAGTCCTTGTTGGTTCACACTGCCCTTTGATTTCACATTTGTGTACAGGAGATACTAAGACACTACGGGATCAACATTGTCTTGTCATTTTATGTAAAAAAAGACATTCTAACACTGGTCTATAAATCACTCATAGAATCCATAATGACCTTCAGCATCACATCATGGTTCAACTTTCTGACAGTTAAATCCAAATCCAAACTCTCCCGCATCATCACTCAGGCCTCAAAAATCACCGGTACTGCTCAAACCCCACTGCCTGAAGTCGCTCAGTGCAGAGGAATGCCACCCAGATCACTGAAGACCCCTCCCATCCACTCTACAGCTCCTTCACGTTACTTCCATCAGGCAGGCGTTTTAAAGTCCCACTGGCCCACAAAGACGTCTATAAAAAGTCATTTGTTCCAAAGGCAATCTCCACTTTGAATGATCACAAATCATAGTCCTGCTGTTCATTATTGTTATGTTGATTTTAAATGTGCCTGTGTTTTTATGGAAGTGTGTGTGCATGTTTTAAGCCTGTCAAAGACGAATTTCTGTCGCCTTTGGGGACAGACAATAAAGTTCTTCTTATCTTATCTTCTTAACCGGTTTTCAAATATTGCCTCATCCTGCCTAGTGGTTACCTCCCTCTCTCCACACTCGTAGGTGAATTAATGACTCTAAATTGTTGACAGAATGATCTCTCAGGGAGTGTCTTCGTTGTGTGTTGGCCATGTGATTAATGATGGTTGACCTCGTGTGATGTATTCTGTTCCGTAAACTCGGGTTGCACGATTTTGGGTCAAAAACCTTAATCGATTTTTCGGATAAATATTGCAATTTTTTTATTTGATACATTTAAATGCATAAACTGCAAAAACGATGTGTGAAGGAAGTCATGTTACTTTTAGACAAACAGACAACCAACATAGTCTTGCTCAAATGTCCCCACATTAGAACAACACACAATAATCTACTTTCAAAAAATCGTTGGTTTTATGTGGACAGTACCCTCTTCTGGAGGAGTTCCCCGACATTCAGAGTACCTCTGGGGGACAGCCACGTGACTGAAATAAGTCTGGGATGGAATCACATAGCGTCTTCTAGACACTTTAGAATCTGCTTTATGGAAACATTTTATCTGTTTTGGAACCGCCCATGAGATCGCAAGGCTCGACAATTCTGATTGGTGAACATCTATCACTCAAATGCCAGGGACAGAAGAAACAAAAAAAAAACCTTCAGCAGTCTTTTGAAGTTTGATTGTTACAGTAGTCAAAAACTTGATGTTGATAAACCTTGCAGCCCTATCAAATTTGAAAAACTGAAATGTTTATTGCTAACTGTGCTGGAAGTAAATGTTCAAGAGTTTGCAAAACACTCCAGAAAGATGCTCTATATTTGATGTAGAAGAAAAGCAGCCATATGATGAATATATTTAAGGAAAAAAAATATGCAGATAGCCTGGTTTACTTCAGTCGAGGCGCCCTGTACCTCACTGGATGCTCATGATTAATGGGGCAGGCGCAGCCTTTTTGGATGGAGAAGTTCTTCTTTGACAAAACACATTAATATTGTCTGCCTGTTTTACATTCTTTCCGATGCAGCATAGAGCTATCAGTGAAAATGCAGGGAAGCCATTTGTCTGCATGCAAAATGGACCTCATCAGAGCAACACAGATAAAAATACAGCAAATGTGAAAAAAACCAAAAAAACAAGCCACCGTCATGGGAATATGTACAAATGTGCAAATGGTCTGGCCATTTCATTTCCAGTGCGGCTGCCTCGTCTTTGTTAATGATTAATGGCCAGGACGTTTCACTTTTCAACACATCAATAATCACGCGCTTTACATTCTGGCTGCGGTACGAGTTGAAATGCAGAGCGAGAAATTTCACCGCATACAAACTGGCTGGGTGTTTTCCATTTAGAGAGAAACGTCAGCGCTGATTTTCTGCGCTCCAGTCACATGGCTTGAATGTCAACATGTTTAAACTGGGCTCGGATAAGTAACTGGCGACTGGGCCATCGAAGTCGAAGAACATCAGTGTTCTTCATCGAGGTTTATGCACATGCATCATTTTCATTCGAACCGGAAACTTAATCCTTCCAAACTGAGTGTCCCTTAATAAATTGCCGTAGCGCACTGAAAACCCAAGTGTCGATGGTCTCCAGACATAATTGTATACTAAGGATTACAAATGGTAAGCCAGGGCTAAGAATGCAGCCCAGACCGCTCTCAGTAGGTTCATTTCAAAGCTGTGTGCTCAAAGCTTGTGTTCAGTGACACTGGTGGGAAGTGAATAAGGCAGGCAGACACACACAGGGAGGGAGCTCGCTGGGGAAACTTTATTGCTCTTGGCAACTGCAGGTACGTGGATGAGTGTGAAGGACGTGACGAGGAGGGCTCCGCAGTAATCAGGAAAAATGCAAGCAGAGAAGGCATAAGTAAGTGGATAATGCCATCTAGCCGTAATAAAATTAGGGATATGATAAACTGCTGAGCAAGGGCAAGTAGCTAAAGGTCTGCCGTTGCTATATTGATAACAGTAAAACCAACAGGCAAGGACATAAAGAGGAGCAGATGTGAGGCTGGCTGTCTTATTGAGGTAATAAAACACAGGAAAAATCAACCAAAAGATGAGCTTTATTTTAACCTCTTAACACCCATCTCTACAGAGCATGTTTTCTCCAAATTTAGAAACGTCTTGAAAAAAAGCGTCTAAATAGCGACAAAAACTAAACGAAATCAAAGATGAAAACGCAACAAAAACAGCCACAAAGAGCAACAAAAAAATGCAACGAAAAAAAGCAATGGGGAAAAAAAGGGACAACACGGCAACCACGTGAAGACAAAGCTCCGTTTAGATGAGTTTTGTAGGTCTTAGGGGGGGGGTTAAAGGAACATGCCACCGTTTTTCCATACTGAGATATGTTCTTACCTGAGTTTAGACGACTTGATGCGTAACTGTCTGGTCTTTGTGCGTGCCTGTGGAAGAGCGTGGTAGCTTCCATCTTCACCCCCGTTTGGAGCTATAGGAATATGCCGGGAGAGGCCAAATGCTAACAACATCTTTGGTCGTTGTGCGTGACTGAGGGCACGCGTGAAGACCAGACAGGTACGCATTAACTCGTCTAAGCTCAGGTAAGAACATATCTCAGTATGTAAAATACGGTGGCCTGTTCCTTTAAGAGGTTACTCAAACTCCACATTCCAAGTTTAACATGATAAAAGGCTGTGCAAATCTGATGGCAGAATACTACTTTACATTTACCGTCACTAATTGTTTTAATGTAATTCTGTAAAAGGAAAACAATACATGAATTTTCTGTATACTAAAGTGCTAAAATGTATTACAAATTCTTTGCATAGTCCCTCCCAAAATGTGTTTGTATCAAAACCAAATGAACAAACTGTGACCACAACTGTCTAAGGTCTGATAGGTTTGATAATGAGAGCGCACTGTGATCATCGCTCACTCCTTTTAAATCATACTCCGGATTCTGATTTTGATTGCTAAGAATCCTTCCAACCAATTTCTCTTTCGTGCTTATTCATCTGAAAAGACCTTGTCCGCACCTTTTCGCTTCTCAAATTCACCCCTTTGCGTCCCTGAGCTGGAAACGCAACCGCACCTACCTTTTATTAAAATCAAGCTTTGAATGAAAGCCAATATGTGTGAAAATGAAATGAAGTCTCCACCAAAGCAAACCCGGAGATTAAGGCACAAAGACTCGCAGATGTGATGCCATCAAACGTAAAATCTCGCCCTTATTCTTCGTGTTATATTGCTAAATATGGAGCAGGATTTGCGCAGCAGGTTCCCTGTGGGTTTCTTCTCACTTTCTTTTATTACCATTCACCCCGTCTCGCTCAGTTTCAAACATTATGTTGATGGTATAAAGTCAATTGTGGTGTAATATTGTCCATTGCTGGTGCAGGATTTCAAATGTCACAAGCTCATAGCTCTATTTTGTACAAATATCTGATCGCGTTTTTGTTTCAGGGCACATTTTAAACACATTCAGGTGCATTAACCCTTGACAGAAGACTGAAATTTTAGCTGGTCTAGCAAAATATGAGAGTGTGTGACCTTTTTGTTTTATCGCGACCTTTGTTTTGGGCAGGCAGTGTAAATAAGTGCTAATGGTGACGGTGCAATTATTTGTTCTGCCCTATACGTTTTGTTATTGTGGGAACCTTTTTGAAGTTGTTTCTCTGCCAGAGTTCACAGACTGTGAAATCAATGCTCTGGAGGCAGGTGCCGGCTTAACAGTTCTCAGGTCATAGCTGGATGTTGCTGGAAATGGTCAATAGGCTGTAGGTGTTTGACGGTGAATAAGTCCGAACACAATAGCCAATCGATCAGAGCGAGTGGAGTAATGAGTTCAGGTCAGAGTAGTGCTGCTTGATGTTTGCAGGGCATTGTTATTTATTTGGGGATCTGGATCTGGATCTGTTACGCAAATGAACCCATGCAGGTGGTATGAGAAATGAATGAGGATGTACGGATCGAGTTTAGGCAAGTCATACAGTTCTACACTGGCCGAATGCATGATCGGAATACATTAGTCGACATTCAAAACAATTAGGCAAATTGGCAGACACTGACCTTAACGAGACTGATTAAATACTGAAATAAAAACTCTTTTCTTGGCTCTGGAGTGGCCGTTTTTTTTTTGGTCAACTTTTTAAACACAGTGAAGTCTGCAGAATTTCGATAGTTCAAAATTGCACAAGCGTCAGAGATAAGCCATGGAGAAAAACAATTTCCTGAGAACACCAACCGAAAAACGCTTGACTGCAAGTAAACGCTGAAAGAATGGTGACTCTTCAGCACTTGAAGATTTGAGGCAGATTTACTCACAGAATTCAGTTTTTTTTTTACTACATTCACTACATTTGGACTTTTCCTGTCACCGATGCGCGCGTTTGTCGATCTGTGTGCACGGTCAGGGCACTTTTATCTTTACAATTGCAGAAAAGGGGCTTCTAGTTTTCCATGCCGCCGCCTCCCCGGTCTCTCTGTCTCCCCTCTCGAGTGTGAACAGCTCCTGCGCTTCGTCTCTCCGCTTGCCCGACTTTGATCAGCGCAGGTCGCCGGCCTTCAGTCAGTTAAGGTCAAAGCAACAAGATGATGTGAGCGCCTTGTCAAAAAGTTGGTAATAGCCACCTGCTTCGGAAATTCCCGCTCTCCCGCGTACCTGTCCCTCGCTGCCAGACTTCAAACCGACCGGAGTCAACTGCTGGCTTTTTCGCACCGTGCGCCGTTCATTGAAGTGTCTATTATCAGCATCCCCAGGTATCCTTGTCAAATTCTTAGACAGCAGCCACCCTTGGACTTTATATGCAAATGCACTACCGAGTTACAAAGCCGCCGCGAGGAGGGGGGATCGGCGCTCCTCTCACGCAGCGGCCGGTGTCAGAGCTGCTGATAAACGGTGGGGGTGGCAACAGTTTGTTTTACCGATAAGGCGAAACCGAATCAACAGTTAATGCTTTGTCGCCGTGCAGTCTTTTCTCTGCTCGTCCGCAACCCAATCCTCTTCTTTGCCTCTTCCCCCCTGGGCTGGAATTTGAATGACCTGATCAATTTCTAATCAGGAGAGACCCGAAGCCTTTCAGCGCTCATAATAGAGTTGCCTACAAATCTTCTGTACGGGAGGCTTAGCTCTGGGGTTGTTAAGAGCGAAAAAAGGGGCAGGTATATCGCGGCTCCTTCGTGTTAAGCAAGGCGTTTTTCCATGAATGTGAATCTTTACGCTAAATTTAGACGCACAGATTCCTAAACAGAGGACCCCGTCTCAGCTGAGAGAAAACCCAGGCCTGTTTTTTTTTTTTTTTTGAGAGGGAGAGGTGGCGTTTTCATGTTGAATGAAAACCCCAGGAGGTCTGACGGCTTTGTCGATTGTGAAAAGCAGAGGGGAGAAAAAAAAATTTGAGTTCAGGTTTAGTTTGGGAGTTTGTTGCTTGAAAGTTTAGTCATAAAAATAGAACCTTTACTCCTGCCTGTTTGCTTTTTCATGACACGTCCTCATTTTATGAATATAGCTTTTAAGTCCTATTACTACTCGGTTAACAAAAGCCACTTTCATTGATTGGCATGTTTTTTAACGGCAGACTGAAAAGGTGATTGAAGTAAATGGCCCTGGGAACCGACTCTACTTCCATAAAGAAGCCCTTTTCTTTAAAAACTCTTTTCACCAGAAGAGAACAAAATGCAGCCTGTCATTTTGAAGTCCGAGGGAAGAATCCCAAGTCCACATCTACCGATTAAGTGCTAGCTGGACTACGTAATCTCAAATTTGATTTCAAAGAACCAGTCGCTGTATCTGAGTAACTTTGTGTCTCTTGTGTTTGCTCCGCAGGTGAATCATTACAGGATGACACCGACATCAAACATTAACCAAGTTTGAACAGGAGCTTTAACGCACACTGACTGTCTCCTGTTGACCCCTGGAACTGCGACGAGGAAGAGTTGTCTTGCGATACTCTGAGGCACATCAACATAAAGAAAGGCCTCTGTTTTTTTGTTTTTTTTTGTGCAACCTCAAGTTAACATGAGGCTTTTTTCATCAGTCGATCACTGAGTAATCCGGAGTGTGGCGCGATGACCAAACGGAGAATAATCAGGACTTTTGCGCTGTTGCTGTGCATTTTAACATTCACCACCTTCCTGTTCAGTTACACCCTCCGAGACACGGATTCCCTGTATTTCTTCAAGTACCCCTTCCGTCTGTCGGACAGCTTTTTCTCCAAAGGACTGTGCGCCTGCAAGCAGTGCCTTGTGGAGCTGGACGACGACCCGTGGTTCGTGGAGCGTTTCAATCAGTCCGTCCACCCACTGATGACCAGGGACAACAGCGCGCTGTCGGACGAGACCTTTAAATGGTGGCAGGTAAGCCAGCGGCCGTTTGCGATGCCATCTCGAGAGCGTTGACAAAAGCATGCAGAGCGGTGGCCGCGCAGCTTGAGGAACCAAATAAATAAATTATATTGAGCGAAATCCAAGGATCTTCTTCAGGATCAAAGTGTGAAATGAGCGCCCACGCACAGTTTGTTCATACAAAGATAAAAAATTGTTGTTTCGTTAAGCATACGTTCAACGGAATAAAAAAAAAAGTCCACTACACAGGTTAATATTAAAAATTGACATTACCACTGCCATTTTTTCTGTTTAAATAGATAAACACTGCATTTAAAGAATTTAATTAAAGCAGTATTAAGTAACTCATGCCCCTAGAGGCCATAAGCGCCACTGCAGGTGTTGTAGCATGTTACGTTTCTTTACCCATTAATTGTCCGTGAGAGTAAATACTACGCTGACAGAAAACACAAAGGGAGAGACGGATATTGTACATCCAATTACACAATGGAGATCATTTTTTTCGCTCAAACTTGGCTGTAAATACTATTACAGTGGCGCTAGCCCGCAGTTATCTTTGCCCGTTAGCCTGTTAGCTTCTTCGTGATTCCATTCGTGTGTATTGGGGGAGGAAAGCTGCAAGTGTGGTTTTCTGGTCAGAGACACCAGGGGGAGATGAAAGACCCCCCCCCCCCCCCCCAATCATCCCATGAACACTTGTATTACCCCCAGAGGGACTACGAAAAGGATTTTTTAAGTTAACTGGAACATCAATAGAGGCCTGTAATAAAGAAACCTGACTGTTTAGTTTGCTGGAATTTATTTAAAGCAGTTTTTTTTGCTGTGAAATGCAATTCTCTTCTTCTTCTCTCACCTGTGTTTCAAATCCCAGTGGCGACACTTAGATGATTGTTCAATGCTGCAAAAAGTTGAATAACTCCCAGATTGGGCGGAAAGGCTTTGTTGTAAACTCACAATAAAAGGATAAGGCCAAAGTTGTACAGAACATAGTTAGTATGCTGAGCCTGTGGGCTTATCTGGTGTGTGGAGTGGACTCAGAGCGGTTAGTTTGTGGTCCTGCAGTGTGAAGCAGAGCAAAGCTAATCAGCCACTAGTATTGGACTCATATGTCATCAGTGGCCTATCCATCACCAGGCTCACATCAAAGAGAGATCAAATTATAAATCTGAATGATCAGATTTCTACACACTCTGCAATGCTGATACAAGGGGTTTGTTACTTCTAGTTGAAGCAATCTTTAATCCAACACTATCCTGAACTTGAAAAGGTTCACCACGAAATTACAGATCACCATTATCTCAGGATCTCCCTAATGTACGTTGTTCAAGTTATTATTAGTTGAAGGATCAGTTTAACCTGAGACTCTTAATTGTAATTAAGACAGACAAAAAGACAGTCCGGTGAGATGTTTCACAAACACATCATGGGTTTTCTAGCTGCACTTATTGACTGACACAGACGAATGAATCCCAGTGATGCCGTTTGTCACCTGTACAATCCCTGAAACTCACTGTTTGAATAGCTGCCCCCCCAGAGAAACCAGAGGCCAGCTTTTCCACATGACAGTCAGAGAGCTATTTATTGTAAGTATTGCTGACTGAGATTGAACAACGCCAGGACATAATTTGTCATTATGTGGTGGCACAGTACAAAAGAAGAAAATCACCAAATGATTCAACAAATAAAGCCCTCTTTGTACTACTCAGCTATGTTTAATTTTTTTGCCAAATTAGATTCTATGTCACTTTTATTATATGACTGCTTTATCTCCGTGTCTTCATATTCTGCCGACTTCCTTTCAAATAAGAAAAGCACTATACTACTGAATGTGAGTTTTACGGTTATCCTTCTTTGGTCTAGAAGCAATGCCAAGCTGAGGTATTCCCACATTCACCTCACACCGTGTCCAATTAGAGGTAAGAATAGAGAAATTACTGCAAGGTTGCCTCCTGTCACTACTCATTGCAGAAAATGCTTCTCGAGGGGTGGCTTGATGAGCCAAATGTCAAAAATCAGAGCGAGTGCAGCCAGATGGTTGTGGGTACACTGCTCCAAAGCAAGGGCACAAGCCTCCACCTACACATGCCCGATTTACACATCCCCGTTTTACCAAGATGGCAGAGAACACTGCTTCATGACTAAATATCAGCAAATGGGAGGCCATCTTTAAAACCCTGGTAGACCTTATGTAAATGAGGTCACATGCAACTTACTGATTTGCAAATTTTGATTCTTTTCTGATCATTGCCTGTGACACTCAGTTAGAAATGTGATGTTTATAGATGATGGTTCAGTCCATTGCGAATCATCTATGAGGACAAGTTGCCGACCTTAAATTTATATCATGTTGCGCCCACTTTTTTTGCAATTAGCCCCATGATAGTTTACTTGACTGCCCTTCTGTCTCTCTAGAGATCACTGCAGTTTCTAATAGGCCGGAAGGAACTGAGAAAACATTCTCTTTAAAGTTCAGTGACATAAAAGTTGCCTTCATTTGGTGGTGAGCCGATGTTTGATCTTTCTGGGTTTTTTTTTTCTTATGTAGCCTAATCTTTTTTTTTAGCCCCCTATAGAGTTAGTGCCACCAATTTAAGAAAACTAGCAGCATCTCGCATTCATTTTCTGTCCCTGGGAGTTAAGCAGGAGAGTGGCAGGACTAAAAGAGCCCTCCCAGATTGCGCTAAGCTGCCCTGAGGTTATTTCACAAAATGTGCTGGGTGTCTGCAGCTCCACTGGCCTTGTTCAATCACTCCTGCTTAAAGTGGCCCCGCGGCGAGGACTCTCTCGCTCAGCTCCGTGTCTCTTGTGTCTCCAGTGGCTCCAAGCTGAACGAAACCCGGCCAACTTCACCCAAGTGGTGGAGGAGCTGTTCCAAGTCATCCCCGACGAGACGCTCTACATGGACGCCGGCCCCGAGCGCTGCAGGACGTGCGCGGTGGTGGGCAACTCGGGCAACCTGAAGGGGGCGCACTACGGCTCGCTCATCGATGCCAGCGATTTCATTATCAGGTCAGTTACCGCTTTGGGGAGGGTTGCCGTAGGTGTCAGGGGCCAAACCAGCTTGAAAAGTGTCTGGAGATGAGTTTATGAGTTTAAACACCCTCTGCACTTCTCTGAAGAAAATTGCTTCGAAACATTTCTTTCGGGTCCTTTTTTTCCCCCAATTAATATTAGGACTAATTCACCACATTCATAGCTGAACACAAATTAATTACACAAAGCTAGGTAATGCTCAGTGATTCTTCTGTGGGTTAAGAAAGTTGACTTTATGAAAAAATAGACGTTGTTATGCATTTGTTAGACTTATCATTCGTTATTCTTTCAAAAGCCCATAAGAGACTTCTATTTAATCAGATGCGGTCTCTAAATGTAAATGTTCTTTTTTCACACCAGGATTGGAAATGTTAATGGTCCTTCAGCATATTTCAAAGAGAGCACACATTACAATTTCACATCTATCATAAAAATGTGCTCTCAGATGCAATTGCAAACTTTTCTTCCTTTCTTTAAATCATTTATAACTATTCCTTTCTACCTGCATTTGGTTAGTTTTTTTGTTGTTTGTTGGTTCCTTCCTAAAGCAGTTTCGTTATAACTTATGTTTACACTTCATACATTATTGTTTTTGATGGAAAGTGAAAAAAAAAGTACTCTTAACAGCCCGAGAAAACAATTTCCGTTTTTCTGTGGCCTTGAGGGAACAGGAAACAAGAGAGGAGCCGGTGGCTTGGTGTCATCTGTCACGCCAATCGCTTTGAATAGATAACACAAAACATAAAGAACATACGCTTAGAGCAGTGGTTCTCAACCTTTTGGACCCGTGACCCCCATTATAACAGGTAAAGGGGTGTGTGACCCCCCGCCCGGGTCACACCATTAAAAATAGGAACATTAGCCGACATAATTCTTAAAAAACAACTGGCTGAAATTAAATTAATCAAACTAGGAAACTAGGAACAAATAATGGCACTCTGGTAAAATAGCACATACCGTAAATTCTCTAAAATAGGCCGGGGCCTTTATTTACTCAAGCACATTGAGGACCAGGCCTTTATTGGAACCAGGCCAAAATTAGAGACAGGCCTTTATTTCTATTAGAGCAACACGGACTACCAGGAAAATGAAGAATAACGAGATTTGTGTCCATTTGAACCTATAATATTAGGTTCATTTACTAATTAACATTTCAAACACTCTTCCAGCGGCTGGAACATTGACGCCTTTTATTTTGACAACAGGAAGGAACATTCACATTAATGTCAGATTTCTCTACTTTTGTTTCTACTGCGGACTTGGATTATTTGTTGTTATCTCGTGTAAAGTTGAGATTAGATGGAGCATTTATGTTTGTGATCGGCCCAGGTTCCCGTTTGTTTACTTCCTGCATGTGAGTTATCATTTACTCTAGTATGAGACAAATTTCTAACTTAGGGAATATTTCTACCGCTATAGTTTCTAATAATAGCCCCGGCCTGTTTTAGGGACCGGCTTTTAT
Source organism: Gobius niger (assembly GCF_951799975.1). Taxonomy (NCBI): domain Eukaryota; kingdom Metazoa; phylum Chordata; class Actinopteri; order Gobiiformes; family Gobiidae; genus Gobius; species Gobius niger. Next base: position 11,337,863 of record NC_136865.1, read on the forward strand.
TTGCCTCCGCCAGCTGCGAACCTGGCCTCTGTTAGAGACCCGGCCGGTGATGGAATACAGGCCAGTATTAGAGAATTTACGGTAACACATAACACATGCTACAATAAAACATTAGATTATATGCTAATGAAAATATGTATATTTTATTCAAATGATCTGGCGACCCCCCAAATTTGTCTTGCGACCCCCAGGTTGAGAATCACTGGCTCAGAGCCTCACAGCCTTGTATACAATTGCTCTCTCAAAATGGCTGTAGTGAATGTCTTGAAATAGGCCTCTGTCTCTTTAAGAACCTCTTGATCCTTTCCGACACGCCCCCTCCACACGCTGTCTGTGGCATCAGTGGGGAGGGTGTTCTGCTGTGGAGCAGTGATTGGTTACTTGGCTGGTGACGAAAGCTCGGAGGCGTCTCCAGGAGGTGGGGCCGTTCCTAGGAGGACTCAGGCAAACCTATCCCTAAAATGGCTGCCATCAGAGTTTACAGATTACTCAAAAATGCGTGAATGTGCCAAGGCAACACTTCAGGCATGTTTTTAATGAGGGAATGACATAATAACATGTTGTAAAGCTTGAAAAAGTCGATTTTGCATAATACCCCCCTCCTTTAAGTTGTTTAGTGAGACAACAGACAGCGAAATGTGTTACTAAATGCTTCCAAGATGCGCGCGCGCTTCACAAAGCACAAGGCCCAGACGGACAGCCCCACAAAAAGCCACATTGCGATTTAAAGCCAGCCATGGCAGATCCCCCTTAAAGCCTGCTTTATAAACGATTATGAACATTGTACCACAGCGGCCAACGGGCTAAAGCTTGTGTTTGCTCAGCAGATTGCACTGGAGAGATACGTGGAACGTGTCCTTGGCTGTTCTTTTGACAGACAAGACGGAGTGCTATGGTATTTGGGTAATGAAGTTATTTGATGTGCAAATAACTTGACATAATTATTAAAATGGGATGTAAATGGTGTTTTTTGTTCTACTTATACGTATTAAGGAGTCGGCAGATGAGCAGTAAATTAGAAGGAGAAGAAAATTGGCCGTGTTTTCTGGGCTCGACTTTAATGTATGCGATTTCCAGCATGTCCGCGATTACAGATAAAAAGTACATTGTGGACTAGGGTTGGGCGATGTCCCCTTAATTGGCCGTTGACGATGTTTACAGTGAACCATCGTGATGGACGATGATATCGTCCATTTTTCATTATAAGCATTTTTTTTAAAGGCATTTGCATAGCCTATATATGCTGCATGTTACTATGTATGCTAGGAAAATGTGAGATTGCAGGATAAATGGATCTAAACTAAACATGATCTGAACAGAGTCACGGAACGACTTTTGCAAAAGAAATGTGTTAAAACTCGTGCGTAAAAGTCTGAGAGGAGAACGACTCATTCAGCGCGTGAACTCCAAGGCTCTTATCACACTAATACAAATGTAATTGGGAGCTTATTATTTGCATTTGCTCAATTTTAACGTAAAGTTTAAGAAACGGGACAATATTTTGAAGTTTGCGTCGTAGCCTACATTTTTGAAGCCGCTCCACGCGCCGCCTGGTCCGTGTGATCGTAACCTCCTGCACCGCGCCTTTCTCTCCTCTCTCTTTCTTCTCTCGGTCCTTCGTGAGAATAGTCCACGCGCTCAGCTAGCTCCGATGTGAGATACATCTCATTTTAAAACGGTTTAAGTTTCAATACGCAGCAAAGCAAAACAAAACCACGCGCTGTTAAACTCTGAGCTGCAGAGAGAGAGAGAGAGAGAGAGAGAGAGAGCTCCGCGTGTCATAAACAGAGCAGCAGCGTCTTTACGTTAATAATTACGGCCAACACATCGTGGCTTCTGGCAGGCTACTGACGCTAGCGCGCATATTAGTTACATCCGTGATTTAATTTACAGTGCAATCCCTGCAAAGTTTGTAGGTTTGCAAGGCCTACAGAAGACCAGTGCGTGTTTTTGACAGGAGGAGGCGTGGCATCACGATGGTGGCTCTCCATCGTGATGTTGCTCATCCATCGCCGATGGACGATGACATCGTCCATCGGCACAACCCTATTGTGGACATAATGCCAAAGCTTTTATCTGGGATAGTGCCAGACTTACACACATAGAGCAAAATCACACTTCATCTCTCCTGCAGTGGACACTGAATGCAGATAAGACAAAACAATCTGGCCGAGCCTCTATTTTTAACACTTAATGGTGAGGGTCGTGGGATCCAAGGATATGTCAAAAGAAAAATGAAACACTTCGCTAAGCATTAGGGCGTGGTCACATATTACTTATTGCAGTATGCCATATGCCTGTTATTAGACAATAAGCACAATATATGGCACTAGTCTACATTTCTTTACAGTGTGTGCGGCATTTGAAACTCTTTATTTTTTTCCTCTCAAAATTATAATACATAAAGAACACTAAAATGCAAATAATAGCATTTACACTCACAATACAGCAGTGATTGTGCATTTGCCCTAAGCTTATTAGAACAATTAGAAGAAGAGACTATTCGACTACAAAGACGGCGCTAAGTGGCTTATTCACTGAGTGTCTCAAATCAGAATATGGCATTTGCATCTTTATGACCGTGTTCCTTCCCCTGATTTGTATCCTGCTAAATCTCTGTGCTACAATGGCACCTGATACTGTACTTGAAAGTATATGGAGCGAGGCTTGCATCCTGGGGCTAATCTCCTTTTCTGGGTGAATTAAGGACTCGGTTAAGATTGATGGCAAATGAGCAGCACGATGATGTGGCTGACACCAAGATGTTATCAAGAGAGTGACTGCGGATGATGCAGAATGCCTTCTACTGAGTGTCCAACACTACATTTCTCTGGGCCCTTAATTTCTCCCAGCATGCCACTGTCAGCTCGCTGTGACATGTCGCTTCTGTATAAAGCCATAGTACCGCACTTATCTTCTTTGCCTGCCCCCCCGTTGTGGCAGCCGCATGGCATTGTCTACCAATTCAATTATCCTATGACAGCGATAGTAGCACAAAGACAAGACTTATTACTTTGCCATTAGCAGCAGAATGCTTAGCCACAGCAACAAGCTTTCACGCTCATTGTGAAGGCTCCACCGCCTCTCGTATAGCGTCACTGTCGGTTCGGATCAAGAAGATGCTACTCAAACAACATTTATTGTGCAGAATACATACCTTAACATCTTGCATGGTGGACTATGTTTTTTTTTTTTTTCGTTACTACAAAATATCTTTCCATATTGAAAGTGTTGATTACTAAATCTGTTTTTGTAAAGTTTAGATTACCGTATTTTCCACACTTTAAGTCACACTTTTTTTCATAGTTTGCCTGGGGGTAAGACTTACACTCGGTGGCGTAGTATCAAAATATATAATTTCACATGTTTGTTATTTTCACACTGACAGCTGCTAGAGGGCGCGCTAGGCTTCTGTACGAATATCCTCTCCTCTATCGAGCAGCAGAGTTTGTAGTGAGTTTGTAGTGAGTTTGTAGTGAGTTTGTAGTGAGTTTGCATTGAGCAAGAAACTTGTGAGGGAATGGCGAAAAGCGAGAAAAAAAAGAATTTAGAATTGTTTTAGCTCTCTGCCCTCTGCTCAGAGGATGAAGGTCCTGCTGTACAAATGTGCTAAGAAGAACAGAACCCACCTACGGATTTTTTGTTGTTTAGCTCAATCCAAATACAGTATAAATAATTTCGATGTTTAACAATCTTTGTTGCACAGTTAGCGAAAGGGTTTTCCATTGCAATTTTGTTTATGTTGATGCACATTAATTAAATACACCGAATATATATATTCAAAATATATTTACAGTTCGCAGTTATTTTATCTTAAATGGCAAGGTAGTAGCCAAGGCTGGTACAACTTATACTCTGGAGCGAGGTTTTTTTTCTTCTTCATTGTGCTTTTTTTGGCTCAATCAATCAATCCAATTGGACCAATTCACTTTCAAGCTGCCCCAAAATCCTAAAAAGTAGCTTTCCCGTTCCCCAATTTTGAGCTATTAAAGCAGTATGTGACGTCTCAAATAAAATAAAAAATCCCATAAAGTAAACTGCTGGCATCTGACAGTATTTCATCATCTTACTGTTTTAAAAAAAAACTTTCAACAGTGTTGTTTTTTATGTGGTCATATTTTTTTCTTGTCTCGGACAATGTTGCTAAATTGGGGATCAGACAGGCTCATATTGATGCCACTTCCGAGCGAAATCACTGAGATTGATCTCAGTCCTCACAAGTATGAGAGGCACCGTTTCTGTGGCTCAGATCTCCTACTTTAGCTTCTTCACACTAACTATGCATCGCATGGTGTCCCGGCGAGTTTTAATGACTTTCTAAAAATCTGTTTACAAGCTTCACAAATCATAATGGTGTGCTCCCGAGGGCTCGCGAATGACCAGAATACTCACCGCGAGTGCCTCTCACTCGTCAACAACCTTCAGCCCGAGATAAATAACCTGCCATTTGTTTGTGTAATCAGTGCCCTAAAGCCTGAAAGGGGCTCGCAAAATGGCAAATGTGTTTTAGCTCAAAACTGCAAGAAACTTCAGAATGAGTCGCTCCTAAAATGTCTAATTACGTTTTTTTCTCGCCCAACCCACTCTGCAATCAATCCCGGCCATACTGCTCATAAACCTATTTGTTATTGAGACAAAAACAACAATGAAGCTAATTGGCTTGATTTTCACCTGGGCTTTCCACGGGCTAAATGGTTCTCGGGAGATGTGGAAATGTCTGCTTGAATTATAATGATTTTGTTGTGATATGATCTGTTTTAAAAAGGGGCAATTTACATCTTATATGCCGTTCCGTCTTCTGCTGTCAGTATTTTACATGCTTTAGAGAATGTATTTAACTTGAATATGGAGATTCGGTTGTTTATCTGACTCACGTTTGTTTTGAATGTATCAAATTGGAGTTTAAACATATTTATCCCATCTGCGCTCTCGATTTGGCTTCTGTTATGACAAAGCCTCACGGTGAGATCAGATGCTGATAAAACTGATATTTTCCTCTACTTTTTTTGTCATTCTTTTTCAGTCACCGAATTATGTAAATTTGTGTTTAATTTACCAAATGAATATAAAGGAGTATGTAAATGACTTCTAATTCCTGATGAGCCTATGGCATTGTGTCACCAGCAGAACAATGTGAGGACAAAACTATTCAAAACAGTGCTGCACAGTTTTATTTACCTTTAATTTACTTTTTGATGCTATATTGGCCAGCTTAAAGGACCTATACCTGACATTGTTTTCCTTTTGTAGGGTAAAATTGTTTTTGCCCCATAAAAGTATGATGTAAAAGTAGTCATTTGTGAAAAAATCAGCCTGATCCGTGAAATTTATTACAATTTGTTGATGTTGTGTATAGTCACAATAGTCAGATAGTCAATATGTGACTTAACAGGGTTTACCTTTTTCGTCACATATTGACTCAGACGGATGGCTCTTATGGTCACAATTTGATTAAAAAGGTTAACAATGAGGTATAGTCCCTCTAAATAATGTTTTGGAGCTTTTTACCACGTTGCAATGTTGTCCTCTCATCAAAAACATATCTGGACCTGTGTTTCAACCTGTGTTTCGTATCTTTGAGTAATCTTTTAAATCTTCTCCAGCTCCCTAAAATCCTAAAATGCTCCTCCTGAGGCACTAGGTATCCAGGAAACACTATCCTCACCTCTCGATCTCTTGTTAGACTTAAAAGAACAGGCCACTGTTTTTACATACTGAGATATGTTCTTACCTTAGCTTTGACAAGGTCTTTTGTACCTGTCTGGTCTTCACGCGTGCCTTCAGTCACGTAAACACAGCACAGACAGCGTTAGCATTTAGCCTCTGCTCCTCTCTATAGCTTCAAACAAGGTGAAGATAGAAGCTACCAAGCTCTTCCACGTTTTCTCTATATGGTTACGTGAAGTGTTACACTACAAAAACGCTGTCTGCGCTGTGTTTACGTGACTGAAGGCACGCGTGAAGACCAGACAGGTACAAAAGAACTCGTCTAAGCTCAGGAAAGAACATATCTCAGTATGTAAAAACGGTGGCCCAGTCCTTCAATCCTTTCATCGCAAAGTAGGATCAGTCAGCATAACTTTACTACTGCCACACGGGCCAAGAGGACTTTTCTCTGTTCTCTCATAATTGAAACAACTGCGCAGTGAAGGTGAGCAAGAGGAAGGGGGGTGGGAAGAACTTTTGGAGAGATGTGTGAAAATCAGGAAGTGCAAGTACTAGATATTTTGTTTTTAGATATATATATATATATATATATATATATATATATATATATATATATATATATATATATATTGTATTTTTAATCCAACAAAGTGTAAAATAGTGATACAGGTGTTTGTGGGATTATTACCAAATACCTGCAAAAAGCATCATACCTCCTTTTAAACAAGTAGCTCACTTGCTATTACAATACTTTCCCTCCATCAAACAGGCCAACGTTTGACAGTCAGCCAAGTGAACAGGTGATTAATTTTTGTTTTCCACATTTCTATTTTTCTCTCTATAATAACACTTGAACAAATGTGCGAACGCACATTTCTCAAAGTGAACTGTGGAGAGAATTTTGGAGTGGAGGTGTTTTACTGATGAAATGTATCTTGACCAGTGATTTATGGCTGTGCCATATGGAGCCTTCTAGCCTAAAGTGCTCGCAGGTTGGACATCAATCAACTCGGGCCAACTTAAGTAACTCTTGAAAGTTCAAATATATATCGAAGCGAGAAAAGTGGAAAGTCTACTGCAATTTTCTCCAATGCGAGCGCACATGGCTGTATTGTAAATGGCATCTTTAATGTCAGAGCTGTTGTGCCCACCGACTCGCTGTATGGCCTTATTTGTCTTGATGATTATTCATTAAGCCTGCAGCACAGCGCTCCCAGGCTTTAGGTGATGACCACATGTAATGGCCAACTGGCACATTAAAGGTCAGCAGGATTGTATTCCTGCTGTTAACCGCAAGCCCCCTTTAAGAATCCAGAGTGCACTTGTGCCGTTTCAGGCCTGTGCAGTTCCAGCTGACTAATAATCGAGATTAGGGATGAAAATTGGCCACATTTATTTTCTTCTTTTTTTATCAGGCGAGAGAAGCTGTGGGGCCGAAATGAGGAAATGTCAACGGAAGAGATGATGGTGCATAGTCTCAGGTGTGGCGTTAAAACCTGCAGGCATTTGAATTACCACAAATAGGAATACGAATGCTGGGTTTGCACTCAGCGTGACATCGGTTGTTTAGGGAAAACCGCTACTTTGTCAAGACTGGTAAAGGTTCCCCGCTCTTCTCCGAGACATTTATAAATGCTTTGTTTTTGCTCTAGGCCGCAGATTATTTTCAGAATACTCAATGCACGTTAAGTCAAGTGATGCGCTTGGAAAGCTGCCCTGCCTCACTGTGATAAATGTAAACTTCGATACAGAAATGCTTGCTCTACATGCTCTTGGGGAGGTGTGTAAAGTTGATCTTTTTGGCTCATACAATATATATTTCATCATTCTTTTGCAATCTTTATCATTGGGGAGCGCTGTTTGAAGATAGGGGAAGCTGTGGTCTGATTAAGGAGGCAGCGGAGTTTGGAGGATATAGACTCTATAGAAGGCTATTGCAATGGTCCAAGTCCGGAGGTAATCAATGCATGAATGAATTTTTCAGCTGTAGTGACTGAGGAGAAAGGGCGGAGGTGGGCGATGTTGCGGCGATGGAAGAATGATGTTTAGGTTTTGTGGGTGATGTGTGGTTGCTGTGAGAGGGAGGAGTCCATAATGATGCAAGATTGTGTACAGAGGGGGTGGGGGAGACGTTGTGGCCACTGATGAGGAGAAAAAGGTTTTCACCAGAGGGGAGGAGAGGAGCTGTGTTTTATTGCTGTTGAGTTTGAGAAACTTATCTTCCCGATGCAATCACGGCTATGAACTGTTTACCCTGCAGATCAGTGCTGAAGAAAGAGTCCCCACAGAGACAGCTCACTTCATCTTTTATCATGGGCATGTTAGTTTGTTGTGACCTTTTTGTGAGTCACGTGATTAAAAAAAAAAGAAAAGAAACTTCATACTGGATTATTTTTTTCCATAAGCAAATAATGTCATACTGGACCTGAATTGAAATCACAAAGCTACTAACTGCTCTTCTATCCTGCCTTGTTTGTACTATCATAGAGAAGCAACAGGAATTACCACAACCACAGGGTGCTGAACAAAATACAGTGAAGTTAAGGCATAGAAAGAATTAGGAATATACTGTATAAAAAAGTATTTTGCCAGAAACGAATGATTACTAGCAACTGTGATTAGCTTAAAGGTGTAATATAATGCAATATAAAAAGTCTTCTGCCTGAAAGATGCCATGCAAATGTAGATGAAACTTTCTGTGTTTATGGAAGTGCTGCTGGCCAAGAAAGGCAATTTGGTTTGATTATGTAACTTCAAGCTTTTGGATAGATATAGGTAGATATTGATCAATTTAAGTCCATGGAAAGCTGTGTGTTATCCCCAAATATGGCGCGGTCATCATGGATATCATCTGCAATACGTCAGGTTAAATAAACCGATAGTTGCTGTTGAATGTTCCACAGTGTGGCTTTAAAGTCTATCCTTCCTATATATGAGGCAATCGTTTCTCTTCTGTGCTTTGTATTCTAGTCCATAGACTCTCGTCTGTGCTGAGACCATCTTGTCGGTGAATTGGGCTTTTTCAAAGACTGCTTCATTTTGTTTCAAGTCCATCTGGTACAGATATCCAGTGCCAAGGGGAAGTTAGAGCAGAAGATGAATATTGATTAGTCCAATCTGAAATATTTGCCTGCTTAGGGTGGTTGACACTGCACGCCCACACAAGATTAACCGAACGGGCAGCTCATTGAATCCACTTAACAGCCTAAGTTAACTTCTTGAATGGCTGGACAGACTTTTATTGACCCCAGCACTGAGTAATGGGAAGCTCTTCCTGCAACATAAAAATGAGGGTGGAAAAGGACCAGAATATCAAATGCATGAGGCGCTCACAGGCATGTCTGTTTGCTTAATGAATGGCAAAGGTGCACTGTTTTATAAGATGTTAAAAATGCGCCACCTCTCACTGGAGAAAGAGCTGCCGGAGGAAAGAGGAAAGGTCGTTGCTAAGTGTGTTGTTAGATGAGAAGTTCAAGAAGCTTACACCGACTCTGGAAATCTAAACATTTGAGCCGTGAGTTAATTAGCCTGGAATTCAATCTGCCGGAGAAATGTTTTGGAAGTGCAGCAAGGATAATACATTTCAGTACAGCCTCATAGAATAATATGTGGCACACTGTTCCCGGGCTCTCACTCCCGAAGCCTTGGGGCCTATTTACTCAGCAATTTGGGCCTGTCTCCGATGGTGCATTCAGCATGATGCGAGAATCCAACAATGATGTCCTGCCACAAAGGGCCCCTACCCACTGAGCCAGTGCACTATAAAGCCCTGTGCCAGTACTCTTCGTCTTCCCATTCAGAGCGGGTCTGGCTCACTCAGAATTGTGGGCACAGTTTGGATGAGCCACTTGATGGATACACTGCGTCACTGCTGGTCAGATTAATGCTCTCTCAAAGCCAAGTACCGATCGAGTCAAGCTGAAGTTTCGTGGAGTTTAAAGAAAGTGGATCTGTGCCCAGCAAGAGCAATGGACGCTCAGAATGAGAAATACACTCTGATGCCAAGGAACTTATTGTCTCCAAGAAGAAGTTATTACATCGTAAACATTTCATGCTTTCTTTTGTTTTACACATCCTGTCAAGAAGTTGCATATCCTGATGCTGTATGCGACTGCCATAAAGGAGGCTCCTCTCTGCACGTTCATAATTGTCGGGTGGGGACCGGGACAAGCCACGGGGAGATTGAGTGCAGTCGATCCTATGCTTATCTAAAGCCTAATTATACATGATGTTGGACAAACTCTTTTGAAGCTCCAAACAGCCTGCACGGTTGTAAACATTCATCTGGCAATCACTGAGAGGAAAAAAGAAATTACTGGGTTATTGCTGTAATACCTTTTGCCCCAAGGTATCATCAGGAAACCATTCTGTTTCTATTGAACCCTTCAGATATACGTGCTGTTTTATAAACACAATTGGCAAGGCAAGTTTAATTGTAGAGCACAATCCAAACACAAGGTAAGTCAAAGTGCTTCACAGTTACATAAGATTACAAGGTAGATAAAATAATTTGCTCTATAGTTGGATGGTGTTTCATACTAAATTAACTTAAGTTTTTAAAGATGGCTTGTCCTGTGGCAGTTATTAATGTGTACTGGCTAGTTTCCTCCGGCTAAGACATATATGATCGATTCAAATACCAGGGAGATGCACACATCCTCTTCTTTACTACATTATGTTCAACTGTGTTCAGGCGGTAACTCAAGTTGCCTGCAAGTGATCCAAAATTACTGCTCATTCTAATACCAGATCTTTTGTTATAGCTGGATGCATGGTTATAGCTATTATAGCCCTCAGCAAGTAATGTAAAGATCAATGTTTGTCTGTTTGTGTTAGCATTAAGTAGGGCTGCACAATAGATTGCCAAGTTATTGTTATCGCACTCAATATGTAACCATATAATAATATAATATATTGCAATTGCATCTGAGGATTTAATTGTAAGACATGATTTGCTTATCGAGAACTGTTTTGGACTTGATTAAGTATTTGTTTAAGTCTTGATTTGACACAATTTTATGAAACGACACAATAAATTCTTTCAATTTAAAGTGATAGTCTTTAAGATTGCAAAAGGAGAAAGAGAGAGATCATTTTAAAGTAAACAATCAAGTCCCACCCCCTTCCCTCCTTATTTGACCTGAAAGCCCCAATATGAGGAGAGAGAGAGAAATTTCAAAGGTTAACGATTAAGATCCCTTCCCTCTTGATTGGACGAGCTTTACTGGCTCAGCTCAGCTCTCATTGGTCAAAATTATGGCAGCAGGGATTCTGATTGGTTGCTTATTTTAGCAAATTTGAAGGACTTTAGAACATATATTGTTAATCAATATTACGTTTTCTGGCGGTCAATTATACCCAGTCTTTTACATTTGTTAAACATTTAAACTTACAGACTGTCACTTTAAAGGAATAGGCCACCGTTTTTACATACTAAGATATGTTCTTCCCTAACCTTAGTCGAGTTAATATATCCCCGTCTGGTCTTTGTCCGTGCGCTCTGTCACGCAAACAGAGCAGCCTCTCCCACATGTCATATAGCTCCAAAAAAGCTCACGCAGCTTCTATTGACGGAAGTGAGCGGGGGAAGTCTTTAGGAGTTACTGCGCGGACGCTGTGCTCCTCGTATCATTACGCCTCACAATATAGTACCCCTTTTTATCTGCTAATAAAATCGACATTTTACATTTTTGTGTAAATATACTTCGCATGAAAACACTTCACGTAACTTTATTTAAATAGGGAACACGTGGAAGAGCTTGGTAGCTTCTATCGTGAGCTTTTTTGGAGCTATATGACATGTGGGAGAGGCTGCGTATGTGCTCCGTTTGCGTGACAGAGCGCACGGACAAAGACCAGACGGGTACATATTAACTCGACTAAGGTTAGGTAAGAACATATCTTAGTATGTAAAAACGGTGGCCTATTCCTTTAATGGAATCTGAAAACCACAAGAGATTCACAGTTTCTCTTGCAATTGAAGTAAGCCTTTGAAAATCTTGAAATAGATTATTGACATGCTGTTTAAAAAAATTGTCAATATCTTATTATTTTTCCCATCACCGTTCACCAAGGAAAAATTACTCCACTTTGGCAGCATTCTTAAACGTATCCCTCTTCGGCTGTAATGGTGATCGCATCCCTTCTAAAAGTGAATCCCATGCTGCGGGTGTGTATGTTTTATTATATATCTTTACACTGAGTTTTCCCCCAGGCTTGACACCAAATGGCTGTTGTTGAAGTTGAAGGTCACTTAAGTCCTGACAGACCCGAGCTGAAAATGTCAAGCCGTTATGTCGCTGTCATGGCGGACTCCATAATGAGGAGGATGATAGTGCTGAGGCGGGCGTAACAGGTGAAGCCAGTTGCACCGAGGTCAACTTCTCCCACCGACTCAAACGGGCTGCAGCTGTCACTCTTGTGCCGTGTTTGTTGACAAGTTTGTTGCGGCCAATTACCGCTCCAGATTGAGTGAGTATTGTCTGACACAATGATAGAAGCAGCACGTCTTGTTTGCCAGGCTGTAATTGTTAAGCTCTAAATGGACAGAGCATTGTTGTGGATGGCTGTTTGGACGCCCCAACGTGGTGAGATGGGAGGCATTGTGTTCCTTTGTGCGTTTGTTTGGATGCGTCAGGATTGTCACATTGAATGAGAAGGTATGCTGTCGCTGTTGAATACGGTTGGGTTTGGCATCTGAATTGAGGCTTTTACTCGTTCTGGGAATCCAACAGAGATAGAGATACAGTAAATGACATCTTAATGCACTGTTATTTGAATAGAAAGATTTGAGATTTTAATTCCTGACAACTTCTGAATTAAAGCAAGTGTAATCTTTAGAGGTCGACCGATGCTGATTTTTGGGGGATTTTTATTGGCCGATGCCGATATGCTTGGACATTATTTTTGGCCGATATTTTTGGCCGATTTTTTTGCCAATTTTTCCAAATGTTTCTATAATCCTGTAAAACGTACTTGGCCACTCCAGCAGAGGCCAATTCTATTTTATTACTTTGCTGATTCAATTATAGTTTCTGTCCTAGCTTTGATTAGCTGCCATTAGCATTAGCATATTGTTGCTAGCCGCGGCATTTTGCGCAGTGATCAAAAATACGATTGCGGAGGTTAAAACCAATGGCCGCTTGTAGCTGAGTTTCATGATGACGACGCTGCCGTCGCCATTGCCCTCCATATACGGGCGGCAAAACAAGCTAGTTTTCCATTAGGAAGCATTGCACTTTAGACACGTTTAAAACAACTGTAAAGCCTGGTTTCTAATTTTCCTAAACTTTCTACTGCTAGATATTCCTCCTGTGATGACGCTGGGTTAGTTACAATTAAAGAAACCAGGCTGGTGTTTGCAAGGAACATTTTACAAATCCCGTATACTGATGAGGGCTGGACTTTGATTGACAGGCTAGCAGGTCAGCATGAGAGCTAACGGCACCGGCACAGAGTCTACAGTGAAATCCCGCTCTTTTGCCCTTTTTAGGAACATGCTCCGTCAACGCTGAGTAGGAGGAGTCTGAAAATCCGCTATGATTTCCCCCTTGAAAGTAGTTATTAACGTGAGAAGTGAGGAGGAGCTGTCTATTCTTTTCTTCAGTCTATCGTTAAAACTAACCAAGCGATCGTTGCATGTCAATATTGATTGAGGTTTAGTTCAACTAACTAACTTAAGTCAAACTTGTAGCAAACCAGTTGTCATGATTCGTCTTTTGTTCATGTTTTCTTGTGTTTGGTCTTGTCCTGTGTTTTATTTTGACATGTGTTCTGTCCTTGTGATTTTGCTTTGCTTCCCTCGTTACCTGCCTGCCCCGCCCTGATGTGTTTCACCTGTGCCCCGTTTCCTCTTGTATTTATACCCCTGTGTTTCCCTTGTCCTTTGTCGCGTCATTGTCTATGTCAGCCCCGGTCTGTTTTAGTTTTGTCTCTGGATTTTGTTATTTTGGTTTTCGTTCATTAAACATCACCAGTTTTGTTGCAGTCCTGCATTTTGGGTTTTTACTTTCTTCGTACCACCTCAAACCATGACAGAATGACGCGACCACTTCTATACCCAGCGGACTGCCTTTTGGCAGCTGAGGACCCTGACCCCTGTTCCTGCTCTGTCCCGGAGCCACCGCTGGACATCTACCTCCGTCCAGGGTGGCTGTCCCCTTCTTCCCACCCTGAGCCACTGCCAGACCCCGACCTCCGTCCGAGGTGGGCCCCTTCTGTTCCGGAGCCACCGCTGGACACTTTCTCCGTCCAGGGTGGGCTTCTCTTGTCCTGGGGCCACCATCGGACCGAGACCTCCGTCTGGGGTGGGCTCCTCCTGTTCGTGCCCCAGGTCCACTGCGGGACCTTGTTCTGTCCTGGGTGGGCCCTTCCCACTCCAGTCTCTCAGCTGCCTCCAGTGCCTGCACCTATCCCTGAGCCACTGCCAGACCCCGACCTCCGTCCGAGGTGGGCCCCTTCCGTTCCGGAGCTACCGCTGGACACTTTCTCCGTCTAGGGTGGGCTTCTCTTGTCCTGGGGCCACCATAGGACTGAGACCTCCGTCTGGGGTGGGTTCCCCCTGTTTGTTCCCCTGAGCCACTGCCGGACACTGACCTCGGTTTGAGGTGGGCCCCTTCTGTCCCGGAGCCACCGCTGAACATTATTCTCCGTCCAGGGTGGGCTCCATCTGTTCTGGGGCCACCATCGGACCGAACCTCCGTCCGGGGTGGGCTCCTCCTGTGTCATGTCCCTCTTGTTGCTTCCCTGATTTGGACTCTGTTCCCTCCTCCGGACCCCCTCCACCCTCCCGGGGCTGTTTATATCGTGGGACGTCTGGGAGCCGTCCCTTGGTGGGGGGGTACTGTCATGATTCGTCTTTTGTTCATGTTTTCTTGTGTTTGGTCTTGTCCTGTGTTTTATTTTGACATGTGTTCTGTCCTTGTGATTTTGCTTTGCTTCCCTCGTTACCTGCCTGCCCCGCCCTGATGTGTTTCACCTGTGCCCCGTTTCCTCTTGTATTTATACCCCTGTGTTTCCCTTGTCCTTTGTCGCGTCATTGTCTATGTCAGCCCCGGTCTGTTTTAGTTTTGTCTCTGGATTTTGTTATTTTGGTTTTCGTTCATTAAACATCACCAGTTTTGTTGCAGTCCTGCATTTTGGGTTTTTATTTTCTTCGTACCACCTCAAACCATGACACCAGTCGCTCTTTCCAATGCGAAAAACGGGAAGTCTCTATCACTTTCGGTCCCGGAGATATTGGCTTTTATCCAAATATCTGCCCGATATATTGGTTGACCTCTAGTAATCTTCAAAAGAAACATTTGGAAAGTGCGGATTTCTGTGTATAGTCAGGGTCGTTCATACTGAAACTCATAAAACAAAAAAAGTCAGTTTTTGGACGGATTGAGAGAAGTTTTTAAAACAAAGATGAGTGGTGCTAGTACAATTTAAATCCCTCCCACTGGTCTTTTATATTCCGCCTTCTGCCAAAACTAAAATCATCAGTGCGGCAGACAAAGCTTTTTGGATGTGAGGCGAAATGTCCAACACATACTGCAGTTTGAAAACCACAGGCCGAGATGTTTAGGCGGCAGCACATAGGCTGAGCATTATTATAGTTTCAGTGTCAGGAGTTCCGCAGCTCCAACCGTGCTGAATGTCCCGCCTCACTCTTCGGGCTCCTTTTCACGCTGCTCTGCCCGATTAAGTCCATGAGAGGAAGAAAAAAGCCTGTGCAGCGGTGATGATTTCACAGACCTGTTTACATCGGTCACACTTGCCATCGTTGTGGGTATGGCAACCACATAGACAAGGAATTATCAGTAGCAATTTGTAGTAGCAAATTACCCGCTTAATCTCTTACCACCTCTGTGAAAAATGTTGAGGAGCTCAGCGATCCAATTATGATCACACCTCAAAGGCTACATCAAAATGTGTCTCCAGATTCATCAGAACAGACCTTCACACAAGTATTATGTGCCCTATGTTAATATCTTAAGCACTGTCTGCAAATCTTTTCTCATATAATTACTTTGACTTTCATGAGCTACACATTGCTTCCCTGACTATATTAAGCTTCATAAAAAGCCACATGCAAAACTTTTTATTTCTCATAGGATGAACCAGGCTCCCACCAGTGGCTTTGAGCAGGACGTGGGTTCCAGGACAACTCACCACGTCCTGTATCCGGAAAGTGCCATTGACCTGGACAACAGCACTAGCCTGGTCCTCATCCCATTCAAGACCCTGGACCTTCAGTGGATCGTCAGCGCCCTCACGACTGGGACTATTAAGCAGTAAGCGCACCGAGCACCCAGTATTTTCACATTTAAAAAGCAAGAACAAACTGTGTGCGATGCGTTTAGAGCCAAAAGGGCTGAACCGCGGGGACTCTGGCAGCGGTCTGTGCAATTACACCCTCAGCTCTATAGGCGTATCTCAGTTAATCCCCTTTTGTTTCTGACTAGCAACTTCCCCGCCATGCTTCACTGTCACCACACACAACTTTATTCCCACAGCACAGCAACGTAAAGTTATTTTTCACCCCAAAACTTTAATAAAAGCCTGAATACCACCTGCTCAGCTCCTCTGACACAGACGAAGTACTGTGTATCTGAAGGCAGATGACAGTGTTCTGTGCTACTGTGGAATATTAGGCCTAATAACGGATGGCACCTCTGACAATTTACCATCCAGAATAATAACCTGTTATTAAATTGTTATGTAATTTCACTGTAATCAGGAGGATTCCTTGAGCTTTTCTTAAAGGTATTTTTCTGGACAAGAATACAGAATATTTGCCACGAAGCATCAGAATGGGACTTGCAGTGTCTAAACAGCATTACATAATAAAATAATCTATATAATTACTTGGTTTCAGATTGCATTGGTAAGCTACAAGTTAAACTGTGGAATCAGCTCCCAGACAGTGTGCCAAGTTGTCTGTAAATGTCAACTATTCCTCCCGAAGCTCACAGAAATATCCTCAATAACCTGCAGTGTCAATCAGACCGTCTAAATTATTCATTGCATTTTTGTTCCAGCGTAGTATCAAGTTATTTTTTTTCCTATTTTTAATAAATTTAGACTATACTTGTCAGTTTTCAGTAGGGGTGGGCCATATCGTATCACATATCATTTTCGCGATATCATTTTTTGATATCGCTGTAGTTCTTCATATTGTTTTGGATACGATATAATTCGTGTTACGCTCAGCTCCATCAGCAGCATAAACACTGACTGCAGAACACGGGGACAGGCGCTTAAAAAGTAAAATGAAGTGAAGGATGTAAACTGCTTGAATAGATCATATTTGCTGGTAAATAAGTATGGCGCAAAAAAAAAAAAAATGAATAAAATATCACAGAATTAATCTTCCCAATAGGCGTAAGGCTGGGATTTTGAAGTTATCCATTGTCAATTATATCGTCAAATATATCGTTATCCTGATATTTCTTTTTTATATCATGATATAGATTTTAGGCCATATTGCCCTGCCCTCGTTTTTAGTAACCTGAACGATTTTGAATGGTTATTGATGAGCTAATGTGAAGCTATTTGTATGTGTATTTTGAATTAAACTGTGTCTTGGCAAAGGATATGCAATGTTTGGACCAGGGACTGAACCATCAATATTTCATTTAGAACTTAAAAGACATTCTCGCTTTAGCCCGAGCCACTATCACCATGAAGTATGTGGTAAAAAGCCGTAAAGTAGCACAGACTATTTGTAAAACAAAAGCACAGATGGTACAAGTTCTCTCTTCAAAGTCCCAGCTTGTGAAATTTAAATGCCATTGCTCTGTATGCAGGGCAGTCAGATTAAAAGATACCCTTGGCTCTTTCTACTTCAGGAGTGAGTGCTAGTAAATTACTGAATGGCCTTACAAAATACAATGTCATGAATCAAATAGATGCATTGTATTTGCTTGACCATGTACAGAGGAACATTTTAACTTGCATTCACCAAAAATCCTTCAGAAAATGTCTTTATTCAACTTAATACATCTTTCTTGTCCTCTTGCTAACTCATCCAAAAACTTCTTTTGGAAATTACAGACATCAGTTTCGGAAGTGTTTTGCTAACAGGCTACCAATCAACCAACAACCCCGCCGGCCAGACATTTTGTCTGCTAAATATGCATGAGCCTAATGTTACACCCGAGAAATAATTACGCTCATAAACACCAGGCTACATTTTCCAACACAGCCCCTCGGCCTGACTGCTCCTCCAGTGACAAATAACGTGCACAACAATCATTCAATTTTAATCTTCCAGTAAATTTCACCTTCAGCTGCAGTATCCCTAACCAGAGCGATGATTAGCGTCATTACCGGGCAGCCCGAAAAAAAAAAAAAAAAACACGAGTTGGAACCTGCCAGTGTTTTAGACAGAGGGACAAATACATCCTCTAAACACACAGCTGTCTCCCTACTGCGCCAAAGCAATCATTCTGCATCATTTACTTCCACTCCAATGGCGGTAATATTCGCATTAGGCGAGACATTTCTGCGCGCTTTGAATTGCTACTTTTACATTCGCCAGTCTTGTTAAATTAAAATGGACGCTGATAAACGACAGGACCTTGTTAGGAGCAATTATTACAAAATCAGTATACGTTTGTTTGGTTCAGAAGTTGTGAGAAAATCCATCTTTGAAGCAGCTCGGACTGTTTTAACAGTGTTATCCCATCATGCGTTATCTTCAAATTCTAATAAGAGACATTCATTGCGCTCATAATAAGACACTTTTGATTTCGGAATCGAGCCAGTCTTGGTATTGAGCGCAGTTAATTAAAAGATTCTCCCTCCACTCACAGCTTGTAAATGTGCCATTTACTCTTTTTGGAAGCTAAATGCATACACATTATATAAATATACTTTTTTTTTAAACCTCTAATTGAATCATGTTAGTCAATTACATGGAAGGTGTTTATCAGATCAGGGGATAAAGTTCATCAAAGTGGCAAAGAATGAAGTATGGACAGCAATCGGGTGTTATTACTGCAATGCCACAAAGAACAGTTACACAAACAAAGACTGGTTTAAAGGGGTTAGATGCAAGTTAGCCATTTTATGCTCACTACTGCCACCTCAGGTCATACGTGTAACTGCACTTTCTATATTAAGCTCGTGCATGACGGCACTTCAGACCTGAAGTAACACCTTTTTGAGTGACAGCGCAGGATTTTAGAGGCAGTTGTGGTGAACAGGCCTGGGCTCATTCTACACATTAGGACATGGCTGGAAGGTGGAGGAATACATAATTTTAACATTTTTAAATTCCGTATAGTCCCTTTAAGTAAAAGAAAAAGGATGAAAAATGGCCAGGCATTTATAGAATGAACAAGAACGATTTCTCCTCGAAACTCTCAGGACAATGTGGAACTCATAACAGTAAAAATAATTACAACTGTTGAGGACATTTGCTGTTTTAATAATTCTCAATTTCTGTTATACCAATCAAGCACTACAAAGTCAGAAGTGTGAGACTTTTACACAACAATGGATCCTGCAGGAAAATGAAAACACACAGCTACTTCATGGGAGCGATTGTGGCACTTCAAATAATAATAACAATGTTTTAGTATGTAGCCACAGTTGCCCACAGTTGAGTGACTGAAGCGAGTGCCAAGTTGGCTGCAATTACCCGTGATGAATAGAACTGAGCAGCCGAACGAGGATAAAAAACATGATTTGTTGAGAAATAACCCATGAACAAGTTTCTGTTTCTTAGATTTTCAATCACTCTGCCACTCATTCTTCCAAAATGAACAAGGCACTTTATTAAAAGTGGACATTTGGAATGTTCTGAATGAATCAATTCTACGGTTTTGTCTCGGGACATGCCATTTTGTACAGACGTATTGGTCTAACAATGTTGGATTGCTTCACCTGACAAAGTAGCTCTATCTCTCAGTATATTTTGTGAGCTGTGTTGTTTGACAGTGCAGCTTGTTTGCGGGAGTGACACCAACAGACACTACATCTGTTACTTCACTATCTCTCGTAGTATTTCAACGCTCTTTTTGTAGCAATGCACTGGAGCTCACAGTCCAAGAAGATGTTGATGTTGTGTTTGCTTGTTCTCTTTTGGATAGATATTGAGCGACACTTTACTTAGAATGTCATCCTTTTTTTCTTTATTTCAGTACGTATATGCCGGTCATGACCCGGATAAAGGCCAACAAAGACAAGGTGAGTGAAACTACGGTCTCCAACAAATCATGAACTGGATTAGCGTTTCTCACTCAGAGGGTGGAGACTCAAAGTTGGGAAATGTCGGGGGTTTCATATCAAATTTGATTGATGATTTAGACTTTATAAATCCCATGAGTGAAGTATTGTAAGTAATTGTCAGGGAGTGTCTTAAATTTACTGCTACAAACTAGAGCCCAAGAATTTAATCTCATTATGGATTGAACAGGAATTTCAGTCTTCCAGCGTGACACACAAACAAAGAGCGTTGAATCGATACAGCTGGACAATTACTTGATTGAGGGCCCACGGTTTTGTGAGTTACCGATTCTCTTCTTCACAGGTTGGCAACAGAAGTCACACAAAGATTACAAAGTAGATTAAGCTCTAGAAACTACATATAATCTCTGAAGACTTCATTGCAATTATAAAATGCCTTTTTACCAATTTTCAAAGATGCCAAAAAAAATGAATTTCCCTTTTCTCTCCCATTTAATACTTTTAATGACTTCCTTATCCATCCACATGTTGGCGCCTCCAGGAAGAATACTGTTTATGCCACAGCATCTGCTTTTACTCAGAGTGCTTCTTCTGAAAAAGTCTATATTTATTTTGTACAAAAGCAGGTTGTTTTGCCGCAATTTCCTTCTTTAGGAGACCAATCAAACGAACTGGGGCTTATCAGACTTGTAAAAACAGAAAAGTTGAGTCTCTGAGGGCCTTTTCTCTGGCAGGAAAACACACATTCATGGAAACACTATTGTTAGATATCGCTCACTACTGCTTCTAAATATATATTTAAAAAATATATATCTTTCACAAACGATCTTTGTGCTTTTAACTTCCCAGGTGTTGATTTACAGTCCCACGTTCTTTAAGTACGTCTACGAGTCTTGGCTGGACGGTCACGGGCGATATCCCTCCACTGGGTTCCTCAGCTTACTGTTTGCAATCCATATCTGTGATCAGGTAAGTCCAGCCAGTGGAACGTGAATGTTAGATCCGTTTAGAATTGTGACCCTATCATACCCTTCATTCTTTCGAAAAGGTAGAAAAAACGAATGTCAATAGAAGTTGTAATTTCGCTTTTTAACAAGATACATTTTTGGCAATGCCTTTTGTTGCTCATCCGAATCATTCCAGAGGTTAATGGTTTTTTATCAACTGATTAAAGTTTGGATAGAAAGGAGAGGACAGTCAAACAACAAAAGAGTTGACCCGCCTCTTCAAGAAAAGGTAGAATTATGTAATTCAAACAATCATGGAAGATCACCCTTCAGAAATGTATAGTTTACGAAAGATTTTTTTTCCCTTTGATAGATGTTTTCAGCTGCAACCAGACATCTATTTACTGAGGACTAATTTCATGTTTAAAGTTTAAGTTTGATAAGAAGTTAATGAATATTGACTTGAAGATAAAAATATCAACAACTACCAACCTAACTGTGCACCAGAAAGTTACTTGTTAATTCAGTGTTTGATTTACAAGTCGAAGAGGTGATCGAATATTGTTGTCTGGAATAGAATGATTGAATTGAGGGTTTCACCTAATTTTAAAAGGGCCTAGATGGAAGTTGTCAGTTTTACACTTGCTACTGCCACCTCAGGTCTTACGCGTAACTGCAGTCTCTATATTAAGCTCGTGCATGATGGCACTTCAGACCCAAAGTAACAACTTTTTGAGTGACAGTGCAGGATTTTAGAGGCAGTTGTGGTGAACAGGTCTGGGCTCATTTGACACATTAGGACATTGCTGGAACATGTAAGGGGAGGAAAACACATACTTTTAACATTTCTAAACTCTGTCTAGTCCCTTTAAAGAGCCAACAAACAGGATAGACTATGAACAGAGTTTAGAAGAGAATAATTTAGTACATCCACAGAAGATCTTCTGTCACAAACCAAGCTAGACAGAAGCTGTCGGTCGCTCCAAAACATGAAAGATGGCGGGTACTACTGATACACTGTTTTCTTCTGCCCATTGGTCTGTTTTAAATAGGAAACAGCGTTGTACTAGCTGACATGCCATCCTTTCCTTGTATAATGTTTACTGAAAAGGCTTCCTGCAGCTTGTTCCTGCGTCATATCCAGTTTTTCTCTAATTGGTTGATGCCATCTGTCAATTATGCCCACCAGGAAATCGCTGAGATCATGCTCGCTCCCAGACTACATATCTTTGAAAAAGCATGTAGTTTGGCTGGCAAGGCAACCTTCAGTGCTGGAGGGTGTTTCAATCCAATTCCTGGGCAACTGTGAACTTAAACATGAATTTACCAATGACAACACAAACCAAACTTTCTGAACAAACGCAGAATTCACCGCTTTTTCTTCCTTTAGATCAACGTGTTCGGATTCGGCGCGGACCAGAATGGCAACTGGCACCACTACTGGGAGGACAACCTTTTGTCAGGAGCCTTCCGGCACACGGGCGTCCACGACGGAGACTTTGAGTACAATGTGACTCTGCTGCTGGTGGACAAGCACAAAATCAAGATGTTCAGAGGCAGATGATGCTGAGCCGTGACGCGCACTGAGACGGCCACACAATCAACGCCTGCGCCTTTAATGACGGCTCACACCTCAACCTGCTCGTGTGGGTTTAAAGGACATGTTCTCACAGGCATTTCTGATCGGCCCTAATTATAGTATAATGAGGTGAAATCACTCTCTGGCCACAAAAAGGGAAAGATGGAGTTTGTTATTTGTTTTTTTCAAAGCATGCCCTTTATAAACATACGTAACTGTCAAATTGTGGTCAATTAAAGTCAACATTTCCAAAGGGTTATACAATTCTTAATAAGGTAAAGCACCTTAAAAAAAATGAGTTTCAATATTTCATTCACCATTTAAATACCCGGCAGAGAGTAATCAGCTGTGGGGTAATATTGATCATTTGTGACCTTGCTGTGCTAACTGCTGTGCCAAGAAGTGTTTGGTTTAAAATTGTACATTTTAATGAGTTAACCCACTTTTAAACTTTCCATCGTCTACAGGGAAAATAATGAGAATTTTGCTTCCAGAACCAGAAGTTTCCACGTGCTATTACACTCCACAGACCAAATTGGCCAAAGATTATGCTGTGTAAACAATCTCTCGGTCCTCACCACCAACTTTAATTAGCTCCTTGGCCCTTTACTCACCTCCTTAAATAGCCCAACTATTACTTTCAGAGTCATTTTGCGCACAGCCAGAATTAGGTTGAGCTCACATCAGAACCATTTAAATAAGTGCGCGCTGGCTCACGTCACTGCCTTGACCTTCGGCGTAATTTTGATAAATGACACGGGGGAGGTCAGTCTCCAAGTGTTGGCCCTGCGTTTCACTGCGGAGGATCCCGACTCTGCCCCACCCACTCATTCTGTTTACACCGGTGCTGCCGCTGTTAGTGTGAGTGATTCAACTCTCTCTGATTCATGATCGCTCGAAACTGATCCTTGCACAACAATGAGCGCGGCATTCGGATGTAAACAAGATAAGTGCCGCGAGTGTGGCTAACTATCACTCGACAGCGCCGCCGTCGCCGCTTCATATCTGAGGCCATTGTGTATTCCGACACCGCCGGTGGTGGAGGGAAAGTCATTTGGTCCCGCAGCATCACCCGGATTTCTGACTGGAATTTCAGAAAGTAGCAGCTCCTCGTCAGTCATGATTGCCGGCTGATTGCGGGCACTGGAATGCATTTGGGGCTACACCAGAGAGCACTCGTCAAGGCGCATATTCACCAGAGGAAGCGGTTTTTTTTGGGGGGGGGGGGAGGGCAAGATTTAGAGATAGAGAATGCACAAAGAGTAGCCATTTTGGAGGCTTTCTACTTTATCATTGACAAACCAACATAACCCAATGAAATTAATTGTCCTTATCCCCCCCCACCCCCTTTTTATTTTTAGATAGGACTATGTAAATTCAAAATTGATCGACACAGCGAAAACTTACATCAATAAACCTAAGCAGCACTTGAATATTGCGACGATATCATTGCGATATTTTATCATCTTGTTCCTAAGCTATACATTTCTAGAGCATTTTGTATACTACCTGCCCTCTTTCCTGTATCAGTCCTACCACTATGGAGAACGAGCTGGTTTACTTTTTGTCACAATTTAATTCTCCAAAAAGTAAAGAGAGGCTCTTCGCACCATGTGTCTGTTGCAGGCTTATAAAATACAGTCTAATCTACTGGGCTGTAAAAGGCCCCCTTAAGCTGTCAGAGTGTACTAAAACAGTGCCAAAGTTACAAATAAAGGGGGTGTAAATGTACGTACAGGGTCCATTTACTGCCGGGCTGCAGGCAACGTAGATCAATGAAATTCTGCCACTCACTATGACGAGCAGGAGTACATTATTGAACCTCCACTGTTGACTGACACACACGGCCTACTGTATACAGGGGTGCCTTAACTTTCAGTACTGCACGTTTGTGACTGTACTCTGTCAGAAAAGTGGTTGTGAAGTGCCTTTAAGTCATTTTACTCTGCAGCTTTACTGTGATGGAATGATTTTATTTAATATTTTTGAATCAAACTTTCATATTTTCTGTTGTAGCTTTGCATGTATCCTTTGCCATGAACAAATGCCTCAACCTAGACCCATTTTTAGGAACCGTGTTTTGTCTTCTGTCTTGGCTCAACACTGTTGTGCACTAAACTCTTATCGTTTGTTGTTGACCAACTGAAGCACTTACATTGACTCAGAAGTTTGGAAATCGAGTTGTGTAAACATTTATAACTAGCATTTGGTTATTGTGCCTTCACTTCGCCCGGAGTGGACAGTTCAATGAGCAAAGGACTTGTAATTGGTGTCTCATCAACACACTACAACATTGTGGACAGTTCCACCTAGTGGCGAAACTTGTATTTGTATCAGCTTTAATTTCACACAGGTCCGTTACTGTCTGGATCTGATCAAAAGAAGCATTGTTTTATCATATTTTAAGGATTTATATTGTTAAAATGCTAAATAAAAGCGTTTGTAAAAGGATTTGGGCTTAATTCAAACTCACCGGTTGTGAATGTGTTAAAAGCATGGCCTGGAATGTAACTCTAGATATTTTTATTCATGTGCCAAAATTACTACAGCACTTAAAGGACTGGCATGACGAGTGTGATACAGTAACAGGACTAATAGTTCAAGCAGTTAGAGAAGTGGCCGTAGCAAATACAAAAGAGTAATTTAGTTTAATTCAGTTTTGTTTTCGTTAACATGAACATAATTTAGTTTGAGTCAAAATGTAGTCATATTGTTGGTTTGGTAAGTTTTAATCAAGAATAGTAATTCCACATGCATTTTACAAGCCTTTGATCAGCCCAGGCCAGCCGTTATCCTGTTAATTTTTATGGACAATCTTAACACTGCATGTATATAATGTACAAATAAAGCCTGAACCTAATGGGTAAGTTACATGGTTGAACACATCACTCACCTCCACTAGTGTGGGTGGACATTAGCATTCACCCTGTGCCAATGGCCTGTCCAAATTCCACTGAAACAATATCCCTGAAGGGCCAAGGGTGTCTTGCCCAAGGGAACACAACAACCATATGCACTAATCAAACCAGTGATTAAACTTTCAACCATCTGGTATACAGATGGCCAATACTTTTTTAGAACAGTACCTAAGTGCATTTCTGCTCACTTGGCAGCCCATATCAGTAGCTTCATGTATAATGTATGCCTAACACATGCATTTCATTGGAGTCTGATTTAGCAATGTGCTGTTTGTTGAATCCTGGCTTGCTCCTTTAGTGCCTTGAGGAAGTGGCAAATGTATGCAAAGAAGATGGCTGTGCTGGTTTCCTTCCCACATGCATCAGTGAAATGAAACGTGCTCGCTCCTGACACTAAGTGCGCCCATGTATCCTCTGTCTTTAATTTGTCATAACGCTTCACACTGCAGCTGTTTCTGCAGATGCTGCCAGAGATAGTTCCCTCCCCAAAACTGCCATTAAAGAAAATGCTGTGTCATTGAAAACTTCGTAATGTATAGCTTTAAACAAAGCCAAAGAAGGCTGGATCATATATTCAATCATTAAACATGTTACAAATTTGAAATACAAATTCCAACAGCTTCCTTTAAATGTTTTTTTTTTAGCTGTTAATTATGATATGTATTATTGTTGTTGTCATAAACACATTGAGTTGTGTTTTTGTTTTATTTAAGCGCAACACGATGCTTGAGTAATCCTACATTCTAAAAATCTCAGAAACGCTTGCCCCCACCTGCTGATGTCACAAAGTGATGCTCATCTGTGTTTTTAAAACCCAGGCTTCAAATTGCCTCCAGCACAGATCTATCTTCTAATAGCTGGCTGCTTTTGTTTACGGCTTCCCATTTGTGAAAGCAAAAGATGATGGTTGAATTATGCATTCATATTTTTCTATTATTCCAATACGTAAGCTCAAAGACATAACAGTATTTTTAAAAAGCCTAAATAAAGCACAAACTTGGAGTATAGCATGTGAATAATACAATTCACATGCGATATTAAAAATTGACTATCTGATGTGGATTCTGCATTCAAATGACTTGGAAAAGCAATTAACGCCACCATGCTGTGAGTTGCGTGGCATTTAAAATTGCTATCAGTTTCATTATGCTGTAAGGTATACCCTATAGAACAGTCATTACAATCTAGTCAAGCCCATTAATCAAATATGGGATTCTCAAATGGATGGGGAGCGACAAGCAGGATGGAAGGAGGTTGAATATAATTTTAGTGTTGTAGAATTTATAGTTAAAGTGTCGCAAGAATATGTTTATTGGAGTTATCTATCAATATACTGACACTTTTAATGAAATCATATTATCTGTACAGCAAGATTATCCGACATACTGATTTCTTCCAATCATGGTCTATTGGATTCATAAATCTCAAGCTGGGTAGCCTGCGCAGTGCTTCAAAATCAAGTCATGTGTTTTATATCACTCATAAAATGGATTTAAGTTCCAAGGTCCATTAACCCACTGGTACATTGCTAACCTCTCATTAAACAGCACTCTTCACTCTAAGTTGTTACACTTATGGTTTAATAAGATCATTAAATACTATGAGCATTTGTATAGCGTGTGTATAAGGTGCCTGAATACAGTATAGCCTGTATCTGTTTGTATATGTTTACATATTTTACATACAGCATGAGCTTTTCAAACTGTAGAACTTAGAACTCTTTAAGTGGCACTCAGGATTATCTGTAATTTTAGACTTTGCTCATTTTAATTATGATTTCATCTGGTTCAGTTATTATATTTTGAAGAATGGCTGGCTACTTGGAAGGTCATATATTTCATGAGGTGCAGAAAAGTTTGAGAACCACTGTTTGTACGTCAAGTCAGAGTAGTTTGCAGGTTGCTAATGAGGTGGTGATTTTGTAGTTCTAAATCTGTTTTCAGGATTATTTTTATTGAAATATGGTATAGAATATGTGATACTGTAAATTTTGCATAAAACAGTACCCAGTGTTTTATACAAAATTACAGTATACTTATGCATTTAACTTTAAAGGAACAGGCCACCGTTTTTCCATATTGAGTTATGTTCTTACCTGAGCTTAGACGAGTTGATACGTACCCGTCTGGTCTTTGTGTGTAACCGTGGAAGAGCTTCAAACTTCGCCCCGTTTGAAGCTGTAGGAATATACAGACAGAGACCAAATGCTAACAACATCTTTGGTCGTTTTGCGTGACTGAGTGCACGCACAAAGACCAGACAGGTACGCATCAACTCGTCTAAGCTCAGTCAAGACCATATCTCAGTATGTGAAAACGGTGGCCTGTACCTTTAACCGCTTAACCCCCCAGCTGAACAGAGTACATTTTCTCCAGTTTGGCATTACCCAAATCTAAAAGCTTCTTGAAAAATTTAAAAAAAAAAAATGAGAAGAAAACAAGAAAACAAACAAGTCACAAAACCACAACAAAAAAAGCTATGAAAGTACACAACAAAAAACGGACAAAAGTCACAAAAAGTGACAAAAGCGATTTAAGTGCAGCAAAAAAGGGACCTAAGATATTTTCTGTCTAGTTTCCATCAGGAGCCAGATTATCATAAAGAAAAAAAAAAATCCAAAATAAGTCTCTTTAGCTCACGTGTCTCTGTAGGATGGACAATCATGGCCGCCAGAGCAGCGCGCACTACGGCATCCTCTCCTATGTCTATTTCCTATGTCTACGGTAACATTACGCAGGTGAGGCGATTATTACGTTACTGTCTCTTTAAGACGTCAGTCCAGCAAGCAGCACAACAAGGAAGTTATACTCGCCTTGAAAAACTCGTTTAACCAACCCAGGCAGATGTTTTTAAGAAATAAAGGTGAGTTATGCGCTATAAATGTGTATAAAAAAAACGATTAAAGCGACATAATTGCGTTTATATGTTGACAAAGTTGCACCCCGTACTAGCAACAAACTCGACATCGCCATGGGTGTACGCATTAGTTTCACTTTCTTTACTTAGAAAATGACAGAGCATTTTGGATATTCATTACCTTGTATGTGTTTTAAAAGTTGCACAACGTAGTGATTTTCACTGACATATGCGTAAGCTCGTCCTTATAGCGTGTAGCTTGCTGGACATGGCAATGGTGAACAGGGGAAATGTACCCGCCTACAGCATAGCCTGCACTTACTATACCTTCAACAGGAAATCCACCATAATCCACTGTCCACACGTGAAGTAGCAACATTTGTTTCAGATAAATGGCGAGCTACATGTCTTCATTTTAAGTCTAATGATCCATTGTAGAAACAACCATGTAGAAATGGCAGGTGCTAGGTGTTTCTTTTAATAGACATAAACTTGTAGAAGTGACCAATGCACTTTCTATTCATGCCTAAAATGCCAGATTCATTTAATATTAGCCCAACAGAGATTGTAAAATACTGGGGTTGTGGTTCACATAAAAAACATTTGGACACTGGAGCGTGTTAGCTGTGTTTGCCAGTAGTGATCTGGCAGCTAAAGTAGTTCCACTGCTCTTTTCTCCTTTTGTTAAGTGTTGGTGTGCAATGTTTGTACCTTCTAACATGGTGGATATCTATGGTCAACTTGCAACATTCGATTACAGACTATAAACTGTATGTGAAACCGGATATTTTGTTACTTACTTCTTAATGTTTTTTATTAATGTTTTAGGATGACAGAGAGCCAGGGTCGAGTCGTGGAGGTGTTGGGGCTGCCCGATGGAGTGGATGATGAGCTGCTGACTTTGTACTTTGAGAACAAGCGCAGGTCTGGAGGAGGTCCCCTGCACTCCGTGGAGAAGAGTGAAGACAGGGCTTTACTGGTGTTTGAGGAGGCAGAGGGTAAGTGTAAACAAGCCAGCGCACAGTAAATAAATAATATATAAACTCTTATTCTAAAATGGTAGGTATTCTTATTTATTAATTTACCATTGCTGTGTGTCCTGATCTAACCTTTCATCCGACACTCAAGCCCCAAAACTGTAATTGCCTTAAACACTGGGATAGACATTTGCGTCACCTTTCTGAAATTCGTGTGCCGCCTCTTTGCTCCTCCTGCTCGCCCCCTGCTTCTTACGGGGTGTCCCAGCGGCGTCGAAGGATGGGTCAAATGCAGAGGACAGATTTCGTTGCACAGTTGTTGTATAATGACAAATAAAGCAGCTTGCTTTCTAAAAAGCTTGTAAAAAGACAGATTCTTTGGTTCATTTAGAACTAACTTTACATTGCAGAACTTTTTTTTCCCCCTGCAACCCTTGAACACCTCAGCCTCCAATACTGCTTTGCTTTGTGATCATAAGGAGGAAAAAGACCTGTCAGCTCTCTATAGATATGGGATTATACAAAGATGCCTTGCTGTGGCGCATCCAGCGACACAATGTGGGAATGCAACCATGCCGGTCGTAGTAGCTTCAAGAGTACTGGAGCACATACATGTACTTATTCAAACTCTCCCTGCCTTTGGGCTGCTGCACTCCTATTCCACAAAATGGACATCAAGAATCAATAGTTAGACGTTCAGATAACATTCAGTAATTGTAATTATATTGTAACAGTTCACACTATACTCACCGTCATGTAATATGCTTTCATTTCTTGCATTGTTTGCTACAGCTGCTGCTCGGGTGCTTTCCAAAGAGCACCATGTCGTCCATAATGTGGAGCTGAGCGTGAGGAAACCTGCTTCCAAGGATCCATGTCGTTTTTTACTGAAGGGAATCAACCCCAGCACTTGCATCGAGATGATCGAGCTCTATGTGGAGAACTTACTGAACGTCAATGTCCCAGAATACACCCTGCTCCCCTCCACTGACAACAAACTTATTCTCATTCAACTCAGCCAACCGCTAGCTCAAGGTTGGCTGCTTTTACGCATATATATATTTCTTTACACCGGGGACATGTTTTGATGATATGACAATGTTTTTTTTTACAGATTTCCAAAAGCTCAGTGAAAGAATCTCTAGAAGACCGCTGAGTGCCGCTGTGGTGTCTCTGGAAGCAGTAACCGAGACAGATGCGGTGTTGGTAGAGAACCTTCATCCAGGCACCACTGCGGATCTGATCTCCCTGTATTTTGAGAGCCCGCGAGGAGGCGGTCAGCGGGTGAAGGAAGCTGTCATGCTGTCTGAAGGCTCTGCAAAAGTGACGTTTGTCTGCTTTGAGTGTAAGTTTAACGCTACAGGATTGGAATACTTTGGCAACTACTGAATAACAAGTGCAATGATATGTGAGGTGCATGGTTACATTGAGGTGAAGATTTGTTTTGAACTCCACATGATTAATATAGTCGTAGGAACAGTCAGTTGGGTAGTTATGATCATCTGCGTCTGTGATAAGTTGGGTTTTTAGTCACGAACAATTCCTTTTTGGTGCATTTTCTGTGATAAATATTCTGTAATTTATCTTGTTGCGATTATTGTCAAGTTAGTAAATGCAATTTTATTCTAGAAGTGGATGCTAATCTAATCTTATACTGTATTAACATATCTGTGTTTTTCACAGCTGTTAGCCTGATCCTGAACCGTCCTCACAAACTGGAAGGTGCTGAATTGGTGATAAAACCATACTTTGACTTCCTCCAACCTAAAGAAGCTCCACCCCCACCATTACCATTGCCATCAGCATTGCCATTGTCGGACCCCCAGCCCAGCATCCACAAAGCCACTGACCAACCCTCCATGGAACAAGATGAGGCTCCAATGCAGGTTACTCTCAGTTCTCCGACTGTGGCTAATGCTAACAGCCTGCCTCCACTCGCCTTATCCCCCCATGCGTCCACTGACACGGTAGAAGTCATGGAAGAAGCCCAGGCAGAGGAAGCAGAGGAAGTCCAAATCACCATAGAAACCATTGCGATCACAGATTCGACAAAACTATCTTTGTTTCAGAAAAGTCCTCTCCCGCAGGACACTAAACGGTCCCACCCAGAATTCAACATCGCGATAAACAACGATGGCATCTGTGTAACTGGCCCCAAAGGAACGGTAATGGACCGCATAAAAAGTACTATTATGGATTTTTTTAGCAACATGGCAGAGATCACTTTTACTTTAGAGCAAGCACACGCTCAGTTTCTATCCCAAAAAGATGTAAAAGACAGGCTAACGCAAATGATCAACCCATCAAGTACATTGTATACAGTTTCCGATTGCAATGTTGTTGTGACGTCCCTATCTGAGGATTCTGCGAGGCAAGCGTGTGGCATTTTAAAATCCCAGTTAACCAGCTTTAGTGTGCAAGTGGATCCGGAAAACGAGAGCATGTTGTATTGCAATGAGTGGCAGGAGTTCTGCCAGGCTCTGGGATTTGTGAAAGTGTGCGAGCGCGGGAGGAATCTAGATGTGGTGACTCTTAAAGGGATGGAGGAGGAAATGCAAGAGGCCATATTAACTTTTCTCACCACACCGATCGAAAGGGAGATGTTTATTCCGATGGAGCCTGGCAAACTGAAGTACATTCAGATCCATTCTCATCAACTGCTGGCAGACATGACCGAGGTGTCCATATTCCCAGTGGAGGGCCAGGACGTGTGCGGCTTAAAGGTGAGTGCAGTTGTACGTAGTAGTTGTAGTAGTAGTAGTAGTAGTAGTAGTAGCAAGTTTTTACGACAATAACTGATGTTGATGAAAGTGTCGGATTCTCTTTTTGGTCAGATCCACGGCCACCCCACTGCTTGCCAAATAGCCGAGGAGCTTCTCCAAGGCCTGGTCAGTGACACCTGCACCAGAACCATCACAGTGAACACCCCGGGGATCACACGCTTCATGCAGGCCGACGAGTGCAAGAAAATGTTTTACGATATGGAGACCAAGTTCAAAGTCTGCATCTTTCCTGAGCTGGTTCCCTGGGTGCCACCGGCAAGCACGGTACTGCCACAAATACTTTGCAACCACATCGACACTGCCGTTAGTTTTTGCGCCATTTGGGAAGTCAGTTTTCAAACCTATTCAGTGGTTTCAGCCTTAGGCGACTGGAGCAGTTTACAGGGGAGTGGCACAAGTTCACTCAGTGTTTCCGCCTCACTGAATTCCTTTATTCCTTCAGCTGTTTGTTTATCATTGAGAGAAGTGCAGGGCTGGAGTCATGGAAGAAACCGCATTTTGACAGATACTGACTGACAGCGTGTTCTACACTTCGTGGTTTTATGATTGCATTGTGTTTTGGGCTATACAATAATAGAAAATCTGTCTTTTTGAAAAATGTTCAAGAGACTCCCATGTTGAATTAAATTGGAGATGTCAAAACATGATGGTGGTTTAAGTGTTTCTCAAAATCCTGCTCTGAGAGTCGGTGAACAAGGACTGAGAAAAGCTCATGTTTCAGATCTTCACAAATGACGATGTACTTTGAACATGTTCTTTCCTCTTGCTGTTTTTTGAGGTAATCTATCCTCTGCTGGACCGTGTTCTGTTCTGCTAGGCTCGTACTTTGCACACATGTTTTGAAATGCATGTGATTCTAGTTGAGTAGTCATCTCTCACTTGGAGTACCTGGAAAATAGTCAGAAAATTCTTCTTAAATGAGCTGGACTTGTGACTTCGACTCTCGGCGACTTGGGGATTTTATGTTAATGACTCAGACTTGCACATTCAATCTCGGACTTGACTCTTAAATTGAAGACTCTGAATCGAACAATGGGGACTTGAGTGTGACTTGGACTTGGAAAATTGTGACTCGACTTCACACAAATATCATCATCTTACCTCCCTCTTTTCCAGAACATGCTTGAATGTGCATGGAAGATGATGGCCGACAAAAACTTCAATGTCCAGTCGGCGCCAGATGGTCTACGTCTTGCTGAAGCCAACACAAGTATTATCATTCATTCGCACATTAGAGAACACTTTTTACACTTGCTCACTTTTGCCTTTTTGCAGCTTTGCTAAACGACGCGAAGATGATTGTTTCGGCGATTGAGGATAGACCACCGCAGCCGCTTGTTGCAGACACACTGGAAGACATGAGCGATTTAGACTTGTACTCAGCGGAGGAAATCACGGATGTACCTGGCCAAGAAAGTGAAGATAATTTGGCATCTGTGTCAAGTGGCTTAGAGAATCCCTTAATCCAAGGGGCTTCAGGTTTTGAAAGCAGTCTGGAAGAAGAAGCCCAGCTCTCCTTAGCCATCCAATACTCTATGGAGTCCAGTTCACTGTCAATGGAGGATGAAGATGCACAGTTGCAACAAGCTTTAGAGTTGTCAAGGAAAATGATCCAAGAGGAAGCAATTTCACACAAAGAAATGCAAAACGTGGACGAGCCTGCCAAGCGAACCCTGCAGGACACCATCAAGTCGGCGAACACTCTCAAGTTGGTCGTATTCGCAAGTTACAACTCCGACTTGATTCGTGTGGATATTGCTTTTGGAAAGAAGGTTAGCCAAAGACAGGACGAGCAAAAAATAGAGCACAGATGTCTTAAATACTTATCTAGCTTCCACAAAGCCTGTTTAGATGTAATCAGGAGAAATCACGCAGTAAAAATTGATATTGTCGGCACAATAATTTGTGTTTCTGGGTTTAAGAGTTATGTAGATGAAGCAATGCCTGATGTGAAATTACTGTTGGAGAAAATGTCTGATTCCGTATCAGATAAGGAGATTTTGAGGACTGTGCAGTGGGTCCAACATGGGCCAACAGCGCAAGAAAAAACACCATATCCGTCCGATTTGACCATCGTTCTGGACAACGCGTGGAGGATGAGACAAAGGACACTGGACGTCTTATTGGACAATCAACCACACATCATTAACATTGAGAAGATGGAAGTGCACAACATTGCATCAGGAGCAGTGCTGAAGATCTCTCGAGAGCCAATCAAACCTGAAGGCAATGCTCAAGTGAATGCTCCAGGTAACTTGATATTCTGTTCTCAAAATAAGGGCACATCACATATGTTCATGATTTTTTGTTTACTAATAAGAAGGAGAACGCATCGGTCTCTTTTATAGCTTTTGTGTCGCTTTATTCTCTCCCTATTCTCTAAAGAAAGGCAATTTTGTTGACACAGCTACCCTGAGGCTGATTGACAGAGATGATCTGCCCATCTGCGGTTAATGCTTCTCCAGCCAACACCATTCACTCACACTACGCACACCACATTAATGCGTATGCGGCATTGTGCGTGTCATGCACAAGTACACTGACAATATGTACTGGTTGCAGCTGTAATCAAACTGCCAACCTTGTTATGGGATTACCATAGTTTACCGCTTTAGCTGCTGTCGCTGCTCTGTAATTTGGACATGCCTTGGTCTGTGTGACGAGGCGGTGCGGCTAGTGATGAAAAAAGGTCTAACCAGAAGCCTAATTGATTTGTCATAAAATTCCTCAAAGCAACATGAAAGGGGCTCATCCAGTTGCGAAACCATGTGTGAAGCAGAAATGTCAGGAAAGCCTGACTGAGGGTGTGAATGGGAGAGAGAATTTCCCACCAATATCGCAAAGAGACTGCATTGCATCTATAAATAATATCTTTTGTTAACAGAAGAGGATTACTCCATTCTGTCAAACCTTCCGGAGGCAGCCAAAGTCGACGAGGAATCGGATGAATTTCAGATTGTGGTGAAGAATTTCTATGAGACAATTCAGCAATACCACAGCAAGATCCGAATCATCAAGGTAAAATATTTAAAACACCATAGTGATTTAGAAAATGTTATGTTTAATAATAACTTTGCTTGACAGGTGGAGAAACTGATGAACAAGCTGCTCCACAGCCAGTACAAGCTGAAAAAAGCCAGCGTGGAGCAGGGCGCTGTTTACCCTCAAGTGGAACGTACACTTTACCATGGCACCAGTGAGAGCGTTGTCAAAGAGATTTGTGTCCATGGATTTAACCGAAGCTTTTGTGGAAAGAATGGTAAGTTTTTAAATAAATTACAATAATGTGAAGCGCTTTGGGCGACTTGTGTCATGTGAAAAGCGCTATAGAATTAGCTTCCAGGTGCTTAAAAAGTTGCACATAGCATCACATAAACAACATTGTCTTCATTTCATTTGACTTCACAACAGCAATTTAATCATTAATCAACAGAGCCACAACAGACAAGTTTCCCACATGTGCTTGATGCTTATTTACAGTATATTTGTGTCTCAACAGCCACCGTCTACGGCCAAGGAGTGTACTTCGCTGTGAACTCTGCTCTGTCCATATCCGATCAATACTCTCCTCCAAATGCTGATGGACACAAGTACATATTTGTTGCCAAAGTTCTGACCGGAGACTACACTTTAGGCAACCACTCAATGAAGACGGCTCCTTTAAAAGAGTCTGAGGACATACCTCTGAGATATGACAGTGTGACCGATGACATCACCAAACCCACCCTGTTTGTAATATTCAACGACACACAGGCTATTCCAGAATATCTCATTACATGTCAGTACATTTATGGGCATTGAGTTATTTGTAACGGGGTTAAAGTAATGCTTACGTCTTAAAAGGGGAGATAATGAGAGAAACTGCAATGTAACCAATGTGTGCTTTTAACTGGCCCTTTCTGATTTGGTGAGTTGTATATTTTAATATTTTATTTTATTACATTTTTTAATGCGTGCACAATGAGGCATAATGCATTTATTTTTGCTATTATTATTGGATCACCAAATATATAAACGCAAACAAACAAAATGACTGGACTCGAAGGATCAAGGGTAATTTAGCCATTTTGCTTTATCTGTGAACCTGTTTCCCCAAGACTTCACTGAGAACTTTGCTGAACAATTACATTAAAAACCTTCGTTAAATAATTGTGTGTTATTTGTTTTTTTTTATAAAGCATGTTCAGTTTTGAAAACCGTGTGACCGACCTGAGTGTACTGAACATGGGTCAAGGTCAAGGTCAAGTTTATTTCTATAGCACATTTACAACCACGGCTGCCCAAAGTGCTTCACAACACAAACAAATGATAAAAACTAGGAATACAAATACAAACAAGGCATGATAAACATTGCATCAATTAAACAAAAAATACAATGGAGAAACAGTGTAACATATTAAAAGGCCTGTGTAAAGAGGTGGGTTTTAAGGGAGGACTTAAAACTGCTTAGAGTTGGGGCCAAACGGATGTTGAGGGGCAGACCGTTCCACAGTCGGGGGGCAGCAGCGGAAAAAGCTTTGTCTCCTCTGGTTTTCATGTGCGTTTTGGGCACATCCAGAAGGAGCAGGTCAGCTGAGCGAAGTGCTCTGGACGGGGCATGGACAGAGAGTAGCTCAGACAGATACAGAGGTGCCAAGCCATAGCACATGTGTTACATTTGTAGGCAACATATATATCCCATAGTTACTGTATTGCCAGTGTTGATTGAAAAGGAACTGAGGTTTTTCAAATATAGAATTGATTGGGACTTGGTGAAATGAAACATTCCAAAGCAGTAACACATTTCACTGTGGTCTGTAGTTTTGCTGTTCAGTATCGTAATGATGTTAGTAAACAGATACATTGAGGTATATTATGTCCCTGTGCAGGCTGTAGGTTTATGTACAAATAATATCACCATTTAGGCTGACCTTCATGGAACCTATTTGTTTAGCAAACTATGTGATGCTTTATCTGTAGTTTGAACTAATTAACGATAGGGGGCAGTCATCCTCCGTTCGTTCGTCTGAGGCAAAAACAACCCACGAAGAAGACACAGCCGAAGCTAACTGCTAACTCTACCAGTTGGCAAATACCGCCACCAACAAAATATGCTGCCCTTAAGCTCAACATAAGACTTTTCAATAAAGCTCCGAGTTTTCCCGTGTTTGACATAGGTATGTGGATAGGTTTCATTGAATATTTCAATAAAGTCCGATGCCGGTGTGCCTTGCCATCGATCTCTAGGGCTAGCTTACACCAGCAAGCTTGGCTAATAGCATTTAGGGCGAATAAAACCCTCGTCTTCACATTTGTGTCCTTTTAAAACTTGGAAAGTGGCTGAATGAATTGAGTTGTAGGTTATTTGATGACGGCAAACATACAGTTTGATTCACGTGGGTTTGAAATGCACGCCTTGAACATCCTTGCACTGACGTTACTGCACGGCAATAAACAATATCTCCAGATTTCAACCGCCTAGTTTATATGTAAAAGTAACAGTGGATACTTTATATGGATGGGTATCGTACATGGCTATCTTTGCTCTTCTCTGATTGAGGTTTTTTACAGTATATTGCATGCTGTATACTCTTGCACCAATGCGATTGTTGAATAGATGTTTTTTTTTGCAGATACTGAGGAGCAGCCCATAAGATGTACGCCGTGTACCGACAAGCTCACACTCCCACTGCTGTGGAGTTTTCTGTTTACTGCAACTTCATCTCCAGTAAAGAAAAGAATCTCGTTGTTGCAGGGACGTCACAACTCTTTGTCTACAGAATTATTCACGATGTGGAGGTAAACAACAATTCTACATGTTTTTTTTAAATTTATTTTTGTATTCCTTTCATTTTGGCTGTGTGGTTGTATTTACTGATTGCCTATTTTCAATCTAGAGTGCATCAAGATCAGACAAACCCTCAGGTATGTTGTCAGTGTTGGCGTATTTGCAAGGAAACTATTGGAATCTCATTCTTTGTTCGTTCTTGATCACAGATGTCAAACCACGGAAAGAGAAGCTGGAACAAGTGGCCTCGTTCTCCCTCTTTGGCAATATCATGTCAATGGAAAGTGTACAGCTAGTTGGTTCAAGCAGAGACGCGCTTCTGCTCAGCTTTAAGGATGCTAAGGTACATTCAGTATTAGAGAAAAGCTGGAAAAGCTTTCTTTAAATCTCAAAACTTTGCTGTGTTGATTTCTAGTTGTCAGTTGTGGAGTACGACCCTGGAACGCATGACCTCAAGACGTTATCTCTTCATTATTTTGAAGAACCAGAGCTTAGGGTTTGTCCATTTTAAAATGATGCACATTTACAGACAGAAATACAACATTGTAAATAATGACACGGTGTTTATCCTCAGGATGGTTTTGTACAAAATGTGCACATCCCGATTGTCCGTGTGGACCCAGAGAACCGCTGTGCTGTAATGTTGATCTATGGAACCGGACTTGTGGTGCTGCCGTTCAGAAAGGACACTCTTGCCGATGAGCAGGAGAGTGGAGTCGGAGAAGGGTATGTTTGCAGCTACAACATGTTCTCTTGGTTACTTTTTTTATTCTAACTTGTATGGCACAATATGACTGCTCCATCACTTTTATGCTTATGTTATTATGATTCCGTTTGCAGGCCCAAGTCCAGCTTCCTACCCAGCTACATCATTGACATACGCGAGTTAGATGAAAAACTGCTGAACATCATTGACATGAAATTTCTACATGGATATTATGAACCCACATTACTTATTCTGTACGAGCCCAATCAAACATGGCCTGGGTATGTTTTTCATCTATAATTGAATGTCAAAATGTGCCAACGGGAGAATAATGATATAATTTGATACTGTTTCTAGGCGTGTGGCTGTGCGGCAGGACACGTGCAGTATTGTCGCCATCTCCCTCAACATCATGCAAAAGGTTCACCCCGTCATCTGGTCTTTAAGTAACTTGCCTTTCGACTGCACAAAGGTCATGGCTGTTCCCAAACCTATAGGTGAGATTATATACTTGCGATGCTCTGCGACTTTGTAACTCCAATGTATGCCTAGTGTCCGTGTTTATGTCATAGGTGGCGTGGTGGTGTTTGCCGTCAATTCCTTGCTGTACTTGAACCAGAGTGTTCCTCCGTATGGCGTTTCTCTAAACTCTATGACAAATGGCACCACAGCCTTTCCTCTACGTAAGTATGACCAGCTCGGGTACATTCTAGCCTTCTTAAGTTTTTTGCCAGTAAATGAAATGTATGTTTTGTATGTGTGATTCAAGGTGTACAAGAGGAAGTAAAGATCTCATTGGACTGCTCCCAGGCAGACTTCATCGCCTATGACAAGATGGTTATCTCGTTAAAAGGAGGAGAAATGTATACATACTTACATTAACATTCATCTCCCAGTTCTCATTTGTAATTCAAGTGTTCCTATTCCTGCAGATACGTGTTAACCCTAATAACAGATGGAATGAGGAGTGTACGAGCGTTTAATTTTGACAAAGCAGCTGCCAGTGTCCTGACAACATGCGTAAGTCCATACGTCTCAAAGATTACAGCCATTATTTGTCAGATATGTTTTTGCAGTTATTATTTTGCTTTTTTCCCCCAAGATGGTCACCATGGAGCCAGGCTATCTCTTCCTGGGTTCTCGTCTCGGAAACTCATTGCTTTTAAAATACACCGAGAAACTTCAGGAATCTAGATTAGAGGAAGCCAAAGATGCTGAAGATGAAGAAAAGGATAAAGATAAACAAGTGTGTTTTCAAAACTGACTGCTGTAATTGTAGGGATAGAAGTGATAATTTTCTGTGTTTTTAGGAGGAACCACCGAGTAAAAAGAAGAGGGTTGAGTCTTCTGCTAATTGGACTGGTAAATTCAGTTTTTAAATGATTGCTTTGTTATTTATACAGTAAAGTAGAAATAATGTTTGTTTATTCTTTACTAGATGAAGTTGATGAAATAGAAGTGTATGGAAGTGAAGCGCAGTCTGGGACACAGTTGGCCACCTACTCCTTTGAGGTAACTGTCCAGTGTCTTAAGAATCCAAATGCTTGTGAAGATGGTGATGATTCCACTCACATTTTCTTTAGGTGTGTGACAGTATACTGAACATCG
This sequence comes from Gobius niger, assembly GCF_951799975.1. Classification (NCBI taxonomy): domain Eukaryota; kingdom Metazoa; phylum Chordata; class Actinopteri; order Gobiiformes; family Gobiidae; genus Gobius; species Gobius niger. Next base: position 11,377,849 of record NC_136865.1, read on the forward strand.
GACCGTGCGGAAATGCTTCCATGGGAGAACCTGCCTTTTTGTCTGAAGAGGTACTATGTTGTTAATATTGAAAGATATAATATATAAGTCATGCTGACTCTTCTGTTTCCAAAGCCATGTAATTTTGACGGCACAATCTTCCTTCGCTTCTCTCGTAGTTTCAAAGCAACCCCGAGCCTGACCTGGAGGTTGTCGTCTGCTCCGGATATGGTAAAAATGGTGCACTGTCTGTCCTCCAGGTAAGCCTTTTCTTTTCCGTGATTCTCCATATAAACCTTAAGCATCCTTCACGCACTGTCCTAAAGCCTGTGGCCGTGAGGGCCGTCGGCCACAAGGTGAGGCGACAGCTGCTACAGTGAACTGTCTGGGTTTACCAGGGCTGCCTCAGAGGCCCACGGAGCAGCCTGTAAACAACTCAGACACAGGAGTGGGATATTACACCTTGATTTGCATTTGGGCTACACAGTTTTGCTAAGCTAATACTAGAATCACATTTCAGAAAATATTGGATGAGATCTAACCTACAGACTTGGTTCAAGAAGAACACTATGTTATGCTAATTGTTACCTTTCAAATTGCAGTTTTGTATACATATATTTTGCTTCTATTTCCTTTTAAACATTTCCAATCCGTTCTCAGAGAAGCATTCGTCCGCAAGTAGTCACCACCTTTGAATTGCCGGGCTGCCATGACATGTGGACTGTCATCTCAAACGAAGGGAAAAAAGTAGGCTATGTGAAACTATAACAGCTTTTATGTGTTGTTGTTTTTTTTTTTTCATATCTGAGCCAATTCCTTGGTTTGTTTCGTAGACCGCAAAGCCTGACGATTCCGAGGAGAGTACAGAAACCAGCGAGGAAACCGAAGAAGGAGAGAAGGGAGAGACTGAGGAGAAGGACAAAGAGGAGAAGAAAGAAAGTGAGGAGAAGTCTGAGCCCCCCCTAGAGGACGATGTGAAGAAGCACGGCTTTCTCATCCTCAGCAGAGAGGATTCCACGATGGTACAAGCTTTTGTCTGGATTATAATATACGCGACTGGTTTGGAAATTAAAGTTGTTTTTTTTGGAAATGCTGAATCAGTTTTGAGGCCTGATAGACTTCATTTGTAAAGCTGTTTTTTAATCTTTGTTTTAGATTCTTCAAACGGGGCAGGAGATCATGGAGTTGGACACCAGCGGTTTTGCCACCCAGGGCCCGACTGTATTTGCGGGAAACATTGGTGAAAACAAATACATCATCCAAGTCTCTCCCATGGGCATCAGGCTGCTTGAGGGAGGTAAACTAAGAAACCTAATAATACATGTTTTGACAGTATTTATTTAATGCTACGGCGTGAACCAATCTCTTTTTTCTTTTCCCCCAGTGACGCAGCTGCACTTTATCCCTGTGGACCTGGGCTCTCCCATAGTGCACTGCTCTGTGGCTGATCCGTACGTGGTCATCATGACGGCAGAGGGAGTGGTCACCATGTTTGTGCTCAAGACCGACACGTACATGGGCAAAACTCACCGCTTATCTCTGCAGAAGCCACAGATACCCACAGTAAGGAAACGCACTCATGTCACAACACAGGTCGGAAAACACACTGCATAAGCTGCTTCACCTAGAGTGCGGTGAGCTCAGTGTCCCTGATGTCCAGTCACTTAACAGTCCACAGGAGAGTACTATGAGAGAGATGAGAGAGAGATTATGCTAATAAACTAAAAAAAAAAACAATGAAAATGTGGCAAAAATGTGATGAAAACCCAACAAAACAGTGTTGGATACAAAAAAAGTGACAACAAGGCAAGGAAAAAGATCCATTCAGATGAGTTTTGTAGGTCTTAGCTGAGGCGTTACACTGGCCTATAGGCTGCAACCTTTTACAATTGGGTAAAGTTGAATCCGAAACAGTCGGCCTATTCCTTTGAACGTTTAAACATTGCTTGAGGGGCATGTTGCGCAGATGCAGTCATCAGAAAACAGTTATGTAATGTAAATGTATTTTCTATACAGTTTGACTTGATTCCACAAAAGGCTTAGAGCACATTTTTGACCTTTTGGATTTTTCTGTGGTTTTGGGTCTACAATATTTGTAATGTTTCTTTGGTTTAACCCCTTCAGACAATCCAAACTCTCACATGCTAATCTCATCATTTCACAGCAACCGCGCGTCATAGCTCTGTGCGCATACCGGGACATGAGCGGAATGTTTACCACTGAGACCAAAGTGAGCTGCTCTGTCAAAGAGGACAACATCATCAGGGGCCAATCTGAGACCGAAACCTTCATCCAGGACATGAGGTGAGGGCATAATGCCGGTGCGCATGGACAACATCTTTTTCTGAATGCACTACAATGGAAGCCTGTGTCTTGCAGTAACACAGTGGATGACGAGGAGGAAATGCTGTACGGAGACTCAAGTACCACCAATACATCGATGAAAGACGACTCGAATAGAGTTTCAGGCGGTCCCTCTGGAAGCGAGGACGGCTCCGCCAAAGCTGAGCCCACCCACTGGTGCATGATCATCAGAGACAACGGGGTCATGGAGGTAGGAACACATGCATATACTGACCACGTCAACTTAAAACATCAATATCTTACATTTTGAGAGATCTATAATAACAACTAATCGCAAGCTTTGTGTTTCTGTAGATGTACCAGCTCCCAGACTGGCGTTTGGTGTTCCTGGTGAAAAACTTCCCCGTGGGACAAAGGGTGTTGGTGGACAGCTCCTCTGGACAATCGGCCACACAAGGGGAGGCCAAGAAAGAGGAAGTGACCCGTCAAGGAGACATCCCACTGGTCAAAGAAGTCTCCTTAGTTTCTCTTGGATACAATCACACCCGGCCATACTTACTAGTAAGACTCTTGCATTTGGAAATGATATTGGTTCATTTTATTTAAGTCGAGCTTTTGGTTTGTGGTTTTTAGGTCCACGTTGACCAAGAGCTTCTGATCTACGAAGCTTTCCCGTATGACCAGCAGCAGCCTCAAAACAACCTCAAAGTGCGCTTCAGAAAGGTGGGATTTGAACTTAAAAGTTTGAATATTGTACTAAAATAATTGCAGTCTTTGTGATTTGGTAAATGCAATAATTCCAATGGTGATTTCAATTGGATTGCGATTGTACGACCCAACATGAGTCCCATCTCCTTGAATAAGACTGATGTCCATCTACGCAGGTTCCCCACAACATCAACTTCAGAGAGAAGAAATCAAAGCTCAGGAGAGACAAAAGGGCAGAGCTGGGGGCTCTCGAGGACGGCTCTGCTGCCAAAAGTCGAATAAGCCGCTTCAGATACTTTGAGGACATCTCGGGATACTCAGGAGTAAGTGAGGGTCTTTATTTGCTCATTATGTTAGTACGGACTTGTTCTCATTTCCTTTCATCGGCAGGTTTTTATCTGTGGTCCCTCTCCTCACTGGATGTTGGTCACCTCTCGTGGAGCCTTGAGGCTACATCCCATGATTATAGATGGCGCGATAGAGTCCTTCTCTGCTTTCCACAACATAAACTGTCCCAAAGGTTTTCTTTACTTCAACAAACAGGTATTTCCTTCAGCTAAATACCTTTCCACAATGTGCCTTCCATTCCTGTAGTTTTGTAATTTATTAATGAGAATGTTTTTGTTTTGCTCCTCAGGGAGAGCTCAGGATAAGTGTGCTGCCCACATATTTGTCTTATGACGCCCCGTGGCCCGTGAGGAAGATCCCTCTGAGGTGCACTGTCCACTATGTCTCCTACCACGTGGAATCGAAGGCAAGTCTCCAAACATTATGCCATGTGAAATGAACGTCAATCGATCTTGTACTTGGAAAGTTTTACGTGAAAGCCCTGTGGACCTAAAGTGTTCTTCCAGCGAGAGGGGGAAAAAAAAAAAAAATCAATGTGTGACTTTAAAGGGATTAGTCTTTGAAGTGGAGCTTTTGACAGTGATTTCTCTTCCCTCTGCTCAGGTGTACGCCGTGTGCACCAGCGTGAAGGAGCTGTGCACTCGCATCCCAAGAATGACCGGAGAAGAGAAGGAGTTCGAGACCATTAACAGAGGTCAGCCAGAAATGTAGAAACTTATGGTCTTACTCAGTACTATGTGTAACTAGACATCAACAATCGATTAACAAAAATAATATCAAAACAATGTTCAATCAAAGCAAAACAAATGTCATGGGCACTTTCAATGTGATCGACTGTTGTTTTACAGACGAGCGCTACATCAATCCTCTTCAGGAGAGGTTTTCCATCCAGCTCATCTCCCCCGTCAGCTGGGAGACCATTCCCAACACGAGGTACTGGGTCTAATTTAAAAGTGATTTGAGACCATTTTTTCTAGGTCCTCCTCATTTGTTCTCATTCGTCTCTATGACTAAGTTGCCCTAAATTAACCTGTATAGTCTGTTATCGCGTTTGCTCGTACCCATCTGCATTGCTTTTTTTCTTCTAAGGATCGACTTGGAGGAGTGGGAGCATGTGACGTGTATGAAGACCGTGGCGCTGAGGAGCGAGGAGACCGTCTCTGGGCTGAAGGGCTACATCGCAGCGGGGACTTGTCTGATGCAGGGCGAGGAGGTCACCTGTAGGGGGCGGGTGAGTGCAATGTGAAGCAAAGCAATGCAGAATTTGTAGTGCTTCCACTTTGATGTGTCGCCAATGTCATAACTATATTCAAGTGTTTTGGCTTTAACTGGTCAAGATATCACCAAGGTCTGAAGGGGTATTAAATGATGATCAAGACCTTGAAACGAACAGATTTTATGGCCAGGTGGTATTTTATGCTTCTATTAAATTGTACTATAACCTTCACTATAACCTTCTAAATAGGGTAATCATTCTGATGACAGATAAAATACATCTTTATAAGGTATAAACATGTCCAAAATTTAACTTTGAACACCATTAAGGTGCCGGTCTTTTTTTTGAGATGCACTGATTAGGAAAATATCTTGATTGTTTATTCCATTTTTTATTTAAACAAACTATTGCACTGACTAAATGGTTGCACTCTTTCAAAATGCGATTTTAAGTGCAAGGGTGTTTAAATAGTGTAGAGTGGATAAAGCGTCGTATAATGAACATAAGAGGGCACATGTAATCAGGGGAGATTAGAACAAACAGACACAGACTTTATTATTTGAAAGAGGTTATGCACGGCTGATTTGACCAACCTCCATGTTCAGATCGTGATCCTAGACGTGATCGAAGTCGTCCCAGAGCCAGGACAGCCCCTCACCAAAAACAAGTTTAAAATTCTGTACGAGAAGGAGCAGAAGGGACCGGTCACCGCTCTGTGCCACTGCAGCGGATACCTGGTCTCCGCCATCGGACAGAAGGTACAACTACTCTCACAAAACACTATATATGTAAACACATGTTTACATAGACCCAGAGAACTGACCTTCAGATGGAACTCCACGAGAAGTGCTTTTTCTAGCTTGAGACCCAAGCGGTCGGACCAGCTCTCTTGAGAAACTACTGTGTAATAGAACCACAGACGTACTCTGAGTACTCTGTCCATGTAAATAAAGACTGCGCTCCACTGGGTGCTGATAAAGAAAGTGCAGTAACAGGGCACTGTTGTTCCCACAGATCTTCCTGTGGGTGCTGAAGGACAATGACCTGACCGGCATGGCCTTCATTGATACACAGCTCTACATTCACCAGATGTACAGCATCAAGAACTTCATTTTAGCAGCAGATCTGATGAAGAGCATCTCTCTGCTGCGCTACCAGGAGGCGAGCAAGACACTGTCGCTTGTCAGCAGGGTAAAACAACTTTCTGTCTCTTAATCATTACTAGTTCTGTGGTGCTGAATTCAGTAATGAGAAAATACACCAACCACCAGATCAGGTATAAAAAAATGTTTTATTGGTTCAATGAACCTTTTGCAACCTTTTGTTTTGTAAATATTTCATAAACATGACCAATGTGTCAACGATTGTAACATTGGTTTATTAACAATACAACCAAAATAAATATGCATGATCCAAAAGTTGGTAACATGTATTTTTGCTAATCTTACATGTATTACAAATCAAGCATTTAGACATTTAGTAGTTATTGATTCTAGACATTGTTGATGTTATCTACTGTGGGTATTTGACCACTATTTCCGTGTTGCGTGTTTTGAAACAGGACGCTAAACCTCTCGAGGTGTACAGTGTAGACTTTGTGGTGGACAACAACCAGCTTGGATTTTTAGGTATGGATTTAATACCTGTGAACAACATGTCTATCTGCTTTCTGCCCCTTATTGATTTGTGTTTTTTTTTCCTTTTTAGTTTCTGACCAAGACAAGAACCTGTTTGTTTACATGTATTTGCCTGAGGGTAGGTTCAGAAGTACCAGATTTACAAAGTTCTCTGTGTGCAATCCAAACTCATGTGTGTCTTTGGCTACAGCGAAGGAGAGCTTTGGAGGTATGCGGCTCATCAGGCGGGCTGACTTCAATGTCGGAGCTCACGTCAATGCTTTCTGGAGGATGCCCTGTAAAGGAGCTATGGATGCTGCCAGTAGAAAGGCTCTTACCTGGGACAACAAGCACATCACATGGTTTGGTAAGTGAAAACGGGATGATACAGTCATTTATTTCTCAAACTTTATCTGGTGTGGTCATCCTTCAACCAAAACTGCCATTGCCCCTTGCCCTTTCTCGGCTGCGGAGGTTGGCGGAAAAAGGCTGTTCTGCGCAACTGGCCATGGGTGTTTCTCCCCCCCTCGTACGTCCCACTTAAATATGCGCTAGTCGGGGAACTGCAGGATCTCACAGGACGCTCCTACTAAGCAAAAAGTTACGCTATAGTCTGCATTTAGAAACAAGATCAGGCCCTTTGTGTCAAAAGTTGCCAAAATATTTAACAATAATATTTATTTTAGTCAATATTGATGTTTAGAATAATCTACTTAGTATTCATAATAGAGCTCAACAGTCCTGGCCACGTGTTTGGATCCAACATAAAATATCCCACGTATTTAGAAAAATGTAAATATTAAACGTACAACGGCAGCTCATCCAGTTAAGTTAATTATGGAACATAGAGTTCTTTCTAAATTATAACTTTCATTAAACCATTATTTCATCACAGTTTCTGGAAGACTTTGCCATATCCTTGCGTCTGCTTCTGTAGCTCCTGTCCTTAACACATTGCTTTGTAGCAGTAGTTGCACAGGGTGATGCAGATGCAACCACATAACGTTAGACCATGATCCCTCGCTCCTTTTCAGTGCAGCAAACATGAAGAAACTACTGCTATTAAGCTGTTTTCTGCCAGCTTAGGGTTAGCAATTATGCACATCCAAATCTCAAAGTGCACTGACAGGAGAGTTTACAGTGTGATACCTCATTTGAAAGCCAAGATCTACCAGTTACTATAACTATGTGTAAGATCTGTGTGAGTAAAACACAACTTAAATCACATTTGCGGTTCCTAACCCTAACTCCCTGAACATAACTTGGAATAAGAAAGAGGTAGAGCATTATTAACCCTCATCTAATTGTGCTCATCAGGGACTGCAGATGGAAATTAGCCCCAAGAGCTGAAGTCTAGTACAAAGCATAATAAATTAAACTAAACTTTTGTTCCCACAGCCACACTGGACGGAGGAGTGGGTCTGCTGCTGCCCATGCAGGAGAAGACGTACAGACGACTACTCATGTTGCAAAATGCTCTCAACACCATGCTGCCTCATCATGCAGGCCTGAACCCAAAGGCATTCAGGTCAGCTCCCACGGCTTGCAAATGAGGCATTTGTGAGGCTTGCAGTTTTGGTGATCCCTCTTTTGATTTCTTTAGGATGATGCACGCTGACCGACGGAGCCTTCAAAACTCGGCCCGCAACATCCTGGATGGAGAACTCCTCGCTAAGTATCTGTATCTCAGTACTATGGAGCGCAGCGAGCTGGCCAAAAAGATCGGTACCACACAGGATATAGTAAGTGGTCTCTCCTTCGACACAAGAGGCGTCTTATACTGCTTTATATCCTCCAAGGTCTTTCAGTCAGTTGGGAGCAAGTAATGGCTCAGGAATCTGTATTTTTTTTCCACTTGAGAGACATTTTGCAAAAAGATCTGAGCCTTCATTGTACAGCTGTTGTGCACTTGAGGAAGGTAACCAAGTGACCATAGGCACAACTGTCCCCAGGGCAGCTATGGCTATGAAATTAACAAACAATCGCAAAATATGACTAAGTGAATTCATAGTTCCTCCACTTCCAACATACAACATGAAGTGCCTCTCAACTCTGAAAAGGACTGCATTGTGTTTACTTGACTAAGTTGTTCATTCTTTGCAGATCCTTGATGACCTTCTGGATATCGACAGAGTTACTGCTCATTTCTGAGCATCACATTCCTGTGGCTTCATTTGCTGGAGGCTCTTTTATATTGCATTGATTTTTGTCATAGCCTTTAGTGAATCTTACTTTCTTACATAAGATTAAAAGGAACATCATGTTTCTGTATTTTGTATAAAACATCAGTAAAAGAAATCTGACAAAACTGTTTCCGTTTGCCTTTTCTGTCAATAATTTAATACATGTGCATTTACAGAGGTAGTCTATAATAAGTCTTATATAAATAATGTAAAATACATGGAGTTACAAAAGCTTTGTCACTTTCACTATATTGTTTATGTATTCCTTTAAATCTTAGTCTTTGACATGGCAATACCACCGGTCCACACGTAGCATGATTTAGATTGTAAATTCTGTCCTCATGTTACATACACGACATGTGGCTATGAATTTTATACTTATTGTTTGAAAACACTTCAAGTTTCCAGCATTTGATGTTAGTTTCTTTAATTCTTGAGTTCCTGGAGTGTCCTGGCTCTTGAAGACGACTCATAAGGCCATGAATTGGTGTAGCACCGGTGAAAAAAAGAACACCACAGCGTGTGATTTGTAGTTGCTCTGGCATTAAGATATGGCTGTTCTTCATGTGGATCAGCCGTGTACTACCTCAGGTAATCATACACCTCTGCATCCAGGGTTATAAGTCCAAAGTATGACAACAGACTGAGGACCGAGCGTGTCAGACTCATCATGGCCATCTCTGATCTGTGAAAGAATGTTATTTCGATCATTCCTTCATTAAAGCATGTTCTTATAACTTACGGTAATGGCAGCTTACCTCAAAGCTGCTTCAAACTTAAAACTCTCCCACACAGAACGGGCCCAGCTGAAGAGCCAAAACCTGGTCAGTATCCCAGTCTTGTGAGCCTGGATCTTCCCCCATCCACGCACCGCACTGTCAACAAAACTACATTTAGAGCAGGAATTGTCCATTTTTACCTTCTACACTAACACGGCAACAAAGCCTTATATTAATTGCTCAACAGCCGAGCTCCATCGTTTTTAAACAAACCTCTTGGCCATGACGAAGTAGCGGTCCACGGGGGCGCCCAGTCTGATGTTAATGCTGCGGACGGTGTTGATGTTCCTGAACACCAGCAGCATGGGCCGTGGCATGGACTTGAGGATCTGCATGATGTTGTCGAAGCGCTTCATGGCCATTTCCTGCATGTACGTCGTCTCCTCTCGGCTCAGGACGTTGGACAGGCCCAGCTTGTGCATGTCGATGGGCCTCTGCAGCAGCATCTCGCAGAAGAGGAAATATTCTGCGGAGAAAGAGAGAGACGACTGTAAATGAAAGTGGAACTGCACAGTAAGTGTGACCTTCCTTCACCTCACCTTTGACTCCGAGCGCATTCGAGTACTTCTCCATCGCCGCCTCGTCCCTCAGAACGATGGACCTCCACAGCTTGCAAAGGGCCTCTCTGTCACTGCATCAGAGAGTCCAGGGGTTAGCACCGGGTCTGCACATTCTCAAAGCCTTCCGTGCACTATTTTTACCTTTGACTCAGGTACTCGTACAAGCCATGGTCCAGCAACACCAACTCTGTCTTGTTATCACGGCCTTTCCTCACAAGAACTGCAAGAGAGACCGTTTTTTTTACAAACATGGCTTTTTATTCTTCGTTTAAATCATCATTAACAACTTTTAAATCCGTGTTTGTTTAGTCATGGCCAGCAAAAGCCTGAGACATCAACACAACGTTATCGCAAATTGCTAAAAACCCAGACCGTTTCCAGGGTGAGGGTCAGCGTGGATGAAACCCGTGTAGAAAATCTGCTCGGCGAATGTCCTGATGAGTTTATCGGCAGTCTGAAAACACACAGGCTGACTTTCAGACAAAGCTGTGGCCGGTCTATGGACTTTTATTAACTGCACTTACGTCCTTTAAACTTAGTCCTTGTCTTTTGATTTCTTCTACATTGTTGATTTTGCAGCCCTCACAAAACTCTGCAGTGAGAACCCTCTTTGGATGGAGAAAAGTAAAAACAAAATGAGCCGTCAGTCATCAATGTTCCATAGTATTTTTTTTTAGACGACGTTATAACTTAGTAGTTTCAGCATCCTATTGACAAAGGGTGATGGATAACACGATAAGGGCTGTGCAAATGTATTATCATTTTCATCAAGCTGTGATTCATGGTCGATCTCGAATATCGGCTGTTGCTTTTTAATCAATAGGACCATAGAAAAAAAACAATGTCAGTTAAATTAGGAGCTTACCTTACTGGTCTGTTCCCAAAACACTTTAGGAACAACAACAAACTGAAAGTGTTTGAGGTCGTCCGCACACCGCTCCGAGTTTCGGGCCTCGTTCTCAAAGTCCAGCTCTTGAGCCAGAGTGCCCTTAAGGTCCTGGAGGATCAATACAAGTCTGAGTAAAGCTCTGTGGGAAACGACGTGCAATGTTTACGGGCCGTCCAACTCCGGACTGACCTTTAGGACCCATCTGAAGCCGAAGCTGGGGTGCATGAACTGCACGAGGTCTAGCAGGATTTCTAGTGTTCTGATGTCGCCATCGAAGCGGTCCCTGAGGTCAATGTACTGAACCTGTGGGGAAACAAACAAACACAAACAACACACCCAGTTAAAAAGCACAGCACTATGAAAAGTTAGTAGACAGTAGAGCTGCATGATTTGGGAAAAATACCTAATAATAATAAAATACCTAATAAAAAATACCAATTGGTCTGATTTATGTCTGACAGTGACTGGAATATGAAGAGCTAAACTAATACAAGAATCACATACAATTTTTCTCGCTTTATTCATTTTAATTTGAGATCTTTTGTACTTGCTGTGTGGTACTTTTAAAGGTCATTTAGGGTGAAGCGTAGAATTGTTATAGTGATTTTGATTTGCAAAACAGTCTCCAACCTCACTAACAACCGTTACAACCGTCCAAAACACTCACCTTGACAGCGACAGGTGTCCCATCAAACAGCTGTGCTTTGTGAACCTGGGCCAGGCTGGCTGCAGCGATGGGCTCGTAATCAAATGTCTTAAAGAGCTGCAGAGGAGTTTTCTCAAAGTCTTCCTGGAACAGAGCGTCCACCTGTTGCAAATGACGCCCATGAGAAACTTTTTTTATTTATTTTCAGGGCACTGGTCACAGCCTGTCCTTGAGGTTTGTTTGCGTTCTCACCTCCCTGTACCTCCTGTTCAGAGCTTTGTCTTCCAGGACCTGCAGTGTGTGAATGTACTCGGGAGGCAGGAGGTGGTTGAACGAGCACAGACCTTGGCCCAGTTTGATGTAGATGCCTCCGTTTCTTATGGCGCCGTTGACCATCCACTCTGCCGCCCTCTGGTGGCACGCCGACATTTTGGACAGGTACAAGGGGCTGTTCTGGCAGATGAGGTCGGCAGCGCAGAGAGAGAAACCAATGACACATTGAACACACCCAGGAGATTCCCAATATCATGACGTGAAGTCAACACTTACATCAACATGGTAATGGAATGAAATTAGATGAGGGCTATAGGCTTGCTCAATTATCTGATTATTTTAGTCATTATTATAAACACTAATGAACTGCCATAGAATCAGAGTGCACACATTAACCATATTGCAAAGTAAGTTTTATTTTTTGCCATTTTTGTAAATATACCATAATCATAATACAATATGTCGACATGATGATTGATGATTCCTTTTGCAGTTTTTGTCTGAAACACATAGCTTCAAATTGGGGAAAAAGAGCTCCAGTCGGATCGGGAGCTCGGAGTAGATCTGCTGCTCCTTCACATATAAATGACCCAACTCCACATAATCGTAACACTTACCTCATCCATACCCCGAAGTACGATATGTGTGGTCCACCAGTAATCCGCAGAAAGGCAAATTCCTACTGACAGTGATCTGGGGAAATGCACATAATACGTTTTTTGATTTTATTTCTAATAACCATGTCTAAAATGAACTGCTATTCTTTGCATTAGCAGGAGAAATCTCTACTCAAACCTTTGCTATGACATTCATTTATACAGGACCTCATTTTATTGTTAATCATGTCTTCCCATAGTGTCATAGACTTTTTAGTTTTGGGCATACTGCGACAGGATTTCAAACTATGCACTTCAGTCTAGTTTCAGATCAACAGCGGTTTTAAAATCTTCTTAAAATTCCTGCCGTCAAACTAAGCTAATCCCATGAACTCCTGCAGTGTTAGGTACACGTAGGAATCCAATCCACAAACCTGCAAAAGCGCCCAAACCCTTCAACAACGATCCTCATTTTCCTCCTCTCTCGGGGTGCGGACAAGGCGTATTGAACACCGACTGCTGCGGGAACTCCGACCGACAGGCCGATCACTGTCTTCCATAATAATCCTCTGCGTTTAGCTTTCCTGAAACAAGAAAAAAAGCTGTAGCCACCACTGTTTTGGCTAAAATTAAATAAAGCTTTTTTTTTTAACACTACTATGTGCTCATTTGAGGAGACGTCGAACTTTGTGCCAGTTTTTGTTTCATTTTCGATAGAGCCTGTAATTGCTAAACTGCGAATAATAATCGTCTATGTAATAATAATCCTGTTAAATTACCCATGAGGACGCGAAAGAGCCAAAAGCAAAAAAGCCATGTTCCAAGTTAATAAGTATTTTGATAAGAGGACCTTCCGGGGGCACAGACTTACCTTACTGAACTGAAGGACCGGACTGTTTGCTGGGACGGGCCAGGACAAGGGCATCTGTGGGGCCGCCCCACGTGTTGTAGACAAAGTCGCATCTGAAAGAGAAAAGGACACATCTGCTACAACAGCGAGTCTCGACACTGATTTGTTGTCATTGGTATTTACAATACTGAAATGGGGAGCCAACAGTTTAATACTGAAGTGGAGGACAGGGCAGTGTTTTATGCCTGCTTTTAAACTGTCAAATTGCAGATGTTTGTACCTGGTTTATGGTTTGTAAATAAATGTATAAATTCTGACATGTCTAAAGAATAAACCATGAAAATGAAAAAGAAAAAAAAGACTTTAGTTAAGGTACAAGACACCTATTAGACAATTACACAGCTTTTGTCACTTGAAGGCAAGATTTACTCACAGTGGAATGTGTATCGAAAGGATTTACTTGTGCAAGCTTCTGGTTACTTCAAACTAATCACTACACAAACATACTGCAAGTGCTTGTTTGTGTAAACGTTAACTACCTGCCCGGAGATTATCCACATAAAGTAAAAACTGGCACAAATTACAAAGTCTTCTCTATGTCAGCAAAACATGACTAAGGTGTATTGTTTATTTTTTACTTGAGTATTTAAAAAGTGAAACGACCGCTATGCTCAATCTGAAATCTAACTAAATTAAATCCAAGAATGTCAGGACACAAACTGTTGGTAAAGGTGGAACGATAGAAGGCCGGTGTGTGTGTGTTTGTGTGTTTTTGTGTGTGTGTGCGCGCGCCTCAAGGACAAAAAGTCCAGGCCATTGATGTTTTTGTTTTGCTCCGAAGGTACAGAGTGTCTCCCCTTCTAATGAATGAGGTCCAGATAGGGATGTCAGGGACTGTTTGAGCACTCAGTAATCCCCTGGACACTTCTCCACATACGAAAACATGATTAAAACATGAGTGCTCTGGTCACTGTGAGCAAACATGTAGATAGGTTAGACTTTATAGACTCCCTACAGGGTACATATATTATTTTAAACATCAAGTGCACCAACATTATTTATCAACCAAGACAAGGGAAAGTATTGCACAATGCCTCACGAGCAGCCCTCAGATATTTCTTAAAAAAAACAAAAAAACAAACAAACATAACTATAAATCTATCTCATTATGTGGCATTATGTTTCAATATGAATTTCAACCTTGATGAAACGTGCAATCGTGAGCATAGTAGGACAAAGTAGTAATTAGTGGTAATTACACTAAAAACAGATTTCAGATTTATGAATAGCAACATCAACAAACTATCTGTGTGTAGATATTTCCCCCTGCGTAGTTGCAATCAGATCCACTCTCCATTTAGTCCATTTAGTAAGCCAGTGTATCATTGTCCTCAATCGCCCACCGCTGATAATCAAGATATCAGCAAACAATATCTGAAGGTGACGACAACAACAACAACAACAGTCTTCTTGTTCGCAAACACATGCTAAAATCACATAATTCACATAAATGACATACCAGTCTGAAGGGACCCTCTGACATATTTATCTATTCAATTTCACTGTCTTCTCGATGAGGGTTGGTTAAAAGCGCCCTTCCCAGTGAAGTAACTGAGTTGTTTGCTACACACAGCTACACTTCCTATTGCCCGTGTCCGGCTGACCAATCAGAAAAGGGAAGCAAGAGAGTAACGCTCCCCTGCTTCCGGGTTCGTTCTTCATCCAAGATATTTATTCAGAAAATAAAGTAAAAATAAAGCGAAAATACTTTTTTTCCTTTATCTTTTTTTTTTTTTTTTTTTTTTTTGTACAAGCATGCATTCTTGAAATTAAATCGGACGGCATTGATAGATACCAGAGAATTAGGTTTATAGCTGTAAACATGGACACTGTAAATGTTTTTAATTTAACTTTCTAGGCTCACCCCAAAACTAGTTCCCCTCACTGTGTAATTTATTTACTGCGTTTCGTCTACTGCTTTTTCTCCTCGGCTGTTAGGAGCACTGGGTGACTGAAAACCCAGTAATCTGTATTTACAGTGGGTCCCTCAAGGGGGTGAATCACAATGCCTTTTTCATCATAATGATCAGCCTGCACTAACAACACGGGGTTGGAAGTCTCTTCTGTGATGTAGCCTAATTAGTCAGTGTCACATGAGATTTATTTGGAAGACCTTACATCATATTACAACAGGCACACACACAGTGATTTAGTTTAGCAGGCAGAGATTGGAGTCCTTTGTGTAGTCAGCTTTCTCCAAACGCAATATTTTAACCCTCTGGCATCATTTTGGAATAATTCTTGTTTGTATTTTTTCTGCTTTAATGCTATTAAAGACAGTGCTTTCAACCCACAGTGTTTCAAATACATCCTGTAACGATCCAGCTAAGTTCTCCAAAATGTTGCCACTACAATTCCCTCCAACATAAAACACGTGCTGTGCGTTTCTAATAACGTGCGTTTCATAAACTGACAGATCAATTTGTCAGTGCATGTTTTTCAGACGGCAGATGAAATGTGGTCTGACTTTAAATTCAAGGATAAAAAAAAGTATAATGAGCGTGGTGTTGGTTTGTGCATGACTTCTCCTAATGATGTGTGTATCAAGGAACGGATTTACGTTGAAGTAATTTCTCTCTATCGCCAGCGCTGGTGGACCGTCACCGGAAGCTGGCCGTGTTGACGCAGTGGAGCGCTTTCCTGTTTACGGGCGGGAAGAGCGAAACTGCAGACTAGGGCTCCACATTTGTTTAATTTTCTCCCAGATCCATGTCGTGCACATTTTTCAGACGCAGCGGACCTCGGGGGTTCTAGTGGGACACACTTAGCCGGACATTTTAAAAGTACTTGGCGTCTTGGAGCGCGGGGAGCAGATGGATGAGCCTCCCGCAGAGTCAGGCGGCGGTGGCGGCGGTGCAACAGCGATGGAGGGCCCCGTGGTGCAGGTGGCTCAGGTCTGTTTATCTAGCGGGGCTGTTCCTCTGCGCATCCTAGAATGGAAAGTCAAACCTGGCTCTCTCATTAATGTGGACTCCGTGTTAGCCCTGGCTGTACCGATCGTCCCCGAGAGAAGCTCAGAGGGCGCCAGGCTACCGGAGAAGAAGGTGAAGGCAGACCGTGCAGGAGTAGTGAAGGAACTGTGCTGTCAAGTTGGACAAGTGCTTTCTCCGGGGTAAGTGCAGATCCCGCGGACACACACGGTGCAAAGGAGTTGTGTACACCGTGCAGACAGCACATGTGTTTTGGTTGAGCCTCTCACACCAGCAGCAGACAGCTCTGCGCGGAGCTAACAGCGCCGAGGTAGCGTTAGCTTGTTTGCTAGTAGCGTCACTCGTTTACAACTGTCAAGTCAATCACAATAAACAACCTCGCTTATGTAACTGCCTTCATAATACAACTAGCGACTCTTTTTGGTGTGTATAGTTAAAATTATCTTACACATCACAACTTCCGAGTTCAACATTTAAACCAGCAGGTAAAATATTAAAAAGCCGAGGCAGAATGTGCAATAGTTTGCTCAACGTGAGGATTTAGTGATAGAAAATACTGAGCTGTTAAATGTGGCACCGCTCGGCACTGTAAAAATGCCCTGCAATACGATCATAATATTTCGTTTGTTTATTATTGTTTTTTCCCCCAGTGGTGTCATCGTCAAAGTGGAAGAATGTAGCCATCCCATAGTGATGAAAGGCTTGTGTGCTGAATGTGGCCAAGACCTGACTCAGTAAGTTTACGCATGTCTGTTTGTGTTTATGTTTGTTTACTGTTTTAACCCTCTGCGTGTCACCATGTGTACCAGCAGAGGGCAGCAAACCTTAAGGTTCATTCTTGTATTATGAGTTTTACGCACACCTCTGACAGAGTGTATCTTAACATTATCATTCTGAATTACACATAAGTGAAAACGTTACTCTTGATGACTGAAGCATTGCTGGTTTTGTCAAAATGGCTTTTTTCGTCATTGTATCTATATTCTCCACAAATTCATAAAAGTTAAAAGTCGATTTAATTATGAAGTAATTTCACTTTAATTTGGCCACATGCCAATATTATTATATTCAGCAATGATTACTGGTTG